>NC_092147.1:14934346-15643740 GCF_045791955.1 Oncorhynchus clarkii lewisi | reverse complement strand
CATCTTGGTCACGCTCGCGTGGGTAGACCAAAAACACCCTAATGATTGGTAGGGCCTCCGGTTAGCCAGATGATGGCTTCATGGTGCAGTCGATGAGAAGCAACTGCAGCGACTTGAAGGCGATTTCATCAATAACGGCATGACCTTTGATCACATGGTTTTTGTAAGGTTTACGCAGTCGACATGTAGGAACAAGTCAGACAATTTTTATCCCAATAATGCAACACATTTTAAAAGGTGGCAACCAATGATGGTCACCGAATAGACCAAATGTATCCGTTTGAACACGCCATTGGGTTTGTTTTTGTCCATCTAGGTAAGGTGCCTGCGTAGTTGCCCCTCCCTCAAGACTGTATACTCTCTCCCTCATATGCATATCAACTTAGAAACATGCTTCTCTTTGTTCGGACTAATGGCAATGGCTAAATGTCTTCTACCTTAGCATATGGCACTTGGTAATTGCCCGGAATTCACACATCCCTTGAAGATGGCGATAGTTAGCGCAACACTCTGTGCTCAGCCCGTCTTTCTGGCCAGAAATTGGTTTGCTTGAAGAGCAGCTTTGCCAGGCGATGGAGAGCTGATACAGCGCTGCGCAGCATGCAGACGTTTTACAGACGCATGTGGTGACTTCACTTCAGTCGGTGACAGCTGGGACACTTTTTCAGTTTTGAACCCAGCGTGGAAAGGTAGGAAATCTCCCATTGGTTGATGCAATGTAACGTCTGAGCAGCAACAACCTTGATCTTGTGGGCATTGGTATACAGGCTCCTCTCCTAACAATTTGCATCTGGAACCCATAAAGTCCATCATAAGGGATTTTCACCATTCTTGGATTTTTTTGCAAAATGTTCTCTTTGATTCAATTCACTTGGTATGCATGCTCAGGGTACTTCAACAAGTTTGAAAATCAGCAATGATATTTCCCAAGACATGAAAAGGTCAAACTGTTTATTACGTATGATGAGATGTGTATTAGCCAATATGTCATTAGCCAGCGAGAAAGGCGCAAATCAAGATGCAGGACTGACGTTATTTCTGCCTGTGCAAAAATAAAGCATGAAGCAGTGCAAGTGAGGGATTCTGTATGGAGGGCAATGGGAGAGTGTTGAATAATGTCTGCTGTTGCTTAATCTGCTTATCTGTTAATTTAAGCAATATGAGATGGAAGGGAGTCCCATGCAATAATGGCTCTATATAATACTGTACACTTTCTCGAATTTCTTCTGGATTTGGGTACTGTGAATATACCTCTTGTGGCATGTCTGGTAAGTGTGTACGTCAGAGTTTTGTGTAAGTTGACTACGCAAACAACTTGGAACACATTAATGTTTCTTGTAAAAAGAAAAAGTGATGCAGGCAGACCCTCCTCAACAGTTTACAATCTAAGGTAACACCAAGTAATTTATTCTCCTCTACTTGTTCAACAGCCACACCATTCATTAACAGATTCAGCTGAGATCTAGAATTTAGGAAATTATTTATATCAAATACAATGCTCTGAGTTTTAGAGTTGTTCATTATCATTTTTTACTGGCCACTGTCACGTTCTGACCTTTATTTCCTTTGTTTTGTCATTATTTAGTATGGTCAGGGTGTGAGTTGGGGTGGGCAGTCTGTTTGTTTTTCTATAATTTGGGGATTTCTATGTTTCGGCCTAGTATGGTTCTCAATCAGAGGCAGGTGTCATTAGTTGTCTCTGATTGAGAATCATACTTAGGTAGCCTGGGTTTCACTGTGTGTTTGTGGGTGTTTGTTTCCGTGTCTTTCACCACATGGTACTGTTTTGGGTTTCGGTCATTCCACGTTTATTGTTTTTTGTATTCAGTTGTTCATGTGTACTATTTCTTATTAAAAGAACCATGGACACTTACCACACCGCATATTGGTTCTCCGATCCTTCTCGCCTCTCCTCTTCGGAAGAAGAAAATCCCTGACAGCCACCCATTCAAAAACAGACTGCAACTCTTTGTTAAGGGTTTCAGTGACTTAATTGGCTGTGGTTGCTGATGCTTATAAAGTTGAATCTTCAGCATACATGGACACACATGCTTTGTTTAATTCCAGTGGCAGGTCATTGGTAAAAAGAGAAAAGAGTAGAGGGCCGAGAGTGCTACTCTGCGGTACACCACACTTTACATATTTGACATTAGAGAAGCTTCCATGAATGAAAATCCTCTGAGTTCCATTAGATAGTTCTGAATCAACGATATGACAGAGGTTGAAAAGCCATAACACATACGTTTTCTCAAAAACAGGTTATGGTCAATAATATCAAAGGCTACACTGAAATCTAACAGTACAGCTCCACAATCGTCTTATCAATTTCATTCAACCAATCATCAGTCATTTGTGTCAGTGCAGTACATGTTGAGTGACCTTCTCTATAAGCATGATTAAAGTCTGTTGTTAATTTGTTTACCGAGAAATAGCATTGTATTTGGTCAAAACCATTTTTTCCAACAGTTTGCTGAGAGCTGGCCGCAAGGTGTTAGGTCTGCTGTTAGAACCAGTAAAGGCTCAGAGACAAACCTCCTGACATTGAGCTACGCCAGTCAGCTACCAGTTCTAACAGTCCGTTTCTGTTATGGCTGCTGTCCCTGTACAGGGATCAACATCAGCGGAAATTTCCGAGTAACAACTAATAGTACTCGATACAACTCAAACTTTCATTAAAACACACATGCAGGGTACTCAATTAAAGCTACACTCGTTGTGAATCTAGCCAACATGTCAGATTCTTCAAATGCTTTTCGGCGTAAGCATGAGAAGCTATTATCTGATAGCATGCAACCCCCCAAAATACCTAAAGGGGACGTAAACAAAATAATTAGCGTGGCCGGCGCTACACAAAACGCAGAAATAAAATATAAAACATTAATTCATTGACGAGCTTCTTTGTTGGCACTCCTATATGTCCCATAAACATCACAATTGGGTCTTTTTTTCGATTAAATCCGTCCATGTATACCCAAAATGTCCATTTATGAAGCCCGTCTGATCCAGGAAAAAACTGCTTTCCAAAACGCAACGTCATTTTTTTAAATGAAAAAAGTTGCCTATAAACTTTGACAAAACACTTCAAACTACTTTTGTAATCCAACTTGAGGTATTAGTAAACGTTAATAATCGATCAAATTGATCACGGGGCGATCTGTATTCAATAGCAGCAAGTCTTGAAATCATGGTCCATATTCTCTCTTCCATAACTTCCTCCGGTGTACTCGACGACAGGAAGTGCCTATTCCTCATTTCACCAAGGATTAACTTCAACCACATTGCCAAGTCTGGCGACATCGCGTGGAATCTGTAGGAACTGTAAACTGGTCGCTATCTATTTTCCCTTGCCGTAGACAATACAGAGACTGGCGGAGGGATTTTTTGGGGGGGGAGGTTTTTGTGAACAGTTTTCCTTGGGATTTTGCCTGCTACACACGTTCTGTTATAGTCACAGACATGATTTAACCAGTTTTAGAAACTTCAGAGTGTTTTATATCCACACATACTAATCATATGCATATACTATATTCCTGGCATGAGTAGCAGGACGTTGAAATTTTGCGCGATTTTTAACAAAAAGCTGAACAAATTCACAGCCTCCTTACAAGTGCATGTTTATCAATAATTGGAAGAAGCAATTTCATAAATTCATCAAGTGCAGTGTCTGGATGCTCCTTATTAATCATATTAGACCAAGAAGTATTTTAACATCATCCATGTAAGAGTCACAGCTAAATCTTTTGTATTATCTCCTATACGCTATTTTAGGCCAATCTTTTGGAACTTTGGCTTTCCTGGATATAGCCATTGTGATCACTATATCCAATATGTACTATGTTTTATTTTTTTTATTTTTTTATTTCACCTTAATTTAACCAGGTAGGCCAGATGAGAACAAGTTGAGAACTGCGAGAACAAGAACTGCGACCTGGCTAAGATAAAGCAAAGCAGTGCGACAAAAACAACACAGAGTTACAAATCAAATCAAAGTTTATTTGTCATGTGCGCCGAATACAACAGGTGTAAACTTTACAGTGAAATGCTTACTTACAGGCCCTAACCAATGGTGCCAAAAAAAGGTGTGTATGTGTGTGTGTGTGCGTGTGTAGGTAAGTAAAGAAATAAAACAACCGTAGAAAGACATTTGAAAAAAGAGTCAACAAACGTACAGTCAATAACACAATAGTAAAGAAAAATTGAAATTCTATGCACAGTGTGTGCAAATGTAGAAGAGTGTGGAGGTAGGCAATAAATTGCCCATAGAGGGGAAATAATGACAATTTGGTATTAATACTGGAGTGACAGATGTGCAGGTGATGATGTGCAAGTAGAGATACCTTGGTGCAAAAGCGCAAGAGTGTAAGTAATAATATGGGGATGAGGTAGTTGGGTGTGCTATTTACAGATTGGCTGTGTACAGGTACAGTGATCGGTAAGCTGCTCTGACAGCTGATGTTTAAAGTTAGAGAGGGAGATATAAGACTCCAGCTTCAGATATTTTTGCAATTCGTTCCAGTCATTGGCAGCAGAAAACTGGAAGGAGAGGCAGCCAAAGGAAGTGTTGGCTTTGGGGATGACCTGTACAATATACCTGCTTGAACGCGTGCTACGGGTGGGTGTTGCTATGGTGTTGGCGATGGATATGTAGTGTGGGTCAGCCAACAAAAGCATGCAGGTCGCAGTGGTGGGTAGTATATGGGGCTTTGGTGACAAAAGTAAACATCAGAAGCCTAAAATTAGGCTACAGTTGAAGTCGGAAGTTTATATACGCTTAGGTTGGAGTCATTAAAAAACTCTATTTTTCAACCGCTCTGCACATTTCTTGCTAGCAAACTATAGTTTTGGCAAGTTGGTTAGGACATCTACTTTGTGCATGACACAAGTAATTTGACTGTGCCTTTAAATGGCTTGGAAAATTCCAGTAAATGCTGTCACGGCTTCAGAAGATTATGATAGGCTAATTTACATAATCTGAGACAATTAGAGGTGTACCTGTGGATGTATTTCAAGACCTACCTTCAAACAGTGCCTCTTTGCTTGACATCATAGGAAAATCAAAAGAAATCAGTCAAGACCTCAGAAAAATAATTGTTGACCTCCACAAGTCTAGTTCATCCTTGGGAGCAATTTCTAAACATCTGAAGGTACCACGTTCATCTGTACAAACAATAGCACGCAAGTATAAACACCATGGGACCACGCAGCCATCATACCGCTCAGGAAGGAGACGCGTTCTGAATCCTAGAGATGAACGTACTTTGGTGTGAAAAGTGCAAATCAATCCCAGAACAGCAGCAAAGGACCTTGTGAAATGCTGGAGGAAACAGGTACAAAAGTATCTATATCCACAGTAAAACGAGTCCTATGTCGACATAACCTGAAAGGCCGCTGAGCAAGGAAGAAGCCACTGCTCCAAAACCGCCATAAAAAAGCCAGACTACGGTTTGCAACTGCACATGGGGACAAAGACTGTACTTTTGGAGAAATGTCCTGTTTGGCCATAATGACCATCGTTATGTTTGGAGGAAAAAGGGGAAGGCTTGCAAGCCAAAGAACACCATCCCAACCGTGAAGCACGAGGGTGGCAACATCATGTTGTGGGGATGCTTTCCTGCAGCAGGGACTGGTGCACTTCACAAAATAGATGGCATCATGAGGATGGGAAATTATGTGGATATATTGAAGCAGCATCTCAAAACATCAGTCAGGAAGATAAAGCTTGGTTGCAAATGGGTCTTCCAAATGGACAATGACCCCAAGCATACTTCCAAAATTGTGGAAAAATGACTTAGGGACAATGAAGTCAAGGTATTGGAGTGTCCATCACAAAGCCCCGACCTCAATCCCATAGACAATTTTTGGGCAGACCTGAAAAAGCGTGTGCGAGCAAGGAGGCCTACAAACCTGACTCAGTTACACCAGCTCTGTCAGGAAGAATGGGCAAACATTTACCCAACTTATTGTGGGAAGCTTGTGGAAGTCTACCCGAAACGTTTGTGTAACGGTTTTCTTTAGGTGAAGGAGAGGCGGACCAAAATGCAGCGTGGTAATTTTCATATTTAATAAAGATGAAACACGAACAATACAAAAACAAGAAACGTAACACAAAAACCTAACAGCCTACACTGGTGCAAAACAAACACAGAGACAAGAACAATCACCCATGAAACACTCAAAGAATATGGCTGCCTAAATATGGTTCCCAATCAGAGACAACGATAAACACCTGCCTCTGATTGAGAACCACTCCAGACAGCCATAGACTATGCTAGATAACCCTACTAAGCCACAAACCCAATACCTAACAAAACCCCAGGACAAAACACACCACATACAAAAACCCATGTCACTCCCTGGCCAGACCAAAATAATAAAGAAAACACAAAATACTAAGACCAGGGCGTGACAGTTTGACCCAAGTTAAACAATTTAAAGGCAATGCTACCAAATACTAATTGAGTGTATGTAAACTTCTGACCCACTGGGAATGTGATGAAAGAAGTGAAAGCTGAAATAAATCATTTTCTCTGCTATCCTTCTGACATTTCACATTCTTAAAATAAAGTGGTGATCCCAACTGACTTAAAATAGGGCATTTTTACAAGGATTAAATGTCAGGAATTATGAAAAACTGAGTTTAAATGTATTTTGCTAAGGTGTATGTAAACTTCCGACTTCAACTGTATTTATTTAGGTAGCAATCTAGCTAACCACTTCCTCAGGTGGTGAATTAGCCCCAAATATATTAGTCTATGTGGTATTATTGCCCCAAAAGATGTAGACAAATTAATCTCCATTGAACAAAAAACAATTATGGATCCCTTTTTTGCCAGTAAAGATAATAGCAGCATAATTTCCAAAATCCCAAAAGCATGACAATCACTGTTGTACATAAAAAAGATGTGGACTCATGCATTCCTGGTTGGACATGTCAGAATTACCCATTTATTTCTTGAGTTTTAGTAATCAATTAGGCTACACTTCTTAATGAAGCATTTTAAAATACTTTCTAAAACGATTAGGCTACAAAATTGTTCTATTACGTGAACAACATTTTGGTGCGACCAAATCACGGGTTTGTGCCACCAACTGAGATCATTGATAGGCTGCCCTGTGACTATGCTCTCACACAAAATATAGAACATGTGAATTATAGGATCTTCATCATTTTACACTAGTCCCCATTTTGGAAATGGTCATATTATGAAATGAAATGTTGCTATATTAGAATATCAAATGATGACAAAATATGACTGGGTGTTTAAGCTGAAGGTAATCCAAACGTTATACACAAGTAATTTGATTATGATACTCATTTTGAGTAATCCAAAGGATTATGTTACTGATTACGAAATGTTTAATCAAACTGTAATCTGTAATGGATCAAACCTTTTTAAGTCATCCGCCCAACTCTGCATGTAGTTGGGGGTTATAACCAGTTAGGCCACTTATCTCACTGAAGGAAAGTGAAAGTCTTGAGTGTTTTTCACCACCCTAATCCTATACTGTCCAGCCAGTCTTGGGAGTTGAACACATAGTTAAGACATCAGATAGATTCACCACATTCTCAGGAGGGTTACATTGTACTGTACTGCCTCATTGCCTCAATTCCACTATCAGAACAAGGACAAATGAGAACTAAGGAGAACCAGACAACATGGTTCCTGAATGTGTGTCCATTGTATAACCAATGAACAAGATTTATTTAGCTTCTGTAGCTAGTTATAAATGACCACTGGGTGTAGAATACATACTGTATCCACCAAAATCCATAACTCTTCCTACAGCCCCCAGTTCGCTGGCTAACAGACGACAGTGTCCCTCCTGCAGCAGCTTCCAAGACACGGTGTGTAACAGAACTGTGGCCTGCCTTGGAGTGGAGGACCAGTGCTTTAGTGCCGGTGGTGAGTTGTCTGTTGTTTTCATGATACAAAACCTCATCACACTTGTTAATCTCTAGATAATCTTGTGCCGTTCATACAAACAGCTATTATTGTTGATACAAAACAATTAAGATATTTTTTTTACGAGAAAAAGTTGTTTTTCTATTTGACAGCAATGCTTAGCACTAATATGGGGAATCTCCAGGGCTGTACAACTTCCACTGTGTGCAACGCTATTGATCAACTGCTGCCCTTAGTGATGAACATTAGTGACATCACCGCTGTGAACTTCACCTGTAAAACAGCCCCTAACACAGCCTGGTCCATCAGACTGAGCCTAGTCCCTCTGCTGCTGGGCCTCACTATCAGCAAATTAATCTGATATAAACAGAGATGAACATATCGGGACTCATCTGACAACATAATGCATTGATTAGAAAACAGAATGTACAATGATTTCATATACTGTGAAAGATGTACTTCAAGTGAAATTATGCCATATGGAATTGTTTCCTATATTCTTTATTATTCTGTACACTGAGTATACAAAACATGAGGAAAACCTTTTATTTTCTTGACATAGACTGACCAGGTGATTGCTATGACGCCTCAATAATGTCACTTGTTACATCCACATCAATCAGCGTGATATTTTCATATTTTTTTAATAATAAAAAAATACAATCCCAGCCCCTGGCAGGAGGCCTTTTGGTAGGCCCTCATTGTAAATAAGAATTTGTTCTTAACTGAATTGCCTAGTTAAAAAAATGTTAAATAAAATAAATAAAAGATGAAGGGGAAGAATGATTTTTAAGCCTTGATACAATTGAGACAGGGATTGTACGTGTTTCATTCAGAGCGTGAGGGGGCAAGACCAAAGATTGAGGTGCCTTTGAATGGGGTATTGTTCATTTTTGCATTATCCCTGCAAGCCAACATGACTCTCAAAAGCCACAACAGCCGCTGTTCACTTCTGAAGATAACTTTAGCGGCAACCTAAAAACACGATTCAAATTCGACACAAACTTTCAAAAGGGTATGTAAGAAACACTCTTTCTAATGTTTTATTTACATTTTAGAGGTGATAAATTGGGCAGATTGGGTGAAAAAGCAGTTTCCCCACACAGTTTATCTCACCCTTTCCCTATCACGCAGTAGGTTTCGCATCCCCACCCGCCTTTTTTAAAAAGACTATACGGAGTTCCTTGCCTTCTTCAATCATGCAGATATGGGCAGCATGAAGGTCTAGTCATTGATTTTGTTGGAAAGGGGACAAATTGTGCTTTACAATGGTATTCATATTACTGATGACCTGGAAGTATTACATTTTTTGGGGGGCAAATTACAATCAATAGTACGTTACAGCGCGATGTACAAAAGTGCGTTGCCTAACTATAGCTAGCTAAACAGTTAACCATAATCCCAACTCATGACGTTACTACCCTGCATGAATCTAACCAACAAGGTTCAATGTTAGCTAGCTAACATTAGGCTATAGCTAGCTAAGCAAATGGCTCTGAGATACAAATAATATTACTTCACAGATCACACACGTAACGTTAGCTAGCAAGCCAGCCAGTTAACGTTAGCTAGCTAGCTAACAGTACACTTTAACTTGAAATGAAAATTACTTTTTGACTAAATTATAAATGTGTAATATCTGAAAATGTAGCTAGCTAGACTATCTTAGCCGTATATTTGGATGGACGCTTTTCCCTCTCTGCTATGGTTGCCCTTAGTTTGAAGATGTAATCCAGAGACAGGTGTTTTCTCCATCTCCTTAGCTCCATCTCCTTAAATTCCACTGATTTCAAAACTCACTCTCTCAACATGTCTAGCCCACTCATTATCTCAGCCAATCATGGCTAGCAGGAAAGTTGCTGTTTTTTTCTGTGGCTAACCCAACTAGGCTCGTAATTTAACAATTTTATTTGTATTTACAGATAGCATCAACGTTTGTTATTCAGGCACATGAAAGTTCACATGTTCCAGAAGGCATTTCTGCAAAAAATACTAGTTACTTTGAAAAAGTAGTTCACTACATCCAAACTACTTTGTGAAAATGTATAACTCTTCTGCACTATGGATTGAATAAAGCTCCCAGTTTATATAACTTGATGAACAATAATAAAGAAATATAATGTAATGAATTCAGGACAACCATCACTGAACTCAAACCCACACACTCATGTACTCTTAAGATGGCGCCAAAGAGCATGACTGTCGTTATACATGCCGTAACCAATTGTGCTATTTTGTTTGTTTTTTTGCGTTGTTTGTAACTTATTTTTTTACTTATTTTGTAGATAATGTTGCTGCTACCGTCTCTTATTACCGAAAATAACTTCTGGACATCAGAACTGGAATTACTCACCACTAACTGGAAGAAGCTTTTTCCTTTAACGAGTCTGACGAGAAAGATATACTGCTCTCCAGGGAACAGGCCCAAATCCTGTCATTTGCGTGAAGAAAAGATGGCGGAAAAGAGGACGCAGATCTGGCTGCCTTATGAGAATCTGTAGGTGAGTAAACTCCCACTGCCATCAATTATACTTGCTAATGTAACAGTGTGATGTTGTTCCCCTAGATTATGCACCAAGTTACACACAAGGACCAGTTCAAATAGGCCAGTTCAAAAGGGGATGTTAATAATTTGAAAATAATTCAGAATGTGCTTTTTATTATACAGCTGCATAGCTAATGCATTTTTTTTATGTGCAAACACTTTTTCATATCTATATTGTAAATACACTTGATTGTAAAAGTTGTATATTTTGGTTTGGTTTGGTCCATCGTGTGGTGTCTGCGTTCCGTACCCTCCTATTGTTGTCCTTGGCTCCTCTATTTTTTAATATTAAACCGTGGTAATATTACACAATGTGCTGTTATGGCTGCATGAGTTTAGTTAAATATTTATATTGTACATATTGTATGTTAAAAAATATTATCGAGTTCGCTACCTAGGGTACCTATTGTAACCTGTGGGTACTTGGGACAGTGTTTGAGTGAGTTCCCATGTGCTCCCGCATTCTCTTCATGCATAGGAATATATTTTATTTTGTCCGAATTATGTTTGTATATCATTTTACTTGCACTGTATTGTATTGTTGTGTGCTGTTGTGTACTGAATGTGTGCACGCAGCACCTGCTTTTTATTTTTGGTTGCTTTCTATTGCCTGACCCTCAGTTAGTGTTATAGGATTTTTTATGAATAATGACTAAATTATGTATACAGAACTATAACTGGCAAGAATTCTACCCTGTCTTTCTAGTAGTGTTAAATAATGTTTGTTCATTAGGAAGCGGTTATATAGCATGGACCTAGGAAGAATTGAATGTATGTGGGGGTAGAAAGAGAACAGAGAGGAGCATTAACCTATGTTTGAACCGACTTGGCTGTAACTCTGGGGAGTTAAGATAGGACAGGGAGAACCCCTCCAGAGCTTTCGTATCTGGTGGAGACTGGAACTGTCAGCTGAGTGGTGATAAACTATGGTGAGACCCATGAGAAAATCCCTATGTTGGTGTGTATGTATGTGCGTAGGATAGAATGTTATAAAAGGGATGTTTATGTGTATGCACAGGAGAGCTCTCGAGAATAAACGCTATTGATTAATATTGATGACTGATCTGTCTATTTTATGTAAATAAGAACCTTACAAAATCTTAGAAATGGACAGATTGTTTTAATGGAATTGATTAAAGAACACATAGGAACAAAATTAATTTAACAATTGGTCCTTTGAGCCGGATCTCAAGATCTGCCTCTGTCGTCCCGAGGAACTGCTGAAAACCGTGCACGGGCGGATCTAGGATCCGTAAGGCAAAGACCTGACCTCTGAATTGAGGGTTTATTTCAGGCCAGTGGTGAACTGGTACACGACAGAGGTGGTGACGAGATCCAACCTACATTGCTTTTCCCAGTGTGACAAGGTCAGTAGTCTTTATTCTCGAATTTGGGGGGAATGGTTTAACATAACTTTGATTTGATGTTCTAAAATGTTTAGAATTGATCAATAATAGGAGCTTCGGTATTCCAAACAGATTCACTGGGGGTTTTTGAAAACCAAATATCGATAACTGCGCAGGTCCGAAATGACCTGAGGTAAGGGGCACTGCCATAAATAAAATTAGCTTAATAGATCCGGGTGCCTAGGTGGCCAGAGGGCTTATTAAAACCTTTTAGGGATAGGGGGCAGCATTTTCACTTTGGATGAATTGCGTGCCCATAGTGAACTGCCTCCTACTCTGTCCCAGAAGCTAATATATGCATATTATTATTACTATTGGATAGAAAACACTCTGAAGTTTCTACAACTGTTTGAATTATGTCTGTGAGTATAACAGAACTCATAGGGCAGGCAAACTTCCAAACAGGAAGTGGAAATTCTGGGGCTGGTAAATTTTCACCTCATCGCCTATTCACATCCAAATAAGATATGGATCTGTTCGCACTTCCTACGCCTTCCACTAGATGTCAACAGTTAGTATAACGTGGAATGAAGCTTCTAGTATGATGTGGACCGGATGGCAGCTATTTGAGTCACTGGTCTGGCAGAATGCCAGTTCCTGGTTACGCACAGTACTTATATCGCCTTGCGTTCCATTACTCCGTAGACAAAAACGAATGCTCCGGTTGGAACATTATTGGATATATATGATAATAACATCATGAAGATTGATTCTCTACTTAGTTTGACCAGTTTATTCGACCTGGAATATAACTTTTTGAAGTTTTCGTCCAAGTTCGCCTGGACCGGCGCCAGCTTTTGGACAGAAAGTAGCTAATTGGACACTAGTAATGGACATTATCGAACAAAACAACGATTTATTGCGGAACTAGGATTCCTTGCACTGCATTCTGATGAAAGATCATCAAAGGTAAGGGAATATTTATGATGTAATTTCATATTTCTGTTGACTCCAACATGGCAGAGAAATATATTTATGTCTGAGCGCCTTCTCAGATTATTGCATGGTATGCTTTTTTCGTAACGTTTAAAAAAAATCTGACACAGCGGTTGCATTAATTTACAATCTGTAGAAGCTATGAAAATAGAAAGGTTCAATACTTTTGTGAAGCATCACTGCACAGTTGAAAAATATATGGCAAATAGAAATCCAAAATGGTGTAACGTTCAATGAGTGAATGGGTGTGGAGTCAGGCGCAGAGAGCAAAGGATGCGGGAAACAACACGCTTTAATGTACAAAATCAAAAGAACAAAATAGTATTACCCAACACAGGCGTAACTATTACTACAAATAGTACCCTTAGGTAAAATACCAGGACAGCGAGAAAAGCCAACAAAACACTAACACCTCTCACAAATACAGAAGAACAAGCCCGCACAAACAGAAGCGGGCTAAACAAACTTAAATAACACCACCCTAACAACCAAACAATGAACAGGTGAAACCAATTAGACAAAACCAAACGAACACGGAACAAAGGATCGGTGGCAGCTAGTAGACCGGCGACGACGACCGCCGAGCGCCACCCGAACAAGAAGGGGAGCCACCTTCGGTAATATTCGTCACAGTAGAGGAGTGGAGGAGTGGCTTAGTGAATTCTGGGCCATTTCATCCCAGGGGATGTATCTCACCCACTCCCCTGGCCGGTCCTGGCAATACGACCACAGAAACCTACCCACCTCCTGGTTCACTCTCTCCACTTGCCCATTACTCTCCGGGTGATACCCTGAGGTCAGGCTGACCGAGACCCCAGACATTCCATAAATGCCCTCCACACTCGGGAGGTAAACTGGGGACCCCGATCAGAAACAATATCCTCGGGCACCCCGTAGTGCCGGAAGACATGGGTGAAAAGAGCCTCCGCAGTCTGCAGGGCCGTAGGGAGACCGGGCAACGGGATAAGACGGCAGGACTTAGAGAACCGATCCACAATGAACAGGATCGTCGTGTTGCCCTGAGAGGGGGGAAGGTCAGTAAGAAAATCCACTGATAGATGGGTCCACGGCCGTTGTGGAACGGGGAGGGGTTGTAACTTCCCTCGTGGCAGGTGCCTAGGAGCCTTACTCTAGGCGCACACCGAACAGGAGGAGACATAGAATCCCACATCCCTCACAAAGGTGGGCCACCAGTACTAACCCCTAAGACCTCGCACTGTCCTTGAAATACCCGGGTGACCCGACGAGGGTAGACTATGAGCCCATCGAATCAATTGATCACGAACAGCGAGCGGCACGTACCTGCGACCCTCAGGACACTGTGGAGGCGCAGGTTCCTCCCTTAGCGCCCGCTCAATGTCCACGTCCACCTCCCATACTACTGGTGCCACCAGCTTAGCCGCCGGAATGATGGGAGTAGGATCGATGGACTGGTCGTCAGTGTCATAGAGGCGGGACAGTGCGTCGGCCTCAGAGTTGAGGGAACCTGGTCGATACGAGATCGTAAAACTAAATCTGGTGAAATACATGGCCCACCTTGCCTGACGAGGATTCAGTCTCCTAGCTGATCGGATATACTCCAGGTTACGGTGGTCAGTCCAGATGAGGAAAGGGTGCTTAGCCCCCTCAAGCCAGTGTCTCCACACCTTCAGGGCCTAAACCATAGCCAACAACTCCCTGTCCCCCACATAATTCCGCTCCGCTGGCCCGAGCTTCTTCGGGGAAAAAAGCACAGGGGCGGAGCTTCGGTGGCGTACCCGAGCACTGTGAGAGCACCGCTCCATCCCCAGCCCCGGATGCGTCCACCTCTACTATGAACGCCAAAAAAGGGTCCGGATGCGCCAACACAGGCGCCTTGGTGAACAGCGCCTTCAACCTACGGAAAGCTCCGTCCGCCTCTGCTGACCACTGCAAACGCACCGGCCCCCCCTTCAGCAGTGAGGTAATAGGAGCTGCTACCTGACCAAAACCCCGGATAAACCTCCGGTAGTAATTGGCAAACCCTAAGAACCGCTGCACCTCCTTTACCGTGGTATGAGTCGGCCAATTACACACGGCCTTGACGCGGTCACCCTCCATTACCACCCCCGAGCTGGAAATGCGATAACCCAGGAAGGAAACGGCTCGTTTGGGAAACTCACATTTCTCCGCCTTCACGTACAGGTCATGCTCCAGCAGTCGCCCAAGAACCTTGCGCACCAGAGACACATGCGCGGTGCGTGTAGCGGAGTAGATCAAAATATTGTCAATATACACCACCACACCCTGTCCATGCAGGTCTCTGAGAATCTCGTCAACGAAGGATTGAAAGATAGCTGAAGCATTCTTTAACCCGTACGGCATGACGAGGTATTCATAATGGCCAGATGTGGTACTAAACACGGTTTTCCACTCATCTCCCTCCCGAATACGCACCAGATTATACGCACTCCTGAGATCCAGTTTCGTGAAGAACTGCGCTCCGTGAAATGATTCCACTGCCGTAGCGATGAGAGGTAGTGGATAACTAAAACCCACCGTGATGGAATTGAGACCTCGATAATCAATGCACGGACGCAAACCACCATCCTTTTTCTTCACAAAAAATAAACTTGAGGAGACGGGTGACATGGAGGGCCGAATGTACCCCTGTCCCAGAGCCTCCATATGTCTCCATAGCCAACGTCTCCTCCTGGGATAAAGGATACACATGACTGGACTCTCCACCGTTGTCGTACCGATGGAAACTCCTACACACCTGCCTGAACACTCATCAGACCACCCCTGGAGAGCTCCCTGTTTCCACGAAATCGTCGGATTGTGAATAGCCAGCAAGGGAATCCCTAGCACCACCAGAAACCCAGGTGAATCGATAAGGAACAGACTAATCCGCTCCTTATGATTCCCCTGCGTAATCATCTCCAAAGGAATTGTGGCCTCCCTGACCAGCCCTGACCCTAACAGTCGACTATCTAAAGAGTGCACGGAGAAAGGGGGTTCTACCCTAACTAACGGAATCCTCAACCTCTGAGCGAGTCCGCAATCTATAAAGTTCCCAGCTGCGCCTGAATCGACTAGCGCCTTATGCTGGAGAGAGGGAACAAATTTAAGGAAACAAATTAATAAAAACATGTGACCAACAGGAAACTCTGGGAGAGTGTGGTGCTGCCTCACCTGGGGTAACCGAGGAGTGTTCTGCCTGCCCTCTCGACTCCCAGATTAACTCCTCCAGCACCGACCTGAAGTGTGCCCTCTCCGGCCACAACTGGTACTGGAGGAGCCTCCTCCTCCGATCTCCCTAGATGCGGCCCCTCCTAGCTTCATCGGGATAGGAGCGGGTGGGTCAGGAGGTGGAATTAACAGGACCCTTTCAGAACGTCCGCGAGCAGCTAGCAGATGGTCTAACCGGATTGACAGGTCTATCAGTTCATCCAGGCTGAGCGTAGTGTCCCGACAAGCCAGCTCCCTGCGGACGTCCTCTCTCAGGCTACACCTGTAATGGTCTATCAGGGCCCTGTCGTTCCACCCTGCTCCAGCGGCCAAGGTCCGGAAATCCAGCGTGAAGTCCTGCGCGCTCCTCGTCCCCTGCCGGAGATGGAACAACCTCTCACCCGCTGCTCGGCCCTCCGGAGGGTGATCGAACACGGCCCGGAAACGGCGGGTGAACTCCGGGTAGTTGCCTCTCGCTGAGTCGGGCCCGTTCCAGACAGTATTGGCCCACTCCAGGGCTCTACCCGTCAGGCAAGAGACGAGGACACTCACGCTCTCCTCTTCCGAGGGAGCCGGCCAGGTAGAGATCTAGTTGTAGCAGAAATCCCTGGCACCCCGCCGCCGCTCCATCGTACTCCCTCGGAGGCGTAATGCGCAGAGCGCTGGCACCGGATCCCGCTGGAGGAGATGGTAGAGTTGCTAGTGGGAGGGTAGGTGGGGTAGTAGGGAGACCACTCCTCTCCCAACGGTCCATCCTCTCCATCATTTGATACGATGCGATGGAGGATGGACGTGTGATGAAGGACTCTCTCCTCCATCGTGGGGAGAGGGGTGGTCGCTGCTCCTGCTGACTCCATAAGGTTGGTGCGGTTTTCTGTAACGTTCAATGAGTGAATGGGTGTGGAGTCAGGCGCAGAGAGCAAAGGATGCAGGAAAAAACACGCTTTAATGTCCAAAATCAAAAGAACAAAATAGTATTACCCAACACAGGCGTAACTATTACTACAAATAGTACCCTTAGGTAAAATACCAGGACAGCGAGAAAAGCCAACAAAACACTAACGAACTTAAATAACACCACCCTAACAACCAAACAATGAACAGGTGAAACCAATTAGACAAAACCAAACGAACACGGAACAAAGGATCGGTGGCAGCTAGTAGACCGGCGACGACGACCACCGAGCGCCACCCGAACAAGAAGGGGAGCCACCTTCGGTAATATTTGTGACAAATGGATGATGTTGAGAGATAGATGTGAGGGGTTGAATGGAGCTGAAGGGTGGGACTAATAAGACAACCAATGCAAACATACTGTCACGTTTGTCATAAAGAGGAGACCAAGGCACAGCGTGGTAAGCTTACATTCCTCTTTAATTAAAGAAAGAACACTAAACAAACTAACAGAATAACAAAACGACCGTGACGCTATATAAAACAAGTGCTGACAGGCAACTACACATAGACAATAACCCACAAAACCAAAATGGAAAATGGCAACCTAAATAGGATCCCCAATCAGAGACAACGATAAACAGCTGTCTCTGATTGGGAACCAATTCATACCACCATAGACCTACAATAAACCTAGACTAACATACACCCTAGACATACAAAAACCCTAGACAGGGGAACAAGCATACCCACCCTCGTCACACCCTGACCTGACCAAAATAATACATAAAACATAGATAACTAAGGTCAGGGCGTGACACATACTGGGTCTGTAAAATGTATATAGGTTCAGAACTTTTGTGAAATAGCACAGTTACAAATAGAAATCAAACTGGACGGACATCAGAAATAGAAGGAGTAAAAACAAACAAAATATAACTATTGTAAAATAGATTGTGTCTGTAAAATACTCCAAATGGGGGGGAAGGGTGGTAGAGTTTGCAGGGAATTATTAAAGGTATATTCTAAAAAAAGTATGTCTATATAGGTATGTTTATCTATATATGTATGCATGCATGTATGTATATATACAGTGCCTTGCGAAAGTATTCGGCCCCCTTGAACTTTGCGACCTTTTGCCACATTTCAGGCTTCAAACATAAAGATATAAAACTGTATTTTTTTGTGAAGAATCAACAACAAGTGGGACACAATCATGAAGTGGAACAACATTTATTGGATATTTCAAACTTTTTTAACAAATCAAAAACTGAAAAATTGGGCGTGCAAAATTATTCAGCCCCCTTAAGTTAATACTTTGTAGCGCCACCTTTTGCTGCGATTACAGCTGTAAGTCGCTTGGGGTATGTCTCTATCAGTTTTGCACATCGAGAGACTGACATTTTTTCCCATTCCTCCTTGCAAAACAGCTCGAGCTCAGTGAGGTTGGATGGAGAGCATTTGTGAACAGCAGTTTTCAGTTCTTTCCACAGATTATCGATTGGATACAGGTCTGGACTTTGACTTGGCCATTCTAACACCTGGATATGTTTATTTTTGAACCATTCCATTGTAGATTTTGCTTTATGTTTTGGATCATTATCTTGTTGAAAGACAAATCTCCGTCCCAGTCTCAGGTCTTTTGCAGACTCCATCAGGTTTTCTTCCAGAATGGTCCTGTATTTGGCTCCATCCATCTTCCCATCAATTTTAACCATCTTCCCTGTCCCTGCTGAAGAAAAGCAGGCCCAAACCATGATGCTGCCACCACCATGTTTGACAGTGGGGATGGTGTGTTCAGCTGTGTTGCTTTTACGCCAAACATAACGTTTTGCATTGTTGCCAAAAAGTTCAATTTTGGTTTCATCTGACCAGAGCACCTTCTTCCACATGTTTGGTGTGTCTCCCAGGTGGCTTGTGGCAAACTTTAAACAACACTTTTTATGGATATCTTTAAGAAATGGCTTTCTTCTTGCCACTCTTCCATAAAGGCCAGATTTGTGCAATATACGACTGATTGTTGTCCTATGGACAGAGTCTCCTACCTCAGCTGTAGATCTCTGCAGTTCATCCAGAGTGATCATGGGCCTCTTGGCTGCATCTCTGATCAGTCTTCTCCTTATATGAGCTGAAAGTTTAGAGGGACGGCCAGGTCTTGGTAGATTTGCAGTGGTCTGATACTCCTTCCATTTCAATATTATCGCTTGCACAGTGCTCCTTGGGATGTTTAAAGCTTGGGAAATCTTTTTGTATCCAAATCCGGCTTTAAACTTCTTCACAACAGTATCTCGGACCTGCCTGGTGTGTTCCTTGTTCTTCATGATGCTCTCTGCGCTTTTAACGGACCTCTGAGACTATCACAGTGCAGGTGCATTTATACGGAGACTTGATTACACACAGGTGGATTGTATTTATCATCATTAGTCATTTAGGTCAACATTGGATCATTCAGAGATCCTCACCGAACTTCTGGAGAGAGTTTGCTGCACTGAAAGTAAAGGGGCTGAATAATTTTGCACACCCAATTTTTCAGTTTTTGATTTGTTAAAATAGTTTGAATTATCCAATAAATGTCGTTCCACTTCATGATTGTGTCCCACTTGTTGTTGATTCTTCACAAAAAAATACTTTTTTTTGTTTGAAGCCTGAAATGTGGCAAAAGGTCGCAAAGTTCAAGGGGGCCGAATACTTTCGCAAGGCACTGTATTTTCTGTTTGGACAGTTTCATTGTGTATGATCATGGTTCCCTCTTACACTGTTGTTATTTAGATTTAAGAGAGCTATTATCCTGTTTGTATTATCTGTTAAAAGATCAAAACAATTATTAAAAAAAGACTATTTAAAATGTGTGGTGATTTGATTATATTACAATAAGACAAAAGTTTATTTCCATGTTGGTAGAGTGATAGAAACTTTATTGGCATTTAAACATATTATTTGTTTTAAACTTACAAGCAATCACAATTGATAAAATATACTGATAAATATATAAGCAAACACACTATATAATGTAACAGGGCGTCATCTGGAAAATTCCAAATAAATAACAGAATTTCACTTATAGTACATATTTCACAATACATGAAAATCATTGTACATTATGTTGTGTTCTAATCAATGCATTATGTTGTCAGATGAGTCCCGATATGTTCATCTCTGTTTATATCAGATTAATTTGCTGATAGTGAGGCCCAGCAGCAGAGGGACTAGGCTCAGTCTGATGGACCAGGCTGTGGCTGTTACAGGGCCTGTAGTTACAATAACAGAGGCTGTGGTTACAGTTACAGGAGCTGTGGTTACAGTTACAGGAGCTGTGGTTACAGTTACAGGAGCTGTGGTTACAGTTACAGGAGCTGTGGTTACAGTTACAGGAGCTGTCTTACAGGTGAACACATTCCCGAGGTTACTAATGCTAATCGCTGAGGGCAGCAGTTGATTCACTGAGGGCAGCAGTTGACTTATTGAGGGCAGCAGTTGATTAATGGAAATGCACACGTTGGAAGTTGTACAGCCCTTGAGATTCACCGTAGTAGAATTGATGCCAGGTGTTACTGTCAAAGATAAAAACATAGTTTTCCCAACATTTAGATCTCTTGTAAAACAACTAAAAGCTCAACAATTAGTAGCTGCTCTGTATGAACAGCAAAATATTTTTTAGAGATGAACAAATGTGATAAGGTTTGGTATCATGAAAATAACCACAAGACAACTCACCACTGCCGCTAAAACACTGGTCTTCCACACCCAGGCAGGTCACAGTGCTGTTACACATCGTATCCCTGAAGCTGCTGCAGGAGGGACATTGTCTTCCATTAGCCAGAACATTGGGGGCTGTAGGAAGAGAACAGAGATGGGAATTTGTATATACAGTATTTATTCCACATTCAGTGGTCATATACAGTGAGTATCCAAAACATATACTGACCAGGTGAATTTAGGTGAAAGCTATTATCCCTTATTGATGTCACTAGTTAAATCCACTTCAGTCATTGTAGATTAAAGAGAGACAGTTTAGACATGGATTGTGTACACTGAGTATACCAAACATTGGGAACACCTTCCTAATATTGAGTTGCATCCCCCTCAATGCTTACAACTCCTTATTTAACCTGTCTCCTGAGGTACAGAGCCAAAGGTACAGTGGTATCACATGAATTGTTTAGAAATTGCAGCACTTTTTGCACACAATCCCCCAAACTGGATGCATTTGCTCTTTATATTGAATTGTTTTATGAACGCCCCCGTCCAGAGGACAAATATTGTAGTTTTTTTTAACAGCAATTTTGCTAAATATACTGTACATACATTTGACATATACATTTTACAAAAACATTTTACATACATGGTACTTTTATAGTTACCTAACAATAATACATTACCAAACATCAACTCTTTAATCCCAATTTTCAGCCACTCTCAGCCCATCACACCTATCACCATAGACCTCAGCTCTTTAATCCCAACCTTCAGCCACTCTCAGCCCATCACACCTATCACCATAGACCTCAGCTCTTTAATCCCAACCTTCAGCCACTTTCAGCCCATCCCACCTATCAACATAGACCTCAGCTCTTTAATCCCAACCTTCAGCCACTCTCAGCCCATCACACCTATCACCATAGACCTCAGCTCTTTAATCCCAACCTTCAGCCACTCTCAGCCCATCACACCTATCACCATAGACCTCAGCTCTTTAATCCCAACCTTCAGCCACTCTCAGCCCATCACACCTATCAACATAGACCTCAGCTCTTTAATCCCAACCTTCAGCCACTCTCAGCCCATCCCACCCATCACCATAGACCTCAGCTCTTTAATCCCAACCTTCAGCCACTCTCATCCCATCACACCTATCAACATATACCTCAGCTCTTTAATCCCAACCTTCAGCCACTCTCAGTCCATCCCACCTATCACCATAGACCTCAGCTCGTTAATCCCAACCTTCAGCCACTCTCAGCCCATCACACCTATCAACATAGACCTCAGCTCTTTAATCCCAACCTTCAGCCACTCTTAGCCCATCACACCTATCAACATAGACCTCAGCTCTTTAATCCCAACCTTCAGCCACTCTCATCCCATCACACCTATCAACATAGACCTCAGCTCTTTAATCCCAACCTTCAGCCACTCTCAGCCCATCACACCTATCACCATAGACCTCAGCTCTTTAATCCCAACCTTCAGCCACTCTCAGCCCATCACACCTATCAACATAGACCACCCTCCTTCGGTTTCCATGTGCCATATATTTTTTAATTGTGCTGTGATGTTATACAACATGTTTTAACCTTTCTAAACGTAAATTATCCACAGATTGTGAGCTAAAGATGAAAACCTTTCCTATATGTATTATTATTTATTGACTGACTATGGCTTTCCAAATCGCCCAACACTGCTATTTGGAAGGTTAATTTTAATTGCATGTTGTGATTTTTTTTTTACCATTCCTGAACCTTAATAACAGAATAATAATAACAGAATAAATGACCTATTGGTTAGTCATTTATTGGTTAGTCATATTAGTCTCTTCGCAGCAAGATCTACAGAGCTGAGATTGTTTTATACATAGCAAGCATTCTGTTGGTGGCATGAGTTTTATATAATAATTGAAATTGAAAAACTGAGTTAAACCATATGCCATGGAATTGGTACATCAAAACTCTGCTCCCATTTATTTTGCAACCGGTATGGCGCAGCTGTCAACATTTTTGTCCTCAGATGAAATTGGTATATTTTTCTATTTATGCCAGTTCCTTTCAGCCAATTTGTGTCTTTATTAATATATGGCAGGCAAACAAATTCCCTACCTTCTCCCTTTTCCACTTGCATCCTCCATTTTTTGTGGTAGTGCTGCAATCAGTTGGTTGTAAATTTGGATTGAGCAGATATTCCCATATATTTTCAATAACAGCATATGTGACATACAGTGGGGCAAAAAAATAATTTAGTCAGCCACCATTTGTGCAAGTTCTACCACTTAAAAAGATGAGAGAGGCCTGTAATTTTCATCAAAGGTACACATCAACTATGACAGACAAAATGAGAAAAAAAATCCAGAAAATCACATTGTAGGACTTTTAATGAATTTATTTGCAAATTATGGTGGAAAATTAGTATTTGGTCAATAACAAAAGTTTATCTCAATACTTTGTTATATACCCTTTGTTGGCAATGACAGAGGTCAAACGTTTTCTGTAAGTCTTCAAAAGGTTTTCACACACTGTTGCTGGTATTTTGGCCCATTCCTCCATGCAGATCTCCTCTAGAGCAGTGATGTTTTAGGGCTGTTGCTGGGCAACACGGACTTTCAACTCCCTCCAAAGATTATCTATGGGGTTGAGATCTGGAGACTGGCTAGCCACTCCAGGACCTTGAAATGCTTCTTACGGAGCCACTCCTTCGCTGCCCGGGCGGTGTGTTTGGGATCATTGTCATGCTGAAAGACCCAGCCACGTTTCATCTTCAATGCCCTTGCTGATGGAAGGAGGTTTTCACTCAAAATCTCACGATACATGGCCCCATTCATTCTTTCCTTTACACAGATCAGTCGTCCTGGTCCTTTTGCAGAAAAACAGCCCCCAAGCATGATGTTTCCACCCCCATGCTTCACAGTAGGTATGGTGTTCTTTGGATGCAACTCAGCATTCTTTGTCCTCCAAACACGACGAGTTAAGTTTTTACCAAAAAAGTTATATTTTGGTTTCATCTGACCATATGACATTCTCCCAATCTTCTTCTGGATCATCCAAATGCTCTCTAGCAAACTTCAGACGTGCCTGGACATGTACTGGCTTAAGCAGGGGGACACGTCTGGCACTGCAGGATTTGAGTCCCTGGCGGCGTAGTGTGTTACTGATGGTAGGCTTTGTTACTTTGGTCCCAGCTCTCTGCAGGTCATTCACTAGGTCCCACCGTATGGTTCTGGGATTTTTGCTCACCGTTCGTGTGATCATTTTGACCCCATGGGGTGAGATCTTGCATGGAGCCCCAGATCGAGGGAGATTATCAGTGACCTTGTATGTCTTCCATTTCCTAATAATTGCTCCCACAGTTGATTTCATCAAACAAAGCCGCTTACCTATTTTAGATTCAGTCTTCCCAGCCTGGTGCAGGTCTACAATTTTGTTTCTGGTGTCCTTTGACAGCTCTTTGGTCTTGGCCATAGTGGAGTTTGGAGTGTGACTGTTTGAGGTTGTGGACAGGTGTCTTTTATACTTATAACAAGTTCAAACAGGTGCCATTAATGCAGGTAATGAGTGGAGGACAGAAGAAGTTACAGGTCTGTGAGAGCCAGAAATCTTGCTTGTTCGTAGGTGACCAAATACTTATTTTCCACCATAATTTGCAAATAAATTCATAAAAAATCCTACAATGTGATTTTCTGGATTTGTTTTGCTCATTTTGTCTGTCATAGTTGAAGTGTAGCTGTGACGAAAATTACAGCCCTCTCTCATCTTTTAAGTGGGAGAACTTGGTACAATTGGTGGCTGGCTAAATACTTTTTTTGCCCCACTGTAACTCCTCCCTTTCTATTCATAATCCCATTAACAAATAAATACCATTTAAAAATACAATTCCGTAAAGAATGTTTTTTTATTAATCAGTATATTTGAATTTAACCATAACATTCGTAGTAATATTTGTTCTATCTTTTCTGGAAGATAATGATGACATTGTAACCAGCTTGTTTAAAGCTTTAATATTTTTAGCCCCCCAAACTCATATTCATTATATAAATAGGCACGTTTAATTTTGTCTGGCTTAGCATTCCAAATAAAATGAAATATTTTTTTGCAGAATCTTATCTATTTTTGCTAACTTTCTATTGAAATTAATTGTGGTCAGTTCATTTATATTTTTTGAGAAGTAAATACCAAGTATGTCTGCTTCACCATCCCCCTATTTTATTGGTAAACTCCAAAATGACATTGGTACTCCAAAATGACACAATATAATATTTACCATTCATTTCTATTGGGCACAAAATGATCTGAAACATAACCAAAACAAACAGAAAATGTATCCAACATGTTTGTAAAGTCACAAGCTTAATGTAATTATTTTGTAATAGGAATATGGGACCAAATACAAAACTTTTGTCCCAATACTTTTAGTCCCCTAAAATGGAGGGACTACTATATACAAAAAGCTGTAATTTCAAATTGTTTCACCCAATATGGATGAAAATACCCTCAAATTAAGGCTAACAGTCTGCACTTTTAACATCATTGTCATTATATCATTTAAAAAACAACGACACATGTGTCACTGTTCCAATACTGACTTTACTGGGCCTTTCAGCAATGTATTTCATGTCCTGATTTCAGTTGTCATAGTTTGAATAAATATACAGTGAGCTCCAAAACGTGATTTCCCTGTGTTTAATATATATGTCTCTGCACTATGAGGTTGGAATAATACTGTGCAATTGTGAAAATTAAGATAATGCCCTTCCAGCGTAAGAGCTGTTTGAAAACACAGCTTGAAATTTCAGCCTGTTTAGTGAAGCTATTTTTGTTTATTTTTGACCATTTCAATTGAAAACAATCACAGTAAGTTACTTAATTGTTACCCAGAAATGGTTTGATATTGAGATGAAAACACCTGCATTTGACCTTTGAAAACCCCAAACCTAATTTAGGTAAAAGACAGTTATCTTACCAGGCTGTAGAGTTTGTTTGTTGCACCCATCGATGTTACAAAATAACTGGTTAGAGACAATGTGTAAGAAGCCCAGGTTCACTGACACTGTGGCTTCACCGTAGCTGAAGAATGGGGAACACCCCTTGACTACCTGGGTTGAATTGATGAGACCTGCACCAGTAACAGATCATTTACAGAACCAGAGAAAGATAGATCAATTTAGAATGTAATCTAATGAAATAGTAGCATAGAGCAATGAGTCAATTACCAATAAATATTGTACACTGTAATCTTACAGGAGGGTTTAAAAACATCCTTCTTGAGGAAGCTAACAACATCATTTAATTTGTCTTGAAGCATAATAGTGAAGTGGACAACAAACTCTAAACACACCTTTTGCATTGATGTTTGCAGTGAGACATGTTTCTCCCAAAGGGGCTGAACAGTTGACTATAAATGAGTCATTGAAACACTGCAGCATCTCAACTGAAAAACAAGAAAATAAATACAAATACATACACATTAAATAAGAAAATTGAGAAATATACTGTAAAAGCAATTTTGCTATGTTGAAATATCAACACATACATGTGGGAGTGATGCAGTCAAAAAACCCTTTATGCACATCTCATTGTGAGTTCAGAGGTGTTACCTGAGCAGAAGAGAGTGCAGATGAGAGAGAGAGTCAGGATAAGCTTCATTCTGGACAGATAGACAGGCATTTGAACAGCAGTGGTACAGTACTCTGGGCTGGTCTGGTAGACAGGCAGATGAACAGCAGTGGTATCTGGGCTGGGAGACAGGTCCTTATAAACCCATCATCCAAGGTAGGGCAGGATGGGGTAATGTCAGAAATGTTGCTGTATTTCATGTTTAACAAGTTACTCCACTCATGTGCCCTGGGAACATAAGTTATTTTGCTAACATAAGTGATCATGATCTATAACATGATGCTACAACCACAATACTTGAAAATAGAGACGATTAACAACATTGCATCCTCTCCACATTGCTGGCCTGTATGACAAAGTGAAAAGAAGGGAGTCTGTGCTAAAGAAAACAACTCCAAATCATTCATTCTGTTTGCATTAAGGCTAAGTAATACTGCGAGACAACACAGCAAAGACATACACTTTATGGTCTAAATTGAAAAACTTCAGTCTTGTGTCAAATCTAATACAACAGAACACAGAGTGAAACCCCCTATATTTTTAAGTATTGTGACGACAGCACCATGTTTGGGTATGCTTGTCATCGGCAGGGACTGGAAAGTTTGTCGGGATAAAAGGAAATATGAAAGGAGCCATGCTCAGGTAAAAAGATAAAGGAAAACCCGCCTCTGTCTTCTTGATAACCTAACCCTGGGATAGAGTTTTATTTCTTTAGCGGGACAATAATTGCACAAAATCTAATTCCAAAGAAACAACTGAATCTTTCCAAGAGGTGTTGAGTGTTTCTGTTCGCTCCAGTCCGTGTCCTGAATTAGATTTGCTTGAAAATCAGAGACAAGGTTTGTATGTTGCTGTCCATCAAAGATTTTCAACCAACTTTATTGAGCTTGGTAGAATATTATTCAAAATTATTCACATCTTTAATGGCTGCAAATGGTGCTTTAACGAAGTAAATGGTGCTTAACCAAGTATTTTTTTGAAAACTTTGAAAATGTGTAGTAGGTTGTGTAGATTGGGATGGGAAAATTCCAATGTATTCCTTTTAAGATAGAATTTTAAGGCATCTAAATGTAAAGACCATTTACTAGTTACTATATATCTGCTGCACTCCAAATTAATGTGTGGGTTTGAGTTCAGTGCAGTTTCTCTCCTGAATTCATTACATTATACTTATTTTTAGTTTTACTGTGCATTTCCCAATCAAGAAAAATAAACAAAAACTATGCTGCATTACACTTCAATAATAATACAAATATTTCTGATCACTTTTGAGTAAAATTGAAAGTGAAAATGAAGTACATTTTCTGCTGTCAATTTGGCTCTGATCCCAAATATGTGACTTTGTCACTCCCAAATATGTTACAAGAAAAGAAAACTTATCGTCTCTTCATTTCAGCGAAATTGAAAGTGAAAATGAGAGGGGCACTCTCACATGGGCTTAGGGGTCACATGTAGCTGACTAGGAAGTGTCAGCACAGGTGAGAGGAGATTGTTTACTGTTCCTACCATCAGACTCAAACACTAACACTTACAGATGCATTTCTTAATGTTGTATGACAATTATCTTTTATAACTACAATAAAGGGGGACATCACCAAGTCAAATATCTAGATCTGAAAATACATTTTTTATTAAATTTTTTATATCACCAAAGGAGGAATTAGGTTTAGGGGTGTCCAGTGAGATATACCTGCTGGAGCGCGTGCTACGGGTGGGTGCTGCTATGGTGACCAGTGAGCTGAGATAAGACGGGGCTTTACTTAGCAGAGACTTGTAGATGACCTGGAGCCAGTGGGTTTGGCGACGAGTATGAAGAGAGGGCCAGCCAACGAGAGTATACAGGTTGCAGTGGTGGGTAGTGTATGGGGCATTGGTGAAAAAACAGATGGCACTGTGATAGACTGCATCCAATTTGTTGAGTAGGGTGTTGGAGGCTATTTTATAAATGACATCGCCGAAGTCGAGGATCGGTAGGATGATCAGTTTTACGAGGGTATTTTTGGCAGCATGAGTGAAGGATGCTTTGTTATAAAATAGGAAGCTGATTCTAGATTAATTTTGGATTGGAGATGCTTAACTTCATATGGCTGCAGGGGCAGAATTGAGTAGCTTGGATGAAAAGGTGCCCATTGTAAACGGCCAGCTCCTCAGTCTCAGTTGCTAATATATGCATATTATTAGTAGTATTGGATAGAAAACATTCTAAAGTTTCCAAAACTGTCAAAATATTGTCTGTGAGTATAACAGAACTGATAATGCATTGGAAACCCTGAGGAAAATCAAAGCAGGAAGTGGCTTCTATTTTGAAAACTCCATGTTCCATAGCCTCCCTTTTCTCCATTTAAAGGGATATGAACCAGATTCATTTTCCTATCGCTTCCTCAAGGTGTCAACAGTCTTCAGACATAGTTTCAGGCTTATATTTTGAAAAATGAGCCAGAACGATAACATCGCGTCAAGTGGTCACATGAGTTTTGCTTGTGCAACAGAATTTGGACAGCCATTGTTTCCCCTCTCTTACTGTGAAAGACATTTGCGGTTGATATATTATCGATTATATATTTTAAAAACAACCAGAGGATTGATTATAAAAAATGTTTGACATGTGTCTGTGGACATAATGGAAACTATTTGGAATTTTCGTCTGCGTTGTCGTGACCGCTCTTTCCTGTGGATTTCTGAACATAACGCGCCAAACAAACGGAGGTATTTTTCATATAAAAATCAACTTTAAGGAACAAACTGAACATTTGTTGTGTAACTGGGAGTCTCGTGAGTGAAAACATTCGAAGATCAACAAAGATAAACGATTCATTTGATAACTTTTCTGATTTTCGTGACCGAGCTACCTGATGCTATGTGTACTTAATGTTTTGTCGGGCGATCGATAAACTTACACAAACGCTTGGATTGCTTTCGCTGTAAAGCATTATTTCAAAATATGACACGACAGGTGGATTAACAAAAGGCTAATCTGTGTTTTCCTATATTGCACTTGTGATTTCATGAATATAAATATTTATTGTAATATTTATTGTATGTAGCGCTATGCTATTCAGCAGTTGTTGATGACACTTATCCCGATAGGGGGATTGCAGCTATAACAGGTTAATGTGAGTCTGGAAGGAGAAGTTACAGTCAAGCCAGAGACTTAGGTATTTGTAATTGTCCACATATTCTAAGTCAGAACCATCCAGAGTAATGATGCTGGACGGGTGGGCAGGTGCATGCAGTGATAGGTTGAAAAGCATGCATTTAGTTTTACTTGCATTTAAGAGCAGTTGGAGGCCGCGGAAGGAGAGTTGCATGGCATTGAAGCTCGTCTGGAGGTTAGTTGACACAGTGTCCAACGATGGGCTGGAAGTATACAGAAGGATGATGTCATCTGCATAGAGGTGGATCAAAGAATCACCAGCAGCGAGAGCGACATCATTGATGTGTACAGAGAAGAGAGTCGGCCCGAGAGTTGAACCCTGTGGCATCCCCATAGAGACTGCCAGAGGTCCAGACAACAGGCCCTCCGATTTGACACACTGAACTCTATCAGAGAAATAGTTTGTGAACAAGGCAAGGCAATCATTTGAGAAACCAAGGCTGTTGAGTCTGCCAATAAGAATGTGGTGATTGACAGAGTCTAAATCCTTGGCGAGGTCGATGAATACGGCTGCACAGTAATGTCTCTTATCGATTGCGGTTATGATATCGTTTAGGACCTTGAGCATGGCTGAGGTGCACCCATGACCAGCACTGAAATCAGATTGCATAGCGAAGAAGGTACGGTGGGATTCTAAATGGTCGGTAATCTGTTTGTTAACTTGACTTTCGAAGACCTTAGAAAGGCAGGGTAGGATAGATATAGGTCTGTAGCAGTTAGGGTGTAGTGTGTCTCCCCCTTTGAAGAGGGGGATGACCACGCAAGCTTTCCAATTTTTGGGAATCTCAGACGATAAGAAAGAGAGGTTGAACAGGCTAGTAATAGATGTTGTAACAATTTCGGCAGATAATTTTAGAAAGAGTGGGTCCTGATTGTCTATCCCGGCTGATTTGTAGGGTTCCAGATTTTGCAGCTCTTTTAGAACATCAGCTATCTGGATTTTGGTAAAGGAGAAATGGGAGAGGCTTGGGCGAGTTGCTGTGGGGAGTGCAGGGCAGTTGGGGTAGCTAGGTGTAAGGCATTGCCAGCCGTAGAAAAATGCTTATTGAAATTCTCAATTATAGTGGATTTATCGGTGGTGACAGTGTTTCCTAGCCTCAGTGCAGTGGGCAGCTGGAAGGAGGTGCTCTTATTCTCCATGGACTTTACAGTGTCCCAGAACTTTTACTGAGTTTGTGCTACAGGATGCAAATTTCTGCTTGAAAAAGCTAGCCTTAGCTTTCCTAACTGCCTGTGTATATTGGTTCCTAACTTCCCTGAAAAGTTGCATATCACGGGGGCTATTCGATGTTAATGCATTACGCCACAAGGTGCTTTTGTGCTGGTGAAATGCAGTCAGGTCTGGAGAGAACCAAGGGCTATATCTGTTCCTGGTTCTACATTTTTTGAAAGGGGCATGCTTATTTAAGATGGTTAGGAAGGCACTTTTAAAGAATAACCAGGCATCCTCTGCTGACGGAATGAGGTCAATATGCTTCCAGGATACCCGGGCCAGGTCGATTAGAAAGGCCTGCTCACTGAAGTGTTTTAGGGAGCGTTTGACAGTGATGAGGGGTGGTTGTTTGACCGCAGAAGCATTACGGATGCAGGCAATGAGGCAGTGATCGCTGAGATCTTGGTTGAAAACAGCAGAGGTATATTTGGAGGGCAAGTTGGTTAGGATGATATCTATGAGGTTGCCCATGTTTATGGCTTTGAGATGGTACCTGGCAGGTTCATTGATAATTTGTACTGTATGTGGATGCGTCAAGAACTGCTCTCAACCTGTGCCAGTGGCATTTAATAGAGCCATTATACTTACCTTAAACCTAACCCTAACCAAGCACTTCATGGTTACCGATGTGAGTGCTACAGGGCGTTAAACATTTAGGCAGGTTACCTTAGTGTTCTTGGGAACAGGCACTATGGTGGTCTGCTTGAAACATGTAGATATTACAGACTCAGTCAGGGAGAGGTTGAAAATGTCAGTGAAGACTTAACAGTTTGTCAGTGCATGCTCTGAGTACACGTCCTGGTAGTCCATCTGGCCCTGCGGCTTTGTGAATGATGACCAGTTTAACTTCATTGGGATAGGGGGCAGTATGTTCACGTCCGGATGAAAAACGCGTCCAAAGTAAACTGCCTGCTACTCAGGCCCAGCAACTAAGATATGCATATTATTAGTGGATTTTGATAGAAAACACTCTGAAGTTTCTAAAACTGTTTGAATGATGTCTGTGAGTATAACAGAACTCATTTGGCAGGCGAAACCCCGAGGACAAACCATTCAGAATTGTTGTTTTTTCGGTCACTCTCTTTTCAATGGATTTCCATTGGGATTCCAGATTTCTATGGGGCAGGCTTGCAGTTCCTATCGCTTCCACTGGATGTCAACAGTCTTTAGAAATTGGTTGAGGTTTTTCCTTTGAGAAATGAAGAAGTAGCTCTGTTCAGAATGAAGGTAGAGGGAAGTGTACTCTTTGTTAGAGGCGCGTGACCTGAAAAGCACGCTCCACTTTGTTTTCCTCCGGAATGGAACACAGTTAATCCCGTCTTAAATTTGATTGATTATTTCCGTTAAAAAACAGCTAAAGTTTTATCAGGAAAGTTGTTTGAAATGTTTGGACAACGATTACAGGTAACTTTTGAAATAGTTTGTAGTCATGTCGCTCATGTTCCAACTGGTGTTTTTCTGAATCAAACTTGCCAAATAACCGTGCCAAATTTAAAATAAAATCTGAAATTTGACATGCTGGCTGGATTCACAACAAGTGTAGCTTTAATTTGGAGTATTGCATGTGTGATTTCATGAAAGTTTAATTTTGATTGTAATTTATTTGAATTTCGCGCTCTGCATTTTCGCTGGATGTTTGGGATGCTACCGTCCCACCTATCCCAGAGAAGTTAAAGGTCTTGCTCAGATCGGCTTACGAGAGCGTTATCACACAGTCATCCAGAACAGCTGGTATTCTCATGCATGCTTCAGTGTTGCTTGCCTCGAAGTGAGCATAAAAGGCATTTAGCTAATCTGGTAGGCTCGCGTCACTGGGCGGCTCACGTATGGGTTTTCCTTTGTAGTCCATAATTGTTTTCAACCTCTGCCACATCTGACGAGCATCAGAGTCGGTGTAGTAGGTTTCAATCGTAATCCTGTACTGACGCTTTGCTTGTTTGATGGTTCGTCTGAGGAAATAGCTGGATTCTTATAGGCATCCGGATTAGTGTCCCGCTCCTTGAAAGCGGCAGCTCTAGCCTTTAGCTCGATGCGGATGTTGCCTGTAATCCATGGCTTCTGGTTGGGATATGTATTGTACTTTGGGGACGAAAGTGCACTTATTGATGAAGCTGCTGACTGAGGTGGTATACTTCTCAATGCCATTGGATGAATCCCGGAACAATTTCCAGTCTGTGCTAGCAAAACAGTCCTGTAGCGTAGCATCCACGTCATCTGACCACTGTATTGAGCGAGTCACTGTTAACTTCCTGCTTTAGTTTTGCTTGTAAGCAGGAATCAGAAGGATGGCTTCTTTGTTCTGCCGTTGCATTGAAAATCCATCCAGCTCTATATTATCTGTGTCTTCGTTCAGCCACGGCTCGCTGAAACTTAAAAGTTTCAGGGATAAGAGTTCTTAATGTCCCGTTGGTAGGATAATCTTAATAGTAGGTCATCCATTTTATTTTACAATGATTGCATGTTAGTGAAGAGTGATTCATTCTGCGATGTGTAATTTAATGAGGACACTACCACAACTGGAGGTCTGTTTGTTGGATTTTTATTTGTCCTGCACACGAAGTGACAATGTACAAGATGTTAGCCCTTGGCACAGTCACAGTCCTCAGGCACCTCGCTAACTGAGGGTCAGGCAAGAGAAAGCAACCAAAAATTAAAAGCAGGTGCTGCGTGCACACAGTCAGTGCACAACAATACAATACAATGAAAGTAAAATGATATACAACATAATTCAGACAAAATAAAATATATACCTGTGCATGAAGAGACAACGTACAAGATGTTAGCCCTTGGCGCAGTCACAACTCAGGCACCTGCGCAAGCACATGGGAACTCACTCAAACACTGTCCCAAGTACCCACAGGTTACAATAGGTACCCTAGCTAGAGAACTTGATAAAAAAATTTAACATACAATATATACAATATAAATATTTAGCTAAACTTATGCAACCATAACAGCACATTGTGTAATATTACCACAGTTTAATATTAAAAAATAGAGGAGCCAAGGACAACATACATTGTGGCAGGGTAGCCTAGTGGTTAGAGCGTTGGACTAGTAACCGGAAGGTTGCAAGTTCAAACCCGAGCTGACAAGGTACAAATCTGTTGTTCTGCCCCTGAACAGGCAGTTAACCCACTGTTCCTAGGCCGTCATTGAAAATAAGAAGTTGTTCTTAATGGACTTGCCTGGTTAAATAAAGTTTTTTAAAAAACAAAAAAATTGCTAACTGAGGGTCAGGCAAGAGAGAACAATAGGAGGGTACGGAACACAGACACCACACGATGGACCAAACCAAAATATACAAAACTTTCACAATCAATTGTATTTTACAATATAGATATGAAAAAGTGTTTGCACACAAAAAACTGCATTAGCTATGCAGCTGTAATGAAATTAAAAGCACACTCTGAATTATTATTATTAGAGCATTTCGCTACACTCGCATTAACATCTGCTAACCATGTGTGTGACAAATAAAATTTGATTTGATTTGATTTATTATCAAATGATTAACCTCCTCTTTTGAACTGGCCTATTTGAACTGGTCCTTGTGTGTAACTGGGTGCATAATCTAGAGGAACAACTTCACACTGCTACATTAGCAAGTAGAATTGATGGCAGTGGGAGTTTACTCGCCAACTGATTCTCAAAAGGCAGCCCGATCTGCATCCTTTTTTCCGTCATCTTTTCTTCACTCAAATGACAGGATCTGGGCCTGTTCCTGGGAGAGCAGTTTATCTTTCTTGTCAGACTCGTTAAAGGAAAAAGCTTCTTCCAGTTAGTGGTGAGTAATTCCAGTTCTGATGTCCAGAAGTTATTTTCGGTAATAAGAGACGGTAGCAGCAACATTATCTACAAAATAAGTAAAAAAATAAGTTACAAACGCAAAAAAACGAACAAAATAGCACACACAATTGGTTACGGCATGTAGAACGTCAGTCATGCTCTTCGGCGCCATCTTAACAGTCCATGAGTGTGTGAGTTTGAGTTCAGTGATGGTTGTCCTGAATTCATTACATTGTATTTCTTTATTATTGTTCATCAAGTAATATAGACTGGGAGCTTGATTCAATCCATAGTGCAGAAGAGTTATACATTTTCACAAAGTAGTTTGGATGTAGTGAACTACTTTTTCAAAGTAACTAGTATTTTTGGCAGAAATGCCTTCTGGAACATGTGAACTTTCATGTGCCTTTATAACAAACTTTTATGCTATCTGTAAATACAAATAAAATTGTTAAATTACGAGCCTAGTTGGTTTAGCCACAGAAAAAAACAGCAACCTTACCGCTAGCCATGATTGGCTGAGAGAATGAGTTTTTAAATCAGTGGAATTTAGAGTAGCTAAGGAGATGGAGCTAAGGAGACGGAGAAAGCACCTGTCTCCAGATTACATCGTCAAACTAAGGGCAACCATAGCAGAGAGGGAAAGCGTCCATCCATATATATGGGTAAGATAGTCTAGCTAGCTACATTTTCAGACATTTCTAATTTAGTGAAAAAGTAATTTTCATTTCAAGTTAAAGTGTACTATAAACTAGCTAGCTAACGTTAGCTGGCTGGTTTGCTAGCTAACGTTACGTGTGTGATCTGTGAAGTAATATTATTCGCATCTCAGTGCCATTTTCTTAGATAGTTATAGCCTAATGTTAGCTAGCTAACATTGAACCTTGTTGGTTAGATTCATGCAGTGTAGTAACGTCATGAGTTGGGATTATGGTTGTTAACTGTTAACTGTTTAGCTAGCTATAGTTAGGCAACACACCTTTGTACATAGCGCTGTAACGTACAATTTACCTTAATTTGCCACCCAAAAATGTAATCCTTCCAGGTCAACAGTAATATGAATACCATTGTAAAGCACAATTTGTCCCCTTTCCAACAAAATCAATGACTAGACCTTCATGCTGCCCATATCTGCATGATTGAAGAAGGCAAGGAACTCCGCCTTTTTTATAAAGGCGGGTGGGGATGCAAAACCTACTGCATGATAGGGAAAGGGAGAGATAATGTCACGCCCTGAACATAGTAAGCTGTTAACCTCTTCGATATAGGGGGCGCTATTTTAATTTTTGGATGAAAAACGTTCCCGTTTTAAACAAGATATTTTGTCACGAAAAGATGCTTGACTATGCAAATAATTGACAGCTTTGGAAAGAAAACACTCTGACGTTTCCAAAACTGCAAAGATATTGTCTGTGAGTGGCACAGAACTGATGTTACAGGCGAAACCCAGATAAAAACCCAATCAGGAAGTGCCGCATTTTTTGAAACCACCTCATGCCAATGACTCCTTATATGGCTGTGAATGAGCTACAAATGAGCTTATGGTTTCCACGTTTTCCCCAAGGTGTCTACAGCATTGGGACGTCTTTTTAGGCATTTCCCTTGAAGAATGGCTGTAAGGGACCATATATGGCATGTGGTCACATGGTCTCTCCCGCAGAAAACCTTGCGTAAAATACTGTGGTAGCCATTTTTCCAATCGCTTCTTATGAGAAACCAACTGCCTCGACGGATATATTATCGAATACATATGTTAAAAACACCTTGAGGATGGATCCTAAACAACGTTTGCCGTGTTTCTGTCGATATTATGGAGCAAATTTTGAAAAAAGGTTGGCGTTATAGTTGAAGTATTTTTCGGTCGATTTTTCAGCCAAGCAGGATGAACAAACGGGAGCTATTTCGCCTACAAAAATAATATTTTTGGAAAAAATGAACATTTGCTATCTAACTGGGAGTCTCCTGAGTGAAAGCATCTGAAGTTCTTCAAAGGTAAATGATTTAATTTGGTTGCTTTTCTTATTTTCGTGAAAATGTTGCCTGCTGCCAGCAGAGCCTAGCATAGCATAGCATTATGCCATGATAAACTTACACAAATGCTTGTCTAGCGTTGGCTGTAACGCATATTTTGAGATGACAGTGCTGTTAACAAAAGGCTAAGCTTGTGTTTGAATATATTTATTTCATTTCATTTGCGATTTTCATAAATAGGAAAAGTTGCGTTATGGTAATGCGCTTGAGGCTATGATTACGCTCCCGGATACAGGATTGCTAGTTGCGTGATAGTGACTAGGGTGGGTCATCTAGGTTTTTGTATATCTATGTTGGCCTGATATGGTTCCCAATCAGAGACTGCTGTTTATCGTTGTCTCTGATTGGGGATCATATTTAGGTAGCCATTTCCTTATTTGTGTTTGTGGGATCTTGTCTACATTAAGTTGCCTGAGTGCACACCAGTAGCTTCATGCTTCATTTGGTATTTTGTTGTTTTTGTTGGTGTTCATTTAATAAAGGAATATGTATGCCTACCACGCTGCACCTTGGTCTACTCCTTACGACGAACGTGACAGAGAAGCTGTGTGGGGAAATTGCTTTCTCACCCGATCTGCCCAACTTATCACCTCTAAAATGTAAATAAAACATTATAAAGAGTTTATATAATGTGTCATTACATACGTTTTTGAAAGTTTGTGTCGAATTTGAATCTGGTTTTTAACTTCTTATGGCTGCAGGGGCAGTATTGACTAGCTTGGATGAAAAGGTGCCCATTGTAAACGACCAGCTCCTCAGTCTCAGTTGTTAATATATGCATATTATTATTAGTATTGGATAGAAAACTCCAAAACTGTCAAAATATTGTCTGTGGGTATAACAGAACTGATATTGCATTGGAAACCCTGAGGAAAATCAAAGCAGGAAGTGGCTTCTATTTTGAAAACTCCATGTTCCATAGCCTCCCTTTGCTCCATTTAAAGGGATATGAACCAGATTCATTTCCCTATCGCTTCCTCAAGGTGTCAACAGTCTTCAGACATAGTTTCAGGCTTTTATTTTTAAAAATGAGCCAGAACGATAACATCGCGTCAAGTGGTCGAATGAGTTTTGCTCGTGAAACAGATTTGGGGCTGCCATTGCCTTTCCCTCTCCTACTGATAAAGACATTTGCGGTTGATATATTATCGATTATATATTTTGAAAACTACCTGAGGATTGATTATAAAAAACGTTTGACATGTTTCTGTGGACATTACGGAAACTATTTGGAATTTGTCTGCGTTGTCGTGACCGCTCTTTCCTGTGGATTTCTGAACATAACGCGCCAAACAAACGGAGGTATTTTGGATATAAAAAATCATCTTTATGGAACAAAACAAACATTTATTGTGTAACTGGGAGTCTCGTGAGTGAAAACATCCGAAGATCATCAAAGGTAAACGATTAGTTTGATTGCTTTTCTGATTTTCGTGACCGAGCTACTTGAGATATCAGCTGATGTAAGAAGGGCTATATAAATACATTAGATTTGATTTGATTAGGACTCTTGTGACGCCGTGAATGAGTGCGCACTTTGTTATTTATCTCCGGTATTGAACATACTACATTCCGTCTTAAATTGTGTAATTGATTTACTTTATTTATTTATTTAGGGTACCTGAGGATTGATTAGAAATGTTGTCTGACTTGTTTGGACAAAGTTTACCGGTAACTTTTGGGATTCCTTTGTCTGCATGTTGAACGAGTTGAACGGATGGATTACTGAATCAAACGTGCCAACTAAACTGACTTTTTTGGGATATAAAGAAGGACTTTATCAAACAAAAATTTAAAAAATTATGTAGCTTGGACCTTTGGGATTGCAAACAGAGGAAGATCTTCAAAGGTAAGTGATTTATTTTATCACTATTTCTGATGTTTGTGACGCCCCTGCTGGTTTGAAAAATATTTTTATGCGGCTGTATGCGGGGAGCTGTCCTCAGACAATCAAATGCTATGCTTTCGCCATAAAGCCTATTGTAAATCGGACAAAGCGGCTCGATTACCAAGATTCTAAAAGAAGCTAAAGAATGATGTATGACACTTGTATTTTCATGAATATTTAATATTTCGATTTTTGTATTTTGAATTTCGAGCTTTGCAATTTCACCGGACGTTGTCGTAGTGGCATGCTAGCTGGACACCGAGCCCAAAGATATTCCACTGACCCCAATGAGTACCGATTAATTAATGTCGGAATGGACCCTCGAATCACATCAACACAACCCCCTTTCCAGACAGGGGCCTATCAACCCTCTTCCGACCAGGAACCCTGGTTGACCCCATTGGCCAGAATAAGTCCCTTTTTAAGTGGACATGGCTCCAATCCGCCTGCTATCTTGATCCAGGACCAAATAACATATTCTAAACAAACAGGAAAAGCCCAAGCTGGAATGATTTTTGCCTGTGTATACAACAAGGCTATAAAGTCCAGATCCAGATACTTCCGCTTGACAACAGAAAGTGGCAAACCTTTTTCTAAGAAAATAGGTATACTCATTCAACAATGGACCAATTCAACAATGGACCAAGATGCCAAAACACCTTTCTTAACAGCACATCAAAGATGAAGGACTCGTAAATTGTTGGGCTTAGTGTAAAGTATGTTGTGATATTTTTGTTTTTTTCCTGTTATTACAAGGTGTAATATGCTTATTACAAGGAAGCACTGTTATGGGAATTTTGTTCTCAATGTTCATAAACTGAACTTCAATTAAAATACTCTGTCTGTTACTTAGAATTTGTAAGGTTCTTATTAAAATGAAAACAGACAGAGGCCAGTCTACCATAGTCAGCATGTTTATTTACGAGAGCTCTGCTTATCATTTCCTGTACATTGGTCTATATAACTCACATTTCGTCATAAATGTCCCTCCTCCTCTCAGAGACAATGACAATATAGTTCACAAGTCTTCTCCTACTCATACATTGTATAACAGGTGGCAGACAATCTACTACAAGCCCAAGGTCTCTCCCCTCCCTGGGTGGGGACAGAGTGTCCTGTAAGGAACACAGCAGTACAGCATGTCTGTCGATAGCTCCTCTTATCATTTGTTTCACACTTGCACCCTGCTTACATAAGAAAAAGGAACAAAAAGTCCTTGTTCTAATTCTGACTAAAACTACACACAGATTTATAGATTTGATTCTAATAAATTTCCTACAATTATATGGTTTCAGGGTGGAATATTTTTAGTCATTACCATTAAGCATATAATTCCCTTATCAAGCACGCAATGTGTAACCTAACCAATGCCTGTTTGGTGCCTACCGATGTCTAACTTAATTTCACTATTGGACTGTTGCTGTGATTGTATGGTACATGAAGAACATGCTAAGGACACTTATGGACAAATCCCACATTTCTTCAATTGGCACGAACATGCCAACCCTAGTAGAGGTCAGGGGAGGCTTGGATGACTCTCTCCCCCTTTTCACACTTACACCAATCAGCAGTGTCAAATGGTTTGGCGGGACATTTTGAACACCTCATTTTCACACCTCAGTTCCAGTGACTGTCTTGGATGAAAGATGTGACAGTTGAGATTACTTCTGGATGAACCACACAAGGACTTACTCTTGCAAGTTGTCCTCTTTCCTTTGAAGCCGAGCTAATGAAACCGAGCTAAGTATTCCGGATCTCCAGACGGCGGCCGAAGTTAGGAACCAATATACACAGGCAGTTAGGAATGCAAAGGCTAGCTTTTTCAAACAGAAATTTGCATCCTGTAGCACAAACTCCAAAAAGTTATAGGACACTGAAGTCAGTGGAGAATAAGAACACCTCCTCCCAGCTGCCCACTGCACTGAGGCTAGGAAACACTGTCACCACCAATAAATCCACAATAATTGAGAATTTCAATAACCATTTTTCTACGGCTGGTCATGCTTTCCACCTGGCTACCCCTACCCTGGTCAACAGCCCTGCACCCCCCACAGCAACTTGCCAAAGCCTCCCCCATCTCTCCTTCATACAAATCCAGATAGCTGATGTTCTGAAAGAGATGCAAAATCTGGACCCCTACAAATCAGGCTAGACAATCTGGACCCTCTCTTTCTAAAATGATCCACCGAAATTGTTGCAACTCCTATTACTAGCCTGTTCAATCTCTCTTTCATATGGTTTGAGATCCTCAAAGATTGGAAAGCTGCCCCGGTCATCGCCCTCTTCAAAGGGGGAGACACTCTAGACCCAAACTGCTACAGATGTAATGGTTTTCTTCTGGGGAAAGAGAGGCGGACCAAAACGCAGCGTGGTTACTTGTAAACATCTTTAATAAAGATTAACAATGAACAATCTACAAAACAAGAAATGTGAAAAAACCGAAACAGCCCTATCTGGTGCAACAAACACAGAGACAGGAACAATCACCCACAAAACCCAACACAAAACAGGCTACCTAAATATGGTTCCCAATCAGAGACAATGACTAACACCTGCCTCTGATTGAGAACCATATCAGGCCAAACATAGAAATAGACAAACCAGACACACAACATAGAATGCCCCCCCAGCTCACGTCCTGACCAACACTAAAACAAGGAAAACACACACGAATGATGGTCAGAACATAACAACAGACCTATATTTTTTTCCCCCAATTGGTAATAGTTACAGTCTTGTCTCATCGCTGCAACTCCCGTACGGACTCAGGAGAGGCGAAGGTCGAGAGCCATGCATCCTCCGAAACACAACCCAACCAAGCAGCACTGCTTCTTGACACAATGCCCATCCAACCCGCAAGCCAGCCGCACCAATGCGTCGGAGGAAACACTGCACACCTGGCTACCTGGTCAGCATGCACTGCACCCGGCCCGCCACAGGAGTTGCTAGTGCGCGATGAGACATGGATATCCCTGCCGGCCAAACCCTCCCTGACCCGGACGACGCTGTGCCAATTGTGCGCTGCCCCATAGGCCTCCCGGTCGCGGCCGGCTGCAACAGAGCCTGGACCCAGAATTTCTGGTGGCACAGCTAGCACTGCAAAGCAGTGCCTTCAACCACTGCGCCACCCGGGAGGCCATTACCCTGCCGTTCTAAGGTCTTCGAAAGCCAAGTTAACAAACAGATCACCGACCATTTCGAATCCCACCGTACCTTCTCCGCTGTGCAATCTGGTTTCCGAGCTGGTCATGGGTACACCTCAGCCACTCTCAAGGTCCTAAACGATATCATAACCACCATCAATAAGAGACAATACTGTGCAGCTGTATTCGTCGACCTGGCCAAGGCTTTTGACTCTGTCAATCACCACATTCTTATTGGCAGACTAAACAGCCTTGGTTTCTCAAATGACTGCCTCGCCTGGTTCACCAACTACTTCCCAGACAGAGTTCAGTGTGTCAAATCGGAGGGCCTGTTGTCCGGACCTCTGGCAGTCTCTATGGGGGTGCCACAGGGTTCAATTCTCGGGCCGACTCTTTTCTCTGTGTACATCAATGATGTCGCTCTTGCTGCTGGTGATTCTTTGATCCACCTCTACGCAGACGACACCATTCTGTATACTTCTGCCCTTCTTTGGACACTGTGTTAACTAACTTCCAGACGAGCTTCAATGCCATATAACTCTCCTTCCGTGGCCTCCAACTGCTCTTAAATGCAAGTAAAACTAAATGCATGCTATTCAACCGATCGCTGCCCACGCCTGCGCGCACTTGCCCACCCGTCCAGCATCACTACTCTGGACGGTTCTGACTTAGAATATGGGGACAACTACAAATACCTAGGTGTCTGGTTAGACTGTAACCTCTCCTTCCAGACTCACATTATTAAGTACTTTACACCACTGATCCTTGGTAAATATGAATCTCGACAATGTTGGTTCCTGTTTCGGTCACATCTTGGTCACGCTCGCGTGGGTAGACCAAAAACACCCTAATGATTGGTAGGGCCTCCGGTTAGCCAGATGATGGCTTCATGGTGCAGTCGATGAGAAGCAACTGCAGCGACTTGAAGGCGATTTCATCAATAACGGCATGACCTTTGATCACATGGTTTTTGTAAGGTTTACGCAGTCGACATGTAGGAACAAGTCAGACAATTTTTATCCCAATAATGCAACACATTTTAAAAGGTGGCAACCAATGATGGTCACCGAATAGACCAAATGTATCCGTTTGAACACGCCATTGGGTTTGTTTTTGTCCATCTAGGTAAGGTGCCTGCGTAGTTGCCCCTCCCTCAGACTGTATACTCTCTCCCTCATATGCATATCAACTTAGAAACATGCTTCTCTTTGTTCGGACTAATGGCAATGGCTAAATGTCTTCTACCTTAGCATATGGCACTTGGTAATTGCCCGGAATTCACACATCCCTTGAAGATGGCGATAGTTAGCGCAACACTCTGTGCTCAGCCCGTCTTTCTGGCCAGAAATTGGTTTGCTTGAAGAGCAGCTTTGCCAGGCGATGGAGAGCTGATACAGCGCTGCGCAGCATGCAGACGTTTTACAGACGCATGTGGTGACTTCACTTCAGTCGGTGACAGCTGGGACACTTTTTCAGTTTTGAACCCAGCGTGGAAAGGTAGGAAATCTCCCATTGGTTGATGCAATGTAACGTCTGAGCAGCAACAACCTTGATCTTGTGGGCATTGGTATACAGGCTCCTCTCCTAACAATTTGCATCTGGAACCCATAAAGTCCATCATAAGGGATTTTCACCATTCTTGGATTTTTTTGCAAAATGTTCTCTTTGATTCAATTCACTTGGTATGCATGCTCAGGGTACTTCAACAAGTTTGAAAATCAGCAATGATATTTCCCAAGACATGAAAAGGTCAAACTGTTTATTACGTATGATGAGATGTGTATTAGCCAATATGTCATTAGCCAGCGAGAAAGGCGCAAATCAAGATGCAGGACTGACGTTATTTCTGCCTGTGCAAAAATAAAGCATGAAGCAGTGCAAGTGAGGGATTCTGTATGGAGGGCAATGGGAGAGTGTTGAATAATGTCTGCTGTTGCTTAATCTGCTTATCTGTTAATTTAAGCAATATGAGATGGAAGGGAGTCCCATGCAATAATGGCTCTATATAATACTGTACACTTTCTCGAATTTCTTCTGGATTTGGGTACTGTGAATATACCTCTTGTGGCATGTCTGGTAAGTGTGTACGTCAGAGTTTTGTGTAAGTTGACTACGCAAACAACTTGGAACACATTAATGTTTCTTGTAAAAAGAAAAAGTGATGCAGGCAGACCCTCCTCAACAGTTTACAATCTAAGGTAACACCAAGTAATTTATTCTCCTCTACTTGTTCAACAGCCACACCATTCATTAACAGATTCAGCTGAGATCTAGAATTTAGGAAATTATTTATATCAAATACAATGCTCTGAGTTTTAGAGTTGTTCATTATCATTTTTTACTGGCCACTGTCACGTTCTGACCTTTATTTCCTTTGTTTTGTCATTATTTAGTATGGTCAGGGTGTGAGTTGGGGTGGGCAGTCTGTTTGTTTTTCTATAATTTGGGGATTTCTATGTTTCGGCCTAGTATGGTTCTCAATCAGAGGCAGGTGTCATTAGTTGTCTCTGATTGAGAATCATACTTAGGTAGCCTGGGTTTCACTGTGTGTTTGTGGGTGTTTGTTTCCGTGTCTTTCACCACATGGTACTGTTTTGGGTTTCGGTCATTCCACGTTTATTGTTTTTTGTATTCAGTTGTTCATGTGTACTATTTCTTATTAAAAGAACCATGGACACTTACCACACCGCATATTGGTTCTCCGATCCTTCTCGCCTCTCCTCTTCGGAAGAAGAAAATCCCTGACAGCCACCCATTCAAAAACAGACTGCAACTCTTTGTTAAGGGTTTCAGTGACTTAATTGGCTGTGGTTGCTGATGCTTATAAAGTTGAATCTTCAGCATACATGGACACACATGCTTTGTTTAATTCCAGTGGCAGGTCATTGGTAAAAAGAGAAAAGAGTAGAGGGCCGAGAGTGCTACTCTGCGGTACACCACACTTTACATATTTGACATTAGAGAAGCTTCCATGAATGAAAATCCTCTGAGTTCCATTAGATAGTTCTGAATCAACGATATGACAGAGGTTGAAAAGCCATAACACATACGTTTTCTCAAAAACAGGTTATGGTCAATAATATCAAAGGCTACACTGAAATCTAACAGTACAGCTCCACAATCGTCTTATCAATTTCATTCAACCAATCATCAGTCATTTGTGTCAGTGCAGTACATGTTGAGTGACCTTCTCTATAAGCATGATTAAAGTCTGTTGTTAATTTGTTTACCGAGAAATAGCATTGTATTTGGTCAAAACCATTTTTTCCAACAGTTTGCTGAGAGCTGGCCGCAAGGTGTTAGGTCTGCTGTTAGAACCAGTAAAGGCTCAGAGACAAACCTCCTGACATTGAGCTACGCCAGTCAGCTACCAGTTCTAACAGTCCGTTTCTGTTATGGCTGCTGTCCCTGTACAGGGATCAACATCAGCGGAAATTTCCGAGTAACAACTAATAGTACTCGATACAACTCAAACTTTCATTAAAACACACATGCAGGGTACTCAATTAAAGCTACACTCGTTGTGAATCTAGCCAACATGTCAGATTTTTCAAATGCTTTTCGGCGTAAGCATGAGAAGCTATTATCTGATAGCATGCAACCCCCCAAAATACCTAAAGGGGACGTAAACAAAATAATTAGCGTGGCCGGCGCTACACAAAACGCAGAAATAAAATATAAAACATTAATTCATTGACGAGCTTCTTTGTTGGCACTCCTATATGTCCCATAAACATCACAATTGGGTCTTTTTTTCGATTAAATCCGTCCATGTATACCCAAAATGTCCATTTATGAAGCCCGTCTGATCCAGGAAAAAACTGCTTTCCAAAACGCAACGTCACTTTTTTAAATGAAAAAAGTTGCCTATAAACTTTGACAAAACACTTCAAACTACTTTTGTAATCCAACTTGAGGTATTAGTAAACGTTAATAATCGATCAAATTGATCACGGGGCGATCTGTATTCAATAGCAGCAAGTCTTGAAATCATGGTCCATATTCTCTCTTCCATAACTTCCTCCGGTGTACTCGACGACAGGAAGTGCCTATTCCTCATTTCACCAAGGATTAACTTCAACCACATTGCCAAGTCTGGCGACATCGCGTGGAATCTGTAGGAACTGTAAACTGGTCGCTATCTATTTTCCCTTGCCGTAGACAATACAGAGACTGGCGGAGGGATTTTTTGGGGGGGGAGGTTTTTGTGAACAGTTTTCCTTGGGATTTTGCCTGCTACACACGTTCTGTTATAGTCACAGACATGATTTAACCAGTTTTAGAAACTTCAGAGTGTTTTATATCCACACATACTAATCATATGCATATACTATATTCCTGGCATGAGTAGCAGGACGTTGAAATTTTGCGCGATTTTTAACAAAAAGCTGAACAAATTCACAGCCTCCTTACAAGTGCATGTTTATCAATAATTGGAAGAAGCAATTTCATAAATTCATCAAGTGCAGTGTCTGGATGCTCCTTATTAATCATATTAGACCAAGAAGTATTTTAACATCATCCATGTAAGAGTCACAGCTAAATCTTTTGTATTATCTCCTATACGCTATTTTAGGCCAATCTTTTGGAACTTTGGCTTTCCTGGATATAGCCATTGTGATCACTATATCCAATATGTACTGTTTTATTTTTTTTATTTTTTTTATTTCACCTTAATTTAACCAGGTAGGCCAGATGAGAACAAGTTGAGAACTGCGAGAACAAGAACTGCGACCTGGCTAAGATAAAGCAAAGCAGTGCGACAAAAACAACACAGAGTTACAAATCAAATCAAAGTTTATTTGTCATGTGCGCCGAATACAACAGGTGTAAACTTTACAGTGAAATGCTTACTTACAGGCCCTAACCAATGGTGCCAAAAAAAGGTGTGTATGTGTGTGTGTGTGCGTGTGTAGGTAAGTAAAGAAATAAAACAACCGTAGAAAGACATTTGAAAAAAGAGTCAACAAACGTACAGTCAATAACACAATAGTAAAGAAAAATTGAAATTCTATGCACAGTGTGTGCAAATGTAGAAGAGTGTGGAGGTAGGCAATAAATTGCCCATAGAGGGGAAATAATGACAATTTGGTATTAATACTGGAGTGACAGATGTGCAGGTGATGATGTGCAAGTAGAGATACCTTGGTGCAAAAGCGCAAGAGTGTAAGTAATAATATGGGGATGAGGTAGTTGGGTGTGCTATTTACAGATTGGCTGTGTACAGGTACAGTGATCGGTAAGCTGCTCTGACAGCTGATGTTTAAAGTTAGAGAGGGAGATATAAGACTCCAGCTTCAGATATTTTTGCAATTCGTTCCAGTCATTGGCAGCAGAAAACTGGAAGGAGAGGCAGCCAAAGGAAGTGTTGGCTTTGGGGATGACCTGTACAATATACCTGCTTGAACGCGTGCTACGGGTGGGTGTTGCTATGGTGTTGGCGATGGATATGTAGTGTGGGTCAGCCAACAAAAGCATGCAGGTCGCAGTGGTGGGTAGTATATGGGGCTTTGGTGACAAAAGTAAACATCAGAAGCCTAAAATTAGGCTACAGTTGAAGTCGGAAGTTTATATACGCTTAGGTTGGAGTCATTAAAAAACTCTATTTTTCAACCGCTCTGCACATTTCTTGCTAGCAAACTATAGTTTTGGCAAGTTGGTTAGGACATCTACTTTGTGCATGACACAAGTAATTTGACTGTGCCTTTAAATGGCTTGGAAAATTCCAGTAAATGCTGTCACGGCTTCAGAAGATTATGATAGGCTAATTTACATAATCTGAGACAATTAGAGGTGTACCTGTGGATGTATTTCAAGACCTACCTTCAAACAGTGCCTCTTTGCTTGACATCATAGGAAAATCAAAAGAAATCAGTCAAGACCTCAGAAAAATAATTGTTGACCTCCACAAGTCTAGTTCATCCTTGGGAGCAATTTCTAAACATCTGAAGGTACCACGTTCATCTGTACAAACAATAGCACGCAAGTATAAACACCATGGGACCACGCAGCCATCATACCGCTCAGGAAGGAGACGCGTTCTGAATCCTAGAGATGAACGTACTTTGGTGTGAAAAGTGCAAATCAATCCCAGAACAGCAGCAAAGGACCTTGTGAAATGCTGGAGGAAACAGGTACAAAAGTATCTATATCCACAGTAAAACGAGTCCTATGTCGACATAACCTGAAAGGCCGCTGAGCAAGGAAGAAGCCACTGCTCCAAAACCGCCATAAAAAAGCCAGACTACGGTTTGCAACTGCACATGGGGACAAAGACTGTACTTTTGGAGAAATGTCCTGTTTGGCCATAATGACCATCGTTATGTTTGGAGGAAAAAGGGGAAGGCTTGCAAGCCAAAGAACACCATCCCAACCGTGAAGCACGAGGGTGGCAACATCATGTTGTGGGGATGCTTTCCTGCAGCAGGGACTGGTGCACTTCACAAAATAGATGGCATCATGAGGATGGGAAATTATGTGGATATATTGAAGCAGCATCTCAAAACATCAGTCAGGAAGATAAAGCTTGGTTGCAAATGGGTCTTCCAAATGGACAATGACCCCAAGCATACTTCCAAAATTGTGGAAAAATGACTTAGGGACAATGAAGTCAAGGTATTGGAGTGTCCATCACAAAGCCCCGACCTCAATCCCATAGACAATTTTTGGGCAGACCTGAAAAAGCGTGTGCGAGCAAGGAGGCCTACAAACCTGACTCAGTTACACCAGCTCTGTCAGGAAGAATGGGCAAACATTTACCCAACTTATTGTGGGAAGCTTGTGGAAGTCTACCCGAAACGTTTGTGTAACGGTTTTCTTTAGGTGAAGGAGAGGCGGACCAAAATGCAGCGTGGTAATTTTCATATTTAATAAAGATGAAACACGAACAATACAAAAACAAGAAACGTAACACAAAAACCTAACAGCCTACACTGGTGCAAAACAAACACAGAGACAAGAACAATCACCCATGAAACACTCAAAGAATATGGCTGCCTAAATATGGTTCCCAATCAGAGACAACGATAAACACCTGCCTCTGATTGAGAACCACTCCAGACAGCCATAGACTATGCTAGATAACCCTACTAAGCCACAAACCCAATACCTAACAAAACCCCAGGACAAAACACACCACATACAAAAACCCATGTCACTCCCTGGCCAGACCAAAATAATAAAGAAAACACAAAATACTAAGACCAGGGCGTGACAGTTTGACCCAAGTTAAACAATTTAAAGGCAATGCTACCAAATACTAATTGAGTGTATGTAAACTTCTGACCCACTGGGAATGTGATGAAAGAAGTGAAAGCTGAAATAAATCATTTTCTCTGCTATCCTTCTGACATTTCACATTCTTAAAATAAAGTGGTGATCCCAACTGACTTAAAATAGGGCATTTTTACAAGGATTAAATGTCAGGAATTATGAAAAACTGAGTTTAAATGTATTTTGCTAAGGTGTATGTAAACTTCCGACTTCAACTGTATTTATTTAGGTAGCAATCTAGCTAACCACTTCCTCAGGTGGTGAATTAGCCCCAAATATATTAGTCTATGTGGTATTATTGCCCCAAAAGATGTAGACAAATTAATCTCCATTGAACAAAAAACAATTATGGATCCCTTTTTTGCCAGTAAAGATAATAGCAGCATAATTTCCAAAATCCCAAAAGCATGACAATCACTGTTGTACATAAAAAAGATGTGGACTCATGCATTCCTGGTTGGACATGTCAGAATTACCCATTTATTTCTTGAGTTTTAGTAATCAATTAGGCTACACTTCTTAATGAAGCATTTTAAAATACTTTCTAAAACGATTAGGCTACAAAATTGTTCTATTACGTGATGCCGCAACAACATTTTGGTGCGACCAAATCACGGGTTTGTGCCACCAACTGAGATCATTGATAGGCTGCCCTGTGACTATGCTCTCACACAAAATATAGAACATGTGAATTATAGGATCTTCATCATTTTACACTAGTCCCCATTTTGGAAATGGTCATATTATGAAATGAAATGTTGCTATATTAGAATATCAAATGATGACAAAATATGACTGGGTGTTTAAGATGAAGGTAATCCAAACGTTATACACAAGTAATTTGATTATGATACTCATTTTGAGTAATCCAAAGGATTATGTTACTGATTACGAAATGTTTAATCAAACTGTAATCTGTAATGGATCAAACCTTTTTAAGTCATCCGCCCAACTCTGCATGTAGTTGGGGGTTATAACCAGTTAGGCCACTTATCTCACTGAAGGAAAGTGAAAGTCTTGAGTGTTTTTCACCACCCTAATCCTATACTGTCCAGCCAGTCTTGGGAGTTGAACACATAGTTAAGACATCAGATAGATTCACCACATTCTCAGGAGGGTTACATTGTACTGTACTGCCTCATTGCCTCAATTCCACTATCAGAACAAGGACAAATGAGAACTAAGGAGAACCAGACAACATGGTTCCTGAATGTGTGTCCATTGTATAACCAATGAACAAGATTTATTTAGCTTCTGTAGCTAGTTATAAATGACCACTGGGTGTAGAATACATACTGTATCCACCAAAATCCATAACTCTTCCTACAGCCCCCAGTTCGCTGGCTAACAGACGACAGTGTCCCTCCTGCAGCAGCTTCCAAGACACGGTGTGTAACAGAACTGTGGCCTGCCTTGGAGTGGAGGACCAGTGCTTTAGTGCCGGTGGTGAGTTGTCTGTTGTTTTCATGATACAAAACCTCATCACACTTGTTAATCTCTAGATAATCTTGTGCCGTTCATACAAACAGCTATTATTGTTGATACAAAACAATTAAGATATTTTTTTTACGAGAAAAAGTTGTTTTTCTATTTGACAGCAATGCTTAGCACTAATATGGGGAATCTCCAGGGCTGTACAACTTCCACTGTGTGCAACGCTATTGATCAACTGCTGCCCTTAGTGATGAACATTAGTGACATCACCGCTGTGAACTTCACCTGTAAAACAGCCCCTAACACAGCCTGGTCCATCAGACTGAGCCTAGTCCCTCTGCTGCTGGGCCTCACTATCAGCAAATTAATCTGATATAAACAGAGATGAACATATCGGGACTCATCTGACAACATAATGCATTGATTAGAAAACAGAATGTACAATGATTTCATATACTGTGAAAGATGTACTTCAAGTGAAATTATGCCATATGGAATTGTTTCCTATATTCTTTATTATTCTGTACACTGAGTATACAAAACATGAGGAAAACCTTTTATTTTCTTGACATAGACTGACCAGGTGATTGCTATGACGCCTCAATAATGTCACTTGTTACATCCACATCAATCAGCGTGATATTTTCATATTTTTTTAATAATAAAAAAATACAATCCCAGCCCCTGGCAGGAGGCCTTTTGGTAGGCCCTCATTGTAAATAAGAATTTGTTCTTAACTGAATTGCCTAGTTAAAAAAATGTTAAATAAAATAAATAAAAGATGAAGGGGAAGAATGATTTTTAAGCCTTGATACAATTGAGACAGGGATTGTACGTGTTTCATTCAGAGCGTGAGGGGGCAAGACCAAAGATTGAGGTGCCTTTGAATGGGGTATTGTTCATTTTTGCATTATCCCTGCAAGCCAACATGACTCTCAAAAGCCACAACAGCCGCTGTTCACTTCTGAAGATAACTTTAGCGGCAACCTAAAAACACGATTCAAATTCGACACAAACTTTCAAAAGGGTATGTAAGAAACACTCTTTCTAATGTTTTATTTACATTTTAGAGGTGATAAATTGGGCAGATTGGGTGAAAAAGCAGTTTCCCCACACAGTTTATCTCACCCTTTCCCTATCACGCAGTAGGTTTCGCATCCCCACCCGCCTTTTTTAAAAAGACTATACGGAGTTCCTTGCCTTCTTCAATCATGCAGATATGGGCAGCATGAAGGTCTAGTCATTGATTTTGTTGGAAAGGGGACAAATTGTGCTTTACAATGGTATTCATATTACTGATGACCTGGAAGTATTACATTTTTTGGGGGGCAAATTACAATCAATAGTACGTTACAGCGCGATGTACAAAAGTGCGTTGCCTAACTATAGCTAGCTAAACAGTTAACCATAATCCCAACTCATGACGTTACTACCCTGCATGAATCTAACCAACAAGGTTCAATGTTAGCTAGCTAACATTAGGCTATAGCTAGCTAAGCAAATGGCTCTGAGATACAAATAATATTACTTCACAGATCACACACGTAACGTTAGCTAGCAAGCCAGCCAGTTAACGTTAGCTAGCTAGCTAACAGTACACTTTAACTTGAAATGAAAATTACTTTTTGACTAAATTATAAATGTGTAATATCTGAAAATGTAGCTAGCTAGACTATCTTAGCCGTATATTTGGATGGACGCTTTTCCCTCTCTGCTATGGTTGCCCTTAGTTTGAAGATGTAATCCAGAGACAGGTGTTTTCTCCATCTCCTTAGCTCCATCTCCTTAAATTCCACTGATTTCAAAACTCACTCTCTCAACATGTCTAGCCCACTCATTATCTCAGCCAATCATGGCTAGCAGGAAAGTTGCTGTTTTTTTCTGTGGCTAACCCAACTAGGCTCGTAATTTAACAATTTTATTTGTATTTACAGATAGCATCAACGTTTGTTATTCAGGCACATGAAAGTTCACATGTTCCAGAAGGCATTTCTGCAAAAAATACTAGTTACTTTGAAAAAGTAGTTCACTACATCCAAACTACTTTGTGAAAATGTATAACTCTTCTGCACTATGGATTGAATAAAGCTCCCAGTTTATATAACTTGATGAACAATAATAAAGAAATATAATGTAATGAATTCAGGACAACCATCACTGAACTCAAACCCACACACTCATGTACTCTTAAGATGGCGCCAAAGAGCATGACTGTCGTTATACATGCCGTAACCAATTGTGCTATTTTGTTTGTTTTTTTGCGTTGTTTGTAACTTATTTTTTTACTTATTTTGTAGATAATGTTGCTGCTACCGTCTCTTATTACCGAAAATAACTTCTGGACATCAGAACTGGAATTACTCACCACTAACTGGAAGAAGCTTTTTCCTTTAACGAGTCTGACGAGAAAGATATACTGCTCTCCAGGGAACAGGCCCAAATCCTGTCATTTGCGTGAAGAAAAGATGGCGGAAAAGAGGACGCAGATCTGGCTGCCTTATGAGAATCTGTAGGTGAGTAAACTCCCACTGCCATCAATTATACTTGCTAATGTAACAGTGTGATGTTGTTCCCCTAGATTATGCACCAAGTTACACACAAGGACCAGTTCAAATAGGCCAGTTCAAAAGGGGATGTTAATAATTTGAAAATAATTCAGAATGTGCTTTTTATTATACAGCTGCATAGCTAATGCATTTTTTTTATGTGCAAACACTTTTTCATATCTATATTGTAAATACACTTGATTGTAAAAGTTGTATATTTTGGTTTGGTTTGGTCCATCGTGTGGTGTCTGCGTTCCGTACCCTCCTATTGTTGTCCTTGGCTCCTCTATTTTTTAATATTAAACCGTGGTAATATTACACAATGTGCTGTTATGGCTGCATGAGTTTAGTTAAATATTTATATTGTACATATTGTATGTTAAAAAATATTATCGAGTTCGCTACCTAGGGTACCTATTGTAACCTGTGGGTACTTGGGACAGTGTTTGAGTGAGTTCCCATGTGCTCCCGCATTCTCTTCATGCATAGGAATATATTTTATTTTGTCCGAATTATGTTTGTATATCATTTTACTTGCACTGTATTGTATTGTTGTGTGCTGTTGTGTACTGAATGTGTGCACGCAGCACCTGCTTTTTATTTTTGGTTGCTTTCTATTGCCTGACCCTCAGTTAGTGTTATAGGATTTTTTATGAATAATGACTAAATTATGTATACAGAACTATAACTGGCAAGAATTCTACCCTGTCTTTCTAGTAGTGTTAAATAATGTTTGTTCATTAGGAAGCGGTTATATAGCATGGACCTAGGAAGAATTGAATGTATGTGGGGGTAGAAAGAGAACAGAGAGGAGCATTAACCTATGTTTGAACCGACTTGGCTGTAACTCTGGGGAGTTAAGATAGGACAGGGAGAACCCCTCCAGAGCTTTCGTATCTGGTGGAGACTGGAACTGTCAGCTGAGTGGTGATAAACTATGGTGAGACCCATGAGAAAATCCCTATGTTGGTGTGTATGTATGTGCGTAGGATAGAATGTTATAAAAGGGATGTTTATGTGTATGCACAGGAGAGCTCTCGAGAATAAACGCTATTGATTAATATTGATGACTGATCTGTCTATTTTATGTAAATAAGAACCTTACAAAATCTTAGAAATGGACAGATTGTTTTAATGGAATTGATTAAAGAACACATAGGAACAAAATTAATTTAACAATTGGTCCTTTGAGCCGGATCTCAAGATCTGCCTCTGTCGTCCCGAGGAACTGCTGAAAACCGTGCACGGGCGGATCTAGGATCCGTAAGGCAAAGACCTGACCTCTGAATTGAGGGTTTATTTCAGGCCAGTGGTGAACTGGTACACGACAGAGGTGGTGACGAGATCCAACCTACATTGCTTTTCCCAGTGTGACAAGGTCAGTAGTCTTTATTCTCGAATTTGGGGGGAATGGTTTAACATAACTTTGATTTGATGTTCTAAAATGTTTAGAATTGATCAATAATAGGAGCTTCGGTATTCCAAACAGATTCACTGGGGGTTTTTGAAAACCAAATATCGATAACTGCGCAGGTCCGAAATGACCTGAGGTAAGGGGCACTGCCATAAATAAAATTAGCTTAATAGATCCGGGTGCCTAGGTGGCCAGAGGGCTTATTAAAACCTTTTAGGGATAGGGGGCAGCATTTTCACTTTGGATGAATTGCGTGCCCATAGTGAACTGCCTCCTACTCTGTCCCAGAAGCTAATATATGCATATTATTATTACTATTGGATAGAAAACACTCTGAAGTTTCTACAACTGTTTGAATTATGTCTGTGAGTATAACAGAACTCATAGGGCAGGCAAACTTCCAAACAGGAAGTGGAAATTCTGGGGCTGGTAAATTTTCACCTCATCGCCTATTCACATCCAAATAAGATATGGATCTGTTCGCACTTCCTACGCCTTCCACTAGATGTCAACAGTTAGTATAACGTGGAATGAAGCTTCTAGTATGATGTGGACCGGATGGCAGCTATTTGAGTCACTGGTCTGGCAGAATGCCAGTTCCTGGTTACGCACAGTACTTATATCGCCTTGCGTTCCATTACTCCGTAGACAAAAACGAATGCTCCGGTTGGAACATTATTGGATATATATGATAATAACATCATGAAGATTGATTCTCTACTTAGTTTGACCAGTTTATTCGACCTGGAATATAACTTTTTGAAGTTTTCGTCCAAGTTCGCCTGGACCGGCGCCAGCTTTTGGACAGAAAGTAGCTAATTGGACACTAGTAATGGACATTATCGAACAAAACAACGATTTATTGCGGAACTAGGATTCCTTGCACTGCATTCTGATGAAAGATCATCAAAGGTAAGGGAATATTTATGATGTAATTTCATATTTCTGTTGACTCCAACATGGCAGAGAAATATATTTATGTCTGAGCGCCTTCTCAGATTATTGCATGGTATGCTTTTTTCGTAACGTTTAAAAAAAATCTGACACAGCGGTTGCATTAATTTACAATCTGTAGAAGCTATGAAAATAGAAAGGTTCAATACTTTTGTGAAGCATCACTGCACAGTTGAAAAATATATGGCAAATAGAAATCCAAAATGGTGTAACGTTCAATGAGTGAATGGGTGTGGAGTCAGGCGCAGAGAGCAAAGGATGCGGGAAACAACACGCTTTAATGTACAAAATCAAAAGAACAAAATAGTATTACCCAACACAGGCGTAACTATTACTACAAATAGTACCCTTAGGTAAAATACCAGGACAGCGAGAAAAGCCAACAAAACACTAACACCTCTCACAAATACAGAAGAACAAGCCCGCACAAACAGAAGCGGGCTAAACAAACTTAAATAACACCACCCTAACAACCAAACAATGAACAGGTGAAACCAATTAGACAAAACCAAACGAACACGGAACAAAGGATCGGTGGCAGCTAGTAGACCGGCGACGACGACCGCCGAGCGCCACCCGAACAAGAAGGGGAGCCACCTTCGGTAATATTCGTCACAGTAGAGGAGTGGAGGAGTGGCTTAGTGAATTCTGGGCCATTTCATCCCAGGGGATGTATCTCACCCACTCCCCTGGCCGGTCCTGGCAATACGACCACAGAAACCTACCCACCTCCTGGTTCACTCTCTCCACTTGCCCATTACTCTCCGGGTGATACCCTGAGGTCAGGCTGACCGAGACCCCAGACATTCCATAAATGCCCTCCACACTCGGGAGGTAAACTGGGGACCCCGATCAGAAACAATATCCTCGGGCACCCCGTAGTGCCGGAAGACATGGGTGAAAAGAGCCTCCGCAGTCTGCAGGGCCGTAGGGAGACCGGGCAACGGGATAAGACGGCAGGACTTAGAGAACCGATCCACAATGAACAGGATCGTCGTGTTGCCCTGAGAGGGGGGAAGGTCAGTAAGAAAATCCACTGATAGATGGGTCCACGGCCGTTGTGGAACGGGGAGGGGTTGTAACTTCCCTCGTGGCAGGTGCCTAGGAGCCTTACTCTAGGCGCACACCGAACAGGAGGAGACATAGAATCCCACATCCCTCACAAAGGTGGGCCACCAGTACTAACCCCTAAGACCTCGCACTGTCCTTGAAATACCCGGGTGACCCGACGAGGGTAGACTATGAGCCCATCGAATCAATTGATCACGAACAGCGAGCGGCACGTACCTGCGACCCTCAGGACACTGTGGAGGCGCAGGTTCCTCCCTTAGCGCCCGCTCAATGTCCACGTCCACCTCCCATACTACTGGTGCCACCAGCTTAGCCGCCGGAATGATGGGAGTAGGATCGATGGACTGGTCGTCAGTGTCATAGAGGCGGGACAGTGCGTCGGCCTCAGAGTTGAGGGAACCTGGTCGATACGAGATCGTAAAACTAAATCTGGTGAAATACATGGCCCACCTTGCCTGACGAGGATTCAGTCTCCTAGCTGATCGGATATACTCCAGGTTACGGTGGTCAGTCCAGATGAGGAAAGGGTGCTTAGCCCCCTCAAGCCAGTGTCTCCACACCTTCAGGGCCTAAACCATAGCCAACAACTCCCTGTCCCCCACATAATTCCGCTCCGCTGGCCCGAGCTTCTTCGGGGAAAAAAGCACAGGGGCGGAGCTTCGGTGGCGTACCCGAGCACTGTGAGAGCACCGCTCCATCCCCAGCCCCGGATGCGTCCACCTCTACTATGAACGCCAAAAAAGGGTCCGGATGCGCCAACACAGGCGCCTCGGTGAACAGCGCCTTCAACCTACGGAAAGCTCCGTCCGCCTCTGCTGACCACTGCAAACGCACCGGCCCCCCCTTCAGCAGTGAGGTAATAGGAGCTGCTACCTGACCAAAACCCCGGATAAACCTCCGGTAGTAATTGGCAAACCCTAAGAACCGCTGCACCTCCTTTACCGTGGTATGAGTCGGCCAATTACACACGGCCTTGACGCGGTCACCCTCCATTACCACCCCCGAGCTGGAAATGCGATAACCCAGGAAGGAAACGGCTCGTTTGGGAAACTCACATTTCTCCGCCTTCACGTACAGGTCATGCTCCAGCAGTCGCCCAAGAACCTTGCGCACCAGAGACACATGCGCGGTGCGTGTAGCGGAGTAGATCAAAATATTGTCAATATACACCACCACACCCTGTCCATGCAGGTCTCTGAGAATCTCGTCAACGAAGGATTGAAAGATAGCTGAAGCATTCTTTAACCCGTACGGCATGACGAGGTATTCATAATGGCCAGATGTGGTACTAAACACGGTTTTCCACTCATCTCCCTCCCGAATACGCACCAGATTATACGCACTCCTGAGATCCAGTTTCGTGAAGAACTGCGCTCCGTGAAATGATTCCACTGCCGTAGCGATGAGAGGTAGTGGATAACTAAAACCCACCGTGATGGAATTGAGACCTCGATAATCAATGCACGGACGCAAACCACCATCCTTTTTCTTCACAAAAAATAAACTTGAGGAGACGGGTGACATGGAGGGCCGAATGTACCCCTGTCCCAGAGCCTCCATATGTCTCCATAGCCAACGTCTCCTCCTGGGATAAAGGATACACATGACTGGACTCTCCACCGTTGTCGTACCGATGGAAACTCCTACACACCTGCCTGAACACTCATCAGACCACCCCTGGAGAGCTCCCTGTTTCCACGAAATCGTCGGATTGTGAATAGCCAGCAAGGGAATCCCTAGCACCACCAGAAACCCAGGTGAATCGATAAGGAACAGACTAATCCGCTCCTTATGATTCCCCTGCGTAATCATCTCCAAAGGAATTGTGGCCTCCCTGACCAGCCCTGACCCTAACAGTCGACTATCTAAAGAGTGCACGGAGAAAGGGGGTTCTACCCTAACTAACGGAATCCTCAACCTCTGAGCGAGTCCGCAATCTATAAAGTTCCCAGCTGCGCCTGAATCGACTAGCGCCTTATGCTGGAGAGAGGGAACAAATTTAAGGAAACAAATTAATAAAAACATGTGACCAACAGGAAACTCTGGGAGAGTGTGGTGCTGCCTCACCTGGGGTAACCGAGGAGTGTTCTGCCTGCCCTCTCGACTCCCAGATTAACTCCTCCAGCACCGACCTGAAGTGTGCCCTCTCCGGCCACAACTGGTACTGGAGGAGCCTCCTCCTCCGATCTCCCTAGATGCGGCCCCTCCTAGCTTCATCGGGATAGGAGCGGGTGGGTCAGGAGGTGGAATTAACAGGACCCTTTCAGAACGTCCGCGAGCAGCTAGCAGATGGTCTAACCGGATTGACAGGTCTATCAGTTCATCCAGGCTGAGCGTAGTGTCCCGACAAGCCAGCTCCCTGCGGACGTCCTCTCTCAGGCTACACCTGTAATGGTCTATCAGGGCCCTGTCGTTCCACCCTGCTCCAGCGGCCAAGGTCCGGAAATCCAGCGTGAAGTCCTGCGCGCTCCTCGTCCCCTGCCGGAGATGGAACAACCTCTCACCCGCTGCTCGGCCCTCCGGAGGGTGATCGAACACGGCCCGGAAACGGCGGGTGAACTCCGGGTAGTTGCCTCTCGCTGAGTCGGGCCCGTTCCAGACAGTATTGGCCCACTCCAGGGCTCTACCCGTCAGGCAAGAGACGAGGACACTCACGCTCTCCTCTTCCGAGGGAGCCGGCCAGGTAGAGATCTAGTTGTAGCAGAAATCCCTGGCACCCCGCCGCCGCTCCATCGTACTCCCTCGGAGGCGTAATGCGCAGAGCGCTGGCACCGGATCCCGCTGGAGGAGATGGTAGAGTTGCTAGTGGGAGGGTAGGTGGGGTAGTAGGGAGACCACTCCTCTCCCAACGGTCCATCCTCTCCATCATTTGATACGATGCGATGGAGGATGGACGTGTGATGAAGGACTCTCTCCTCCATCGTGGGGAGAGGGGTGGTCGCTGCTCCTGCTGACTCCATAAGGTTGGTGCGGTTTTCTGTAACGTTCAATGAGTGAATGGGTGTGGAGTCAGGCGCAGAGAGCAAAGGATGCAGGAAAAAACACGCTTTAATGTCCAAAATCAAAAGAACAAAATAGTATTACCCAACACAGGCGTAACTATTACTACAAATAGTACCCTTAGGTAAAATACCAGGACAGCGAGAAAAGCCAACAAAACACTAACGAACTTAAATAACACCACCCTAACAACCAAACAATGAACAGGTGAAACCAATTAGACAAAACCAAACGAACACGGAACAAAGGATCGGTGGCAGCTAGTAGACCGGCGACGACGACCACCGAGCGCCACCCGAACAAGAAGGGGAGCCACCTTCGGTAATATTTGTGACAAATGGATGATGTTGAGAGATAGATGTGAGGGGTTGAATGGAGCTGAAGGGTGGGACTAATAAGACAACCAATGCAAACATACTGTCACGTTTGTCATAAAGAGGAGACCAAGGCACAGCGTGGTAAGCTTACATTCCTCTTTAATTAAAGAAAGAACACTAAACAAACTAACAGAATAACAAAACGACCGTGACGCTATATAAAACAAGTGCTGACAGGCAACTACACATAGACAATAACCCACAAAACCAAAATGGAAAATGGCAACCTAAATAGGATCCCCAATCAGAGACAACGATAAACAGCTGTCTCTGATTGGGAACCAATTCATACCACCATAGACCTACAATAAACCTAGACTAACATACACCCTAGACATACAAAAACCCTAGACAGGGGAACAAGCATACCCACCCTCGTCACACCCTGACCTGACCAAAATAATACATAAAACATAGATAACTAAGGTCAGGGCGTGACACATACTGGGTCTGTAAAATGTATATAGGTTCAGAACTTTTGTGAAATAGCACAGTTACAAATAGAAATCAAACTGGACGGACATCAGAAATAGAAGGAGTAAAAACAAACAAAATATAACTATTGTAAAATAGATTGTGTCTGTAAAATACTCCAAATGGGGGGGAAGGGTGGTAGAGTTTGCAGGGAATTATTAAAGGTATATTCTAAAAAAAGTATGTCTATATAGGTATGTTTATCTATATATGTATGCATGCATGTATGTATATATACAGTGCCTTGCGAAAGTATTCGGCCCCCTTGAACTTTGCGACCTTTTGCCACATTTCAGGCTTCAAACATAAAGATATAAAACTGTATTTTTTTGTGAAGAATCAACAACAAGTGGGACACAATCATGAAGTGGAACAACATTTATTGGATATTTCAAACTTTTTTAACAAATCAAAAACTGAAAAATTGGGCGTGCAAAATTATTCAGCCCCCTTAAGTTAATACTTTGTAGCGCCACCTTTTGCTGCGATTACAGCTGTAAGTCGCTTGGGGTATGTCTCTATCAGTTTTGCACATCGAGAGACTGACATTTTTTCCCATTCCTCCTTGCAAAACAGCTCGAGCTCAGTGAGGTTGGATGGAGAGCATTTGTGAACAGCAGTTTTCAGTTCTTTCCACAGATTATCGATTGGATACAGGTCTGGACTTTGACTTGGCCATTCTAACACCTGGATATGTTTATTTTTGAACCATTCCATTGTAGATTTTGCTTTATGTTTTGGATCATTATCTTGTTGAAAGACAAATCTCCGTCCCAGTCTCAGGTCTTTTGCAGACTCCATCAGGTTTTCTTCCAGAATGGTCCTGTATTTGGCTCCATCCATCTTCCCATCAATTTTAACCATCTTCCCTGTCCCTGCTGAAGAAAAGCAGGCCCAAACCATGATGCTGCCACCACCATGTTTGACAGTGGGGATGGTGTGTTCAGCTGTGTTGCTTTTACGCCAAACATAACGTTTTGCATTGTTGCCAAAAAGTTCAATTTTGGTTTCATCTGACCAGAGCACCTTCTTCCACATGTTTGGTGTGTCTCCCAGGTGGCTTGTGGCAAACTTTAAACGACACTTTTTATGGATATCTTTAAGAAATGGCTTTCTTCTTGCCACTCTTCCATAAAGGCCAGATTTGTGCAATATACGACTGATTGTTGTCCTATGGACAGAGTCTCCCACCTCAGCTGTAGATCTCTGCAGTTCATCCAGAGTGATCATGGGCCTCTTGGCTGCATCTCTGATCAGTCTTCTCCTTGTATGAGCTGAAAGTTTAGAGGGACGGCCAGGTCTTGGTAGATTTGCAGTGGTCTGATACTCCTTTCATTTCAATATTATCACTTGCACAGTGCTCCTTGGGATGTTTAAAGCTTGGGAAATCTTTTTGTATCCAAATCCGGCTTTAAACTTCTTCACAGCAGTATCTCGGACCTGCCTGGTGTGTTCCTTGTTCTTCATGATGCTCTCTGCGCTTTTAACAGACCTCTGAGACTATCACAGTGCAGGTGCATTTATACGGAGACTTGATTACACACAGGTGGATTGTATTTATCATCATTAGTCATTTAGGTCAACATTGGATCATTCAGAGATCCTCACTGAACTTCTGGAGAGAGTTTGCTGCACTGAAAGTAAAGGGGCTGAATAATTTTGCACGCCCAATTTTTCAGTTTTTTTTGATTTGTTAAAAAAGTTTGAAATATCCAATAAATGTCGTTCCACTTCATGATTGTGTCCCACTTGTTGTTGATTCTTCACAAAAAATACAGTTTTATATCTTTATGTTTGAAGCCTGAAATGTGGCAAAAGGTCGCAAAGTTCAAGGGGGCCAAATACTTTCGCAAGGCACTGTATATATTTACCAAAATAATATATGGGGGATTAGAAATTATGCAGACAATTACATTGATGGAAGCAACATGCTTTCCGCAATTTAAAGCAGATCCACCCCTTTAAAAAAAAGTACTTTAAGAGCAGCAGTAAAAAATAACAATATATACAGGGGGGTGCCGGTATAGACTCAATGTGCATGGGCACCGGTTAGTTGAGGTAGTATGTACATGTAGGTAGAGTTATTAAAGTGACCATGCATAGATGACAAAAGAGAGTGGCAGTGGTGTGGAGAGGAGAGGGGGACGGGGGGCAATGCAAAGCTGTTTAGAAGCCTCTTGGACCTAGACTTGGCGCTCCGGTACCGCTTGCCGTGCGGTAGCAGAGAGAACAGTCCATGACTAGGGTGGCTGGAGTCTTTGACACTTTTTAGGGCCTTCCTCTGACACCGGCTGGTATAGAGTTCCTGGATGGCAGGAAGCTTGGCCCCCCTCTGTAGTGCCTTGCGTTCGGAGGCCGAGCAGTTGCCAGACCAGGCAGTGATGCAACTAGTTAAGATGCTCTTGATGGTGCAGCTGCAGAACCTTTTGAGGATCTGAGGACCCATGCCAAATATTTTCAGGCCGCACAAGGGGGAATAGGTTTTGTCGTGCCTGCTTCACGACTGTCTTGGTGTGCTTGAACCATGTTAGTTTGTTGGGGACTTGGTTACCAAAGAACTCCCAACCTGCTCCACTACAGCCCCGTCGATGAGAATGGGGGCGTGCTCGGTCCTCTTTTCCTGTTGTCCACAATCATCTCCTCTGTCTTGATCACGTTGAGGGAGAGGATGTTGTCCTGGCACCATGCGGCCAGGTCTCTGACCTCCTCCCAATGGGCTGTCTCGTTGTCGGTGATCAGGCCTACCACTGTTGTGTCACCGGCAAATTTGATGATGGTGTTGGAATCGTGCCTGGCCATGCAGTCATGAGTGAACAGGGAGTACAGGGGGGGACTGAGCACGCACCGCTGAGGGGCCCTTTTGTTGAGGATCAGCGTGGCGGATGTGGTGTTACCTACCCTTTCCACCTGGGGGCGGACTGTCTGGAAGTCCAGGATCCAGTTGCAGAGGGAGGTGTTTAGTCCCAAAGTCCTTATTGGTGAGGTTTCTGGGCACTATGATGTTGAACGCTGAGCTGTAGTCAATGAATAGCACTCTCACATAGGTGTTCCTTTTGTCCAGGTGGGAAAGGGCAGTGTGGAGTGCAATAGAGATTGCATCATCTGTGGATCTGTTGGGGCGGTATGCAAATTGGAGTGGGTCAAGGGTTTCTGGAATGATGGTGTTGATGTGAGCCATGACGAGCCTTTCAAAACATTTCATGGCTACAGACGTGAGTGCTATGGGTCGGTAGTCATTTAGTCAGGTTACCTTGGGCACAGGCAGTGTTCTTGGGCACAGGCACTATGGTGGTCTGATTAAAACATGTTGGCATTACAGACTCGGACAGGGAGAGGTTGAAAATGTCAGTGAAGACACTTGCCAGACACACGTCCTGGTAATCTGTCTGGCCCTGCGGCCTTGTGAATGTTGACCTGTCTAAAGGTCTTACTCACATCGGCTGCGGAGAGCATGATCACACAATCTTCCAGTACAGCTGGTGCTCTCGTGCATGTTTCAGTGTTATTTGCCTCGAAGCGAGCATAGAAGTAGTTTAGCTCTTCTGGTAGGCTTGTTTCACTGGGCAGCTCTTGACTGTGCTTCCCTTTGTAGTCTGTAATGGTTTGCAAGCCCTGCCACATTTGACAAGCGTCAGAACCGGTCTAGTACGACTTGATCTTAGTCCTGTATTTACGCTTTGCCTGTTTGATGGTTCGTCGGAGGGCATAGCGGGATTTCTTATAAGCTTCTGGGTTAGAGTCCTGCTCCTTGAAAGCAGCAGCTCTAGCCTTTAGCTCAGTGCGGATGCTGCCTGTAATCCATGGCTTCTGGTTGGTGTATGTACATAAGGTCACTGTGGGGACGACTTCATTGATGTACTTATTGATGAAGCCAATGACAGATGTGGTGTACTCCTCAATGCCATTGGAGGAATCCCAGAACATATTCCAGTCTGTGCTAGCAAAACAGTCCTGTAGTTTAGCATCTGCATCATCCACCACTTTTTTATTGATCTAGTCAAGGGTGCTTCCGGCTTTCATTTTAGCTTGTAAGCAGGAATCAGGAGGATGGAATTATGGTCAGATTTTGGAAATGAAGGGCGAGGGAGAGCTTTGTATGTGTCTCTGTGTGTGGAGTATAGGTGGTCCAGAGTTATTTTCCCTCTGTTTGCACATTTAACATGCTGATAGAAATGTTGTAAAACTGTTAACTTTCCCTGCATTAAAGTCCCCGGCTACTAGGAGCGCAGCCTCTGGGTGAGCATTTTCTTGTTTGCTAATGGCGTAATACAGCTCATTCAATTCTATCTTAGTGCCAATCACTGACCTGAGGTGATATGTAAACAGCTACAAAGAATACAGATGAGAACTATCTTGGTAGGTAGTGTGGTCTACAGCTTAGCATGATATAGTCTACCTCAGGTGAGCAATAGCTCGAGACTTCCTTAGATATCGTGTACCAGCTGTTATTTACAAAAATAATAGTCCGCCACCCCTTGTCTTACCAGACGCCGCTGTTCAATCCTGCCGGTACATCGTATAACCAGCCAGCTGAATGTTGATATTGTCGTCGTTCAGCCACGACTCCGTGAAGCATAAGATGTTAGTTTTTAATGTTCCGTTGGTAGTTTAACTTTCCACCTAACTCATTACACTGTAAGCTCTACACCGGTTGTATTCGACGCACGTGACCTGTGATTTGATTTGATAGAAGTTATTTTCGGTCATAAGAGACGGTAGCGGAAACATTATGTACAAAATAAGTAAAAAAATAAGTTACAAAACGCAGATAAACGAACAAAAAAACACAATCGGTTGGGGGCACGTAAAACGTCTGCCTTCTGCTCCGGCTCCATGTTACATTTCAGTGAACTGATCAGTTAGCTCAGTTGGTCAAGGCTACGTTAAGTACATCAGAACATTAAATTGAACAGAAACTGTGTTGTACTGAACGATCAGTTGAAAAATGGGGAGTGGTTGGGTTGTGGGCTCAAATTCACCGCTGCCCTTTAAATAATGTAACTCATTGCTTCAAACCACACCCCAGCACACCCACCGAATGTAGCACACTTATCTCAGTCTGTTCAAGAACGTACAATAACGTTTTGGGAAAACGTGTTCAGTACAAACCGTTCCGCAACACAGCAAACGTTCAAGTGAACTGAACACACCCCTGGTGTGGTGCCTAGTTGACAAAAATCCTTGCAGTGCCTGTGGTACTCCAGGAAAAGGGTTGCCTACTCCTGCTCTTGAGTCCTTTGGTGAAACGACTGGTGTACTAGGTATTGGGCAACAGCTTTCTTCCAGGGCCCATATTATTCCAGGGCCCATATAGTGACAGAGTAAATCACCTCAATAGTCAGCCTATTGTGTGTATTGAACTTTCATATTGCAATGTACAGCCTTACCTATGGATCTTGGGTGTTGGGTCCATGAAATGGAGTATCTGCCTACTCAGTGACACCAACAGTACACAAGAGTTTACAAAAATTACAGTTGTAGCTTTTATTGCAGGACTTTGACACCACTGTGAAATGAGCCACGTTAACTCACCAGTCAACCTAACATGTGTATTGAGCATTCATATTGCAACAGATCCTACAGATCCTGGGTCCATGAAATTGGGTATAATATGTGAACATTTCAGATATTCAAATAGCTAATGACTGACACATCAATAATTGAGAATACCGTCTGCTGAACGACCCGGATGCTGTACACCTGGGTGACGGGAGGTTTCCTGGTCCACGTGTGTCGGCAGTGCTATTTGATTTACACCTACAAAACAAATTTGTTTCACACACTGTCAACTGACAGAATTGACCACAGTTCCTATCCTATAACCATTAATTCCATTGCTAAAATGCTTCCTATTGTGCTCACCCAGGTCACTGATGTGTTTCTGAAGCTGTTTGGGGGTGGAGGTGCTGCAATTTGTTTTTCGCTGACTGGGGGCGTATTTTCCCCACGCTACAGACAGCTATATCGGTCCCCTAATACAGGACTAGTAAAAGCCCAGTGCAGGCACTACTTTTGTGTTTTATATATTTTTTTTCTGATTGCTTAGGCACTATCTTTGAAACTATAGGACATTTTTGCAAAACTCTACACACTAACCACAAAGCCTTACACAAAACCAGCAAAACATTATGCATCTCTTGCAAAGCAAGCAATTCTTGCAAAACTCTTCAAACTCTTTTTCAAAAAAGATGTTTTTGCGCCAATACAGTACACACAAACCATTATTTGAATAAGCACACGAAGCACCAACTACGCACTGATAGTATAAATGAAAAACACTTCTGGTGCTTTTTCTGTGTGCAGGGCATAGCAGTTTGCAATAAAGTTTTGTCATACATGTAGTAAACACACATACAAACAGGTATCCTAATGTGTATTCCTCACTATCTCACTATCCCTATCAATAGAAATAATATGTTTTCTTTTTTCTCTCATTGTTCTAACGCTCCTCAAACAACAAAAGTGCAGTAGAAGAAAAACATTTGTGCTAGAATAAAAATAACAGAAAAAAATGTGGCTACATCTCATCTTCTTTGTGGATCTGACCATAAGGCTTCATCCACATCACATGCAATGTTGTCTTGAGCTAGGCAGCGTGGAAATTATCGTCTGGAGTGCCGTATCCAGGCCTGGCATGACCCCTGATCAATATCTCCACAAGCATCCTCAATTGCCTGTACAAGGGGTATGCATTGGTGTGGCTGGCGATCATACTGATCATGGTGGGGCGGCAGGGTAACCTAGTGCTTAGAGCATTGGACTAGTAACCGGAAGGTTGCAAGTTCAGATCCCCAAGCTGACAAGGTACAAATCTGTCGTTCTGCCCCTGAACAGGCAGTTAACCCACTGTTCCTAGGCCGTCATTGAAAATAAGAATTTGTTCTTAATTAACTGACTTGCCTAGTTAAATAAAGGTTACATTTTTAAATTAAAAAAAAATAAAAATACACCTTCCAACATCATGCAGAGAAGAATTCTGTCAACGTTTTGGAATATGGTGTTATCTGCCATTATGTGGTCCTGCAGTTCTGAGTCTGATACAGTTATTTGCAATGTGGGTCTCCTGCTCTGGGGTGAACAGTCACCTCTTCCACCAGATACTGTTTTTCTTGCAGTTTTGTAAAAACATTTGAATGGTTCAAGTGATAGATCTTTCTCATTATGAAAGTACAGTACATATTACTGTACCAGTAAGACTACAGCACTTAGTTACTTACCGGTTCTCATTATTGTGTTGTTATGTGTTAATAACATTTAGACTACATTACCCAGCAGGCTAGGTGGATGGTTAAAGAATGCCTTTCATGGCTAAACATGGAGTTTTCTAGCTGAAGTATATGTTCATTAAAAGTAGTTAAACGCCTCAGTTTGTCATTATATAAGGAACAAACATAACAATTATGAAAGTACAGTACATATTACTATACCAGTAAGACTACAGCACTTAGTTACTTACCGGTTCTCATTTCAAAATATCCAGATGATACCTGCAACAGTATAGCGGCTCAGATTTGGTTGAACCCGTTGCCCAGCCTCCCTCATGCTCATCGCATGGTTGACATGGTCTACCACAGTCGCTCTGATTTCATCAGCTATTGTGTTCCTGACTCCTCTTCCCTGTTCTCTCCTTCTCCCCCGTCCTACTTCACCTCTTCCTCCTCCTTCGCTTACTTCTTCTTCACCACCTCTTCCTCATCTAGTTCTCACCCCTTACCCTCTGTCCAAAATTAGCCTCCATTGTTGTCCAAACCAAATGTTTACCTGTGTCCTATTTTTAGTGCTCAAGCTCTGATTTGTAAGTGAACTCATTATCTAAGTGTTTTCACGTGTCCATGTAGAAAGACAATTGGCGAAATAGTGTAGTAATGTAGAGACCAATGTTTACAGTTTTGCTAGAAGTGTGTTATTAAATTGCAAACTGAGTGTAAAGCAGTGAGTTGTGTTTACAGTTTTGAAAAAAGTGTGTTATAAAATTACAAACGGAGTGTAAAGCAGAGAACGTGCATTCAGTTTGGCACACTTGGTAAGTGCATTGGCTACAAGTGTTAATGGTTTCAGAGATAGTGCTTCAAGAATCACTGTTAGTGTTTAAACATTCAGAAAAAAAAGAAGAAATAATTCAGCAGCCTACTTCCCACGGCTATATGTGTAACTGGACACTTTAGAAGCATCCACCACGAAGACGACACATTGGACCTTGTCTTTTAAGGTACGGCTTCTTCACATAGCCCACAGGCTGTTCAAGACTGAACATTACCTTGATTATTCAAACCAACCAGCTGAAAGAGTTGGAATATTCTGTACTTAGAGACATTTATGTCAGGGGTGAGCAACTCTGGTCTTATGCTGTGAGGCTGCCTGCATAAGTATGTTCCAACCCAGCGCTATCTCACCTGAGTCATAGTTGAATCAGGTGTGTTAGAGCTAAATAGAAACAAAAGCTGGCACACACTGTGGCCCCTGTTGCATTATAATCTAATTGGTTATTGTCTTATGTTTTTGTAATATGTAAACACAGACGAAACAAAAACCTGTAAGCAGTCTATTGACTAGTAAAATATACAAAGGAATGTTCAAGAAACTTCCTCGTCATTTTGAAATGTTTTAAGGTCAGTGACATTTTGCAAGTCTACCGATAAAGATAATTAAATGAAGTCACCCAGAACCAGATTATTTTTTTCAGCAACAGCTGTATACATTATTTTCCTCTCTATGTCACAATCTAAACTGGACTATTATATTGAATTCCTGTTTTCATATAGAGATACAAGTTATGTTCTGGGAGAGGGTATTGTTTGCATTTCAGCAATGAAGCTTTTGTCTTCCAGCAAAGTAATTTGAAAGAATCGGCGAGGCCCCGAAATAAAATATTCTCTGGCTGTTTTGGAGTGCTTGTTGTGTTCCTTCTCTGGGGTGAGGACAGTGAATCACACCGCATTACATAGTAAGACCTCTGTCACCTGTCTGGAAGGGACATGGTGTCTAAATGAAGTTAAGCTCCTCAGTTGTAACACTGGAAAGACGTGGCAGCAGGAAGTAGTTGACAGTTTGTATTTGAAAGTAAGCAGAGTAGTCGAGGAACAGGTCAGGACCAATATAAAGGGAAACACTGTGCTCAAAAAACATGTCCAAACATGTTCATTAAATTGACTGTTACTGTTTCATATGTGATCAATGGTGATTTAAATGTACCATAGTGTCAACTAACACAATGAAAAATGAGGACACAATACTATGATATTCAACAAAGGTAACTTTAATGGGCAGCTTTTCCAACAGCAGCACACACTGTTAATAACAATTTATTTTCACTTTCATGGTGATATACTGCCATCTAGTGGTGAAACTTCAAGCATTTGCAAGCCAAATGTGAAGTGAATCCAATATAAAAACTACATGATCTTGTACTAAGTTTTACCTTGTCCTTTTCTTCAGCGGGGGTATATTCTGAGGAGCAGATTTCTATATGAGACTATCCAAGAACTGACTATGTAGGATCAACTAGTATAGAGTGGTGGTGTCTTTAGTTTGATTCAAAGCAACCAATGAACATATGAAGAAAACCCAATCCTTTCACCTATCCCATGTAATCCAAACAATCACAATGATGTAAACAGAATTAGCAACCCTAGTGAACTAACTTTCAATCTAGGCCTAATACAGATTATTTCTAGCAATTGAATCAAATATTCAAGATGTAGGCTCAATGAGGCATGTTAAGATATTCTTATCATTCTGTAGTTTTGTGTAATGGATAACTAGTCATCATAATTATGATTACGTGAACACCATAGAACAAGATATACAGAATGAAGCAGAGAGGGCTAAACAAGGTGGCATAGAAAGGAAATACCACCACCATGCTGGGTTATCTCCTCCACTTTGTCTAGTCGTGCTTCTCTTGGTCGTTGACTTCATCAAAGTAGTTGTCTGCGAAGCGGAGCATCTGGATCAGGGCACTGAGGAGCAGGATGTCACAGCTCATGTCCAGCTCCAGCTCTTCACTGTAGTTCTTTACTGGGACAATGCAGGACATGGGTACCCCCAGACGGCCACTCACCTCCTGGGCCTATGGGAGTCGGGACACACCAAGCATTACCAAACATTACCCAAACATTAATGTGACTGTTCATGGTCATCTAATACAGGGGGAGTGCAGAGCTCACCTTGGTCTTTATGTACTGGCTGTTATACACGTTCCTCAAGTTGTCAGCCACACAGGGACAGGCCTCATCCACCTTGGTAAGAAGAACCAGCTGTGGGATGCCTGTGGAACAACAACCCTCCATTAGTGTCACTAACCAGGGATTGCGCTAGTATAGTCTGTATAATCCATCATCTTTAACCCAGGTTTTTCTCTGACTGACTGACCTAGCAGGTTGACCCTCCTGCGAATGGCTGCCAGTTTCTCCTCTAGTTTGGTTGACATAATGGAGACTTTGCAGGTGTCCATGACGTACACCACACAGTGGATCCTCTCATGCAGGTTCACTGACTGCTGGAATCCGTGGGCATCTGCTTGCAGAGGGACTGATGGGTTGAACTGGGAAAGGGAAAGATGAGGGGTTTGGGTCACACTAAGGAGAATCAAAGTGTATGTATGTATGTATGTATGTATGTATGTATGTATGTATGTATGTATGTATGTATATGGTGCCCCTCACCCGGTATCTGTCTGGCACATGGCCTTTCAGAATGCTGCTGATGTCATCCACATCTAGCCCCGCCCCTGTGGCCTCCTCCATTCCCATCGTGTCACACAAAATGATTGGCAGCGGTTTGCCATCGCGTCCAGCCTTAACTGAGTAGGTGCGAAACTGTGAAATATAATTAACGCATCATCATTTTGTCCAGTGATGCAGTGGTAAAAAATTAATTGTACATTCAAAAGGTGTGTAGACTGTTGAGCAACAAAAAAAAAGTAGGTAAACTGTGTTTACCCTCCACTACACAACTGATTTTGTCCACATAAATATGATGAAATTCATTCAAACTGTTGAAGCAGAGACAAAAGAAGAAGACCAGTTGTTTAACATGGTAGACCACATACCTGAGTGGTCAGACTGGTTCCAGAATTGCCCGATATGGCCTGGCTGGTCACATGGCCTCGGAAGATGGAGTTGACAGAGTTGAAAAAGCTGGACTTTCCAGCGCCGACGGGGCCGATGAGTAGAACTCTAGCCTGACCCACAGAACTGATCATGGGCCTGTAGAGCTTAACAGACTCCATCAGCTCCTTTCTCCTCCTGTGGATAACAAGAACCTCAATTTAATATGCAAATGCTTTATTGTACTGTACTCAATCATATAACATTCAGTATATGTGGCCCATGTGAGAATCAAATGATGCAATTGTAGTCAACATTAATATAGGCATTACAGTATCACAAAAAAATAAATGGTCATTTCTGGTTGGAGCTTACTCAGCTTTCCAAAGAATTGTCCTCCATGGCTTTTCGATGATGTTACCACCTTCTGTTAAAAAAATAATAATCATAATAACATGCACAATAAAAAATACACATTAAAGAGAGAAGATAATTGATTCTACACTCACCTTCCACTTTATACACCTCACACTCAGTTAGGTTAAGGTTATTGCCATGCATTTCTGCAGCATTGAAGTTGTAGTGGTTTCCTGGAGCGCTGATCACTGTAACTGTGTTAGCGTTCATAAACCGCAAATCCTCCCCAAAGTAAGGGCCAGTTGTGTTATGCATTTTGACCGCATATTGGGCATTTGTGACGGGATACCTGACAGGATTTCTACCAGTTAAACTGAACAAAAAGGCTTTGTCATCATGTATGTACTGGCCTTGCTTGGCTACGTCATGATCTTTACTTGTGTAGCCTCCAAAAACAAACCCTGTGGAGTTATAGCCTACAGAGACTGTGGGACCTTGGTGGTCACATTTCTGGTGAAAGGCTGCTCCTGTGTAGCCATGTATACTGGCCTTGAACAGCAGGCTGAGTTTGATGTTTCCCAGGAAGGAACACAGCTGTTTCTCCTGTTCCTGGGTCAGTTTGGGGTTCATGGTGGGGATCACGTTGGTCTCAGTAGGGGTAGTCTGAGGAAAAACACAAATGAGTAGTGATGCACCGATATTACATTTTTGGCCAATACCGATATTTTCCTTGTCAAAAACCCGATAACGATAACCGTTATTAAAAAATTTAGAGGCCTTAAGCATTTTAGTACAGTTAAATACACACAAGGACACATCGGTCTAAGGCACTGCATTTCAGTGCAAGAGGTGCCACTACACTCCTTGGTTCGAATCCAGGCTGTATCACATCCGGCCGTGATTGGGAGCCCCATAGAGCGGAGCACAATTGGCCCAGCATCGTCCTGGTTTGGCCATCATTGTAAATAAAAATTTGTTCATAACTGACTTGCCTAGTTAAGGTTACACACACACACCAAAAAGTTATTTTGTTGGCATTTACGTATGTCCCCATTACCAGTAAAACATCATCAAAACCTATTTCTTTCACTTACTAGCTGTGCTGTTTCGTTGTTCAGTCGTTTTATTCTAAACCAGAATTTCATCATATATGTCAAGCAGTGAAGTTTCAGCTCTGTCTGTCCGTGGCCTCTTCCTCGGTGCGCACTGTCCCTGTGTCCGTTTCCATCTTGTCCAGCTGTGTATGTAACATTTCACGTAAACCCTGTTTCTTGTTTGCATCGAAGTAGCGGTCCTTGTACATAGCATATATCATGGTGGCGACACAGTAAAGGGTGAATGCCACCGAATCGCTTGTTCACAGCCTGTCAGTTTTGTTGAGCAGGCGTTTCAATGCCATGAGAGGGTATCACATCTGCTGCAGGCACAGTAGAGCTTATTTCTCGAGTCAGTTGTTCGAATGGAGCTAGCTAGTGTGTTCATGTTTCCAAGTTCAAAACATGTTCTCAAATGCCATTGAAATGGCAGCAGCGGTAGGACAACCAGCATATTCTTGAGCATGCAATATGACTTTCCTCAGTACAAAATCCTCGACGACCCACTGTGCTGTTCGACTCAGCATGCTCATGGAGCTGATATGCTGGTCCAAATGTCCGTCGTGAAGCTATTATTGTGTAACTCCGGTAGGGCAACGTATGAAAAATAGCGCACGTTGTAGTGTGTACCGGTGCTCGACCAGTCGGCGAAAGCCAACATCACCCACGACAGAGAACGGTTGATTGTCAAGAGCAATGAATTCCATTATCTTGGCGTTAATGGATTTTGGCTTTTGAGTGGTCTCGCTCAACTTTCTTACTCTTTCAAATGACTGCTTCACTTGTTGACTGCTCGATCCACACAGCAGACACTGTGGGCTAGGTTAGGAATGCTGTGCTGCACACGTAGCGCAACATTTTACGTGGCGCCATTACATCATGTACCTACGTTATATAAGTATGCACGTCAGCTTTCACATCGGTTTTGCACACCGGTGTTAAACTAGACATCGCTCGATCGGGTCACCGATATATCGTGCATCCCTACAAATGAGATTCTGACATAAGACCCTAATGCTTCAGCTGTAGTTTTATCAAATTTACCCAGCTAACAACAAATGTTCCCACAACTTTAGAGAATGGGCCAAATGTTTTCATAGTAATGTTCCAGTGAATTGCAAGGACTGTTTTCAAGAGACCATTCCCTTAATGTCAACCAGAACTAACCCAGAACGTCATTACCATGTTCTAAAAATATTCAATATTAATGTTCTAGACATGTTTCATGGGAACTCTGTGTCCAGTTCTGAGGTTTAGTAGAACATTCCATCAACATCCCATAAACTTACATAGAACATGGTTGCCATGTTCTCACAGTATAAGATCTAGAACACGGGTATACAACTGGGGGCCGCAGCGGTACTGCAGGGAGTCGTAAAAAATGATATACAGTGCATTCGGAAAGTATTCAGAACCCTTGACTTTTTCCACATTTTGTTACGTTACAACCTTATTCTAAAATGGATTAAATATTTGTTTTTCTTCATCAATCTACACACAATACCTCATAATGACAAAGCAAAAACCGTGTTAGAAATCTTTGCAAATGTATATACGATATATTTTTTTTAAAGTAAATATGACATTTACATAATTATTTTGACCCTTGACTCAGTAGCTTTAGCAGTGATTACAGGCTAGAGTCTTCTTGGGTATGACACTACAAGCTTGGCACACCTGTGTTTGGGGAGTTTCTCCCATTCATCCTCTCAAGCTCTGTCAGGTTGGATGGGGAGCGTCAATGCACAGCTATTTTCAGGTCTCTCCAGAGATGTTTGATCGATCGGGTTCCAGTTCGGGCTCTGGTTAGGCCACTCAAGGACATTCAGAGACTTGTCCCGAAGCCACTCGTCTTGTTTTGGCTGTGTGCTTAGGGTCGTTGTCTTGTTAGAAGGTGAACCGTCGCCCCAATCTGAGGTTCTTAGCACTCTGGAGCAGGTTTTCATCAAGGTTCTCGCTGTACTTTGCACCGTTCATCTTTGCCTTGATCCTGACTAGTCTCCAAGTCCCTGCAGCTGACAAACATCCCTTCAACATAGGCATGGTGCCAGATTTACTCCAGACGTGATGCCTGGCATTCAGGCCAAAAATAGTTAAATCTTGGTTTCATCAGGCCAGAGAATCTTGTTTCTCATGGTCTGAGTCTTTAGGTGCCTTTTGCCAAATTCCAAAAGGACTCTCATGTGCCTTTTACTGAGGAGTGTCTTCCGTCTGACCACTCTACCATAAAGGCCTAATTGGTTGAGTGCTGCAAGGACGGTTGTCCTTCTGGAAGGTTCTCCCATCTCCACAAAGGAACTCTGTGCAGTCTGACAGGGCACTGTGCAGGCTCTGTCAGAGTGACCATCGGGATCTTGGTCATGTCACTGACCAAGGTCCTTCTCCCTTGATTGCTCAGCTCTAGGAAGAGTCTTGGTGGTTCCAAACTTCCTCCATTTTAGAATAATGAAGGCCACTGTTCTTGGGGACCTTCAATGCTGCAGACATTTTTTGGTACCCTTCCCCAGATCTGTGCCTCAACACAATCCTGTCTCGGAGCTCTAGGGACAATTCCTTCGACCTCATAGTGCATGTCAGAGAAAAACCAAGCTAACAACTGTGGGACCTTATTTCGACAGGTTTGTGCCTTTCCAAATCATGTCCAATCAACTGAATTTACATCAGGTGGACTCCAGTCAAGTTGTAGAAATATCAAGGATGATCAATGGAAACGGGATGCAACTGAGCTCAATTTCGAGTCTCATAGCAAAGGGTCTGAATACTTACGTAAACAAGGCATTTCTGTTTAAAAAAGTGATCTGTTTTCCCTTTGTCATTATGGGGTATTGTGTGTAGATTATTTAATCAATTTTAGAATAAGGCTGTAACATAAAATGTGGAAAAAGTCAAGGTCTGAATACTTTGCAAAAGCACTGTATATATATACACTACATACATATACTATATACAAAAATATGTGGACACCTACTCTCATTCCAACATCTCATTCCAAAATCATGGGCATTAATATGGAGTTAGTCCCCCCCTTTGCTGCTATAACAGCCTCCACTCTTCTGGGAAGGTTTTCCAATAGATGTTGGAACATTGCTGCAGGGACTTGTTTCCATTCAGCCACAAGGGCATTAGTGAGGTCGGGCACTGATGTTGGGTGATTAGGCCTGTTTCACAGTTGGTGTTACAATTAATCCCAAAGGTGTTCGATGGGGTAGAGGTCAGGGCTCTGTGCAGGCCAGTCAAGTTCTTCCACAACGATCTCGACAAACCATTTCTGTATGGACCTTGCTTTGTACACAGGGTATTGTCATGCTGAAACAGGAAAGGGCCATCCCCAAACTGTTGCCACAATGTTGGAAGCACCGAATTGTCTAGAATGTCATTGTATGCTGTAGCGTTAAGATTTCCCATCACTGGTACTAAGGGGACTAGCCTGAACCATGGAAAACAGCCCCAGGCCATTACTCCTCCTCCACCAAACTTTACAGTTGGCACTATGCATTGGGGCAGGTAGCATTCTCCTGGCATCAGCCAAACCCAGAATTGTTTGTCGGACTGCCAGATGGTGAAACGTAATTCATCACTCCAGAGAATGCGTTTCCACTGCTCCAGAGTCCAATGGCGACGAGCTTTACACCACTCCAGCCGACACTTGGCATTGCACATGGTGATCTTAAGCTTGTGTGCGGCTGCTTGGCCATGGAAACCCAATTCAAGGAACTTCCGACTAACAGTTCTTGTATTGACTGCTTCCAGGGGCAGTTTGGAACTCAGTAGTGAGTGTTGCAACTGAGGACAGATGTTTTTTACGCGCTTTAGCGGTCCCGTTATGTGAGCTTGTGTGGCTCATCAGTAAGGCCATTCTACTGCCACTGTTTGTCTATGGAGATTGCATGGCTGTGTGCTCGATTTTATACACCTGTCAGCAAGGGGTGTGGCTGAAATAGCCGAATCCACTAATTTGAAGGGGGTCCACATACTTGTAGTGTATAGTGTATTTCCAACCCTTTTTCATAAAACAGTTTAACACGCAAGAACTGATGTGCATCCAGAAATAACAGCAACAAAGCACTGGAAACCTACTTCAGACACACTAGAGTGAATTAGATACATTCACTCAGAGGTGGTTTAAACTGCATTCTAATGTCAACCATACTTATGAAAAAGTTATGCATGCTCAGTTCTTGGGTCTCGTGCACTGCGCGAGTGAATTTGAAATGGAAGTTATGGAACTCCCTTGCGTGCTTCTGTTATGAGAAATCGGGGCTATAGGCTACATACAATCACATACAATCATAAATCCAGATTGTAGTCAGTAGCATAGGCCATATGCCTATTGAAATGACAAGTAAATCTCGCAAATATACAATTTATAACTGTTTGTAGTCTTAACAGCTGGCAGGCACAATTGCCAGAAAATAGCCTAACGTGATTTTTGAAGTTCGTCCAAGTGTTTCTTTGCAGAGATTGAGCTCCTCTGTCCAACTTTTATCACTCACTCTGTCGGATTTATCTATAGTTTTGCACATGCTCAAAAAGGGATTTATTTAAAATCATAGCAGTCAAACGAGTTAAATCGACATCCATTGAGGGAAAAAGATCTAGCAAGTTTAATAAAAGCGATTTATAATTTTTGTTGGAACATATTGACATTTCTTTATTAGGAAAGGGGGTACCAAGTCAGTTGTACAATTGAATGGTTTCAACTGAAATTTGTCTTCTGCATTTAACCCAACGCCTCTGAATCAGAGGTGCGGGGGGCTGCCTTAATCGACATCCACGTCGTCGGCGCCCCGGGAACAGTGTCTTATTTAGGGTCAGAACGACAGATTTTTACCTTGTCAGCTCGGGGATTCGATCCAGCAACCTTTCGGTTACCGGTCCAACCACAAGGCTATTACATCACATTAGCTCCCCAATAATAATTATTATTTTGATGGGAAACTTAATTTGGCTTCTTGTCGTTACAAATTACTTCGTTATTCCGTCTCAATTAGTTCAATAACGTTATAGAAAATGTATTTATTGGATAAACATGGCAACTCCTCCGTTGCTGCGAAAAAATGGCAAGTTTTCAGACTTTCTGGGCAGGTTTTAGGTCTTTTCAATTTGACATTTTAACTGGACCGGTCAACCCTGGTGTTTAACCCCAAGCCACCCTAAACACCTGCGAGATTCTGTAAACTGGCTATTTTGAGTTTGTTGAAACGTGCAGATGTCAAATTCATTAGATTTTACATTGTTTCACCAAAGTAAACAGTCTGTGCTCATTTTGACTGTCTGATAAGAGCAATAGACTGCTACATGATCAGATGCTATGTGAAGAGTTTAACTTTCACTTTCACCACGCCCTTTCCTTCACAGTGGTCAGGATAAAGAAACGAAACGAAACTGAATTTGGCACACGCAAAAAAGACAGTTGTACAACTGTGAAGTTGTTTTGTTACAGATAAAAATTAAAACATTTCAAATAGATGAATAACAAAATCACAACAAAATGGTGTTTGCATTGGCATGCTGCTAATTTTCTAAATAATTGTCAACCTAAAGACAGCAGGATTGGCACAAATAAGGATTATCCACATGAACGGGTCAAAATATAAAGTTCTTAATATCAGAACTAGCTCAAAACGTCTTAAAATGAATGCAACACTCACCTGAATATGCTCGTTCACGGTTCTTGAGTACGCAAAAACGTACGGCAGCACAGAGGAAGAGACTAATGGAGAAGTTTTACTCCACCCAAAATCTGTCCACGAAAACGAAAATAAACCCACGTAGTGAGGATTTTTTGTATGGAGGTCAATGAATGAGTGTCGAATTTGTTCAACCAAAAAAATGAATTGCTAAGTGAGACTTATTTGATCTAATATACGTTTCGTGGTTAGATTGTTACGAATGCATTGATATAAGTGGAAGCACGTGGCATTTCGGCAAATTTGAAAAAAACGACTACATCAGGGTTGTGCTTGTTGTCATAGAGATGGATAGAGGAATCATCATGGATATAACACTTTTAAGGACGTTGCTATTGAGGGCTTCCACCAATTAGAAGTATTCAACTGGGTGTGGGTTCCTATGAGTTGGGAGCAATCAGCCAATGAACAATAAGAAAATGAACTACTTTAAAATTGAGAATCTCAATGGCGCTGCCCTTGCTAGCACAGACACTATAATTGCACAAATATAAAGATGACTCCTCTCAATATCTATGGCCTATTGTTCACACATATCTGCCCTCTCATTGACTAGAATGGTCCTAACATGATCTTGCCTCTTCCTGCCTTCCTTTAATCTTTGAGAACATGTTTTTCGATCGTTGGAACAGTCACTTGACTATCTTGTCAATCAATATAAGACACTCTTTGGCTTTACTGAACAACAAGTTGAAAAACAGGGAGGGTTGGGTCAAATCAAATAACATTTTATTGGAAGGACAGATTTCCACAGTCTAATGCCCATTGCTCGTGTTTCTTGGCCCAAGCATGTCTTTTGTTCTTATGGGTGTACTTTAGTAGTGGTTTCTTTGCAGCAATGAAGGCCTGACTCACATAGTCTCCTCTGAACAGTTGACATTGATGTGTCTATTACTTAAACTCTGTGAATCATTCTTTTGGGCTGCAATTTCTGAGGCTGGTAACTCTCTATTGAACTTAGCCTCTGCAGCAGCGGTAACTCTGTCTTCCTTTCCTGTGGCTGTCCTCATGAGCCAGTTTCATCATCAATCTATTGGTTTTTGCGACTGCCCTTGAAGAAACTTTCAAAGTTCTTGAAATGTTCCGCATTGACTGACCTTCATGTCTTAAAGTAATGATGGACTGTCGTTTCTCTTTGCTTATTTGAGCGGTTCTTGCCATAATATGGACTTGGTATTTTACCAAATAGGGCTATCTTCTGTATACCACCCCTACTACATGATTCCATATGTGTTATTTCATAGTTTTGATGTCTTCTCTATTATTCTACAATGTAGAAAATACTAAAAATAAAGAAAAACCCTGGAATGAGTAGGTGTGTCCAAACTTTTGACTGGTACTGTATGAAACAGTAAGAGTAAATTAAATGTCATGAACATGTGCTTTTTGAGCACAGTGTTTCCCTGTTCCCCTCTAACCTGTTCCTCTACTAGGCTACTCCGCTTACTTTCAAATATAAACTGTCAACTACCTGAAGTTCAACTTTCTGCTGCCATTTCTTGCCTGTGTTTAGTGGCCTACAGCAAGAATGGTTACATTTTGCGTTACAACAGATGAGCTTTAACTTCTCTTGTAGACTGTGACTATATCCCTTCTAGGACAGGTGACACATAACAGAGGTCTTACTGTGTAGTGCGGTGTGGTTCCCTGTCCTTGCCCTAGAGAACTAACACAACAAGCACTCTTCAAACGAAGTCGCTGCAAGACCAGAGACCCATTGGTGAAATGCAAACACCCTCTCCCAACGTGTAACTCATATCTCCTATACGAAAACAGGAATTAAATATAATAAAAATCAAACATGTATGAAAATGCCATAACGTGTCAGAAGTCCAGTTTCGATTGTGACACATAGAGAAGAAAATAATACATATACAGTGGTTGCTGCTAGAGGGATCCAAAAGACTAGTTTTGGTCCAAGGTCACTTCATTTAATTTGATCTTTGTCGATAGACTTACAAAATATCCCTGTGACATTAAAAAAAAAATGTCAAAGTGGCAATAGGAGCATAGAATAAGCTTCTGTATTGCTCTTCTTGAAAATTGTCTTGTATATTTTAATAATCAAAATAATGCTCACATGTTTGCTCGGCTCGTATTTATGTGTTTACATGTTTCCTTGTACAACACAAAAACATTAATTATCTAATTGGTTATTGTCTTAACTACAATGAGAATGTTATTTATTAAGTATAATTCCCACCCTATGTTCCTACTTCCCCCTTCTCTCCCGCTAGCTACTTTCTACATCTAATGTAATTTCGACTTTGAGGCTAGAGGGGCATACAGTACACTTCCATAAAGACGTCACTACCCTACCTCAAGAAGACAGTGCAGCGTTGGTGCCTTTATATCAAACCAATGCCTAGAAAGCAGATTACCTTCGTCTGTTTGTAACGGGTGTCGTCGTCTGAAGAGGAGGAATCGGACCAAAGCGCAGCGTGGTAAGTGTTCATGACTTTTTATTTAAACTGAACACTCTAACAAAAGAACAAAGAGAATAAACGAAAACAAAACAGTCCTGTCAGGTGCAGAAAACACTAAACAGAAAATAACTACCCACAAAAACCATGTGGGAAAAAGCTACCTAAGTATGGTTCCCAATCAGAGACAACAATAGTCAGCTGTCCCTGATTGAGAACCATACCCGGCCAAAATAAAGAAATACAAAACATAGAAAAAGGAACAGAATTCCCACCCAAATCACACCCTGACCAAACCAAAATAGAGACATAAAAAGCTCTCTACGGTCAGGGCATGACAGCCTCATTGTGGCTAAGCTACTGGGCACCCTCGTTGTGGGCCCCAGACTGGGCACCCTCGTAGCGGGCCCAGTAGCTTGTTGTGGGCCCCGGACTGGGCACCCTCGTTGTGGGCCCCGGACTGGGCACCCTTGTTGGAGGCTCCGGACTGGAGGGCGTCGCTGGAGGCTCCGGACTGGAGGGCGACTCTGGAGGCTCCGGACTGGAGGGCGTCACTGGAGGCTCCGGACTGGAGGGCGTCGCTGGAGGCTCGGACTGGAGGGCAACTCTTAAGGCTCAGGACTAGAGGGCATCACTGGAGGCTCCGGACTGGAGGGAGGAGACGCAGAGACAGCCTGGTGCGTGGGGCTGCCACAGGGTCCAGCAGGCTGGGGAGACCTACAGAACACTCTAACAAAAGAACAAAGAGAATAAACGAAACCGAAACAGTCCTGTCAGGTGCAGAAAACACTAAACAGAAAATAACTACTACTACTACAGAAAATAACTACTACTACTAAACTCTTTCCCAACAATGCAGTAATCAATATTCATAGTACTTTAAAATAAAGTAAAGTTGAACAAAAACATGTAAGAAATAGAAATAAGAAGAAGACGAGAAAGTAAGTATGCCATTTACAGGGCCAGTTCCAGGATCAGTGCCAAAACCATGTTTACAATGTGCAGGGATACTGGAGTGGTAGGGGTAGATATGTATAGAGGTAACATGACTAAGCATCAGGATATATGATAACGTTGACAGCATTGGCTTGGCATCTCCTCTCTTTGTGTTTGGGCCAGCCTCTGTTCTCCTCATTATCTCCTGTCTTTCGCCTGGCCAAAAATAGACTGATACACTCCATCGTTATTTTGTTTAGTCAAACCGTTTCAGGGACATGACAAAGTACTTGCTCACTAAAAGGGGCATTCAAGCGGTGTTTATTTTATTGTGGCTTAACAACATGATTTGGGAATTAATTGTAGCACTGTATGACCCAGATATCCATGGCCTGTTTGTCCTCCATTCTTTGTAATATATCTTGTTGTGACCCACTGAATGCACACTGGTCGAATCAACGTTGTTTCCACATCATTTTGTGTGCATCTAGAGGTGAAAAAACTCTAGATCACCTTTACGCCACACACAGAAACGCCTACAAAGCTCTCCCTCACCCTCTATTTGGCAAATCTGACCATAACGCTATCCTCCTGATACCTGCTCACAAGCAAAAACTCAAACAGAAAGTACCAGTGACATGCTTAATACGGAAATGGTCAGATAAAGCGAATGCTAAGCTAGAGGATTTTTTAGCTAGTGCAGACTGGAATATGTTATGGGATTCATCCAATGGCATTGAGGAGTTTACCACATCAGTCACCGGCTTAATTAATAAGTGCATCAATGACGTTGTCCCCACAGCAACCGTACATACATCTCCCAACCAGAAGCCATGGATTACAGACAACGTCAGCACTGAGATAAAGGCAAGAACTGCTGCTTTCAAGGAGTGGGACACTAATTTGAATGTTTATAAGAAATCCCGCTATGCCCTTCGCCGAACAATCAAACAGGCAAAGTGTCAATACAGGATTACGATCTAATACTACTACGCCGTCTCTGATGCGAGTCTGATGTGGTAGGGCTTGCAAGCATTCACGGAAACCCAGCCACGAGCTGCCCAGTGATGCGAGCTTACCAGACGAGCCAAATGCCTTCTATGCTCGCTTCAAGGCAAGCAACATTGAACCATGCATGAGAGCACCAGATGTTCCGGACCACTGTGTGATCACACTCTCCGAAGCCGATGTGAGTAAGAGATCTAAACGGTTTAAGGTGAACATTCACAAGGCCGCAGGGTAAGACGGATTACCAGGACGCGTACTCTGAGCATGCGCTAACCAGTTGGCAAGTGTCTTCACTGACATTTTCAACCTCTCCCTGACCCAGTCTGTAATACCTACATGTTTCAAGCAGACAAGCATAGTCCCTGTGCCCAAGAATGCTAACGTTACCTGTCTAAATGACTATCACTCCATAGCACTCACATCTGTAGCCATGAAAGGCTTTGAAAGGCTGATCTTGGCTCATATCAACACCAAAATCCCAGACAACCTCGACCGACTCTAACAAACCGTCCCAACCGATGCACAGATTACGCAATATCTATTGCACAATATCTATTGCACAATATCTATTGCACTACACACTGCCCTTTCCCACATGGACAAGAGGAACCCCTACTGTATGTGAGAATGCTGTTAATTTCAACACCACAGTGCCCTCCAAGCTCATCACTAAGCTAAGGACTCTGGGACTGAACAACTCCCTCTGCAACTGGATCCTGAACTTCTTGATAGGTCACCCCCAGGTGGTGAGGGTAGGCAACAGCACATCCGTCACACTGAGGGGTGCTTGCTTAGTCCCCTCATGTACTCCCTTTTTGCTTGGAGTTGTGTGGCAGCACACATCTCCAACACCGTCATTAAGTTTGCAGATGACACAACATGGTAGGCCTGATCATCAATAACGATGAGTCAGCATATAGGGATGAGGTCAGAGTCCTGGCAGTGTGATACCAGAACAACAAACTAACCCTCAACGTCAGCAGGACAAAGGAGCTGATCGTGGACCATAGGACATGGAGAGCTGAGCACGACCCAATTCACATCGACGGGGCCATAGGGGAGTGGATCGAGAGCTTCAAGTTCTTCGGTATCCACATCGCTGAGGATCTATCATGGTCCACAGACACCAACACATTCGTGAAAAGTGCATGACAACATCTCTTACCCCTCAGGAGTAGACCCGGCGCCAGGATAAATTGACTAAGGGGGCAGTTGAAATCGGAACGGCGGCAAATTTTGTTATGGTACTTGCATTGGACTTATATTGAATTCGGCTAATATAATCATGCAATAAACAAAGTTCAAACGCTGAGACTCTGAGATCATTGAGTGCTTTTGAAATCTGATGCCTAAATTTGCTGCGCTGTATTAGCACAATGGACAGCGCCCTACAGCAAGGCCGTTTTGGTAATGAAAATAGGCTACAAGATACTGTATTGCAAACAGCCTACAGTACGTGAATGCAGCCGTACACACAGCTATCTTGCCAAAATAATGCCAACTAAATGCTGAAAGTGGTAGGCTAGTTATTCATGCATGCATATAAAAATACTGAATAGCAGTTTGGCTTAGAATACAGACACAACTGCGAATGTGAACGAGTGAATGTGAACCGAACAAAACAGTGGTACCGAGTACTAATCAAATTTCAAATAAAATAAAATAAAATGTATTTATATAGCCCTTCGTACATCAGCTGATATCTCAAAGTGCAATACAGAAACCCAGCCTAAAACCCCAAACAGCAAGCAATGCAGGTGTAGAAGCACGGTGGCTAGGAAAAACTCCCTAGAAAGGCCAAAACCTAGGAAGAAGCCTAGAGAGGAACAAGGCTATGAGGGGTGGCCAGTCCTCTTCTGGCTGTGCCGGGTGGAGTTTATAACAGAACATGGCCAAGATGTTCAAATGTTCGTAAATGACCAGCATGGTCAAATAATAATAATCACAGTAGTTGTCGAGAGTGCAGCAAGTCAGCACCTCAGGAGTAAATGTCAGTTGGCTTTTCATAGCCGATCATTAAGAGTATCTCTACCGCTCCTGCTGAGAGTTGAAAAAAGCATGTCTGGGACAGGTAGCACGTCCGGTGAACAGGTCAGGGTTCCATAGCCGCAGGCAGAACAGTTGAAACTGGAGCAGCAGCACGGCCATGTGGACTGGGGACAGCAAGGAGTCCTCATGCCAGGTAGTCCTGAGGCATGGTCCTAGGGCCCAGGTCCTCCGAGAGAGAGAAGAAAGAGAGAAAGAGAGAATTAGAGAGAGCATACTTAAATTGACACAGGACACCGGATAAGACAGGAGAAGTACTCCAGATATAACAAACTGATCCTAGCCCACCGACACATAAACTACTGCAGCATAAATACTGGAGGCTGAGACAGGAGGGGTCAGGAAACACTGTGGCCCCATCCGATGATACCCCCGGACAGGGCCAAACAGGAAGGATATAACCCCACCCACTTTGCCAAAGCACCACTAGAGGGATATCTTCAACCACCAACTTACCATCCTGAGACAAGGCCGAGTATAGCCCACAAAGATCTCCGCCACGGCACAACCCAAGGCGGGGCGCAAACCCAGACAGGAAGATCACATCAGTGACTCAACCCACTCATGTGACGCACCCCTCCTAGGGATGGCATGAAAGAGCACCAGTAAGCCAGTGACTCAGCCCCTGTAATAGGGTTAGAGGCAGAGAATCAAAGTGGAGAGAGGGGAACCGGCCAGGCAGAGACAGCAAGGGCGGTTCGTTGCTCCAGATTCTTTCCGTTCACCTTCACATTCCTGGGCCAGACTACACTCAATCATATGACCCACTGAAGAGATGAGTCTTCAGTAAAGACTTAAAGGTTGAGACCGAGTCTGCGTCTCTCAAATGGGTAGGCAGACAAATCCATAAAAATGGAGCTCTATAGGAGAAAGACCTGCCTCCAGCTGTTTGCTAAGAAATTCTAGGGACAATTAGGAGGCCTGCGTCTTGTGAGCGTAGCGTACGTGTAGGTATGTACGGCAGGACCAAATCAGAGAGATAGGTAGGACAAACCCATGTAATGCTTTGTAGGTTAGCAGTAAAACCTTGAAATCAGCCCTTGCCTTAACAGGAAGCCAGTGTAGGAGGCTAGCACTGGAGTAATATGATCACATTTTTTGGTTCTAGTCAGGATTCTAGCAGCTGTATTTAGCACTAACTGAAGTTTATTTAGTGCTTTATCCGGGTAGCCGGAAAGTAAAGCATTGCAGTAGTCTAACTTAGAAGTGACAAAAGCATGGATTAATTTTTCTACATTATTTTTTCTTAGGACCTAAAACAAGCATCTCTGTTTTGTCCGAGTTTAAAAGTAAAACGTTTGCAGCCATCCACTTCCTTATGTCTGAAACACAAATCTTATTCTACTTCTCTGTAAACAAATCACCAAAATACTTTCAGCATGCTTATATAGAAGGGCACTCAGCATGTACTGCAAAGATGATTGGTTGAAATAAATAGATAATAATACAATTGTGGGAGCTGTACTGTTAGATTTCAGTGCAGCCTTTGACATTACTGACCATAACCTGTTGTTGAGAACTTATGTGTTGTGGCTTTTCAACCTTTGCCATATTGTGGATTCAGAGCTTTCTATCTAATAGAAAGAGAGTTTTCTTTAATGGAAGATTATCTAATGTCAAACATATAAAGTGTGGTGTACCGCAGGGCAGTTCTTTAGGCCCTCTACTCTTTTCCATTTTTACCAATGACCTGTCACTGGCATTGAACCATATAATTTGTGTCCATGTATGCTGATGATTCAACCATATACACATCGGGAACTACAGCTTATGAAGTCACTGAAACCCTTAACAAAGAGTTGCAGTCTGCTTTGGAATAGGTGGCCAGTAATTAACTGGTCCTGAACATCTCTAAAACTAAGAGCATTGTATTTGGTACAAATTATGTATTTGGTCCAAAGTTCTAGCCCTCAATTGAATCTGGTAATGAATGGTGTCTCTGTTGAACAAGTTGATGAGACCAAATTACTTGGTGTTACTGTCGGTTCCGTTTTTCTGTTCTCCGTTTTATTTACTTAACAAATAAGGAACACTCAAAATGTGGACTTATAAATCATAACAATTTTTATCAAAATACAGCTGTAGACAGAAGTCAAAGATCAAACATCACATATACAACTGATGTCTCTCACGAGTTCTGCCCTATACGAAAAGTCCCAAGATATTTTAGTAAGCACGAAGTCCAGCTCTGGTGATGTTACTGCATACTTCATTACCTGCTACTCATCAGACCAAGCCCATGCATACACAGCTATACAAACTTGCAAGAGAGATACAATAGTCCCAGTGTTTTCTAAAGCCTCAGCAGTAGCTGTCCACTCCCCCAAGTTGATTTATAGAAGTATGTCTGACTAGCCTCTTATCTCTTTTACTCCCCTGCAGGGCTCTATGTTTATCTGTGAAGTGCTTTATCACAGACCCCATGCAATAGTTCACATATTTCTCAGACGATTTCTGTATAAGAGGCAGAGACTTAGAAAAGACTGTGGAACAATTTTAAAACCTTATAATGAATATATATTGTTAATATGTAGTCTATGACCCTATAAATGTAGTGGGGTAAGGGTCTTATAACCCTTCCCCTTCTATTAATACAACATAAGCATAATCAATTATTATAATACATCAAACATTTGGTGCAGCCCCCAATATGGTGCAGACCCCAATTTGACCCCATCATTACCTTAGATTGTAAACTGTCATGGTCAAAACATAGATTCAATGGTTGTAAAGATGGGGAGAGGTCTGTCCGTAATACATAGATGATCTGCTTTCAAGTCCTGCAGGCTCTAGTTTTGTCTTATCTTGATTATTGTCCAGTCATGTGGCCAAGTGCTGCAAGTAAAGACCTAGTTAAGCTGCCACTGGCCCAGAACAGAGCAGCCCATCTTGCTCTTCATTTTAATCGGAGGGCTAATATAAATACTTTGCATGCCAGTCTCTCTTGGCTAAGGGTTTAAGAGAGACTGACTGCATCAATTCTTCTTTTTATGAGAAACATTGTGTTGAAAATTCCAAATCTTTTGCATAGTCAATTTACACACACATTTACCCCACCAGACATGCTACCAGAGGTCTTTTCACAGTCCCCAAATCCAGAACAAAGTCAAGAAGGTGTACAGTATTATATACAGCCATTATTGCATGGAACTCCCTTCCATCTCATATTGCTCAAATGAACAACAAACCTGGTTTAAAAAAACAGATAAAGCAACAAGTCAAGGCACAACGCCTCTCCCCTATTTGACCTAGATAGTTTGTGTGTATGTATTGATATGTAGGCTATGTGTGCCATTTTTAAATTGATGTAGTTATGTCCTTGAGCTGTTGTTGTCTCTGTTCTGTATTTTGTCATGTTTCATGTTTTGTGTGGACCCCAGGAAGAGTAGCTCCTGCTTTCGCAACAGCTAATGGGGATCCTAACAAAATACCAAATATCAAACAGTATTTTACACTCAGCTTCTTCTCCTCTGTCCTGCTGGCATACTGTACTATCCATCACATATTGCTGGATATTTTTACTTACATAGCTAACTGGTGGAGCTGGTGGTGCATCAATTCCTTTGGTACAATCAATAGCATTCTTCCAGTTAGAATATCCAGCTTGGGTGAAGGCCTTGTCTTTGTTAGCATTGGACCCAACACAGAACTTTCGACATGGGAAACAAAATGCTGCATCTGCAGTAACCGAGTATTCAAGCCACTCTCTTCCTATGAACCAGTTGCTATTTAATGAATCTTTTTGGACAGAACACCTGTGGCTAGGGTAGGATTCTAGGCTAATCTGGGCTGGCTCATCTTTTCCAAGATCAGTCCTGGCTGCACTTGTGGAAGGGTGGGTAGGCTCTGCACCTGGAGCTAGCTGTAGCTCAGCAGCATCATTGCTGCTGGACTCGGTGGTGGCCTCAGTGGTTTGATGCTGTTGCTCATCACTCTCCTTCTCCTTTGATTGGGTACTTTGGTAAAGCCAATTTCCATCATAGCAGATTAGCTGGTTAGAGCTAGCTAAATAGGTTAATAACACTGAATGATTTTTACAGCTACACTCTTAGAAAAAAGGATTCCAAAAGGGTTCTTCGGTTGTCCCCACAGGAGAACCCTTTTTAGTTCCAGGTACAACCCTTTTTGGTTCCAGGTAAAATTATGTTGGGTTCCATGTAGAACCTTCTGTGAAAAGGGTTCTACCTGGAACCAAAAAGGGCTCTTCAAATGGTTCTCATATGGGGACAGCCGAATATCCCTTATTGGTTCTAGATAGCATCTTTTTTTCTAAGAGTATAGCTAAGAAGCTAGCTAAACTAGTGGTGGGGCGTGAGTCATAGTTGAGTTTATTTATTTTTTTATTTTTATTTCACCTTTGTTTAACCAGGTAGGCTAGTTGAGAACAAGTTCTCATTTGCAACTGCGACCTGGCCAAGATAAGGCATAGCAGTGTGAACAGACAACACAGAGTTACACATGGAGTAAACAATTAACAAGTCAATAACACAGTAGAAAAAAGGGGAGTCTATATACATTGTGTGCAAAAGGCATGAGAAGGTAGGCGAATAATTACAATTATGCAGATTAACACTGGAGTGATAAATGATCAGATGGTCATGTACAGGTAGAGATACTGGTGTGCAAAAGAGCAGAAAAATAAATAAATATAAACAGTATGGGGATGAGGTAGGTGAAAAATGGGTGGGCTATTTACCAATAGACTATGTACAGCTGCAGCGATCGGTTAGCTGCTCAGATAGCAGATGTTTGAAGTTGGTGAGGGAGATAAAAGTCTCCAACTTCAGCGATTTTTGCAATTCGAGTGAAGCAGCTTCAACTGTAAACTTGACCCAGCCCTTATAAATCAAAATAAAAAATTACAGGCATAAGGAATGTTATTCACTTGGCCTACCACAGAGAGGAGAACAGTTTTTTACCCACTCTTTATAGAAACCAAGGAGCCATAACCAGTGGTGTAAAGTACTTAAGCAAAAATACTTTATACTACTTAAGTCGTTTTTGGGGGTATCTGTACTTTACTTTACTATTTATATTTTTGACTACTTTTACTTCACTACATTCCTTATGAAATTGTACTTTTTACTCCATACATTTACCTTGACACCCCAAAGTTAAATTTTGATTGCTTAGCAGGTGTTGGAATCGGCTAAACTTTGAACATTGAGATATTAAATAAATGATAGAGACAAAGCCTTGAATAGAAAGAGTTTGTAAAAAGCCAGAAGGCTTTGGAATGTGTTTGATGGAGGAGAGGAGAGCGATGTGTTGATATAGGGAAGACAGATGGATGGATATCTGTGGATTAGGAGGTGAGGGGTGAGGTCAGTTCCCCTTAAGGGAGTAATCAGGGTTGGTATCTGGTTACTTTCTTTCCTTTCCTTCTAAACTGTAAGGAGGAGTGTCTTAAGTAGGATGCATATAAACTGTGATGTCTGAAATGTTTTGCTGTCTGATTTCAGCTGTTCAGAACCTTTGGGAAAGATTAAACTTTGTTAAAGCTTCTCTAGTGTCCGTGAGTTATTTACTCTGAAAAATAAGAACCTAACACAGGACAGGAAATTCATGCAGTTATCAACCGAACATCCCTGGTCATCCCTACTGCCTCTGATCTGGCAGACTCACTAAACACAAATGCTTTGTTTGTAAATTATGACTGAGTGCCCCTTGCTTTCCGTAAATATAAAAAAACAAGAAAATGGTGCATATTTGGTTTGCTTAATATAAGGAATTTGAAATCATTTATACTTTTACTTTTGATACTTAAGTATATTTACATCAAATACTATTGAGACTTTTACTCAAGTAGAATTTTACTGGGTGACTTGTACTTTTACTTTCGTCATTTTCTATAAAGGTATCTTTTACTTTTACTCACCACTGGTCATACCTAACCCACCGCTGGTCATACCTAACCCACCGCTGGGCATACCTAACCCACCGCTGGGCATACCTAACCCACCGCTGGGCATACCTAACCCACTTGAAGGAGCTGGAGGCAGCTAAAGCGGAGCGGCGACACTACGAGGAATTGGCTTGAGGTATCGTGCACGAGAGGCAGCCCCAGAATTTTTTGGGGGGTGGCACACGGGGAGATGGGCAAAGTCAGGTAGGAGACCTGAGCCAACTCAACGTGCTTACCGTGGCGAGAGAGTGACCGGGCAGGCACCGTGTTATGCAATGAGGCGCACGGTGTCCCCAGTGCGCAGGCATATCCCGGTGCGCTACATTGCAGCTCCGCGAATCGGTCGGGCAAGAGTGGGCATCGAGCCAGGAGGGATGAAGCTGGCTCAGCGCATCTGGTCTCCAATGCGTCTCCTCGGCCCGGGTTACATGGCACCAGCCCTACGGACGGTGTCCCCGGTTCGCCAGCACAACCCAGTGCGGTCTGTTCCAACCCGCCGCACTTGCCGGGCTACAGGGGGTATCCAGCCAGGACAGGTTGTGCAGGCTCGTTGTTCGAGAACTCCAGTGCGCCTCCACGGCCCAGTGCATCCGGTGCCTCGGCCAAGGAGGAGGCCTCCTATAGTTCTCTCCAGCCTGGTGGGCCCTGTGGCAGCCCCACGCACTCCAGTCCGGACCCTCCAGAGTCTCCCTCCAGTCCGGACCCTCCAGAGCCGCCCGTCTGTCCGGAGCTGCCAGAGCCGCCCGTCAGTCAGGAGCTGCCAGAGCCGCCCGTCAGTCAGGAGCTGCCAGAGCCGTTCGTCACTCCGGAGCTGCCAGAGCCGCCCTTCACTCCGGAGCTGCCAAAGCCGCCCTTCACTCCGGAGCTCCCAGAGTCGCCCTTCACTCCGGCGCTGCCAGAGTCTCCCGCCTGTCCGGGCGCTGCCAGAGTCTCCCGCCTGTCCGGCGCTGCCAGAGTCTCCTGTCTATTCGGGGCCCGCTGTAAGGGTCCCCAGTCCGGGGTCGGCGGCGAGGGTCGCCGCTCCAAAGGGGCCACCTAAGTGGGCCAAGACTAAGGTGGAGTGGGGTCCACGTCCCGCGCCAGAGCCGCCACCGCGGACAGGTGCCCACCCAGACCCTCCCCTATGGGTTTAGGTTTGGGGGGGGGGTACTGTCACTTCCTGACCCTAGTTCCTTTTTTATGTCTCTATTTTAGTTTGGTCAGAGCGTAACTTGGGGTGGGCATTCTATGTTTTGTTCTGTGTGTTATATTTCTATGTGTTTGGCCTGGTATGGTTCCCAATCAGAGGCAGCTGTCAATCGTTGTCTCTGATTGAGAACCATACTTAGGCAGCCTGTTTTCCCACTATGGGTTGTGGGTAGTTGTTTTCTGTGTCTGTGTTTTCACCATACAGAACTCGATTTTAATTTCTTTCCTTCACTTTGTTATTTTGTATTTTTTCGTGTTCCTGTATAATAAATTAGCATGGACAATTACAACGCTGCATTTTGGTCCGATCCTTCCTACTCCTCATCAGACGAAGAAGAAGTTTGTTACACCATTACCTTAAACATATAAATCATATGAATTTCTATTATGTCAGTAACGCGCCATAGTGTGTTGGCCCGTTATACTAAGTTCTAATCAATAGCCTGGACTGTGTTTTGTGTATGTGTATCTTTTATCATCATTTTAGCTTTCTAGTAAATAAATAATCAACTAAAATTGGTGTGGTTGGAACTCATTGGTGGGACTTGGGTTTGTGCAGATTCCCGGATTATGCGACATTCAGAATGAGACTAGAGGAAATTGATTAATTAGCGACTGTTGTAAAATCGATATTCTGATATTCTTTGAGTTAATTTGGGAAAGAGAAACTCAATAAAACAAATTTTCCCATGGTGCCCCAGGTTAAGGAGTTAATAATTGCTAGATTAATTTAATTAATCACGCAGTTAGAAACCTTTAATAATTAGATGAGCAACAGTCGTCACATTAATTAATACAACGTCACGCCTCAAGGCACACCAGTTAATTGAAATGCATTCTAGGTGACTACCTCATGAAGCTGGTTGAGAGAATGCCAAGAGTGTGTAAAGCTGTCATCAAGACAAAGGGTGACTACTTTGAAGAATCTCAAATATAAAATATTTGATTTGTTTAACACTTTTTTGGTTACCATGATTCCGTTTGTGTTATTTCATAGTTTTGATGTCTTCACTATTATTCTACAATGTAGAAAATAGTAAAAATGAAGAAAAACCCTTGAATTGAGTAGGTGTGTCCAAACCTTGGACTGGTACTGTACATATATACCTCAATTACCCTGTACCCCTACACAAAGACTCAGTACTGGTAGCCAAGTTATCATTACTCATTGTGTATTTTTTATTACTTTCATTATTACGTGTTTTTCTTTTCTATTATTTCTCTATTAACTTTCTCTCTACATTGTTGGTCCGTAAGCATTGTTGGTAAGTAAGCATTTCCCTGTTAGTCTACACCTGTTGTTTACAAAGCATGTGACGATTAAAAATGTGTTTGATTTGATTTAGACTTTTCATTTTGAACCAATGTGGAATAGACGTTGAATTGACATCTACATCTACATTGCACCATTGAATATCTTTCCAGCTATAGTAAAGTATCTGTATTTTACTCAACTTTCTACTGGAATCATGCCAGCTCATGGAGAGTTGTAATATACACTCAGTGGACCGTTTATTAGGTACACTACCCCATTCACGAAAATGGTTAGCTCCTACAGACAGTAAGTCAATTGGCCGTGTATTGCTATATAAAGCAGGCAGACAGGCAGAGGCATTCAGTTACTGTTCGACTGAACGTTAGACTGGGCAAAACGAGTGACCTAAGCAACTATGAGCGTGGTATGATCATCTGTGCAAGGTATGCCGGTTCCAGTATCTTATAAACGACCGGCCTCCTGGGCTTTTCAAGCATTACAGTTTCTAGGGTTTACCAAGAATGGTATGATAAACAAGAAATATCCAATCAGCGGCAACCCTGTGGGCGAAAACAGCTCGCTGATGATAGGTTGATGGAAAATGGCAAGAATTGTGTCAGCCACTGGCAAATAACGGCGCAGTACGACAGTGGTGTGCAGAACAGCATCTCGGAACACAGTCCTTGTCACGGATGGGCTATTGCAGCAAACGATCAAACAGGGTTCCACTCCTATCAGCTAAAAACAAGAAGAAGCATTTCAAGTGGGCATGCGATCACCAACACTGAACAATTGAAGAAAAACATCCCCTGGTCCGACAAATCCTGGTTCCTGTTGCGTCATGCTGATGGCAGAGTCAGGTTTTGGCGTAAGCAGCATGAGTCCATGTCCCCATCCTGCCTGGTGTCAACGGTACAGGCTGTGGTGTAATGGTGTGGGGAATGTTTTCCTGGCACACGTTAGGTCCTGACCCTTGATACCAATTGAGTAACGTTTCAATGCCCTGAATAATTCAGGCTGTTCTGGAGGCAAAACAGGTTCCGAGCAGGTACTAGATGGGTGTACCTAATAAACTGTCCACTGTATGGGTTCTGTTTTTGACTGGCGTTAATAAGGAGGTGCTAGTGTCAAACGCACGTTAGTTTGCAATTAGGTCATGTTAAAACAGCCCTTATGCCAGGTTTGGCAATTTACCTGTTTTACGCTCAGATGGGAGGGATGGAAATATTTGAGGCGTGTCCTTAAAAACATTAACCAAAGTGCTAATTTCAGGCAGTGCTGGTAGGGATATTTAAGACCAACCGAAGCTGGTTTTAGTGGTAATGCAGATGGTTATGGAATTAATTTTGACAGCGAAAACGCAGCCTATCCAGCCGTGACCCATACTGCCCATATGCACATGGAACAAGATGTGCTTTTGGTGCCTGTATACTTTGTATTTAGAAACATAAAACACGTTTTTTCCCCAAAATCTTATATTTGATTAAAAACCAAGCATAGCCTTCCCGCCTCTCAATGAAGGCTGTTTTCTATTTGAGAAGTGTGAACGTGATCTGTAAGATTCCAATATGTACAGTGCATTGGAAATGTATTCAGACCCCTTAACTTTTTACACATTTTGTTACGGTACAGCCTTATTCTAAAATTGATTAAATAAAACAATTTTGTCAGTAATCTACACACTGTTAGGTTCTTATTTTTCAGAGTAAATAACTCACAGACACTGGAGAAGTTTTAATCAAGTTAATTCTGCCCAAAGGTTCTGTACAGCTGTAATCACTGGTCACCCCCAGGGCCAACTCCTCCTTTGGCCACCTCTCCATCCAGTTCTCTACTGCCAATGACTGGAACGAACTACAAAAATCTCGGAAACTGGAAACACTTATCTCCCTCACCAGCTTTAAGAACCAGCTGTCAGAACAGCTCACAGATCACTGCACCTGTACACAGCCCATCTATAATTTAGCCCAAACAATTACCTCATACCCTACTGTATTTATTTATTTATTTATTTTGCTCCCTTGCACCCCAGCATTTCTAATTTGCACATTCTCCTACTGCAAATCTACAATTCCAGTGTTTTTCATTTCTATATTGTATTTACTTCGCCACTGTGGCCTTTTTATTGCCTTTACCTCCCGTATCTCACCTCCTTTGCTCACATTGTATATGGACTTGTTTTTGTACTGTATTATTGACTGTATGTTTGTTTTACTGCATGTGTAACTCTGTGTTGTTTTATGTGTCGAACTGCTTTGCTTATCTTGGCCAGGTCGCAGTTGTAAATGAGAACTTGTTCTCAGCTTGCCTACCTGGTTAAACAAAGGTAAAGTAAAATAAATAAATCAATAAAATCAGACAAACTGTTACGGCTCTCATCGGATGGCATGGACCAAAACGCAGCATGGTAAGTGTTCATGATTCTTTATTACTCAAAAACACTCGAACAAAATAACAAGGTGAAGCAACGAACAGTTCTCTAAGGCAAATAAACTATACAGAAAACAACTACCCACAAAACACAGGCGGGAAAAAGGCTGCCTAAGTATGACTCCCAATCAGAGACAACGATAGACAGCTGCCTCTGATTGGGAACCACACTCGGCCAAAAACAAAGAAATAGAAAACGTAGAAACTAGAATGCCCACACTAGTCACGCCCTGGCTTAACCAAAATAGAGAATTAAAGCCTCTCTGTGGCCAGGGCGTGACACAACCCAACATTTGTCCCATCCAGATATTTATATCCCACTTAAGACACCTCCTTCTCTCCAATCCTTACATTTTTGGCTCTACAGGAAGCTAATAAAGAGGGTAACAGGATACCAAACATGTATTACTCTCTTAAGAGAATCTGTCCTCACCTCCTGAACTCAACCCCTCTTTCATCTAATACACAGATATCCATCTGTCTTTCCTGTATCAACACGTCGCTCTCCTATCCTCCATCAAACACATTCCAAAGTCTTCCGGCTTTCTACAGAGAACCCTTAACTTTCTCATTTGATTCTATGCTTCTTCTCTCATTTATTTAATATCTCAATGTTAAAAATGTTGAACCCAACAACACAATACCCCATAACAGCAAAGCGAAAACAGGTTTTTAGAAATTGTTGCAAATTTACGAAACCTTTAAAACAGAAATATATTATTTACATATGTATTCAGACCCTTTGCTATGAGACTCAAAATTGAGCTCAAGTCCATCCTGTTTCCATTGATCATTCATGTTTCTACAACTTGATTGGAGTCCACCTGTGGTAAATTGAATTGATTGGACACAATTTGGAAAGGCACACACCTGTCTATATAAGGTCCCACAGTTGGCAGTGCACGCCAGAGCAAAAACCAAGCCATGAGGTCGAAGGAATTGTCCGTAGACCTCAGAGACAGGATTGTGTCGACCTGGGGAAGGGTATCAAAACATTTCTGAGGCATTGAAGGTACCCAAGAACACATTGGCCACCATCATTCTTAAATGGAAGAAGTTTGGGACCTAGTGCTGGCCGCCCAGCCAAACTGAGCAAAGGCCTTGGTCAGGGAGGTGACCAAGAACTCGATGCTCACTCTGACAGAGCACCAGAGTTCCTCTGTGGAGATGGGATAACCTTCCAGGATGACAACCATCTCTGCAACCCTCCAGCAATCAGGCCTTTAAAGTACAGTGGCCAGGCGGAAGCCATTACTCAGTAAAAGGCACATGACAACCCGCTTGGAGTTTGCCAAAAGGCACCTAAAGGACTCTCAGACCATGGCAAACAAGATTCTCTTGTCTGATGAAACCAAGATTGAATTTTTTGGCCTGAATGCCAAGCGTCCGTCTGGAGGACACCAGGCACCGCTCTTCACCTGGCCAATACCACCCCTATAGTGAAGCATGGTGGTGGCAGCATCATGCTGTGGGGATGTTTTTCAGTGGCCGTGACTGGGAGACCAGTCAGGATTGAGGGAAAGATGAACAGAGCAAAGTACAGAGAGATCCTTGATGAAAACCTGCTCCAGAGTGCTCAGGACTGCGGCGAAAGTTTACCTTCCAATAGGACACCGACCAGCACACAGGCAAGACAATGCAGGAGTGGCTTCGGGACAAGTCTCTATGTCCTTTTGTGGCCCAGCCAGAACCTGGACTTGAACCCAAACTCTGGAGAAACCTGAAAATAGCTGTGTAGTGACACTCCCCATCCAACCTGACAGAGCTTGAGAGGATCTGCAGAAAAGAATGGGAGAAAATCCCCAAATACAGGTGTGGCAAGCTTGTAGCGTCGTACCCAAGAAGACTCTAGGCTGTAATCGCTGCCAAATATGCATCAACAAAGTACAGAGTAAAGGGTCTGAATTCTTATGTAAGTGTGTTATTTCTGTTTTTTATTTTTTATAAATTTGCAAAAATTGAATACGAATAGAATAGAATACGGCTGTTACGTAACAAAATGCGGAAAAGGTGAAGGGATCTGAATTCTTTCAGAAGAAACTGTATATTAAACATTATATTTGGGAGGACTATAACGGTTAGTGGACATTCTCCCTTTCTCTTTATATTTGATCTTTGTCCAGTTACTGTGAAAAGCTTGGATGTGCATAAAATCCTCAATATTCTGTGTTCTTTTAATAATATATGCCCACGGGGAGCAATTATGGCACCTGTAAGTGTATTTAAACATAGCCTATTTAAAACAAGTTGTTTTGTTTAGATTGATCCTAATTATTCACTCTTATTTTAGGCCTTTTCAATAATGAATTTAATCTTGCTAATTGACAACGTTTGGCATGTCCATGCTCAGCCAAAATGGAATTTACAGTAGGCCTAACCCCTATATGAATGTTTTGTATATATTTCCACATTGAAGCCATGCAATTAATTAGAACAATGTGGACTGCAAACAGGTTCAAGTTAACATATTTAGCAAAAATGGGATAGGTCTACATTGAGATATTATGGATATAATTTGGAATTTTTGTCTGCTTTGTCGTGACCGCTATTTCCGGTGGATTCTTGGGCATAGCGCACCAAACTAATGGAGGTATTTGGATATAAAAAATATCTTTATGGAACAAAATGAACATTTGCTGTCTAACTGGGAGACTCGTGAGTGAAAACATTCGAAGATCATCAAAGGTAAACAGTTAATTTGATTGCTTTTCTGATTTTCGTGACCAAGCTTCCTGATGCTAAGTGGAAATAATGCTATGCTATCGATAAACTTACACAAACGCTTGTATTGCTTTCGCTGTAAAGCATAATTTCAAAATCTGAGACGACAGGGTGATTAACAAAAGGCTAAGCTGTGTTTCAAAATATTTCACTTGTGATTTCATAAATATGAATATTTTCTAGTAATATTTTTGGACTGTTGCGCTATGCTATTCAGCAGTTGCTTATGACAATTCTCCCGGAGCCGGGAGGGGTAGTTCTAAGAAGTTTATACGGGGCCGGTACGGGGCACGGAACCCCGCCGATCCTTCACGACTGGACTACCGACGTAACCTTCTCGAGGGGGTACTCAACTGGCCCCTACGCCGCGACGTCCCCTGAATGCCCAATTGCTGGCCTGCCTGCCGCGGCCCGCTAGCTGCTAGCCGCAGCCCGCTAGCTGTCTAGAGCATATTGGACTGTTAGCTGAATAGTTCCATCGGCCACTGTCTTGGGCCACTATACCTATTTGCCAATTGGACTTGGACCCCTCTGCTACTCGGAACCCTACTAATCCATCACGACTGGTCTATCGACGTCACCGCACGCGGAGGCTAAAACAGACTTTCCTCGTCGCAACGTCCTTCTAAGGCCCTTCTGCTAGCTTGCAAGCCCCAGCCTGCTAGCTGTCTGAATCGCCATGTCTCCAGCCAGCCCAAAAACTTACTGGACCCCTATGATCACTCGGCTATGCATGCCTCTCCCTAAGATCAATATACCTTGTCCAATACTGTCCTGGATAGTGATTATTGTCTTATTTCACTGTAGAGCCTCTAGCCCTGCTATAACCACCATTTACTTCCACCTCCCACATATGCGGTGACATCACCTGGTTTAAACGTCTCTAGAGACAATATCTCTCTCATCATTACTCAATGTACTCACATCCTACCTACCTTTGTCTGTACATTATGCCTTGAATCTATTCTATCGCGCCCAGAAACCTGCTCCTTTAACTCTCTGTTCCGAACGTACTAGACGACCAGTTCTGATAGCCTTTAGCCATACCCTTATCCTACTCCTCCTCTGTTCCTCTGGTGATGTAGATGTCAATCCAGGCCCTGCAGTGCCTAGCTCCACTCCTACTCCCCAGGTGCTCTCATTTGTTGACTTCTGTAACTGTAAAAGCCTTGGTTTCATTCATGTTAACATTAGAAGGCTCCTCCCTAAGTTTGTTTTATTCACTGCTTTAGCACACTCTGCCAACCCGGATGTCCTAGCCGTGTCTGAATCCTGACTTAGGAAGACCACCAAAACCCCTGAAATTTCCATCCTTAACTATAACATCTTCCGACAAGATAGAACTGCCAAAGGGGGCGGTGTTGCAATCTACTGTAGAGAGAGCCTGCAGAGATCTGTCATACTATTCAGGTCTGTACCCAAACAATTTGAGCTTCTACTTTTAAAAATCCACCTTTCCTTAAACAAGTCTCTCACCGTTGCTGCTTGCTATAGACCACCCTCTGCTACCAGCTGTGCCCTGGACACCATATGTGAATTGATTGCCCCCCATCTATCTTCAGAGCTCATGCTGCTAGGTGACCTAAACTGGGACATGCTTAACACCCCGGGCATCCTATAATCTAAGCTAGATGTCCAAATCCGTAAACACGGGCACCCTTATTTTATTTTTATTTTTTTTATTTTACCTTTATTTAGCCAGGCAAGTCAGTTAAGAACAAATTCTTATTTTCAATGACGGCCTGGGAACAGTGGGTTAACTGCCTGTTCAGGGGCAGAACGACAGATTTGTACCTTGTCAGCTCGGGGGTTTGAACTCGCAACCTTCCGGTTACTAGTCCAACGCTCTAACCACTAGGCTACCCTACCCTGATATCATCCTAACCAACTTGCCCTCCAAATACACCTCTGCTGTTTACAACCACGATCTCAGTGATCACTGCCTCATTGCCTGCATCCGTAATGGGTCAAACGACCACCTCTCATCACTGTCAAACTCTCCCTAAAACACTTCAGCAAGCAGGCCTTTCTAATCGACCTGGCCCGGGTATCCTGGAAGGACATTGACCTCATCCCGTCAGTAGAGGATGCCTGGTTATTCTTTAAAAGTGCCTCCCTCACCATCTTAAATGGTGATATAGATATAGATATAGATATACAGGTATAGCCCTTGGTTCTCTCCAGACCTGACTACCCTTGACCAGCACAAAAACATCCTGTGGCGTTCTGCATTAGCATCGAATAGCCCCCGTGATATGCAACTTTTCAGGGAAGCTAGGAACCAATATACACAGGCAGTTAGGAACACAAAGGCTAGCTTTTTCACGCAGACATTTTCATCCTGTAGCACAAACTCAAAAAAGTTCTGGGACACTGTAAAGTCCATGGAGAATAAGAGCACCTCCTCCCAGCTGCCCACAGCACTGAGGCTAGGAAACATTGTCACCACCGATAAATCCACTATAATTGAGAATTTCAATTAGCATTTACCCATACCCCGATCAACAGCCCTGCACCCCCCACAGCAACTCGCCCAAGCCTCCCCAATTTCTCCTTCACCCAAATCCAGATAACTGATGTTCTGAAAGAGAAGAAAAATCTGGACCCCTACAAATCAGCTAGGCTAGACAATCTGGACCCACTCTTTCTAAACTGATCTGACGAAATTGTTGCAACCTCTCTTTCGTATAGTCTGAGATGCCCAAAGATTGGAAAGCTGCTGTGGTCATCCCCCTCTTCAAAGGGGGAGATACACTAGACCCAAACTGCTACAGACCTAAATATATCCTACCCTGCCTTTCTAAGGTCTTCGAAAGCCAAGTTAACAAACAGATTTCCGACCATTTCGAATCCCACCGTACCTTCTCCGCTATGCATTCTGGTTTCAGAGCTGGTCATGGGTGCACCTCAGCCACGGTCAAGGTCCTAAACGATATCATAACTGCCATTGATAAGAGACATTACTGTGCAGCCGTATTCATCGACCTGGCTAAGGCTTCGACTCTGTCAATCACAACATTCTTATTGGCAGACTCAACAGCATTCGTTTCTCAAATCATTGCCTCACTTGCTTCACCAACTACTTCTCCATTAGAGTTCAGTATGTCAAATCGGAGGGCCTGTTGTCCGGACCGCTGGCAGTGGGTGCCACAGGGTTCAATTATTGGGCTGACTCTTTTCTCTGTATACATCAATGATGTCCCTCTCTATGCTGGTGATTCTTTGATCCACCTCTACGCAGAGAAAACCATTCTGTATTCCTCTGGCCCTTCTTTGGACACTGTGTTAACTAACCTCCAGACGAGCTTCAATGCCATACAACTCTCCTTCCGTGGCCTCCAACTGCTCTCAAATGCAAGTAAAATTAAATCTATGCTCTTCCACCGATTGCTGCCCACAACTGCCCGCCTGTCCAGCATCACTACTCTGGACGGTTCTGACTTAGAATATGTGGACAACTACAAATACCTAGGTGTCTGGTTAGACTGTAAACACTCCTTCCAGACTCACATTAAGCATCTCCAATCATCTCCAATCTATTTCGCAACAAAGAATTCTTCACTCATGCTGCCAAACATACCCCAGTAAAACTGACTATCCTACCGATTCTCGACTTCAGTGATGTAATTTAAAAAATAGCCTCCAACACTCTACTCAACAAATTGTCTATCAACGTGCCATCCGTTTTGTCACCAAAGCCCCATATACTACCCACCACTGCGACCTGTACGCTCTCGTTGGCTGGCCCTCGCTTCATACTCGCCGCCAAACCCACTGGCTGGCTCCAGGTAATCTACAAGTCTCTGCTAGGTAAAGCCCCGCCTTATCTCAGCTCACTGGTCACCATAGCAGCACCCAGCCCGTAGCACGCGCTCCAGCAGGTATATCTCATTGGTCACCCCCAAAGCCAATTCTTCCTTTGGCCACCTTTCCTTCCAGTTCTCTGCTGCCAATGACTGGAACGAGCTGCAAAAATCACTGAAGCTGGAGACTCATATCTCCCTCACTAACTTTAAGCACCAGCTTTCAGAGAAGCTTACAGATCACTGCACATGTACACAGCCCATCTCTAAATAGCCCATCCAACTACCTCATCCCCATATTGTATTTATTTATTTATCTTGCTACTTTGCACCACAGTATCTACTTGCACAGTAATCTTCTGCACATCTACCATTCCAGTGTTTAATTGCTATATTGTAATTACTTCGCCACCATGGCCTATTTAATGCCTTACCTACCTCATTTGCACACACTGTATATATACTTTTTCTACTGTATTATTGACTGTATGTTTGTTTATTCCATGTGTAACTCTGTGTTGTTGTATGTGTCAATCTGCGTTGCTTTATCTTGGCCAGGTCGTAGTTGTAAATGAGAAACTGTTCTCAACTAGCCTACCTGGTTAAATAAAGGTGAAATAAAAAATAAAATAAATAATGAAGGGGACAGAGTGACTAGCTGTCAACAGGGTTTCCTGGGTGTGTCTGTCATTGTGCCAAGGTTTCTCTAAGGGCCCTAGTGGCATAAGCTCAGGAAACACTGAGTTGCTGCATCGGCCTCAGCTGCTGCACTCTGGCTCTTGTGATAGTGTTTCAAATAAGACATAGCTGAAGAACCAGGCTGTGTGACTGTGAACTCTCCCCGCAAAGCTACGTTCAAGGCCAGCGCTATGTCGAGTTGGGAGTGCTGCCAGGTTGCTCCCCGCGACTGAGAAATGGAAACAGAAACACTAGAGTCTTGACTTTCATTTTCCCCTCACAGTGTGTGTATATGGGAATATATGTATATTTTGCTCCTTTGCACCCCATTATTTTTATTTCTACTTTGCACATTCTTCCACTGCAAATCTACCATTCCAGTGTTTTACTTGCTATATTGTATTTACTTTGCCACCGTGGCCTTTTTTTGCCTTTACCTCCCTTATCTCACCTCATTTGCTCACATCGTATATAGACTTGTTTCTACTGTATTATTGACTGTATGTTTGTTTTACTCCATGTGTAACTCTGTGTTGTTGTATGTGTCGAACTGCTTTGCTTTATCTTGGCCAGGTCGCAATTGTAAATGAGAACTTGTTCTCAAGTTGCCTACCTGGTTAAAAAAAGGTGAAATAAATCAAATAAAATACAAATGGTGACGGGTGGGAGGGAGGTGCGGGTGGCAGAGGGGGAGAGGCTGGAGAGTGAAACAGGTTTACCCTTCCTCACTCCAACACACCCATTTCCTGCCAAGCCCGGCCGATGCAGAGTTTTAGGGGAAGTCCGTTACACACTCTGCAAGGAACCTCCTGCCTCTTACACAGACACCGCTTGCAGGACAGGACGCACTCCGGATCACCTAATCACCTGCCCTAAAAAAGGATTTTGTTCTTCTTTTTTATTTTACCATCACCACCTCCACCTTTGTGTCCACCATGACCAGGTCCAAAATCATCTGCAATATTATGATTGCCTGCCTGTTCCTGTGGTCGGTCAGCTCCCTCATCATCATCGTGGTGTGGGCCACCTCTCCGGACATGAAGGGCGCCAGCCAGTGCAGGACTGATCTGCAGAACCTGGCAGAGAAGCACGAGGAGGCCAGGGTGCTGTCCTCCAAGATCAAGCAGGCCCTGGAGGAGATGGTGGAGGAGGGCCGCACCAACCAGACCCGGCAGCTCATGAACATGGAGCGGTTCCTGAAGCGCCTGGGCAAGACCAACGTGTCCCTGGCTGACTGTCATCAGGAAAGCGTGAGTGTTTGCTTGGCTCCTCTCCCTCACTCCCCTCCCTGGTTCCCGCAGCACTGAGGTTAACTGACTTACTCCCTCAGGCTGCAAAGAGCTATCCTCTGCCTCTCCCCTGCCTCTAACCTTTCCGTTGTACCTGATGCCCTTACTACATTTTGTCATTTTAGATTGATCTGATATCCAAACCTTTTCTAACAGTCATGGCTGGGATTTAGTGTTTATAATATTTTTTTGATATCATATCAGTTGGCGTTTTTATAATAGTTTCAGTGAAAACAAGTTACTGTATTATCAAGACAAATGATTGCTAGTGAAAAGCCACATTAGGCCTTTGCATAACAACCAGAGGCACAATGGACACGCAGTTATGCAAATGCTCTGCAAATGCAGCAATCACATTCTGAAAAACTGCTGGTCCTCCCAGGGAGTGGGTGGGAGGTCAAGTTAAACCCTTCCTGGAAGAAGAGGGAAAGCAGTGATAGGGCACACCATGCCTGTGTCTGAAATGGCATGCTGTTCTCCATATAATGCTCTACGTTTGACCAGAAATATGTAGGCAATATGGTGCCATTTTGACTGCCGTCCATGTCCTTTAAGCACAAAGGTCTCAATCTTCCACCATTGATTTGGACTTTTCTTAGCAGATATCTTAGCAGAGTATTCATCTGTGTTGTGTTACATAAAACGCTGGATGAAAGGAATATTTTCAGAGGCCGTTCTTATAGCCAAATCTGGTGCTGGCACAAGCATACTTCAAACATGTGATAGGAGGGACTCCTTGGGATGACTGTGCCAATGGTCACAGAAGTTGTATCAACCACTTCTGGTAACTTTAAAGTCCCGAGGAGTTACTCAATGACCACCATTGTCTTTTTTCAGGTTATTTTGGGTGTAAACATTACTGTCCTGGAAAAAGAGATTGAGATGCATAAAGAAATCGAGTCAAATCTCACTTCAGAAATCACGCTACACCAAGGTAGGAAAATTGCTGTCACAGTGGGAGGTATGGGATTTTTGCCTCTGGTATTGGCTACCATGAAAGGAGCTCTTTCTCACCAACAATATTGCTATCAGCATTTCCCCCTGTAACTATAGAAACCGCCCAAGTTAGGATAAATGAATACACATGATTGGTTGGTTATTGCTCCTTAAAAAAGGCTGTGCTTACAGCTGTTCAAAATGATGACAAATTATGATTTAAGTGAAAGTTCTAGTAAAGTGAATTTCTTTAATAGCCATCCCATCTGTTTACCATTCCTTAAAAGCTGTCACACAGGCTACTTTCAAATGAAATAGTGGACTCCCAAATGACCTTGTCTCTAAAAATGATCACTATTTTTTTACTTAGCTTAATAAGTTACCAAGTTAATTCAGTTACTCACTTTACTGTAGGCCTCCCAAATGATCTGTTCTCTAATAATTAATCACCACACAACATAGTAGGCTGTAAGCAAATAGTTGTTGAGTCTGGTATTAAAATTCAGATATATGTAGGGTATAACTTCATAAGCGAGTCAGCGAGTCAGCGACCTGTCACATACTTCAGAGTAAATAGGTTAATGAGCCTGGTCTCAAAGACTAGACGTAACATAGTAAAAGCAAATCCGGGACACTACAATGAGTATTATATGTAACGTTTGGCATGGTTACATAAGACAGATGGTTACTTAAGGCAAACTTAGCAATTTTTTTACTACTTACTACTTTTTAGCTACTTTTCACATACTTAAAATGTTAGTTAACCATTCTCCTAACCATAAACCTAACATTAACCCTTTTAGCTAGCCCTTCCCCTAACCTTAACCCAACTCATAAACGTAACCCTAACCCCTAACCTATCTAACATTAGCCAGCTAGCTAACGTTGGCTAGTTAGAATTCATAACATATCATAAGTTTTTCAAATTCGGAACATATAGTAATTTTTGCAAATTCTGAACATATTGTACGTTTTGAAAATTCGTAACATATAATCAGTTGTGGAAAAAGTACCCAATTGTCATACTTGAGTAAAAGTAAACATACCTTAATAGAAAATTACTCAAATAAATGGGAAAGTCACAGTAAAATCCTACTTGAGTAAAAGTCTAAAAGTATTTGGTTTTAAATATACTTAAGTATCAAAAGTAAAAGTATAAATAATTTCAAATTCCTTAACCTCTTGAAACTAGGGGGCACTATTTTCATTTTTGGAAAAATAACGTTCCCAAAGTAAACGGGCTATTTTTTCAGGACAAGATGCTAGAATATGCATAGAATTGACAGCTTAGGATAGAAAACACTCTAAAGTTTCCAAAACTGTAAAAATATTGTCTGTGAGTATAACAGAACTGATATTGCAGGCGAAAGCCTGAGAAAAATCCAATCAGGAAGGGACTCTTATTTAGAAACCTCTGCGTTCCTATGCAACCCTATTGAGCAGTGAATGGGATATCAACCAGATTCCTTTTTCTATGGCTTCCCTAATGTGTCTAGTGTCACAAGACATAGTTTCAGGCTTTTATTTTGAAAAGCTATTTCGGCTACAAAAATAATCTTTATGGAAAAAAGGAACATTTGCTATCTGACTGGGAGTCTCGTGAGTGAAAACATCCGAAGCTCATCAAAGGTAAACAATTTAATTTGATTGCTTTTCTGATTTTCGTGACCAAGTTGCCTGCTGCTAGCTAGGCATAATGCTATGCTAGGCTATCGATCAACTTACACAAATGCTTGTCTTGCTTTGGCTGTAAAGCATAATTTCAAAATCTGAGATGACAGGGTGATTAACAAAAGGCTAAGCTGTGTTTCAATATATTTCACTTGTGATTTCATGAGAATGAATATTTTCTAGTAAGATTTTTTGTCCGTTGCGTTATGCTAATTAGTGTCAGTTGATGACAATTCTCCCGGGTCCGGGATGGGTAGTTCCAAGAGTTAAGCAAACCATACGGCACCATTTTCTTGTTTTTTAAAATTACGGATAGCTCCAACCCACAGACATAATTTACAAACGAAGCATGTGTTTAGTGAGTCCGTCGGATCACAGGCAGTAGTGTCATGACGTGACTTTCATTAATGTGATGACTGTAATTTATTGGATCAACTAACTATGTTTAATTGTTACCAGATTAAATTAATCTGGTAACAATTAACTCATTAGGAATTTGGGGCACCACGGAAGAAGTTATTCATAGAGTTTTCATCTCCCGAACTCTAAAAGAGATATATATATATATATATATGTATGTTATATATCGATACAGTCACTTATTAATCATTACCTGAACGTTGCAGACTTGAATCCACAAGAACCCCCGCCGTTTCTGATTATTCAGTACTACACAAATGTATTTAATTATAAATTTACTAACTAACTAAATAATAACACAGAATAGAAGATATGACGGCTTGTTACACATATGGAGAGGGAGTGGGGAAAGAGAGAGATGGAGAAAGGGGACATTTATTATGGATACGTTCCAAGACGACTGTTCTCACATTAATCCTATACCTTGCTCACGAACTGCCGCCCGTTTGGGTAAGAAGTCAAATCAAATCAAATCAAATTTATTTATATAGCCCTTCGTACATCAGCTGATATCTCAAAGTGCTGTACAGAAACCCAGCCTAAAACCCCAAACAGCAAGCAATGCAGGTGTAGAAGCACGGTGGCTAGGAAAAACTCCCTAGAAAGGCCAAAACCTAGGAAGAAGCCTAGAGAGGAACCAGGCTATGTGGGGTGGCCAGTCCTCTTCTGGCTGTGCCGGGTGGAGATTATAACAGAACATGGTCAAGATGTTAAAATGTTCATAAATGACCAGCATGGTCGAATAATAATAAGGCAGAACAGTTGAAACTGGAGCAGCAGCACAGTCAGGTGGACTGGGGACAGCAAGGAGTCATCATGTCAGGTATTCCTGGGGCATGGTCCTAGGGCTCAGGTCCTCCGAGAGAGAGAAAGAAAGAGAGAATTACCAGCCCAGACAGGATGACCACATCAGTGACTCAACCCACTCAGGTGACGCACCCCCTCCAGGGACGGCATGAGAGAGCCCCAGTAAAGCCAGTGACTCAGCCCCTGTAATAGGGTTAGAGGCAGAGAATCCCAGTGGAAAGAGGGGAACCGGCCAAGCAGAGACAGCAAGGGCGGTTCGTTGCTCCAGAGCCTTTCCGTTCACCCTCCCACTCCTGGGCCAGACTACACTCAATCATATGACCCACTGAAGAGATGAGTCTTCAGTAGAGACTTAAAGGTTGAGACCGAGTTTGCGTCTCTGACATGGGTAGGCAGACCGTTCCATAAAAATGGAGCTCTATAGGAGAAAGCCCTGCCTCCAGCTGTTTGCTTAGAAATTCTAGGGACAATTAGGAGGCCTGCGTCTTGTGACCGTAGCGTACGTGTAGGTATGTACGGCAGGACCAAATCAGAGAGATAGGTAGGAGCAAGCCCATGTAATGCTTTGTAGGTTAGCAGTAAAACCTTGAAATCAGCCCTTGCTTTGACAGGAAGCCAGTGTAGAGAGGCTAGCACTGGAGTAATATGATCAAATTTTTTGGTTCTAGTCAGGATTCTAGCAGCCGTATTTAGCACTAACTGAAGTTTATTTAGTGCTTTATCCGGGTAGCCGGAAAGTAGAGCATTGCAGTAGTCTAACCTAGAAGTGACAAAAGCATGGATTAATTTTTCTGCATCATTTTTGGACAGAAAGTTTCTGATTTTTGCAATGTTACGTAGATGGAAAAAAGCTGTCTTTGAAATGGTCTTGATATGTTCTTCAAAAGAGAGATCAGGGTCCAGAGTAACGCCGAGGTCCTTCACAGTTTTATTTGAGACGACTGTACAACCATTAAGATTAATTGTCAGATTCAACAGAAGATCTCTTTGTTTCTTGGGACCTAGAACAAGCATCTCTGTTTTGTCCGAGTTTAAAAGTAGAAAGTTTGCAGCCATCCACTTCCTTATGTCTGAAACACATTCTTCTAGCAAGGGCAATTTTGGGGCTTCACCATGTTTCATTGAAATGTACAGCTGTGTGTCATCCGCATAGCAGTGAAAGTTAACATTATGTTTTCGAATAACATCCCTAAGAGGTAAAATATACAGTGAAAACAATAGTGGTCCTAAAACGGAACCTTGAGGAACACCGAAATTTACAGTTGATTTGTCAGAGGACAAACCATTCACAGAGACAAACTGATATCTTTCCGACAGATAAGATCTAAACCAGGCCAGAACTTGTCCATGTAGACCAATTTGGGTTTCCAATCTCTCCAAAAGAATGTGGTGATCGATGGTATCAAAAGCAGCACTAAGGTCTAGGAGCACGAGGACAGATGCAGAGCCTCGGTCCGATGCCATTAAAATGTAATTTACCACCTTCACAAGTGCCGTCTCAGTGCTATGATGGGGTCTAAAACCAGACTGAAGCATTTCGTATACATTGTTTGTCTTCAGGAAGGCAGTGAGTTGTTGCGCAACAGCCTTTTCAAAAAATTTTGAGAGGAATGGAAGATTCGATATAGGCCGATAGTTTTTTATATTTTCTGGGTCAAGGTTTGGCTTTTTCAAGAGAGGCTTTATTACTGCCACTTTTAGTGAGTTTGGTACACATCCGGTGGATAGAGAGCCGTTTATTATGTTCAACATAGGAGGGCCAAGCACAGGAAGCAGCTCTTTCAGTAGTTTAGTTGGAATAGGGTCCAGTATGCAGCTTGAAGGTTTAGAGGCCATGATTATTTTCATCATTGTGTCAAGAGATATAGTACTAAAACACTTAAACGTCTCTCTTGATCCTAGGTCCTGGCAGAGTTGTGCAGACTCAGGACAACTGAGAAGAAGTGCAATGTATTTACGTGTAGATGTCTTTGTTCGTCGCCTCTCTCTGTTGAAACCAACCAATCCTTCTATGGGAAGGGCTCAATGGGTGTAAGGCTCTGGTTGTCCACCAGAGGTCACAATGTACTTCTTCTTAGTTGACTGTGGCTTCAATGATCCACCAGTGATTGTCTGAGTTGAGCTTCTCCTCTCTTCCTCGGGTAGATAGTCAAAGTTCCTAACTCACTTTACATGCACAGCTGCAGACTGACGGAGTCCTGGTCTAGTAAGTTAATCTTTTAAAGCACTCTGGTCAAAAATGGCGGCTCCATCACACTGATATTCATCTTCTGACCTCATTCGGAGCATGGCTTAGTTAATGTGCAAAGGATATAAAGACTATGATCTCATTAGAAAACTAAAATCACATTAATATATTAACAAAAATAGTTTCGTCATATTGTATTAACATCATATTGGATGGAAACTTAACAGCCGAAGGGGGTTTCCTTCCTAAGTTACTGTATTTGGTTCATACAGTTTTTAATAACATCACAAAATGAAAAGCAATATGACATGATTATTCTTCAGATCCCCACTGACAATTCATAATATTCCTATCTTCAAAATATTGTTCCAAAGTTCAAACTTTGGACATTAGAGTTTTTGGGCGGCAAAATGTCTCTGTAACAAAGACATTCCAATCTTGACACTAAAAAGCAAGAGAGTGTTCTCTGCTGCACAAAATGTACGACTGGCGTGAGGTGTCATAAACTGGCCCTGCCCCCCTCTCCTCTCCTGTGGGAGAGAGGGGGGTCTGATTATCTGTCAGCCATTTGCCAAGCTGATCTGAGGCCTTGGATCCTTGACCAGGAGAGTCATGACAGTAGGGATGACCAGGGATGTTCTCTTGATAAGTGTGTGAATTAGACCATTTTCCTGTCCTGCTAAGCATTCCAAATGTAACAAATAATTTGGGGTGTGAAGGAAAATGTATGGAGTAAAAATAACATAATTACGTTCAGGAATGTAGTGAAGTAAAAGTATAAAGTTGTCATAAATATAAATAGTAAAGCACAGATACCAAAACAAACTACTTAAATAAAAATACTTGAAAGTACTATTTAAGTACTTTACATCACTGCATATAATATGAATTGTAATTTGTTACATATCATGGGTGATGGACATCCACAAATTAAAACATACCATACCAACAGATCATACTAAATGGAGTGTCTCAGATTTACTTACAAAATAATATGAAATGCTCTGAGACCAGGTTGGATTCATGTGAAGCAGAATGGGGACAGATTACAATTAAAGCTTTTTTCACAGGAGATTTATCAGATGTGATTGGTGAAAAGACAAATATGTAAGTGGAAAGAATATCAGAATTGGGCTGCCTGTGTAATGAGAACTAGGGATGTCCTATTTTGATCTATCAAAGAAGATGTCAAAAACATCCCTAACTACCAATAGTATGCCTTAGCATCAAATGGCATTGTCATTGCACTTCAAAACTGATTATGGTGAACATGGATTCAACATTTTATTCATGTCACTAAATGTTTTGTTTTTGCGCCTTATGATTTCAGAGCACATCAAATTCCTTCAGGATAACTTGACACAGACATCTCATAAGTGGGAGTCCTGCGAGGCTTTGTACTCAGCTGTTGAGAGTCAGCGGATAGCAGCTGAGAGCCAGGCCAAGGACTGCGAGTCCAACAAGCAGTATTTACAGAAGCAGCTGTAAGTATCAATAGAGTGACACTGACCTGGTACAGAGTTATACTGAACTGATATACACCTTCAGCTTGACTACTGTTATGAATCAGCTAAACATGCCTGGCTGGTTTAACTTTCATGAGGGTTGATATCGTTTTTGCACCATGGTTATATTTGCAGGCAGATGTGCAAAGTGAACCATCACAGCGAGCCTGTGAATGGCGGAGTTGCTGCATCCCAGAGTAGCATTCTTGCCCTGTCTGTTGTCCTCTTCGTCAGTCTGCATTTGATAACATGTGAGTGTAATATCACAAAGCGCTAACTAAGCATCATTATTCAATGCCATGGACGCTTACTGTACATAAGCAGTGGCTGTGATAGCAGTGTGAAAAATAAACCAAAGATCATAACAACAAACATATCATAAATCTTAGTTTGTTTGATTTGATATTAATAGACACTGTCTGTAACTGTCTATAATCTATATATCAATGTGATTAAATATTTGCCTTCCACATGGTTTCCAGGAACATGATGCTGAGCCTGTGTGGTCATTGAAGACAATTACGACAAGTTCTCCAGGACAATAAGATGGACCTGGACTTATATATTATAATGTATTATATGGTTATTAGTGCTGAGCGATTAACCATCATAAAAAAAAGTAAAAAGTTATTAACCTCTCTGGGATAGGCGGGATGCTTGCGTCCCACTTGGCCAATAGCCAGGGAAAATGTAGAGTGCCAAATTCAAATAAAATACTATAAAAATCAAACTTTCATTAAATCACACATGTAAGACCCCAAATTAAAGCTACACTCGTTGTGAATCCAGCCAACATGTCAGATTTCAAAAAGGCTTTTCGGCGAAAGCATAAGATGCTATTATCTGATGATAGCACAATAGAAAACAAAGAGAGTAGCATATTTCAACCCTGCAGGCGCGACACAAAACACAGAAATAAAATATAAATCATGCTTTACCTTTGACGAGCTAGTTTTGTTGGCACTCCAATATGTCCCATAAATATCACAAATAGTCCTTTTGTTCGATTAATTCCGTCAATATATATCCAAAATGTCCATTTATTTGGCACGTTTGATCCAGAAAAACACAGCTTCCAATTTGCGCAACGTCACTACAAAATATCTCAAAAGTTACCTGTAAACTTTGCCAAAACATTTCAAACTACTTTTGTAATACAACTTTAGGTATTTCTAAACGTTAATAATCGATCAAATTGAAGACGGGACTATCTGTGTTCAATACAGGAAGACAACAAACTGACGCTACTTTTCGAGTCATGCGCCTCTCTCAAAAAGTACACTTCAAATGACACTCGTTCAAGATGGCCGTACTTCTTCCTTACACAAAGGAATAACCTCAACCAATTTCGAAAGACTGGTGACATCCAGTGGAAGCGGTAGGAATTGCAAACAAGTCCCTTAGAAATCTGATTTCCCAATGAATATTCATTGAATAGACAGTGACCTCAAAAAAAAAATGTCCTCTGGGTTTTGCCTGCTACATAAGTTCTGTTATACTCACAGCCATGATTCAAACAGTTGTAGAAACTTCAGTGTTTTCTATCCAAATCTACTAATAATATGCATATCTTATATTCTGGGGATGAGTAGCAGGAAGTTGAATTTGGGCACGCTATTTATCCAAAAGTGAAAATGCTGCCCCCTATCCCGAAGAAGTTTTAAACAAATAATTGACCAACCTCGGTTCAATTACTTGAATTTTATTTCATTTTATTTTTGGGAGCCCAACTCGCTGTTTCTCTAGAGAGAAATCAAATGATTCACAAGATAAATCAACTCAAGAAATTTGTGGGACGTTGGGCTGAAGGGAGTTTCCTTTAAGCAAATATTCAACCTAGTTCATTGTAGAAACATGGTAATTATCTACAGTGACCATAATCTATTGCGCCTGTTTTTCTGTCTCAGTCAGAGACAGAAACACTTTTACTCCTGCTATGTTAGGTTAGATATATACAGACCGCATAGACTGCATGAGAGAGGAATGTACACAACACAAAGACCTCAGAGAGGGATAGAGGAAGTTTGTGAAACTACGCCTTTGAAGAACTAGTAAAATGATAACGTCAGACAACCTTGCAGCTAGCCTCGCTAAATATAATGACTAAAGACAGAACAGCATGGGGAGTACAGAGATGACGTTGTCTGGCTGTTTGGCTGCTAATTCCTGAGCAGACATGAGATGATGACTTTAAGGAAAGAAAAATAATAAAGTCATCAAATAATATACACAACTGAAATATTGTATTATTTCATAGTAATTTTCTAGTTTTCTATTGATGTCTACCCAATGTGGACCTGACAGAGACAATGGAACATTTTCAATGTTTTGGCAATTGAATGTTCACTATTTTGGGCTTTGGAATTTCTATTAAAAACCACAAACATAATTCTTATGTCATTATTTCATAATGCATTTAATGTAAAAAAAAAAAGCATATTGAAACCGAAACCTGAACCGACCTAGAAAAGCACGGATCGCTCAGCACTAACGGATATCACTGCTGTAAAAATGTTGACTGAAACAAATTAAGGAAACAGTCAATGATAGTTTCGTTACTATTTTAGCAGTTTTTGCTTCCAGTTCTTTCACATCACATTATTATACATGGCCTAATTTTATTATTTAATAGTACCATTAGCTATGCTATAATTTAATTGAATACCTAGGTTGTTAATGTCCATGTTTTGGGATATTTCAACAAGGCACAATTTCAGTATGTTTAAATTCTCTGTTTTTATTTTTCTGTAAGTAAGTGTTGCTCACTATCCTTTATGGCAAATCTATGCAAACCTTATACTTTTATAAGCCTCACAATGCAACATTAGTTGGAATTTATATAATAAAGCGTGTCCAATTATTTTTGGCACTGGCCATTCGTTTGTCGATTTTATTTCAGAAAAAAAAAAAATAAAAATAAGAACATACATATTTGTTGCTGAGAACATTCACGTTTGCAACAACGGCCTAGGGAATGCAATGGATGGGGGAGGGGTTTGTAGTGAACTGGGGATTATAGGGCCATGATCACATGAAGAGCCAAGCCCAGGTTGGGAATTTGGCCAGATCACCGGATGAACCTAGAATCTAGTGACTGACCACAGAGAAGACCTTGGATAAACACCTCCTCTGAACAATGGCAGCCTTTGCAGGACACTGTTCCTATCATTGCCCTGGCCTGTGGCCAAAGAATCTGGCCTAGGGTTTTGGAATCTCCTTTATCAGAGCAATGAGTGCCCCCTACTGGCCTTCACACAAAGGGGTCTGGTAGCAGCCAGAAGCCTACTGTACTGTCTGGACTCTGGCATGGGTGGACTGGCCATCTGGCATTTTGGGTAAAAGCCAGATGGGCTGGTCCATTTTAGCCAATTTGGCTAATAATGGTGGCCTCAAGAAAAAACAATTGCCGGTGTGTTAGGAATGCCAGGGCTCATTTCTGGTCCCAGTCAGCCCCTGGACAGATGCATTTAAAAGTGTATGCTATTACAAGGTCGACTTGCAGAGCACAATTTGTTGAAATTTTAGCAAAGCAAAACCCCTCTCGCTACAAGTGGAGTCTGGAAATATTATATTAGCCTCACAGACTGATTGTGGTGGCTTAGTACAACTTTGAATCAACATAGCCACCATTAGCCTGCTTCTTTCCCAATGCAAATCTGTGGTCATGTGCAGCCTATGATGAAGGTTTCATTCCGAGCTATCCCACAGGGGTATATGACAAAGCAGGATAAGTGATGTTACACCTTCAATCAACTGACTAAGTATACTGAGTTTTCGTGGCGTGTCGGGTGACATTCATTGTTGGCATTGTTGGTAGGATGGGCTAACTAACTTAGGCTGCATTTAGGCAGGCAACCCAGTTCTGATCTTTATTTTATGTGATGTGATTGGTCGAAAGACCAATTAGTGGAAAATATATCAGAATTGGGCTACCAGTGTGAACAGATTTTTCAAACAAAAGGCACATTATGAAGGAAGTAACATTTTGGAACATTCAGATAGAAATGTGCTTGTTATGTAGAACAAACATCCCTCTCTGGCATGTAGAATAAGGAATCACGCCTGCTCTATTCATGGTATTTCTATCTGCAACGTTTAAGAACATATTTTGGCAAATGAACATGGCCAAAGTAGTGACTGCTAGCTAGAACCAATGACGACTTACGTTAGCTGTCCCTCTGTGCAAATGCGAAAGTGGTTATGTTTTGATACGAAGTAACAGTAAACCAATAAAGTAATGTTAACATGACATACTCTTTTTGGCAATCCTGAATCTGATATACTGGCTGCAGATACTGAGACAGATACTGAGACTGTTTTGCTCGCTTGGATGCTTTTTCCTATGAGATAGATTCAGCTACTTACAAATTGGAGCAAAATGTAAAATTATTTCTTTCTTTTTTCTTGTTCACATTTTTGGGGAAGCATGGCTTCCCTTGGCACCCATGAATACACCCACTGCAGTAGGTCTAATGACAATCGCCAAATGTCCTTACACTGATGGTGTTTGTAACAGATGTTTCTTTCCATTAATCAGGTGGTTTGGATGCTGAAATGATTTTGGAATGGATGAAAGTGCTGCAGGTAGCCTACTTTCTGAAGTGATTTGTTCAACAATCAGATGAAAACATCATGACTGGTTGTGTTCATGCCACATTAAAATGTAATACATTGTTACCGTTAAATGACATGTCTTAACTATTAGGCACAATAGGGGCTCCCCAAATGTCAAGGTACAATTTGCACTCTGCTAACATACTTTGAATAAGGGCACATATACACTAATGTACACACATCCCTTTCGATATTGGACGGATTTGTAAACACATGTGGAATCTGTGCATGTTTTTAGAAAAGCTAACCATCTCTTCCTACTGTGTTTTGGAGGGAAGGGGTGCAGTAATTTCTATCCTTTTCACATACTTCACCTTGTTTCAATTGTGCAAGGTTTTGAGACAGGTGTGCAATTCCTAGTGCTAAGCGATTAACCAAAACGTTGGTTATTTTTTGTTGAATTGACCAACATCAGTTCAATTATTTCAATTGCATTTTGTTCAGTTTTTTTTCTGTGAACACAATGCCACATTGAGCTGCAGTTTCTTGAGACATAAATTAGATCATAACCAAACTGTGCAATGTTGTAGCCACTGTTCTACATAGTTTAGAGCTAAAAAAAAAATTGATGATGAACTACAATAACCATAATCCATTATGCGGCTACTTGTCCGGTCTGTGTTACTTTTATGCCTGCTACATAAGAGACCGACGAATGCTGTGATCAAGAGGGGATACATAGAGAGCAGTTGCTTTGCAAGGTATTGGTACTCAGCAGTCATAAAAGTATACCTTGTATACTTTGAAGAACTACTAAAATTGTGATTTTGTCAGACAGCATAGGCAGCAGCTCTATAGAAATGAGATGATAACTTGGAGTAAAATAATAAAATCATCAAATAAACCAAATGTAACTTACACAACAACTGAAATATTTTATTAAAGTAATGTGAATAAACTGATGGTTAATTAGTGATTAAGGAGTCATGGGCTGTCACTACCATCATGGGACTTTTATTAATTGTTTTATTCTGTATTGTTACAGCGTTCAACCCACATAATGCATTTACTGTTTAAAAAAATAATCAAAACAGAAAATCATGAGAATTGTTTTATAATCGAACTGAAACCAGACTGACCTCAAAATCTACTATTTGCTCAACACTAGCAATTCCAAAGGAGGAAGGATATGGAAGTGAAAATGTTGGGAGAATATCACAGGCAGGCCCTCTTGTTATTGCCAAACTCAGCACTCTTTTCTTGCTCTGACCGGGATACATTCATCAATAGCCATTGGAGGAGGACTCCCAGCTAGCACATTTGGTTCCATGGAAGTTGTGGGAACATATGTTTTTGGTTTCCCATTGGTTTTGGGAACAAAGCAATATGTTTTCTGACCTGTGAAACGGAACGTTTTTTTAACGTTCTGAGAACTGAAGTGAAAATGTTGCTTGTTCTGGGAACGTACACTTTTAGGTTGCAGGGTGGTTCTGAGAATGTTTTACTATGTATGGTTCCCTGAAGGTGTTCCTGGGAGGTTTTATTAACATTCTGAGAATGGAAATTATAGGTTATTTTAAGGTAATTAAATACCGTTCTGCGAACATGTTTCAACTAGACTTTTAATAACATTTTGTTTTAACTCATTTGAACTCAAAGCACAGAAAACACAATTAATTTGCTTAAGCCGGAATTTCCCAACTCCTCATGTACCCACAACAGTGCACATTTTTGTTGTTGCCCCTGACAATCTCACCTGATTCAACTCATTGATGGCTTGATAATTAGTTGACAAGTTAAATTAGGTGTGCTTGTCCAAAAGCTACAACAAAAATGTTTAGTGTTGGGGTACTCGAGGAAATACTGGCTTAGGCATTAATCATGCAAACATTTAAAATGTTTTATTGTCAAACGGCATCAGTGAGATTTGAAACTATGATCTTCTGTTCTCTTGCCAGGTAATTAGTCCACAGTACCACCAAGATGGAGCCAGTGTATCTTGCTTCCGGCCTTCTTCAACCTGGGCTTGAACCAGGGACCCTCTAAACAAGGGGTGGGCAACTCCAGTCCTCAGGGGCCAGACTGTTGTCACACTTTTCCCCATCCACAGCAAGCACAAGGTGATTAAACTAATTGTATTCTAAAATGAAGATCATGATTAGTTGATTATTGGAGTCAGGTGTATTACCTGGGGCTAGGGCAAAAGTGTAACACCAATCAGGCCCCTGAGGACTGGAGTTGCCCATCCCTGCTCTAAATACATCAATAACAGTCACCCACGAAGCATCGCTACCTATCGCCCAACAAAAGCTGTGGCCCTTTGCAGAGCAAGGGATACAACTACTTCAAGCTTTAGAGCAAGGGATACAACTACTTCAAGCTTTAGAGCAAGGGATACAACTACTTCAAGCTTTAGAGCAAGGGATACAACTACTTCAAGCTTTAGAGCAAGGGATACAACTACTTCAAGCTTTAGAGCAAGGGATACAACTACTTCAAGCTTTAGAGCAAGTAACATCACCAATTGAAACGCTACATGTGTGCACCACTAACTAGCTAGCCATTTAACACCGGATCAACTAGCATGCCATGTTTTTTTTTTAACTCATACATAGCGATTCATTTTAATCTATTCAAACAGACCCCATTTCAAAGGAATCAAACACACATTAAGATCACGTGTGGCCAATTAGTGGGCGCAGCCAACACATCTGTACACTCTTTACAAGATAGAGGATATAGAGAGTTTTGTTGACACTGAGAACGGAATGTACAGTATATGCAGGGCCGGCTCTAGTGCCCAACAAGCACATGAACCCAAACATTATGCCATGTTAATGACAGCGGAGTGAGAATGGCTAACAAAATCAACAGGGGCACCCTGCAGGTCAGGGGCCTTGGGCATGTGCCCTGAGTGCCGGGTCGATATTCGGTAATGATTACTACAAGTTTAGATAGCTGGCTAGATTAACTTATAAATAAAAAAATTGTTAGCTGACTGTCAGTCACTGACATAACAAGAGAAAAATTACTGATGCACAACCAAATTTGGAACTTGCACCTTGTGTATTCTACTATTCTAACAGTAAGTTGAGAAAAAAAAATACTTTTCTTGTTTCGTTTTTTGGGTCGGGCACCATAGTGGCCTAGGACCCTAAGCAACCGCTTATGTCGCTTATGCCTGGAGCCAACCCTGTGTACATGTTTTTAAATAACAATCTTGATTATTATTAATGTTTACATGTTGTTTTTATAGAAAGTGTTCTTAATGTTCTGAGAACATGACTTTAAATAGAATGAGGAAACCTGCAGAAAATGTCATAATGAAGTACTGAAATTCCCACAGATGAACGTTGATTCTTAATGTTCTCTGAAACAATTTGACAACATTACTTTAAATAGAACCATGAGGAAAGTGGTAAGAAACGTTATGCTGAAGTACTGAAATTCCCACAGATGAACGTTGATTCTTAATGTTCTCTGAAACAATTTGACAACATTACTTTAAATAGAACCATGAGGAAAGTGGTAAGAAACGTTATGCTGAAGTACTGAAATTCCCACAGATGAACGTTGATTCTTAATGTTCTCTGAAACAATTTGACAACATTACTTTAAATAGAACCATGAGGAAAGTGGTAAGAAACGTTACGCTGAAGTACTGAAATTCCCACATAAGAAACGTATATCGGCTGGAAGACACTATATTAAAATAGACTGTTGGTCAATATTCACGTAGCTGATGGTCATTCACATTCTCATAGTTTACAGCTGACGATATGATTCTCAGAATGTTGTGGGAAGGTTGTATGCAAAATAACCATAGGACAACCACACTCTCATCAAGCACTAAGAAACATATGATTCTCAGAACGGTATGTGCTAGCTGGGCTGTGTATTTTGTTTTGCAGAGTGTTCGGTGTAGAAGAAGGAAACAAACACTGATCCAAGAATACATCTGAGTAAGTCCCGCAGGCACACACTTCTGTCAACAAATCTTTATTAACTAATGCCAGTCAATTCTTCCTCCTAACTGTGCGTTATCTCATGTCACAAGAGTAGAGGCGTTTTTAGTGGCTCTGTTTGTGTACAATGAGGTTCATTTCCTTTTCAGATGTGAACAGTTTGACACTTTGATACTTTCTGACCAACTTCACCTCCCATATCACCTACAAGCCATCTGCAGCAGGGATGATTGGGTGTTGGCTTTTCTCTAGTCAACATTCTGTTCAACTTAAATTTGTCCTGTTGAGATACAGTTGTTGTCATTGTAAACCTGGCTCACGTACTGCCGTTTACATTATTTTCAGATACCATTTCAGATTACAGAGTGACTTCCCAGAAGTAGATCCTGAGTTATTTGAGCACTTGTGGGACAAAGGGTTGTACAGTTGAATGGAATCCACAATTGCATACTCAGTATGTTAGTCAACTTACTGCCATACTTGTAATACTGGTGCAAAGGCAGAGCTCTTGATTTTGCAATAGAAAAAAGTTCAACAAGTTAAAATGAAATGACGCAGCCTAGTTCTTTGGCATGATTGATAGTCTAGTGTAAAGGGCAGATCGTTTGGACATCATGGGATGATATAAGAGTACAGATGCTAACACAGACAGTAAGCCCACATGTTCAAATGAGATGACACATGTTTACTACAATGTTGCCTTGTTTGCAACTATGTGATCGTTGCACAGGAGGTTGGTGCCACCTTAATTGGGAAGCATGGTTTGATGCCGTTCCATTTGCGCCGTTCCAGACATTATTATGAGCTGTTCTCCCCTCAGCAGCCTCCACTGGTCGTTATCTATAACATGATCATGTGTGTTTGCATAGAATGTCCGTATTAAATCTCCCGATAACAACAATAGTATCTTTCACCCTCTCGCAGGTGATCATGGGTGGGACCCAATGAGAAAATTGAAATACCAGCGTTCACAGCGCTTGGTAAGGGATTTGTTCCCCTCAGGAGAGACCAGCAGCACTCCGGTGTTAGGATACCCCAGGACATCCGAAAAGTTACCATTGGCCCCTGAAGAGCAAGAAACGAGCAAGGAAAATAGCGGAAGGCCCTGGGCACATATCCACAAAGCCCCCCCCCCCCCCCTTGGGTTGTGCCGTGGCGGAGATCTTTGTGGGCTATACTCAGCCTTGTCTCAGGATGGTAAGTTGGTGGTTGAAGATATCCCTCTAGTGGTGTGGGGGCTGTGCTTTGGCAAAGTGGGTGGGGTTATATCCTTCCTGTTTGGCCCTGTCCAGGGGTGTCCTCGGATGGGGCCACAGTGTCTCCTGACCCCTTCTGTCTCAGCCTCCAGTATTTATGCTGCAGTAGTTTATGTGTCGGGGGGCTAGGGTCAGTTTGTTATATCTGGAGTACTTCTCCTGTCCTATTCGGTGTCCTGTGTGAATTTAAGTGTGCTCTCTCTAATTCTCTCTTTCTTTCTCTCTCTCGGAGGACCATGCCTCAGGACTAACTGACATGATGACTCCTTGCTGTCCCCAGTCCACCTGACCGTGCTGCAGCTCCAGTTTCAACTGTTCTGCCTTATTATTATTGGACCATGCTGGTCATTTATGAACATTTGAACATCTTGGCCATGTTCTGTTATAATCTCCACCCGGCACAGCCAGAAGAGGACTGGCCACCCCACATAGCCTGGTTCCTCTCTAGGTTTCTTCCTAGGTTTGGCCTTTCTAGGGAGTTTTTCCTAGCCACCGTGCTTCTACACCTGCATTGCTTGCTGTTTGGGGTTTTAGGCTGGGTTTCTGTACAGCACTTTGAGATATCAGCTGATGTACGAAGGGCTATATAAATACATTTGATTTGATTTAGATTTGATCTCAGAAACATGTTTTAAGAGAAAAAAACTCCCAGTTCAGAGTAGGTTTTCATAAAAGTTTATCTCAACTGGTAATCACAACAGTTTGAGGTACCGCAGGAAAGATAGTGATGAAGCTCATTAGCATTGTTGCAAATTATGGGAATAACCAATCGCAATGAGGAACCGCAACCTGTAAACTCTATAGCACACTTTAGACAACCACACTCTTAGAAAAAAAGGGTTCCAAAATGGTTCTACCTATACCCTTTAACATCCTAAGAACCGTTTTTGGAAGAAATTGTTATTTTGTAAGGCAAAGGGTTCTACCTAGACCTTTTAACATCCTAAGAACGGTTTTTGAAAGAAATGGCTCTTTGATGATTCTTTGGAAGGCAAGAAAGATTATTTGGAAGGCAAGTAGGGTTTTACATACTGTAGAACCTTATATAATATTTCCCTGCATGCTCTATTGCAAGGAGATTTTCATAACTGTTTGTTATGGGGACATTCAAGTCATCAATATGTTGCTAACTAGCAATGTTTAGACTTGAGTTTATGATCTAGCTAATGATTAGCCAAAGGGGCAACCCTCAGCCTACTTATTTATAGCCACTTGGCTGCATCACGTAAACTGGTGATACCTGATGATACCTAATGCTTATTGCTAAATAGCATACCGATCTGATAATATTGTCAAATATTTTATAGGGCTCATTTCTGGAGGGAGAAATTATATTTTAGATGTGAAGTATAATTTTATTTTCATTCATTTTGGAGAAGAATTACATTTTTAAAAAGTCAACATAACTGACATTCTCAGTTATTCTCCACACCTAAAATTGTAGGTCCCTCCGCGACCTGTAGTATGCTGTGATTTGTGCTTTTGTCAGTATATATTGTTTAGGCTAGTATATTATATCTAGTCTGCTTAGTCTGTTTATCACGCGTTCCCGGAAGTCTCAATATGTTTCTCCTCTGGGTTTATAAACACTGTGTAATAACTTTACCAACGTTATGGCCGACATAACCCATAGCTTCGATTAGTACACAATGAACGCATGCGCAGTACGTAATCTTCACTTTCAATCCAACACGCGCTCTCTTCCAAGATGTCAGCGCCTATAGAAATAGTTTTATGTGCCGATTCGGCTGGACAGCTATGGAACTGTGCCGTTCTCGAACTCCATTTTGGTACAAATCTCTTGGCAATACTTCTTCGAGGTCCCTCACAGTTTTGAATGGAGAGTACATCCTCGGAGCCCAACTCGGGAAAAACTTCAACGTGTGGGAAATCCAGAGAAAGGTAGCTAGCTAACTTGCAAACGTTTAAAAGCTGGCTACCTTGCTAGCGGCGTATGCGCTGTTCATAGCTGTCTGAAGATATAACTGAAATGTATTTGGACATGGCTACGTTTAGAACAAGAGATTCCCTAAAAACACACCACTTGGGGTGACACATGCTCTCCTAACCTACGAAAAGTCACTTCCGGTTGTAAATGGGAGTCCTAAACTGTGTTCGATTACCCAGACAAACATACTGTAACGACCCTGGGTTTATAAGCGCGGAAATCGACTCTGCCGCACGAACATGCTTTTGCAGCACAGTCGATAGCGCGCCGGACCTCGGGGTCGAGACCTGCTCCCTGCTGTTTCATTACAATACTGTATACTACATATTTAACGAGTATATACGACATACTATTCATTTTAGTAACGTTATACTGTAAACGTATGCTTTCAGTTTTCAAATTAATTTGAGCGTACAAGCGCTTAGACTGTCTACCGGAAGTTGATGCAGTTGCTATGCAACCTCTTGCTAGCTAGTTAGCATAACACATTTACTAGATATATTTTACGACTTCGGGTGTGTTAAATGCAATCTGGAGTGCAAGAGTGCGCTCGTAAATTCAGAGCATTGTTGGTTTGTAAAGGCAGAGCGTTTCACTTTCGGAGCGCACACTACGTTCGGGCGGAGTAGTAGGGTTGATTTGAGCGTCCTGACCAAGTTACAACGGGAGTCAAGCACCCACGCTAACGTTAGCTAGCTTGCTTGCTAGCTACTACTTTACCCGTCCTATCAGAGCTGGTTCGGCAGTTTATTATCCAGAGCGTAGGTGACTAACTGTGCTGCTGGCAACAATTTAATTGCGCTATTTTTGCCGACGTTTAACGACACCAGCCATATTCAACCGGTGTTGAGCGCTCGTAAATAAATTATTCTGCGCTCTGGTACACTCAGACGAGTGCTCTGAAATCGGAGTAGATAGCCAGAGCGAACTTACGAAAGCCCCCCAATGTCCATTGGGAACGCCCAACGACTATACCATTCAGCGAAGCTAAGAGTGACGGGAATAATCAAGTAAATCAACTTTGGGTAGTTAATTAGCCTATAGTTATATTAACTAACGTTAGGTGCTAGCTAACAACATACCGGTACCTAACGCTGCTGTACTGATACGCTATGTGGTTCGTAAGGACAGCGTAGCTAACATTGTCAACCAATATAACGTGTAAGGTAACTTATTTGAAAAGTAATTACTTTATTACATTGCTCAACATTTTCTTAACATTTGTCATAATTGGTTAAAGCAATGAATTTGTATCCGCTCTCGTTGTACTTCGACTGCGGTGAAGCCACGGCAATTTCCTGAAGAATTGCATTATGGGTCCTAAAGTACGAAAATAGTGTCCTCTGCGTGTATACCTCATGTTTTGGCGAATTTAGTACCGCATCCGGAAACTTTTTGTATACTAACTATATTCACACTATGATCCATAAGGATATATTAAATTCACGTCACAAATAGTACGGTTAGCATCTCCCAAGTGGCACAGCCAAAGATAGATGAGAGGGATATGTATAAATGTGAGACATTCGGTTTGCGTTTCCTCTCACTACCAAATATGGCCGTGATAGGAAGCCCGTTTGCCGGCCGTGGGAGAAGATTGAGCTAGATGGATTTTGGCTGACATTCTGCTAATTTTCTCAAACATTTGATCTCCATACAGTTTTCTGTTTCCAAAACTAGAATCTATAACAGAGTGCACAAAGTTCAGTAGACTTGACTTACCTAATTGTTTATAGAGATTACTTTGTGTAGGATGAGTGCACTAGATGGTGGGTGTTTTCCTAATGAAGGTAATGCATATTCAGTAAGGCACAAATGGTCTTCATCCTCTTCTTGGCAGTAGCTACCTAGCTAGCTTGTCCCAAGTAGATTCCTAGCTGGCTAGCTAATTCACCCCAACGTACTGGACTTAAAAATCTAGAAATTGATTTCTTTGCATGTTTTCCCACTACTAGTACCTCTTCTGTGAATCAACTTTTTTTCACGATAAGAAACATATGTCATCAATAAATACCTTGTTTACTGTAAAATGGAAGGGAGGAAAATCCCTTTTCCAGTTTCCAACAGTCGTTGAAAGGTATGTAATAAATAATAAAGGTGCATTTGGAGTAATTATTGCATGGTGAGGCACACGTCTTTGGTTGTGTAATCAGTAGAGTGCTGTATCCATGACTACCCATTGAATCAATCACCAAAGCAATGTTCACTGATAGATAAAACATGCTAGCTACCAGTAATGAAACAAATCTATCGCTGGGTTTAACACAACTAGCATGAGGCAGCATGGCTAGCTAACATTGGTAAACTAATGTGCCCAGCCATATTACATCCAGGGCCATCCCACGGTATGCTGCACAATCAATAGAAGCCATTTGTGATGCTGGGTCTTTCCAAAGTATTTTATTGAGTTGTGGAACACCATTAAGTACCTCTTAAATTATGGTAGATGTCTGTAAAACATTGTATAGTCTACTATAATGATATGCATCTTCAGGAAATGGACACAACTCTAAAGGTTGTATGTTTATTAAATGCCTGTTAACATGGTGAAAAATATAGAACATATCAGAACCATGATAGTAGAGCATTTGATCACATTGTGCATGCACCCCTCAATATGATAATGGTGAAAAAGACATGGCATTTGAGTGTAGAGCTTCATGTGTAGCATTCGAGCAGAGCTTCAACACATCTATAAGGTTTAAGAGGGCAGCAACTGAATCGTTCATAGGATAAAGTTTGGGTCTTTGTTGTAATGTTTCATAGGGCAAGATAGAGTGTGGGTCTTTTTATTCTATAATATGTTCTCCGTTATTGGGACTTTTGCTAATCAGGCAATGGTTAAGCTGGTGTCTCAGAGGAGTATCAGTTTTGATTGAAGAGGAGTCTGCAGTCTGAGAAACATCAGTTTGCAGAAGTTCTTTGAGGACCTGAAGAAAGGGGGTTGCGCTGTGTGCTAGGAGGACTTTGAAGAGCGTTTTATCCTGATTATTGACCATTTTTGTCAAAAAATTCATTTCAGTCATATGATACTTTTCTGGAAGACACTGTCCTCCGAGGCAATACTGTGGCGAAATCCTGCACGGAGCCTTCACCGTGCGTTGCCACTTTAAGAGCGCATCAACAGTAAGGAAGGAGGAAATAAAGACAGCTTTTTCAGCTCTCTGGGGAGGAGCTCTGGGTTGGCGCGACAGTTTAATTGTGTATGCTATGCTGCATACGTTTTGTTTATTGTCACAATAGTTAATAAAGTATTTAACTCAATCATCGGTGTGACTGCTCTAGGTCGTGGTTGTCATCGTTTGGGACCGCACCGGTTGTGGATCACATTGATTAGTAGCAACATTGTTTCGAAGCTTTGACATACAAACCATCGGGCAGTCAGACAGGACAACTGCAAGCCCGAAGACCACAGCTAAGATCTCTCTTTCTTTTTCTTCCCTCTATCGTTCCAGTGCTTTACACTGCAGCAGACTTTCTATTTTTCAAGTGCACTTCCTGTTGATGTTCATTAGTGCTGGACTATTATTGCCCTGCCAGAAGTATTTGGGTTGACATTTTAATTAAAAGGGAGTTTGCTTGCAAGTTGTGTATTGTTAGTTGAGCAGTATTGAGGTGGTGTGTACTAGTGACATGTGGCCGAGAAGATTGTGGACATTTTTAAGGCCTTTGTTTTGTCTATGAACACCCCCCACATTCATACCCTTTGCACTCCTCCACTGGAAGATAATACAGATTATTGCAAATCCTCTGATGACTGGGTTCTACTTCAGGCGCCGACAGAGATGGCCGCCTCGCTTCGCGTTCCTAGGAAACTATGCAGTTTTTTTTTTTTACGTGTTATTTCTTACATTGGTACTCCAGGTAATCTTAGGTTTCATTACATACAGTCGGGAAGAACTACTGAAATATAAGAGCAAAGTCAACTCACCATCAGTACGACCAGGAATATGACTTTCCCGAAGCGGATCCTGTGTTCTGCATTTCACCCAGGACAACGGAATGGATCCCAGCCTGCGACCCAAAACAAAGACGTCGTAAAAGAGGGAAACGAAGCGGTCTTCTGGTCAGGCTCCAGAGACGGGCACATCGCACACCACCCCCTAGCATACTTCTCGCCAATGTCCAGTCTCTTGACAACAAGGTTGATGAAATCCGAGCAAGGGTAGCATTCCAGAGGGACATCAGAGACTGTAACATTCTTTGCTTTACGGAAACATGGCTCACTCGAGAGACTCTAACGGAATCGGTGCAGCCAGCTGGTTTCTTCACGCATCGCGCCGACAGAAACAAACATCTTTCTGGAAAGAAGAGAGACAGACGGGGGCGTATGCCTTATGGTTAACGAGACGTGGTGTGGTCACAACAACATACAGGAACTCAAGTCCTTCTGTTCACCTGATTTAGAATTCCTCACAAACAAATGTCGAACGCATTATCTACCAAGGGAATTCTCTTCGATTATAATCACAGCCGTACATTGCTATTCTAACTTCCGTGACGCATATAAGGCCCTTCCCCGCCCTCCTTTCGGAAAAGCTGACCACGACTCCATTTTGTTGCTCCCTGCCTACAGACAGAAGCTAAAACAAGAAGCTCCCGCGCTCAGGTCTGTTCAACGCTGGTCTGACCAATCTGAATCCACGCTCCAAGACTGCTTCCATCACGTGGACTGGGATATGTTCCGCACTGCGTCCAACAACGATATTGACGAATACGCTGATTCGGTGAGCGAGTTCATTAGAACGTGCATTGAAGATGTCGTTCCCAAACATTCCCAAACCAGAAACCGTGGATTGATGGCAGCATTCGCGTGAAACTGAAAGCGCGAACCACTGCTTTTAACCAGGGCAAGGTGACCGGAAACATGACCGAATACAAACAGTGTAGCTATACCCTCCACAAGGCAATCAAACAAGCTAAGCGTCAGTATAGAGACAAAGTAGAGTCGCAATTCAACGGCTCAGACACAAGGTATGTGGCAGGGTCTACAGTCAATAACGGATTACAAAAAGAAAACCAGCCCCGTCACGGACCAGGATGTCTTGCTCCCAGGCAGACTAAATAACTTTTTTGCCCGCTTTGAGGACAATACAGTGCAACTGACACGGCCCGCAACCAAAACATGCAGACTCTCCTTCACTGCAGCCGACGTAAAACATTTAAACGTGTTAACCCTCGCAAGGCTGCAGGCCCAGACGGCATCCCCAGCCGTGCCCTCAGAGCATGCGCAGACCAGCTGGCTGGTGTGTTTACGGGCATATTCTATCAATCCTTATCCCAGTCTGCTGTTCCCACATGCTTCAAGAGGGCCACCATTGTTCCTGTTCCCAAGAAAGCTAAGGTAACTGAGCTAAACGACTACCGCCCTGTAGCACTCACTTCCGTCATCATGAAGTGCTTTGAGAGACTAGTCAAGGACCATATCACCTCCACCCTAACTGACACCCTAGACCCACTCCAATTTGCTTACCGCCCAAATAGGTCCACAGACGATGCAATCTCAACCACACTGCACACTGCCCTAACCCATCTGGACAAGAGGACTACCTATGTGAGAATGCTGTTCATCGACTACAGCTCAGCATTTAACACCATAGTACCCTCCAAACTCGTCATCAAGCTCGAGACCCTGGGTCTCGACCCCGCCCTGTGCAACTGGGTACTGGACTTCCTGACGGGCCACCCCCAGGTGGTGAGGGTCGGTAACAACATCTCCACCCCGCTGATCCTCAACACTGGGACCCCACAAGGGTGCGTTCTGAGCCCTCTCCTGTACTCCCTGTTCACCCACGACTGCGTGGCCATGCACGCCTCCATCTCAATCATCAAGTTTGCGGACGACACTACAGTAGTAGGCTTGATTACCAACAACGACGAGACGGCCTACAGGGAGGAGGTGAGGGCCCTCGGAGTGTGGTGTCAGGAAAACAACCTCACACTCAACACTTTTCACACTTATTTAACTTTAATATAATACATCAATAAAACAATTTAGCCTCAAATAAATAATGAAACATGTTCAATTTGGTTTAAATAATGCAAAAACAAAGTGTTGGAGAAAGTAAAAGTGCAATATTTGCCATGTAAGAAAGCTAACGTTTAAGTTCCTTGCTCAGAACATGAGAACATATGAAAGCTGCACTCCTTTTAACATGAGTCTTCAATATTCCCAGGTAAGAAGTTTTAGGTTGTAGTTATTATAGGAATTATAGGACTATTTCTCTATACCATTTGTATTTCATTAACCTTTGACTATTGGATGTTCTTACAGGCACTTTAGTATTGCCAGTGTAACAGTATAGCTTTCGTCTCGCTCCTCCCTAGGCTCGAACCAGGAACACAACGACAACAGCCACCCTCGAAGCAGCATTACCCATGCAGAGCAAGGGAAACAACCACTCCAAGGCTCAGAGCGAGCAAGTGACGTTTGAAACGCTATTAGCGCGCGCTAACTAGCCAACCATTTCACTTCGGTTACACCAGCCTCATCTCCGGAGTTGATATGCTTGAAGTCATAAACAGCGCAATGCTTGACGCACAACGAAGAGCTGCTGGCAAAACCCACGAAAGTGCTGTTTGAATGAATGTTTATGCGCCTGCTTCTGCCTACCACCGCTCAGTCAGATATTTAGATGCTTGTATGCTCAGTCAGATTAGCATGACACGCTAGATAATATCTAATAATATCATCAACCATGTGTAGTTAACTAGTGATTATGATTGATTGATTGTTTTTTATAAGATACATTTAATGCTAGCTAGCAACTTACCTTGGTTTACTGCATTCGCATAACAGGCAGTCTCCTTGTGGAGTGCAACAAGAGGCAGGTCGTTAATGCATTGGACTAGTTAACTGTAAGGTTGCAAGATTATATCCCCCGAGCTGACAAGGTGAAAATCTGTCGTTCTGCCCCTGAACAAGGCAGTTATCCCACCGTTCCGTGGCCGTCATTGAAAATAAGAATGTGTTCTTAGCTGACTTGCCTAGTTAAATAAAGGCGTAAAAAAATAATCGGCAAAATCGGTGTCAAAAAATACCGATTTCCGATTGTTATGAAAACTTGAAATGGGCCCTAATTAATCAGCCATACCGATTAATCGGTCGACCTCTAGTTAACGCCCTGACATGTCTTGATGTTGCTTCAATATTAGAGGTCGACCGATTAGTCGGAATGGCCGGTTTAATTAGGGACGATTTTCAGTTTTTTTCAGGTATTTTTGGACACCGATTTGGCCTATTTTTAGTTTTTAACTTTATTTTTTTAACACCTTTATTTATCCTTTATTTAATTAGTCCAACGCTCTAACCACCTGATTACATTGCACTCCACGAGGAGACTGCCTGTTACGCGAATGCAGTATGCAGTAAGAATCCAAGGTAAGTTGCTAGCTAGCATTAAACTTATCTTATAAAAAACAATCAATCAATAATAATCACTAGTTAACTACACATGGTTGATGATATTACTAGTTTATCCAGCGTGTCCTGCGTTGCATATAATCGATGCGGTGCATATTCGAGGAAAAGGACTGTCTTGCTCCAATGTGTACCTATCCATAAACATCAATGCCTTTCTTAAAATCAGTACACAAGTATATATTTTTAAACCTGCATATTTTGCTAAAAGAAATCCAGGTTAGCAGGAAATATTAACCAGGTGAAATAGTGTCACTTCTCTTGCGCTCACTGGACGCAGAGTCAGTGTATATGCAACAGTTTGGGCTGCCTAATTTGCCAGAATTATACGTAATTATGACACATTGAAGGTTGTGCAATGTAACAGGAATATTTAGACTTATGGATGCCACCCGTTAGATAACATACGGAACGGTTCCGTATTTCACTGACAGAATAAACGTCTTGTTTTCGAGATGATATTTTCCGGATTCGACCATATTAATGACCTATGGCTCGTATTTCTGTGTGTTATGTTATAATTAAGTCTATGATTTGATAGAGCAGTCTGACTGAGCGATGGTAGGCACCAGCAGGCTCGTAAGCATTCATTCAAACAGCACTTTCGTGCGTTTTGCCAGCAGCTCGTCGCTGTGCTTCAAGCATTGAGCTGTTTATGACTTCAAGCCTATCAACTCCCGAGATTAGGCTGGTGTAACCGATGTGAAATGGCTAGCTAGTTAGCGGGGTGTGCGCTAATAGCGTTTCAAACGTCACTCGCTCTGAGACTTGGATTAATTGATCCCCTTGCTCTGCAAGGGCCGCGGCTTTTGTGGAGCGATGGGTAACGCTGCTTCGAGGGTGGCTGTTGACGATGTGTTCCTGGTTCGAGCCCAGGTAGGGGCGAGGAGAGGGACGGAAACTATGCTGTTACACTGGCAATACTAAAGTGCCTATAAGAACATCCAATAGTCAAAGGTATATGAAATACAAATCGTATAGAGAGAAATTGTCCTATAAATCCTATAACTACAACCTAAAACTTCTTACCTGGGAATATTGAAGACTCCTGTTAAAAGGAACCACCAGCTTTCATATGTTCTCATGTTCTGAGCAAGGAACTTAAACGTTAGCTTTTTTACATGGCACATATTGCACTTTTACTTTCTTCTCCAACACTTTGTTTTTGCATTATTTAAATCAAATTAAACGTTTCATTTTATTTGAGGCTAAATGTATTTTATTTATTTTTATTTCAACCGGGGAGGCTTTTTAACCAGGTAGGCTAGTTGAGAACAAGTTCTCATTTACAACTGCGACCTGGCCAAGATAAAGCATAGCAGTGTGAACAGACAACAACACAGAGTTACACATGGAGTAAACAATAAACAAGTCAATAACACAGTAGAAAAAAATAGTCTATATACATTGTGTGCAAAAGGCATGAGGAGGTAGGCGAATAATTACAATTTAGCAGATTAACACTGGAGTGATAAATGATCAGATGGTCATGTGCAGGTAGAGATACTGGTGTGCAAAAGAGCAGAAAAGTAAATAAATAAAAACAGTATGGGGATGAGGTAGATAAATTGGGTGGGCTATTTACCGATGGACTATGTACAGCTGCAGCGATCGGTTAGCTGCTCAGATAGCAGATGTTTGAAGTTGGTGAGGGAGATAAAAGTCTCCAACTTCAGCGATTTTTGCAATTCGTTCAAGTCACAGGCAGCAGAGAACTGGAAGGAAAGGCGGCCAAATGAGGTGCTGGCTTTAGGGATGATCGGTGAGATACACCTGCTGGAGCGCATGCTACGGGTGGGTGTTGCCATCGTGACCAGTGGACTGAGATAAGGCGGAGCTTTACCTAGCATGGACTTGTAGATGACCTGGAGCCAGTGGGTCTGGTGACGAATATGTAGTGAGGGCCAGCCGACTAGAGCATACAAGTCGCAGTGGTGGGTGGTATAAGGTGCTTTAGTAACAAAACGGATGGCACTGTGATAAACTGCATCCAGTTTGCTGAGTAGAGTATTGGAAGCTATTTAGTAGATGACATTGCCGAAGTCAAGGATCGGTAGGATAGTCAGTTTTACTAGGGTAAGTTTGGCGGCGTGAGTGAAGGAGGCTTTGTTGCGAAATAGAAAGCCGACTCTAGATTTGATTTTAGATTGGAGATGTTTGATCTGAGTCTGGAAGGAGAGTTTACAGTCTAGCCAGACACCTAGGTACTTATAGATGTCCACATATTCTAGGTCGGAACCATCCAGGGTGGTGATGCTAGTCGGGCGTGCGGGTGCAGGCAGCGATCGGTTGAAAAGCATGCATTTGGTTTTACTAGCGTTTAAGAGCAGTTGGAGGCCACGGAAGGAGTGTTGTATGGCATTGAAGCTCGTTTTGGAGGTTAGATAGCACAGTGTCCAAGGAAGGGCCAGAAGTATACAGAATGGTGTAGTCTGCATAGAGGTGGATCAAGGAATCGCCCGCAGCAAGAGCAACATCATTGATATATACAGAGAAAAGAGTCGGCCCCAGAATTGAACCCTGTGGCACCCCCATAGAGACTGCCAGAGGACCGGACAACATGCCCTCCGATTTGACACACTGAACTCTGTCTGCAAAGTAGTTGGTGAACCAGGCAAGGCAGTCATTAGAAAAACCGAGGCTACTGAGTCTGCCGATAAGAATATGATTATTGACAGAGTCGAAAGCTTTGGCCAGGTCAATGAAGACGGCTGCACAATACTGTCTTTTATCGATGGTGGTTATGATATCGTTTAGTACCTTGAGCGTGGCTGAGGTGCACCCGTGACCGGCTCGGAAACCAGATTGCACAGCGGAGAAGGTACAGTGGGATTCGAGATGGTCAGTGATCTGTTTGTTGACTTGGCTTTCGAAGACCTTAGATAGGCAGGGCAGGATGGGCATAGGTCTGTAACAGTTTGGGTCCAGGGTGTCTCCCCCTTTTGAAGAGGGGGATGACCGCGGCAGCTTTCCAATCCTTGGTGATCTCAGACGATATGAAAGAGAGGTTGAACAGGCTGGTAATAGGGGTTGCATCAATGGCGGCGGATAGTTTCAGAAATAGAGGTTCCAGATTGTCAAGCCCAGCTGATTTGTATGGGTCCAGGTTTTGTAGCTGTTTCAGAACATCTGCTATCTGGATTTGGGTAAAGGAGAAGCTGGGGAGGCTTGGGCGAGTAGCTGCGGGGGGGAGGAGCTGTTGGCCGAGGTTGGAGTAGCCAGGAGGAAGGCATGGCCAGCCGTTGAGAAATGCTTGTTGAAGTTTTCGATTATCATGGATTTATCGGTGGTGACCGTGTTACCTAGCCTCAGTGCAGTGGGCAGCTGGGAGAGGTGCTCTTGTTCTCCATGGACTTTACAGTGTCCCAGAACCTTTTGGCGTTTGTGCTACAGGATGCAAATTTCTGCTTGAAAAAGCTGGCCTTTGCTTTCCTGACTGACTGTGTGTATTGGTTCCCGACTTCCCTGAACAGTTGCATATCGCGGGGACTATTCGATGCTATTACAGTCCGCCACAGGATGTTTTTGTGCTGGTCGAGGACAGTCAGGTCTGGAGTGAACCAAGGGCTATATCTGTTCTTAGTTCTGCATTTTTTGAACGGAGCATGCTTATCTAAGATGGTGAGGAAGTTACTTTTAAAGAATGACCAGGCATCCTCAACTGACGGGATGAGGTCAATATCCTTCCAGGATACCCGGGCCAACTCCATGAGGGTGGTATGAGGGCCCGACATCCACAGGTGGGGGTTGTGCTTACAGACCAACACCGTGCAGGATGTTTGGCATTTGCCAGAGAACACCAAGATTGACAAATTCGCCACTGGCCCCCTGTGTTCTTCACAGATGAAAGCAGGTTCACACTGAGCACATGTGACAGACAAGACAAGAGTCTGGAGACGCCGTGGAGAACGTTCTGTGTGTGATTGACTTGGAGTTACATTGTGTTGTTTAAGTGTTCCCTTTATTTTTTTGAGCAGTGTAGAAAACGTTATAAAGAAATGCACCATGTATAGATTGCGAGACAGCTTAGAAAAATACATGTTGAAGTTAACAAACCAAAAACCATAGCACAGCGAAAACTGAAGTTTTTCACCGGATACAAATAATTCGTAGACTGTAAATTGTCTGGAGGAAGCCAGAACAAATGTTTGAAAATAACAATTTGATCCTTGTTTACATTTGTGTAAGGTCAGGTGTCTATTATGCATGGGAATACATGAATAGATTCTTAAATAAAAATCACTTGGAGCTGATGTTGTTTTTCCAGTCCAGTACAACAAAAAATATATATTTTAAATTGCCTCAACTTTGGGGGGCCAAATAAAGCCACCCTTGTGCCAAATTCGGCCCGCGAGTTGGGTGAACATTGCTTTGTCCTCAATGTCACTCAGAAACAAATTCCAATGTCCGCCTAGTAATGGTTCTGTTCAAAACGATTGTAAAGTAATTTTGGTTCCAACACCTGGTTCCAGCTCTTGAGGTGTAACAATGCAGTACTGTAGAGAGTACATTAATTCATACAAATGTGATTAATCCGTGCTCATCCATTTTCTATGTCTTTGAGTAAACAAATAGCTTGCGTCCTGTTCTCTCCGATGTGTGGTCCTGAATGATTAGCTAGCTGAATTTGCTATTTTTCTGACATGCAGAATTGGATTTATTGAGCTACAGTTAACGTTAGCTGAGAAATATATAGGTGTGTATATATATACGGAAGATAATTAGCCAAACATTTAACACCCACTACAAAAAGTTGTAATATCTAATTTATATAACATGAAACTATATTTTTGTAACTTACTTTTCTATCTTGGTGGCGTTATAACAGTCTCAACAACAAATAGTTGCCAGAGGTGGGACCAAGTCATTGTTTTACTAGTCACAAGTAGGTCTCAAGTCTTAGAACTCAAGTCCTAAACAAGCCATAATGTGCTCTTCACCAAATGTAATAGAATTTCATATTTTTAACAAGAGTAATAGTTAGTGTATTACATTTACACAAATCATGAATGCTTTTAAAAATATCTATATATTTATTACTTTCCAAGTAAACATATTTCCATGGAAATGCATGGGTAGCCCCATCGTGCGATGTAGGCTTTTACACAATCGCCCAACCTTGTTTTACAAACATCAGGCAGGATTTAGGCTACCAACTGCCTAGCCAGTTGTAGCTAAATCTTGGGTGCAATGATCACGTTCTCGCACTGACTGACTGTGTGGAGGCTCATTGATTTAATGTTACGCTAGCCTACATGATACACTAGTAAAGTAATGAAATATATAGCTGTCTGCTATATTAGCCACAACTTACCGTTCTTTGTGCAGCTTCAAATGTCAAACAAAGTTTGAAATGGTTGGGCCTCCATCTGTAATTTTCTTCCCGCATGTTTTGCAAGTTGCAATCCGTTTTATATCGTCTTTATATCCCAAAATAATAATTTTGGCTATCAACTTTCCAAGGGCTCCATCTGAATTCACCCGCCGACATTCCTTTGCACTGCCACGCACAACTTTTTCTCAGCTGGCACAGATTGATTGGCTGCTGTCCGATTCAAACTGTAATCCGTTAAAAGAAGAGTTTGATGCGCTGCACACTTTTAAAAAATAGCATAATTTTTATCTTTGGGCTTGGGGAGGGTATCAAGTCAGGTCGAGTCATAAGGCTCATGTCCAAGTCACAAGTCATTGGTGTTGAAGTCAAAGTCGAGTTGCACGTCATCATATTTTTGACTCGACTCCAAGTCTTGTGACTCGAGTCCACACCTCTGATAGTTACTTAAAGTTAGCTATATCAACTCAAGTGTTGAAGTCTCTCTCCTCCAAGGTCTCCAGTCCAACGTCTGCATCTCATTTTGAACTTAATTTGAATATGATGACAATGAATTTTATCGACGTCACTAAGCCATCTGACTGACATCTGATAGACCAATAAACGCAACTTTGAAAAACCCATCTCGACACTTGATCCCACCTACTCGGTTCAGTTGCCTCCCATTGGAAACGACATGATGTGGTCTAAGGCACTGCATCTCAGTGCAAGAGGTGTCACTACATCCGACTGTGATTGGGAGTCACATAGGGCGGCGCACAATTGGCCCAGCGTCGTCCGAGCAGTCATTGTAAATAGGGAATTTGTTCTTAACTGACTTGCCTGGTTAAATAAAATGCAAACATAAAAGTATGAGTATTCGAACACAGCTCTAGTTTAGCAATGTGGTTTCTATGTGTAAATGACGTTAGTTGGATACTGGATAGAAGATGGATTGTAACTTACATGCCTTAATACACGGGTTTGATGAAATACACATGCAGAGACTGTCAAATCAAATATTATTGGTCATGTACACTTTTTGCAGATGATGTTGCGGGTGTAGTGAAATGCTTGTGTTCCTAGCTCCAACAGTGCAGAAATAACTAACAATACACGCTAATCCTAAAAATGGAAAGAAAGGAATTATGAAATATTAACTAGAATGAGCAATTATTTTAATATTTTTTATTTATTTAACTAGGCAAGTCCGTTAAGAACAAATTCTTATTTACAATGATGGCCTACACTGGCCAAACCCGGACGACACTGGGCCAATTTTGCGCAGCCCTATGGGACTCCCAATCACAGCTGGTTGTGATACAGCAATGTCAGATTCCGGGAATATGTGTGTGTAGACATTATGGACAGTATATGAATAGAAAAGTTGTGTGCAGCATTTAGTTTTATAGGATGAGCCTTGGCTAGAATACAGTCAGTGGTGGAAAAAGTACCCAATTGTCATACTTGAGTAAATGTAAAGATGCCTTTTAATAGAAAATGACTCAAGTAAAGATGTAAGTCACCCAGTAAAATGGTACTTGAGAAAGTGTGGTTTTAAATATACTGAAGTATCAAAAGTAAATGTAATTGCTAAAATATACTGAAGTATCAAAAGTAAAAGTACAAATCAATTCAAATTCCTTATAAGCTAACCAGATGGCACCATTTTTAAATGCTTTACAAAAATGTTTTTTTACGGGAAGCCAGAGCCACACTCCCAACACTCAGACATACTTTACAAACAAAGCATTTGTATTTAGTGAGCCCGCCAGATCAGGGGTAGTAGGAATGACCAGGGATGTTCTCTTGATAAGTATGTGAATTGGACGCTTTTCCTGTCCTGCTAAGCATTCAAAATGTAACTAGTACTTTTGGGTGTCATGGAAAATCTATGGAGTAAAAAGTACATTATTTTATTTAGGAATATAGTGAAGTAAAAGTTGTAAAAATATATAAATAGTAAAGTTCAGATACAAAAAAAATGAACTGTATGAATGAATGTATGTAAAAATACTTTAAAGTACTACTTAAGTACTTTACACCACTGAATATAGTATAAAGTGGGTAAAACGGTAGGTACAGTTGAAGTCAGAAGTTTACATACACTTAAGGTTGGAGTCATTAAAACAAGTTTTTCTACCACTCCACAAATTTCTTGTTGGCAAGTCGGTTAGGACATCTACTTTGTGCATGACACAAGTAATTTTTCCAACAATTGTTTACAGACAGATTATTTCACTGTCACATTTCCAGTGGGTCAGAAGTTCACATACACTAAGTTGACTGTGCCTTTAAACAGCTTGGACATTTCCAGAAATGTTGTCATGGCTTTAGAAGTTTCTGATAGGCTAATTGACATCATTTGAGTCAATTGGAAGTGTACCTGTGGATGTATTTCAAGGCCTACCTTCAAACTCAGTGCCTCTTTGCTTGACATGGGAAAACCAAAAGAAATCAGCCAAGACCTCAGAGACACGTTTTACTGTGGATATAGATACTTTTGTAGCTGTTTCCTCCAGCATCTTCACAAGGTCCTTTGCTGTTGTTCAGGGATTGATTTGCACATTTCGCACCAAAGTACGTTCATCTCTAGGAGACAGAACGAGTCTCCTTCCTGAGCGGTATGACGGCTCCATGGTCCCATGGTGTTTTATACTTGCTTACTATTATTTGTACAGATGAACGTGGTACCTTCAGGCGTTTGTAGACTTGTGGAGGTCTACAATTTTTTTCTGAGTTCTTGTCTGTAAACAATTGTTGGAAAAATTACTTTTGTCATACACAAAGTAGATGTCCTAACCGACTTGCCAAAACTATAGTTTGTTAACAAGACATTTGTCTAGTGGTTGAAACACTTAGGTTTGAGTCATTAAAACAAATGTATTTAAACTTACGACTTCAACTGTATAAACAGTGTTATTTTAATGTGAAATATGTTCCAGTGGGGGAACAAGATGTGGGGGTCATGTTCAAATGCTGAAATGCTTTTTATCTGTAGAATAAAGCAAAGTTGTTTTTCTGGTTAGTAGTCAAAGTTTGCCTGTCTATAGAATTAGAAGCTAATATTAGCTATATAAAGCCAATATAACTAGATATCCTATTATGAATCAGGACAGCAGGAATCAACCATATTCATATTTTTTTTCAGGATCAACTGCAGCAGAAAATCGTGTGTCCTGGGATTGTGACATGCCTTACTGCTTCCCCCAATGGCCTGTACTTGCTGGCAGGCATAGCTGAGGCCATCTACTTCTGGGAGGTGAGACCGATATTTAACGTCAGCAGAAGGGATGTCATAACTGTGCGTATGGGATGACTACAGGCCATCGTTCTCTAGCTGACATGCATAATAGGGATGTGTTTCTTTCCCTTTCAAGACGATTAGATGCGTATCTAGATACATGGGCTCCAATTTAGGTGTGTGAACATTTTAAAGGGGGAAAAAAACAAAAATTCAACAAATACCGTATGCAACAATGTAACATTAGTAGGAGGCGATATGCGTCTTTCAAATGATTTGCCACCGTTATAGGCGCTCCGCACGTCATCTTCACTAACAGTTGGAAAAGGCCAGAGTGAGACCGGGAAGCGACAGCAGCAAAGGCCTGTATAGCAATAGGCTACTTTGAGAAGTTAAAGTGAGGTGATAAAATGCAAACTTTGAGGTGGAATTGAGCTACAGTGAAAAATCAAAGCGATGATTACAGAAATGATTGTAGTGGATATGCAGCCATTGTCTGGTGGAGTATGTCGGCCTCAGTACCTTAAGGGCATAACTAGAACCAGATGCCATGTTGAAAAACGTGACAGCCCTGATGGAGAAATTGTGCGACGATTGCTCTGCATGTACACAGTGTGAGCTCTCAAACACCATTCGTGGAGTTAACAGATTGTCATACATCATTGCAACTAGCCATCACATTGATGAGAAGTGGGACATGAAGTATGTATTGACAACCTGGAAGAGAGGCACACAACCCAGAACCTAAAACGGCATTAATACTATCATTACTGAGTGGGTGGGGGACAGCAGTAAGGTGTGCTGCCGTCAGGTAGGGTTTCCACTAATTACTACAGCCACAAAGTCAAGATTAGCTATATCGTAAAAATGTATGTAAATAAATATTATTAATTTAAGGTTAGAATTAAGCATAAGGTTAGGTTTAAAATTACATTTTAAAAAGAGAAGTTGTAGAAATAGGGCTTTGACTTTGTGGCTGTGATAACTTGTGATGGGCTGCAGTAGATTGAACTGCATTGCCCCCCAGCGGTCATACAGAGAACCACATCTGAATTGTGAATTCACTTCATTTTATGATAAAGAAAATAGATGTTTAAATGATAAAATTGCAGTTTAAAAGTTAAGAGAATTTTCATTTGTCACTGATTTGGTTTATTTAGAGAAACGAATCAGTGCGTTTTGGTTCGATGCAATACGATTCGATGCATTTACACATTCAATTCTAAATTCAAATCTTCTGCTGATGGAACTCATGAGCTGGGCCTCTGAGGTGGATCTGTCGGGGCGGACTTGTGTGTGTGTGTGTGTGTGTGTGTGTAAACTATGTATATGTCTATGGTGTATGTAGGCACCTGAACTGAGCCATAAGGGAAACTACCACCCCACTGTCAGTTAGCTTTTTTTGTCCCCCCCCCCGAACACACTTTTAATCTGGAATGTTATTGTGTGTAGATTGATGAGGAAAATTATTAATTTAATCCATTTTAGAATAAGCCTGTAATGTAACAATGTAGAAAAAGTCAAGGGGTCTGAATACTTTATGAATGCACTGTATACTGATTGTTTCAAGCAAAACTACTAAAACTATTGCTGATGGTGAAACCCGAACAATCAAAATAAAGTCTAATGTAAGCCCTGATCTGCATTTTCTAACGTAAGCCCTGATCTGCATTGGCTTGTAGAATGTATTTTTTCTTAGAATGTCTATTCCTACCAGCCACTTTTTGCGGGTGGTCACACAGAGCATTTGGGAACAGTCCCCCCCCCCCCCCCCCAATCCAAAGCCCATAGTTAAAGAATGATATATATTTCTGTGCGTCAGCTATGTAGGAGATAATCTCAATGCTACAGTGGTGAAAGCAGGGTGGGGTACAGCATAGGATTTATATTTGGTTCAAACAATGGAGAGAAAGGTGTAGACCGCTGGAACAGCTCTAGAACCCACTCTGGTATCCACTACTGTCTGTTTGTCTCATGTTCTGTGTTCTTTTGGCTGGTAAATATTGGGCATCCACCAGCCAAGTCAATTTCCCACCCTGGATTAGAGTTGTCTCCTGCTGTAGTTTAGGCTACTTTTATTCTGTTAAAACACCCTTTTCAACAGCGCATTTGATTAAAAAAAATATATCTAGCAAATTACATTTGTTGTCACTCAACTAATATTCCACAAGCCATTTTACAAATATTAGAATGTCGACGGTGATGCGCAGATCAGGAATAGGCCTACCTTGTTGACGGTGATACGCAGATCAGGAATAGGCCTACCTTGTTGACGGTGATGCGCAGATCAGGAATAGGCCTACCTTGTTGACGGTGATGCACAGATCAGGAATAGGCCTACCTTGTTGACGGTGATGCGCAGATCAGGAATAGGCCTACCTTGTTGACGGTGATACGCAGATCAGGAATAGGCCTACCTTGTTGACGGTGATGCACAGATCAGGAATAGGCCTACCTTGTTGACGGTGATGCGCAGATCAGGAATAGGCCTACCTTGTTGACGGTGATGCACAGATCAGGAATAGGCCTACCTTGTTGACGGTGATGCACAGATCAGGAATAGGCCTACCTTGTTGATGGTGATGCACAGATCAGGAATAGGCCTACCTTGTTGACGGTGATGCGCAGATCAGGAATAGGCCTACCTTGTTGGTCTGTGCAGTGCTCGCAGTTTGACTAGGCTACTGATATTGACTGGGGTTGTTCGACATGCAAATTTTGTTGATCAATGACTGTCAACACAATTACATGCTTAGTTCGACACTGAAGTAGAGGACACAGTGATCTCAAAAGATGCGGTATCTTTAGAATGTAGAAAGTCATTTGAGCAAAACATTTTAGTGAGCCAGTGATTCGCAACATTTGAATCTAATTTCTGACCGACGCATGCTACATTTGGATCAGTTTGGTGTCCCACAGATGATACCATCAAATGTTTCAAATATGAGTGTATCGGTAAATGTTACATCCCTAATGCATAATCTTCTTCTAAATGCCTCAGTACTACTTTGAGGATAGAATGAATGGTCCTGACTTGAGTTGTCAGGAAGGTACAGTTGAGCCTAACGTTTGATCAGTTCCACAGTAACTGAAAGATGCAGAGACTTTGCACAGTTTGACATACATTTTAATCATTGGTTTTTGTTTGGCATACATTTTAAAGTGAAAAATCAGTCTCGGCATCATTCTGTTATCGTGGAATTGCCTTTTAGTAGCTGCTGCTGATGCTGTTAGGCAGCATATCGGCAATCAGGCCATCTTTGCCTCACCAGTTCCAAGCGGCTGTTTATGCCCTCATTATGGCCTGTTTTTTGTGTGTGTTTTTTTAATGATGAGACGTGAGATTACTACTCTCATGAAATGTAATTTTATTCACATATTTAATGACTGTGTAAATACTTAATTTTCTGTTTGATTTCCTCGCCATCTCTGTTTTACGCATCGATAAACAAACACAAGTTATGTTGAGCTAAGTACCTTTTTCTTTTTTTCTAAGTGAAAGTGGGGATTCTCTTTTTTTCAAAAATTCTATTGTAACAGCATGACTTTAAGGCGATATTCCTTTAGTCAGTGAAATATATGGTCATACAGTGATATAATGAGCTTGTCATCTACTCTAGATTAAGTGGCAGTATTTGATGTTTATGTAATTATTGTCATTCCAGGTTTCCACTGGGAATTTGCTAGCCATCTTGAATCGCCATTACCAAGACCTGACCTGCCTTCGCTTCACTGACGACAGCAGCCATTTTATCTCAGGAGGCAAAGACAACCTGGCACTGGTCTGGTGTCTGGCCAGGTACAAACAGCTTTTACACTGGATTCTGCTCACTGTAACACAGAGTATTTGCTAACATTGTACTTGAACCTGTGGTGATAGGATCTACATAACAGATGTCATGGCAGCTGATGTCAGCTTATGATAACTGAGTTGACAAGCCATTTAGGTCCCCTAATTAATGCAAACTAGCTAGTTTATGTAGGCCTTAAGATGGAAAGTTCAACTAAAGTGCTACAGAATATTGTCCTTAGTTATCATAATTTCAGTTAGATGTTAATGCAAATATGTTACATTAAGTTTCATTTAGACTTCATCAGGATTATTTGAGTTTTCTTGTACTAGGGGAGAGACTTTTGCAGGAAGGTTTAAAATCAGCTGCCAGAAATACTTTCAAACCTCTGCCAGAATTAGTGTCTTTAACACCTGTCATCAAGTTACTGTGGGCAAATGGAATTGTTCTCTCAATGTAGTAATTACATTACTACATTACACTGACTCATGGTTGGACGCACCTGGCTTTGAAGTGACAGGTGACGTTTGGTTAGACTGGGCTTGTAACAGTGACTCTGTTAGACTGATGCATTTTGTGCCATGTTATCCGCTGTGACATTATCCAATTTTGTGCTTGTCAACTTGAGAAATCGAGAAATGGGTTCCACTGCATTCTCTGAAACCTTTTCAAAAAGGGGACCGAAACCCAATTGTGATTTTGATCACAAGCCCTTAGGATCTGAATATTTCTAAGGTGTTTCAGATCTGTTAATCTCAGGGAAAAATGTGAGTACTACTTTGATCATTGGCAGGGAGAGTAATGAACTGGTTTACTGAGTTTGAGTATTTAATCAAGAAGACATGTAGAGCTATGAAACACTGACATCTACTCCTCTCTGAGTCAGATTTTTGTCGAGTGGATTGTCATCATCGGAGCAATACAAGGCTTCTTAACTATTCTGATAACAAATTGAACAGATTGGATGTGAGTTGAAATATGACTGATGGTCGGCCTCTTTCAATTGATTACAACTCATTATGATTTGTTGATCAGTCCGTTTTGCCTACTCAGTGACTCATCATTGTGATTCGATTTCCTCTGGGCTGAATGACAGTGAAGAAACTCTTCTCCAATAGGTGGCAATGTGAGACTTCCATTGCTAGTGGTTGTCAGCACTGAAGGGGAATGGAAATTTACAGATTGTGGTAAGCAAGATAGTTTAACAAATGTAAACCTGTTCTCATATTTTCTCATTTGCCTCAGAAATGAGGTTAGCTAATTGAAATTGAATTGATTTCGACTGTTGATAGTCAGTCTTCCTCAGTCCTTCTACCTGCCAGTGAAAATGATATGTTGAGGCTTTGGATTGACTATGAATGTATACGACTGGCTACTTTCCAAAATAATGAATTATTCTCTTTTTCTTGTAGAGCATGTTATGTTGTCAATGAACCTGTCACGGTACTACCATCAGCCAGGCTTTCTGCTACATGCTCCATGTCTGCCAGGCCTTGACTTAGATGATGAAATGAGGATAAGATTCAGCAACAGATGCTCAATATCCTGAAGGGAGGCAGCAAGGAAGTCAAATACTACTAAAGAAATGGTGTCAACCATATGGCCCAGTATACAGTTTGAAATGGAACTTCCCTATGCCTTTATCAGCAGTCAACATCAGGGGGAGAGCGAGACATCTCTCAACTCCAATTTAGCTTTTGATCTATCAAAGTTCTTGACAGGTCCTCCTGCCTACAACGCACTATCTTTGTAGCAACCATTTCACCCTCAAAGCAGAGGCTTACACCACCATACTTTAAAATGGAAAATGCTTGTCAAATTCTCGGCAATACCAATGTTATCTCACAAACACAATGTCATCTTCTGTATCCAGGTGGTCAGAGATTTCATCTGGCCACTTGTTTTTTTTTTTTTTTGTCAGAGCTTCATCTGCGTCAGTCAGGCAAAATGTATCTTATTCTTATCTGAAAATAAATATTTTTCCTATCTTATGCTTTGGAATATCTTTAAGTGCACCAAGGCACGCACTGGTCTTTTGTTGACAAAGGAGTGCGCTTTGCTAAAGGCAGAGGAGAGACTGACAGCAATATTTTCAGGTGTGAAATTGAGCTGAATGTTAAACAAGTTTGTAGCCCCTCGTTTGTCTGATGTCCTGCGATGAGACAAACACGGTCCACATCTCATAAAGGACAGTGCTTGAGTAATAATACATGGGGGAAAAGCTGGAAAGTACATAATACTGCCCGGAGATGAATAATGCATCATCGCTCCAATTCAATGGCATTTTGAAGGTAGACCATCTTTTATTCTTCCTCCACAGCCTTTCAGCCATGCAATTCCGCCATCCCAACTCCCTGACAATTTCATCACCCCCCCCATTTGAGTAGGTGTTCTAAAACTTTTGACCTGTATGGTTTACTACATAATATATGTGAAATTTGTTTTGATTTAGACTGGACCATTTTCATGCACCTGTATCGTAACAGGGGCAGGGGAAAAAATACATGTCATCTATGCACTTAAATACCGAATGGAGGACCCTTTTCCTGTGATTAATTTTCATGCCAGCCAGGTAGGCTATACTCCTGTTCTAAAGAGAAGCAATGTGCTAAATTATTAGGAACGTTGAGAAATAAATATAGTAGGCCTAACCTATAGAAAGCTGATGGGATCCTCCTCTTTTAATAGAGGCCATCACTCTGTTTTCTCCAGCAGTTGCATAGCCTATAGAAATGTTGCGCAACATGAGCTCATGGGCTCTCCATTAAGTGTTTGATTAGATTTTCAAATACATTTGCATTGATGTTAGAGGGACAATAGAGGGCTGAGTACCAGGCAGTTAGCAAGTTTGGTAGACTACTAATGACCAGCAGCATCTGAGCGTAGAGAAGCCTAATTAGTGTGACTAAACGGTCACGTGGAATTTGACTGCCTTCATGACTCGTGACCGCCGGTGTGGCGGTAATACAGTCACCGCAACAGCCCTAGTGCAGACACAGATCATCTCTACGTCACCTGGTAGGAGCGGTCTGCCAGGTAGGATCTAATCCAGGAGTGTGGAGAGCCTGATATGCCCAGCCCTGAGAGGGTGGAGAGGAGGATCTTATTGACATGACTGAAGCTACGACTATATACAGTGGGCTCCAAAATTACTGGCACCCCTTACTGGCAATGCACAAACAATGCTTAAACAAATAAAACAATATAATTATAGAGAGAAACTCAAAATACCAACATGTGAGAAATACTGTACTTTATTAATGTTTCAATGGAACCAACCAAAATAATTTATTGATTTAATTAAAAATCAATGTCCTCCAAATCAAGGTTTCACAATTAATGGCACCCTTAAAGATTATTGTAAATAACATCTACCAAAAGAAACCACAAATTAAATTCCACTTATTTAAGTGTATCTAAGTCTTAAGGAACTATGTTGAGTCATTACATCACTTCCTGTTTCACTAGGGTATAAAAATGAGGTAACACACATGCAATATCCTGCTGTCATCCAACACCATGAAGAAAACAAAAGAACTGGCAGTTCAAAAGAGACGGATGGTCGTAGACCTTTATAAATCTGGTAATGGCTACAAGAAGATCCACAAATGATTGAATATACCACTGAGCACTGTCAAGGCAATTATTACAAATTTCAAAAGATATGGAACAGTTGTAAACCTTACAGGTAGAGGACGCAAATGCATTTTTGCCCCCCAGGATAGGGAGGAGGATGGTGAGAGAAGCAACAAAGTCCCCATGAATCACTGTGAAAGAATTGCAGGCCTTGGTGGTGTCTTGCGGTCACCAGGTTTCAAAAAGCACCATCAGATGTCACCTCCAGAACCACAGGCTCTTTGGAAGGGTTGCCAGAAGAAAGCCCTTTCTGACCCCAAGACAGACGCAAGCGCTTGGAGTTTGCCAAATGTAATTTAAATTATGACCGGAAGAAGGTGCTCTGGTCAGATGAGACCCAAATTTAATGTTTTGGTCAGATACAGCATCGGCATGTTTGGCGTCGAAACAGAGATGCATGCAAGGAGAGGCACCTCATACCCACAGTGAAATATGGAGGTGCGTCGGTGATGTTTTGGGGCTGTTTTAATTCCAGAGGTCCAGGGGCACTGGTTAAGATTGATGGCATAATGAATTCCACCAAGTATCAGGCAATTTTGGCTGACAATCTGGTTGCCTTTGCCAGAAGACTGGGACTTGGCCGTAGGACTTTCCAAGACAATGACCCGAAACATACCTTAAGATCCACACAGTAATGGTTCTGTGACATCAAAATCCATGGCCATCTGTCTCCAGACAAAAATCCAATGGAAAACCTGTGGGCTGAGTGGAAGAGGGCAGTTGATAAGTGCAAACCCAAGAATGTGAAGGATTTTGAAAGGATCTGCATAGAGGAATGGTCCAAAATCCTTTCAAATGTGTTCCTTAACCTTGTTAGACATTACAGGAAAAGACTCCATGCTGTTATCCTTGCCAGAGGTGGTTATACTAAGTACTAAATGAGGTGTGCCAATAATTATGAAACCTTGATTTTGGTTCAAATGTATTTTGTATTAAATAACTGTATGATTTTGGTTGGTTCCATTGAAACATTAATAAAGTACAGTATTTCTCACATGTTGGTATTTTGAGTTTCTCTATAATTATATTGTTGATATTTTTTAAAGTATTGTTTGTGCATTGCCAGTCAAGGGCGCCAGTAATTTTGGAGCCCACTGTATAAGGTGGCAGGTAGCCTAGCGGTTAGAGCGTTGGGCCAGTAACTGAAAGGTCGCTGGTTCGAGTACCCAAGACAACACGGTGAGAGAATCTGTCGAAGATACTTAACCCTAGTTTGCTCCTGGGGTGCTGTACTACTATGGCTGACCCTGTAAAACAACACATTGCACTGCACCTATCCAATACAACATACATAGTTATACACTGAGTGTAGAAAACATTATCAACACTTGTTCTTTCCATGGTATAGACTGACCAGGTGAAATGTTTTATTTTATTTTTTTATTTCACCTTTATTTAACCAGGTAGGCTAGTTGAGAACAAGTTCTCATTTGCAACTGCGACCTGGCCAAGATAAAGCATAGCAGTGTGAACAGACAACACAGAGTTACACATGGAGTAAACAATTAACAAGTCAATAACACAGTAGAAAAAAAAGAAGAGTCTATATACATTGTGTGCAAAAGGCATGAGGAGGTAGGCGAATAATTACAATTATGAAGATTAACACTGGAGTGATAAATGATCAGATGGTCATGTACAGGTAGAGATATTGGTGTGCAAAAGAGCAGAAAAGTAAATAAATAAAAACAGTATGGGGATGAGGTAGGTAAAAATGGGTGGGCTATTTACCGATAGACTATGTACAGCTGCAGCGATCGGTTAGCTGCTCAGATAGCAGATGTTTGAAGTTGGTGAGGGAGATAAAAGTCTCCAACTTCAGCGATTTTTGCCTTTCGTTCCAGTCACAGGCAGCAGAGAACTGGAACGAAAGGCGGCCAAATGAGGTGTTGGCTTTAGTGACCAGTGAACCAGTGAACTGAGATAAGGCGGAGCTTTACCTAGCATGGACTTGTAGATGACCTGGAGCCAGTGGGTCTGGCGACGAATATGTAGCGAGGGCCAGCCGACTAGAGCATACAGGTCGCAGTGGTGGGTGGTATAAGGTGCTTTAGTGACAAAACGGATGGCACTGTGATAAACTGCATCCAGTTTGCTGAGTAGAGTGTTGGAAGCAATTTTGTAGATGACATCGCCGAAGTGGAGGATCGGTAGGATATTCAGTTTTACTAGGTTAAGTTTGGCGGCGTGAGTGAAGGAGGCTTTGTTGCGGAATAGAAAGCCGACTCTAGATTTGATTTTCGCTTGGAGATTTTTGATATGAGTCTGGAAGGAGAGTTTACAGTCTAGCCAGACACCTAGGTACTTATAGATGTCCACATATTCAAGGTCGGAACCATCCAGGGTGGTGATGCTAGTCAGGCATGCGGGTGCAGGCAGCGAACGGTTGAAAAGCATGCATTTGGTTTTACTAGCGTTTAAGAGCAGTTGGAGGCCACGGAAGGAGTGTTGTATGGCATTGAAGCTCGTTTTGGAGGTTAGATAGCACAGTGTCCAAGGACGGGCCAGAAGTATATAGAATGGTGTCGTCTGCGTAGAGGTGGATCAGGGAATCGCCCGCAGCAAGAGCAACATCATTGATATATACAGAAATCTATGAACGCTTGTTGAATCCAATTCAGTCAGTGTAAATGAAGGGGAGGAGACATGTTAAAGAACGATTTTTAAGCCTTGAGACAATTGAGACATGGATTGTGTATGTGTGCCCAATTCAGAGGGTGAATGCGCAAGACAAAATATTTAAGTGCCTTTCAACGGAATATGGTAGTAGGTGCCAGACGCACTGGTTTGAGTGTGTCAAGAACTGCAATGCTGCTGGGTTTTTCACACTCAAGAATGGTCCACCACCCAAAGGACATCCAGCCAACTTGACACAAATGTGGGAGACATTGGAGTCATCATGGGCCAGCATCCCTGTGGAACGCTTTCGACACCTTGTAGTCCATACCCTGACGTACGGACGAAAGGGGGTGCAATGTTTTGTACACTCAGGCTTCCTATCCCCGTATCTTTCCCGTATCACAAATACATCCACTCTCTTTGTCTTGACTTTAATTCCCAATTAAAGTTTGAAGTCCAGTGTTTGCTACTTTCTCTGACCTTCCCCTTTTTGAAGGGGCAATGTGAAACTCAATGTAGCATAAAGAGGGAGTGCTACGGGTCTGAGAGGAATTTTAAATGGCCACCGGGCTGCATCGGGAAATGCATCTTTCACCTGTGAAGAAATGCCTCGGTCGGGCCCACGCACCACCATTAAGTGGTTTGCATCGACCCCTTCTCAGTGGGACGTAATGATCGGACGTGTCCACAGTAATATCTCTGCAATACACCCTGAGCAACTTTGAGCCGAAATTGGCTCCAGAAGGGAGTATTGCACCTGGAAGTCTGTTAGGGGTTTGATTTTTCCTCAGAGAGCCCCAGGCTTCTCCTTTTCTCCTCCCTTTTTATGAGCACACGCCAGAGCAGAAGCCCATGCTGCGGTGTGTTCTTGTTACGGGTGATGTTTGTCACAGATGTTGATGCAGACAGGTTGTCCCTGAGATCCTGCCAGGGAGTGCCTCTCGCTGCTGAGCTGACAGAATGGGGCCTGGGTCCTGCTCATTTAATCAGCAGGCTTTCTATCCCCATATCTTTCCCTCTGTCTCTGCTCATCCACCTATATGCCTCACTCTCCTTTTCTCCTGTCCTGCTCTGGCAAGATGTTGTCTCTACTGAGCCAGAACCAGTGAAGCTCAGAGCTCTATGTGCTCAGGAAGCTGTAATTGCATTTTTGGCCCAAATGCTCTGACTATAAGAATACAGGAAAATAATATTTTTTTTCACTACTAATTATTGCTAAAGTAATAGTGATATTCTAGTTTTTTAATGGTCAAACCTTAGCAAGTACGAAGGAAATACGTTTTTGGTTTACTTTTACATGTGAGGTAGAAAGATTAAAATGATTGTAATGGAATTTTATTGGTGTTCAGAGGTTAGTGTGTAATCAGTGCTAGTCACCTTTAATACTTCATGTGAAATCCCAGCATTTTTTATACATATGTAAATACATGACCACACTCACCCGCGAGCCTCGCCATGTCCTGTGCCGTCACTCTCTCCCCATCACTGACATCCACTGTGGCCTGATGGGACTCCAATCTCGAGTAGCTACTGCATCCTTGGATCAGACTGTCAAGGTGAGCTTTCTCCTTTCTTAAGGGAATTTGGTGTGAACTGCCTCTTATAAAATTTGGAATTGTCTGTCGTATGTAGAGCAAAGATTTTTGACTCGCTTAATGGGACATTCCCTTCCAACGAGAATGAAATGAATGAAAGTCTTTCCATGCCTCAAGCTGTTGTTTCTATTTGGAAGAGGACACTACAATCTGAATTTTACAGTGATTTTGAGCTTACAAATGCATATCTATGTTGTCTTCCAACTGTCGTTTTATTATTCACAACATTCTCATTGACAGACATAGACATAATGGAACAGAGTTCTGGCATGTGCTCTAGCTTCCTGATACATCTGTATTCTGAAACGATACCTACGGGCCTACCAATGTCTTTTTTTATTAGGTTCTTCACGAGGACATATTTTATACCAGTGCAATGTTAATTAAAATCCTGAATTATACTGAACAAAAATATAAACACCAAAATGTAAGGTGGTGGGCCCATGTTTCATGAGCTGAAATAAAAGATCCCAGTAATTTTCCATATGCACAGAAAGCTTATTTCTCTCAAATCTTGTGCACAAATTTGTTTACATCCCTGTTAGTGAACCATTCTCTTTTTTTTCTTCTTTAAAAAAAATATTTGTTCTTTATTATTTTTTACACAGGTGCACCTTGTGCTGGGTACAATAAAAGGTCACTCTAAAATGTGCATTTTTGTCACACAACACAATGCAGACTGCAGGAATGTCCAACAGAGCTGTTGCCAGAGAATGTAATGATAATTTAAGCCACCTCCAAAGTATTTTTAGAGAATTTGGCAGTATGTCTAACCGGCCTTACAACCGCAGACCACATGTAACCACACCAGCCCAGGACCTTCACATCCGGTTTCTTCACCTGCGGGATTGTCTGAGGAGGAGGGCCTGGCTGCGTCCCTTCCCAGTCATGTGTAATCCATAGATTAGATTAGGGCCTAATGAATGTATTACATTGACTGATTTCCTTCTATGAACTGTAACTCAGAAAATATTGAAATTGTTGCATGTTGCATTTATGTCTTTAATACATTGTTTCCATTCAATTAATAATATTAGGCTGTTGCCTCAAAGCATAGTATTACTATCTTGTAATGTAATTTTATTTCCTAAATTAGCCTAAGCATTGTTGACATTTGTGTTTGCTGGAACTGTGGGAGGAGGTAGCCCAGTTTTCAGGTAATTTGCATGCAGAAATATCAACCAGTCAGAATATTGACGCAAAGGTGTGTTAGTCCACAAGTGCAATGTTCGAAAAACACATTAATATTAATGAAAGGAGACGTGAAGACTTTGGGTCTTAATTTTATTTGTTACTCATTATACATTCTAACAAGCAATATTGTTTTGTGGCTCAAGTCCCAGAATAGGAAAACAGATTTCTCTCTAATTGCATGAAAATACACAAAACAAGATCTGCAGTTTTTGACATGCAGAAGCTTTGCCAACTGTAAATCACTCTATCCTATGGTATTAGTTAAAGATAATTACTGTTGCACTTTCACATGGATGGTTTTGTCTAATCATTTAAAATAAAGCTTGATCTTGTATTTGGGCCTCAAATATTTATTAATTTTTTTCTCATTTATGTCAAGTATCTTCTCAGGCCCCTGTTGAAACCATTGAACAGACAATGATCATATTTAAAATATGAAACGAGGCATGGAGTCTCAAAATGGAATCCGTAGGTACAGTACAATCTACTTTGGAGTGTAATCGAAGGTGACCCTGGCTCAGTCTATCCCTCCCACCTGATATTGGAATTCAAATAATCAGTCCATGTGGTTATGCAAAGTAGAGCAGCTGTTTCTCTTGGTGAGTATTCAGGCCACTTTGAATTGATTGAGAGGAGTAGTTTTCGGATCAATACCCAGTCAGTGGGGTGAGTGTTCTCGGATCAATACCCAGTCAGTGGGGTGAGTGTTCTCGGATCAATACCCAGTCAGTGGGGTGAGTGTTCTCGGATCAATACCCAGTCAGTGGGGTGAGTGATCTTGATCATCTGTGGGTGGTGTGGCTCCTGTTGTGGCCCTCCCCTGTGAGACTAGAGAAAATAAATGATGAATGGTGGTTGAAATATTGTTTTGACTATGGCATTTAGTTCAGTCTCTTTATGTACATATACACAATTTCAGACTTGTGGTAGGCCACTCATAATGCTGGCTATACAGGTAGGTCCACATCACAGCATCTACACCAGTGTTTCCCAAACTGTGAAGTGGGTGGGGGGTAGAATGCACAAGGTGCAATTTCTAAATTGGGTAGTGCATTATCAGTTTCGCTCTTGTCATGTCAGTCAATACAAACCTTCGAGAGGTATTCAGAACTTTTCAGAAATGTCCAGATCAACTAGCCTATGTCAGCTAACAACATTTTTTAAATATTTTTTTTCGCCCATATATTTTGTTTTATTGTTTGGGTCACTCATATCACATGAATAAACATTATACATGGCAAAATGTATAGAGATGTTAACCAATGATGGGAGGGGGGCCTGAGTGGATTTCACATGACTGGGCAGGGGTGCAGCCATGTATGGGCCTGGGAAGGAATAGGCCCACCCACAAAAGGGCTTTATTACAGACAAATGCTCCTCAACTTCATCAGCTGTCCGGGTGGCTGGGCTCAGACGATCCGGCAGGTGAAGAAGCTGGATGTGGAGGTCCTGGCCTGGTGTGGTTACATGTGGTCTGCGGTTGTGAGGCAGGTTGGGCGTACTGCCAAATTCTCTAAATCATCATTGGGGGCTTATGGTAGAGAAATTTACATTAAATTCTTCTGGCAACAGCTCTGTTGAACATTCCTGCAGTCAGCATGCCAATTACACACTCCCTCAACTTGTGTGTGACGAAACTGCACATTTTAGAGTGGCCTTTTATTGTCCCCAGCACAAGGTGCACCTGTGTAACAATCATGCTGTTTAATCAGCTTTTTGATAGACCTGACAGGTGTGGCATATCTTGGCAAAGGATAAAGTGCTCACTAACAGGGATGTAAACAAATGTATTCACAACATTTGAGAAGCTTTTTGTGTATATAGAACATTTCTGGGATATTTTTATTTCGGCTCATAAAACCTGGGACCAGTACTTTACATGTTGCGTTTATATTTGTTGTTCAGTATATAATAATAATAATAATAATAATAATAACATATTACCAGAAGGGAACCTGCCGTGAGGTTGTAGCATTAGCCTACATATCTTCCTTTTTTATTCCATTCAACTGAAGAACAAAATCAATTCCGTCCTGACAGGTTAAGTCTTTAGCTGTGTTTGGAGGGCACTGCACTGTTGCGCAAAGAGGAGCATAGTCAGAATGAGAAATGACAAGGGAGATTATCCAAAGATGAATAACTGGATTCAACATCAATACACCCCCATATCAGTCATTGATGCTCCTGCCATTGCTTAATTTCCTCCGAACAATTCTGCCAGTCATGGTTACACACTGAACATGTAACTTTTTGAACAACACAATTCTAACATGTGTTTTTAGGGGTAAGCCAGTGGAAAGATGGGAGCAACACTTCAATGCCACATACCAAAGTGTGTTGGACTGCATGCTCTTTGTCATTGACTTTGCACTGGCAGGATTTGTTTAAAGTAATCACCCCGTGTCAAATGAGAACGGAGGCAAACAAACACCACAAGCCCTTGGATCTGTCATGCTGGCGAGCTCCTAGGGGATGGGATTGGATGAGCTGACGTGTGACAAGCCCATCAAACAAGGGAGCTGTAGGTGTGGCGTGCTGAAGGTCCATGACGTGACGGACCACGTGAGCTCAATGTCACTCCGCTTGGACTCCTCAACCTCTGTGGCCCCTGGAGGCCCAACCCCCCTGGGGCTCCTCAGCTGGCATATTAGATAGTGCTGGTTGGGGGAGGAAAGCCTGGCGGGGCTTTACTGCTGAGTTGAGTGCAGTCATTTCAAGGGCATGACATGACCAAAGGGGATGTCAACGTTGTTGTCCTTGTCCAACACACTGGAATCCTCAAGTTTTGCACGATTAGTTTGGGGATGTTTTTTGAAGGGTCAAAAGTTTAGTGGTAATTTAGTTTGGAGCAGGGCTGTTCAATGTCGGTCCTGGAGTGACAAAACACTTCTGGTTTTCCTCCTCTCCTAATAAGGGACTAATTCAGACCTGGGATACCAGGTGAGTGCAATTAACTACCAGGTAGAAACAAAAACCAGGACCGGCATTGAACAGCCCTGGTTTAGAGTTGTTGCTTTATAAAAGGGGAGAGCAGACAAAGTATGCATCACATAATGTTCTCTTTATTACATCACACTCTGGTCCTGTTGAGGAATCCTGCCATTATATTGTCACAAATCCTACCTCCTCACAGTAATGCATGCCTACATGCTAATCCATATTGTTATCAACTGTATTGAACCCCATGTAGGGTCTAATGTATCATCTGTTTTGTTTGGCTTTGGTTGATCGATGACCTGTGACCTCTTTGCACCAGTAAAGTACAGGTCTCATTGTGACTGGGTAGACTGTTGTCACTTGTTTCTCTTTTGTAGTCTGTCATTTGGGGTGGCAGGGTAGCCTAGTGGTTAGAGCGTTGGACTAGTACCCGAAAGGTTGCAAGTTCAAATCCCCGAGCTGACAAGGTACAAATCTGTTGTTCTGCCCCTGAACAGGCAGTTAACCCACTTTTCCTAGGCCATCATTGAACATAAGAATTTGTTCCTAACTATAGAGGATAAAGATAAAAAAATGGCTGCCCTACTTAAAGTAAGTTTGATTATACACAAAAATTGGATGAGATACTGGAGCGTGTGTGTGTACTCAACGCTTTTTGACTGCTGTGCTGAGTGACTGACTTAGAACAACTAGCGGCTAAGAGGTTCACTCCAAGGCTTTTATTTTGCCAGCACAGTTCCTAATTGATTTGTAACGGCATGTCATCTTGCTCCGAGATGACATTTCTCAGCAAAAATAGAAAAACATTTGTTTGTAGAGGTCAAATAGATTGAGTCTAGACAATATATTGCATTGAAACTGTACTGTAAATAAAGTCAAAACTTCTTGAGGCTTCTGACGTTAAAATGGGTGTGCCATTGAGGACAATATAGCTGCAGCTGAAATCAAGCTGTTAAAAACTTTTTGAGATGGGGGGGCAGCATTTTCACTTTTGGATGAATAGCTTTCCCAGAGTGAACTGCCTCCTACTCTGTCCCAGATGCTAATATATGCATATTATTATTAGTATTGGATAGAAAACACTGAAGTTTTTAAAACTGTTTGAATGATGGCTGTGAGTATAACAGAACTCATATGGCAGGCGAAAACCTGAGAAAAATCCAACCAGGAAGTGGGACATCTGAGGTTTGTAGTTTTTCAAAGCTTTGCCTACCGAGTACACATTGAGATATGGATGAGATTGCACTTCCTAGCGCTTCCACTAGATGTCAAACGTCTTTTTAAAGTTCAATGAGGATTCTACTAAAGGAGGGGCTCATGAGACCTGTTTGAGTCAGTGGTCTGGCATAGTGCCCTGGTCTCATGACGCTCGCTCCCAAAAGAGTTACCTCTCATTCCAGTGCCTTTCTGAAGACAAAGGAATTCTCTGGTTGGAACATTATTGATGTTTTATGTTAAAAACATCCTAACGATTGATTCCATACATCGTTTGACATGTTTGTAAAGGACTGTAATGGATCTTTTCAAGTTTTTGTCTGGATGAAATGCTCACGCCTCATGAAGATGGATTACTGGGCTGAATACGCTAACAACAAGTGGCTATTTGGACATAAATGATGGAACTTTATGGAACAAACCAGTCATTTATTGTCGAACTGGGATTCCTGGGAGTGCCTTCTGATGAAGATCATCAAAGGTAAGTGAATATTTATGGTGTTCGTCCCAGATACCTTAAAGAGGGGTAGGGGTGTGGATCAGAAAACCATTCAGTGTCTGGGGTGACCACCATTTGCCTCATGCAGTGCGACACATCTCCTTCACATAGAGTTGATCAGGCTGTCGATTTGTGGAATGTTGTTCCACTCCTTAAATGGCTGTGCGAAGTTCTTGGAAGAAACTGGAGCACGTATATACGTTGATCCAGAACATCCCACACATGCTCAATGGGTGACATGTCTGAGTATGCAGGCCATGGACGAACTGGGAAATGTTTCATCATCCAGTAATTGTGTACAGATCCTAGTGACATGGGGCCGTGCATTGTCATGCTGAAGCATGAGGTTATGGCGGCAGATGAATGGTGCGACAATGAGCCTCAGGATCTCATCACGGTCTCTCTGTGCATTCAAATTGACATCGATAAAATGCAATTCTGTTTGTTGTCCGTAGCTTATGCCTGCCCATACCATAACCCCACCACCACCATGGGGCACTCTGTTCACTATGTTGACATCAGCAAACCGCTCGCCAACACGATGCCATACATGCAGTCTGCCATCTGCCCGGTACAGTTGAAACTGGAATTCATCCGTGAAGAGCACACTTCTCCAGCGTGACAGTGGCCTTCGAAGTTGAGCATTTGCCCACTGAAGTCTGTTACAGCGGCCATCACAAGATGCACCTGTGTAATGATCATGCTGTTTCATCAGCTTCTTGATATGCCATACCTGTCAGGTCGATGGATTATCTTGGCAAAGGATAAATGCTCACAAACAGGGATGTAAACAAATTTGTTTAAAACATTTTGAGAGAAATAAGCTTTTTGTGCATATGGAAAGTTTCTGGGATCTTTATTTCAGCTCATGAAACATGGGACCAACACTTTACATGTTGCGTATATATTTTTGTTCAGTGTATCTCCAAGATATAACAAATGATCTGTGAACAACATTGGGCACCTGCTCTGAGCTGGAAATTATTTTTGAACAATGCCCCTGTCCATCAATTGTGTATGGAGTAGTTTTACAGGATGTATTTAGAAGTTCGGTCACATATAATATAAGTAAATGCTTGTGGCTCATGTCTGATAGCCACACCAGGAAAAAAAGAAAATGGAAACACTACCTCCTTCAGACATTTTTTACGTGGACCAATTGCAACTGTCTAAACATTTTACAAAATATGTGCGTATAGCGGACTGCAGACTAGGCAAATAATGTATTATCATTGAAATGAATGACCTTCTCCAATTCTTATTTTTCTTCTTTTTTTTACATTATGATCAATCCATTATATTCCATAGTTGGTAAAGGAATAGGTGTGAAGTGATTCAGCCATTGTATAGATATTACCATAGTTGGATATTATTGCATAGTGGAACTCTGATAATTCTGACTCAACCTTTTCCCCCAGTGGTTTGTATTTAATTGACCGGTGGGGGTTGTCTTTTCACTCTTTCTCTCTCTGCCTCTCATCTTGAAAATCTCATCTCCACTGTGGCAGGAGGAGCAGCCCACCAACTTCAAAACATTTTTAATATGTATGCTAAAAAAAAATTGTTAGGCTGATATTTTAATTTGTACATTTCTGTTCACCAAACATCTCTACCATCCTCTATTATTCTATAACTTTTTGTTGTAGCATGTTTTGGCCCAATAAATAGCGTGCCTATTATGATGAATAGCTGGCAAACTATTTCCATTAAAACAAATGCAAAAGTTAAACTGTAAATGCAGAACATATTAAGGACTTTCAACTTTTGTCTCTACTTTCTCATGTGCTCAGCTTTACAGCTATTCCTACACCATCCATTGGGTTATTTAATTCCAATGATGGACTACTTTTCATAACATCACCATTTGCAGTAAATTCATTTAGCACCAGAAACAACTTTAAAGACTCAAGGTTTTAAGCTTCACTACAGATGAGAATATCCGTCATACGCATGTTTAATTAAAAGATCTGCACAAACGGGGTGCTATCCAAAAGTATACCTCACATATTGGGTCTTACTGTGCAGGATGCCATGTCTCTCTCTCTTTTGCTAAATTCTATTTCGTCTTTCCTCCATAACAAATTTGTCAGCGGCTCATAGCGTCATGTTCAAAATCATCAGCTGCTCTATAGATTCCAGGCTGTCAGTTTCCTCTGATAAATAATTACCCCTTGTCCGATAACTGGAAGTGATGGTGTTGGCTGAAGGAGAAGAGGAGGTCATGCCAGAGAACAGGGCCCGTGTCCACAAAGCGTCTCAGAGTAGAATATTGGTCGTATGTGCTGAGAATGGAGACAATTTACTCCTATTCTTATGGGTAAAAATAAAAGCATGAATTGGGCTGTGATGGTCATGACATTTTGTCAGCCAGTAACTGTCATGCAAATAACTGCCGGTCTCACGGTAATTGACCTTTAATGAACATGTTAGCTTCTCCTGGCTTCCACACATAGCCTACAAGCCACTGAAGCGGACCTTTTTGGAACATCTACATTTTAAAAGTCTAATAAATCCATTTAATATAGCCTACGCCATCGCAATAAATCAATATATTTATTTTAGGCAAGTCTAAAGAAACTATTTTGGATCCACAGAATAGCAGAATAATATATTCTGAGTCGTCTATAGAGCAGCTATCTATGCCATATGGCTGTGGGCTACACTAGTTATTTATATTAGAATACAATTGAACAGCTGAATAAAATAGAAAGGGTCATTTTCTATAAACGATTTCTGAGGGAGTGAGCGGTTAAGAAAGTGATATTTTGAAACAGGGCCTCCTATACACTACCTTTCAAAAGTTTGAGATCACAAGGTTATAAATAATGATTTATAATTGAAATAATAATTGTGTCCTTCAAACTTTGCTTACGTCAAAGAATCCTGCATTTTCGGCAATTACAGCTTTGCAGACCTTTGGCATTCTAGTTGTCAATTTGTTGAGGTAATTTGAAGAGATTTCACCCCATGCTTCCTGAAGCACCTCCCACAAGTTGGATTGGCTTGATGGGCTCTTCTTATGTACCATACGGTCAAGCTGCTCCAACAACAGCTCAATAGGGTAGCATATTTGGAATTTGACTGCGGTCCTGATTCGTGACTGCCTCTGGCAGTAATATAGTCACCGTAACAGCCCTATGCATGAAGCCTCTTTAGTCAAAAGAGTTCTACCTAGGCGATAGATATTAAGGAGACCTCCATAAGCTGTCCTAAGTTACCAACAGGTGTCTTCATAATAGAAAAGGGAAGCCTGTCAGTGGTTCCTGCGCCATAGACAGGCAATTGTTCTAGACTTAAAATAATATTTAAATATTTCTATATGATCAACACATAAATAATCAAGATCAGTGATTGGCAAATTTGATGGGGGTGGGGGCCACAATAAATCTGAACTCCTGATGGGTCTGCATACCCACATCCATACCCACACATGCAGTCAGAGCCGGCCTTTTGGGGGCCCTAATAAAATGTTGTTTAGATTATTTCAGTAACCTACATCATGTTAATCCTTTTGGAGCGCAACATCACGTTGTTAAAAAATCTGCCAAAATTTGGCGTGCCTATACGCTGGGCAATGAACAGCATCAAGGGCCTATGTGTTCAGTGATTAATTACATTTCAAACGTCTAATGAAACGTTATTGGCAAGTAACTTCATGCCTTCTGTGTCAAAAGCTATTTAGAGTTGTTGAACAGAAGTGAAGACAAGTGTATAACAGTAATATTTTTTTTTTAATCGCTTTTAACAACCATTGTACTGTATTATTCAGTGCATTACCGGTATGCCTATCACATTATTCAAAAGATCCGAATTTCTTAAGAAAATGCCAGGCAAAAATTACATCACTTTTTACCATTGCAACAGTTTATGTACAGTCACATTCACCATAGTTGTCTGAAGCAGCTGGAGATGCCTCAACGCGATTGGTTATTCCCCATAATTTACAACAATGTTATCACCATCTTTCGTTTGCGGTACCTCAAACTGTTGTGATTACCAGCTGAGAAACTTTTATGAGTTGATTTTTACTCCTGGCTCAGAGTTTGTCTGAGCAGTGTCCTAACATCACCCTAAAACCTACTCTGTACTGGGAGTTATTTTTTTGTCTTAAGGTTTTAACAGGATTCCTAGGATCTTTTCAGAGATGCTTTGTAGATAGGGGCCCAGGGGTTGATGGCACGAAGGCAGGTTGGGCTATAGTAAACTTTCAGTAGCCTCCCACCACTATGGCAGACTCTAAATAGATGAGCCCCTCCATTCCCTCTAATAAACACTCAGACACACCAGTGTAGTGTCTTGGAGCAAAGTTGGACGGATGGGAGGGGGTGTTCGGAATTATTTCATATCACTAAACTTTGCATAATCCAAAACCCCAGAAATGTTTTACCTTGATAGTTTCACTCTCAGCATTTAGTGTTTTTATGTTTGGTGTAGTCATATTTTTGTAATTCCATGGCTGGGTTGTGTAGTTGGCATTGTTCAGACCTTTTGGCTCTCAAGTTGTTTTTCTCGCCCAAGAACCACCAGGGTTTTGCTCCGAGCTGTTAACAATGTTTTATTTTGATAAATGGTGCAATGAAAATCAATTTGATTTGAGTTTTACCAAAGTGAGCGCATATATTTTTCATGTCATTCATTAATCTGGCTTTTTCATCACTTTGTTGTTTTACTGGGCTTTAATTGAGTCTGCTAGAGTTGGTCACATATGTTGTAATCATGCATCCTTCAACATCAGAACTAAATTCTATTATTCTGTGATGTACAATAACACTTAGTAAACACTTGTGATTCAAACATTGGGAATTTATGATAAAGATTACTTTATTTAGATTTTTCTTATCTGTTTAAATTACCATTCGCCATCACCAGACATTTTTTGCAGGATCCCATTGCAATAATGTTTCAGTGCTGTGACCCTGATGTTCAAAAACTCAAACGCTGTTATTGTCTCACGCTTTTCATCAAGTTTCTGACTTCCCTTGCAACAGTTGCAGTCCATGATCTCACGGGTTCTCAATTTTCAAATCAAACTGTTTTAAGTACAGTTGCCAAAAGGAACATTCTGTCATAAATAAACTGTATTTGTACACTGGAACAGACCAAGGAAATAAATATAAACAATAATGTTATCTAAACGGTTGTTCAAGAATGCACAAGGTCTTAGTGTTTACACCTGAATAAAAGGATCAGGTGGGGAGTAATGTACTCAAGAGCCTGGAACATTATACAGCACATTATAGCTAGTATGCTTCCATAAAGCCAATTGTAGACTATTTCCATATCCCTTGACTTCAGCATTTTTGTTTTATGATAGGGTTGTGGGCATTGATCGAGTTAAATTATGGGCGGAATTCCCAACGCTATTTTACGGTCAGCTTGTTTTATATCCTAAAGGAACATCAATCAAGTGGGATTTAACTAGGAAGGGGACAATGCAGAGGTGATGCTGAAGCTGTTCATCAGGCCAGTTTCACTGCTATCTGAAGGATGCTCAAGTCACATAAGCCAAATGACCACACATGTATAGTCGTCCATCTTATACAGAACTTGTCGAGCTTATGTAGCCCACTTCCACCATGAGAACTCATTAAACATTTTTCTTTTAACTGCTGGTTGGTTGGCATGGTTTTATAGCACCAGCTGTGTCCAACACTGGATGAATATTGAGGTATTATGCCTAAACTTTTTGCACGCGCTGTGAAGACACCCCTTTGGGCCATCCTATTAGAGAAGTAATTAGTGCAATATAACGTAGCTGATCACAAGTCACCAAACCTACACCCCTTTTACGTAACATACTTTCCACTTCCAAAATTTGTTCCTCAGCAGTTTTTTTTCTCCTTACTCAATGAATTGCCATCAAGATCTTGGCAAAAGACGTTAAGTGTCATAGCCACTAAATGATTTGATCTATCCAAGTCATTAAGTTGAGGTTGGAACAGAAATGTGCAGACTTTCTGCAGACTAAGATGTATTTTAGTGCCCAGCACGCTAAAATGGCCCACTCCTCTCAGACAGACCGATTCAGGGGAACAGCCCTGCAGTGTGAGCTCACACACCATTATCTTTGTTCTCTCGCTCTTGCGCTCTCTTTCTTGGTCTCCCTCACTTTTTTTGTCATAGAGAGCGTGAGCTAGTGTTGGGCAGTATCCAGATTTTCAAACAGTTTCTCTACCATATTTGGGGTATATGGTATTACCGAATATGCACAGAAGTGTCGCTATTTAAAAATATATACTTTTTGTTGTTGTTGCGCAAAACAATTTAGGCACCAGGGATCTTGATCCAGGAGGGGATTGAATTTCTCTGCTGTAACCAATAAGCTTGATCTTGACATCTAGCCACTTAGCTAGCAAGTTGTTAAACCAAATCATAGCTGATGGTTCCTTGCTGTCCCCAGTCCACCTGGTTGTGCTGCTGCTCCAGTTTCAACTGTTCTGCCTGCAGCTATGAAACACTGACCTTTTCACCGGATGTGCTATCTTGTCCCAGACCTGCTGTTTTCGACTCTTTCTACCGCCCGCACCTGCTGTCTCTAACTCTGAATGATCGGCTATGAAAAGCCAAATGACATTTACTCCTTAGGTGCCGACCTGTTGCACCTTCTACAACCACTGAGATTATTATTATTATTTGACCCTGCTGGTCATCTATGAACTTCTGAACATCTTGGCCATGTTCTGTTATCTCAACCCAGCACAGCCAGAAGACGACTGGTTACCCCTCAGAGCCTGGCTCCTCTCTCTTTCTTCCTATGTTCCTGTCTTTCTAGGGAGTTTTTCCAAGCCACCGTGCTTCTACATCTGCATTGCTTGCTGTTTGGGGTTTTAGGCTGGGTTTCTGTACAGCACTTTGTGACATCAGCTGATGTAAAAAGGGCTTTATAAATACATTTGTTTGATTGGAGCCCTGAGCTGGATATAATTTATTTGACACATCTTAGATTTCTTATAATTATACTGAACTTAAGCAGTGGCGTAGCACGCAGCCCCACTGTCCTTGCAAGGTGGGAGTGCCCCATATATACATGGACTCAGCAAAAAAAGAAACAGCCCTTTTTTTCACAGGGACGTAATATAGATAAAAATAATAATAATATAGATATGATAATAATAGATAATAATAATAATATAGATAATAATAATAATAATAATAATAATCAAGAAGTAGGATATAGTTTGAGGCCTCTGTTTTGTCCTCCAATCACTCACACCAATGGTACCATCATAAACTCAGCAAAAAAAGAAAATGTCAGTTTTTCAGGAACCTGTCTTTCAAAGATAATTCATAAAAATCCAAATAACTTCACAGATCTTCATTGTAAAGGGTTTAAACACTGTTTCCCATGCTTGTTCAATGAACCATAAACAATTAATAAACATGCACATGTGGAACGGTCGTTAAGACACTAACAGCTTACAGACGTTAGGCAATTAAGGTCACAGTTATGAAAACTTAGGACATTAAAGAGGCCTTTCTACTGACTCTGAAAAACACCAAAAGAAAGATACCCAGGGTCCCTGCTCATCTGCGTGAACATGCCTTAGGCATGCTGCAAGGAGGCATGAGGACTGCAGATGTGGCCAGGGCAATAAATTGCAATGTCCGTATTGTGAGTCGCCCAAGACAGCGCTACAGGGAGACAGGACAGACAGCTGATCGTCCTCGCAGTGGCAGACCACGTGTAACAACACCTGCACAGAAGAGGTAAATCCAAACATCACACCTGCGGGACAGGTACAGGATGGCAACAACAACTGTTACACCAGGAACGCACAATCCCTCCATCAGTGTTCAGACTGTCCACAATAGGCTGAGAGAGGCTGGACTGAGGGCTTGTAGGCCTGTTGTAAGGCAGGTCCTCACCAGACATCACCGGCAACAGCATCGCCTATGGGCACAAACCCACCGTCACTGGGCCAGACAGGACTGTAAAAAAAGTGCTCTTCACTGACGAGTCATGGTTTTGTCTCACCAGGGGTGATTGTTGGATTCACGTTTATTGTCGAAGGAATGAGCATTACACGAGACCTGTACTCTGGAGCGGGATCAATTTGGAGGTGGAGGATCCGTCATGGTCTGGGGCAGTGTGTCACAGCATCATCGGACTGAGCTTGTTGTCATTGCAGGCAATCTCAACGCTGTGCGTTACAGGGAAGACATCCTCCTCCCTCATGTGTTACCTTTCCTGCAGGCTCATCCTGACATGACCCTCCAGCATGCCAATGTCACCAGCCATACTGCTCATTCTGTGCGTGATTTCCTGCAAGACAGGAATGTCAGTGTTCTGCCATGGCCAGCGAAGAGACTGGATCTCAATCCCATTAAGCACGTCTGGGACCTGTTGGATCGGAGAGTGAGGGCACATTTCCCCCCCAGAAATGTGACGGGAACTTGCAGGTGCCTTGGTGGAAGATTGGGGTAACATCTCACAGCAAGAACTGTCAAATCTGGTGCAGTCCACGAGGAGGAGATGCACTGCAGTACTTAGTATCTGGCGTGGCCACCAGCTGCATTGACTTTTACTTTTGATTTTTGACCTCTCCCCCCTTTGTTCAGGGGCACATTATTCAATTTCTGTTAGTCACATGTCTGTGGAACTTGTTCATTTTGTGTCTCAGTTGTTGAATCTTATGTTCTTAACATATTTCCAAATGTTAAGTGTAAATATGTTAAGAGTTTACATACACATTTGAATAAATGTTTTCCGGTATTGAAAGTTATACCGTCGAAATACACCGGTAAAACGTGTATCGCCGAAGCCTAATGGGAGCCCTTCAAATTTTAGCAGTGTATTATGTTAGCAGCCCTCAAAATGTATTTCCTAAAGTAGAAATGAACCAATGTCCACAACTCAGCTCAATTTATCTATGCATCCCTCTCCCTCTTTATCTCCTTTCTTCTCTCAACCTCTCTATAGCTATGGGAGCTATCCTCAGGTGAGATGCTCCTGTCTGTTCTCTTTGACGTGGGCATCATGTCAGTGACCCTTGACCCCTGCGAGTACTGCCTCTTCTGTGGCGGCAGCGACGGCGGTATATTCCAAGTGTCCCTCTGCAGCCAGGTAAGGTATATATTTTTTGTCTTCACCACCTTAGCCTTTCACAGTTTACCCCTGAGCTTTCCTAGGATTAACGTCTCAACGGCTTTAATTCACATACTGTGAGTCTACCTTAATCGAGCATCCATCAAGCGCAACCTTGCCCATTCGAACATGGGTTTTTTGTTACATAACGTCAAGGTTTCATCAGTGGCCTTCCTGCACATTATAAACAGGTTGCCCTACCATAAATAACCAACCCGTTGTGGATAGTGCCCACGGAGAGAAGTGTCTGGACAGGGGCGAGCTCAGACAGGTGACAGCAAATTGGAAAACAGATATACAGTGGGTACATTAGGCCACAGTCTGGCGACGCACCAAGAGAAAGTGACGTAACTAAGATACTTTGAACTGGCATATCCACCTCTAAAATGGATTTTGCATGTCATAAATTTATCTCCTGGTGTATTCAGTACGTATTGTGCGCTGATATTTTTTATTTCAGTCTGACATCACAACTAGGGCTAGGCGATATGGCCAAAATATATTATATCACAGTATTTAAAATAAAAAAATTGGATGGTTTGATATTTTATATTTTTTAATAATAAAAGTTTGCTTTATGAGTAGTGCGTGACTCTAGGGTGGCAACACATACAGTGCATTCGGGAAATTATTCAGAGCCCTTGACTTCTTGTCTTTTTGAGTTTTGACTTATTCTAAAATGGATTAAATATTTTTTTCCCCTCATTAATCTACACACAATACCCATAATGACAAAGCAAAAACAATGTAAAAAATGTAAATTTATTTTAAAAAATTGAAACATCACATTTACTCAAGTATTCAGACCCTTTACTCAGTACTTTGTTGAAGCACCTTTTGCAGTGATTACAGCCTCCAGTCTTCTTGGGTATGACGCTACCTGTGTTTGGGGAGTTTCTCCCATTCTTCTCTCTAGATCCTCTCAAGCTCTGTCAAGTTGGATGGGGAGTGTCACTGCGCAGCTATTTTCAGGTCTCTCCAGAGATGAAAGACCCGTGTTCAAGTCCGGGCTATGGCTGGGCCACTCAAGGACATAGATACTTGTTCCTGAAGCCACTCCTGTGTTGTCTTGGCTGTGTGCTTATGGTTGTTGTCCTGTTGGAAAGGTGAACCTTCACCCCAGTCTGAGGTCCTGAACATTCTGGAGCAGGTTTTCATCAAGGATCTTTCTGTACTTTGCTCTGTTCATCTTTCCCTTGATCCTGACTAGTCTGCCAGTCCCCGCCTCTGAAAAACATCCCCACAGCATGATACTTTCATCATGCTTCATGGTGGCAGCATCATGGTGCCATGCTTCCTCAAGATGTGAATGCCAAAGTGTTCAGTCTTGGTTTCATCAGACCAGATAATCTTGTTTCTGATGGTCTGAGAGTCCTTTAGGTGCCTTTTGTCAAACTCGTGGATTTATATTAAGAAGCAAAGTGAAAACCGCATCGTTGTCATCAACATTGTTGCAGACTGAATACAAGTGTCTCGTGGTCGAAGGAACAACAAATGCGCTCCTTGAGTGACGGGGTGGGGCTAAATCGGCATGCAGAAAGAGAGAGCAGAGAGGGAAACTCAAGAAGGGAAGTAAACTATAAAAATGGACGTTACAAACTGCGTATCACATTTAACAAACCAAACATTCAAATACCATTATAGAAGGTGAAGTAAAAACCCAAACCGGTCCATGCATCAGTTCCGGCCTATCGTCAAATCAAATCAAATTTATTTATATAGCCCTTCGTACATCAGCTGATATCTCAAAGTGCTGTACAGAAACCCAGCCTAAAACCCCAAACAGCAAGCAATGCAGGTGTAGAAGCACGGTGGCTAGGAAAAACTCCCTAGAAAGGCCAAAGCCTAGGAAGAAACCTAGAGAGGAACCAGGCTATGTGGGGTGGCCAGTCCTCTTCTGGCTGTGCCGAGTGGAGATTATAACAGAACATGGCCAAGATGTTCAAATGTTCATAAATGACCAGCATGGTCCAATAATAATAAGGCAGAACAGTTGAAACTAGAGCAGCAGCACGGCCAGGTGGACTGGGGACAGCAAGGAGTCATCATGTCAGGTAGTCCTGAGGCATGGTCCTAGGGCTCAGGTCCTCCGAGAGAGAGAGAGAAAGAAAGAGAGAATTAGAGAGAGCACACTTAAATTCACACAGGACACCAAATAGGACAGAGCAGTACTCCAGATATAACAAACAGACCCTAGCCCCCTGACACATAAACTACTGCAGCATAAATACTGGAGGCTGAGACAGGAGGGGTCAGGAGACACTGTGGCCCCATCCGAGGACACCCCCGGACAGGGCCAAACAGGAAGGATATAACCCCACCCACTTTGCCAAAGCACAGCCCCCACACCACTAGAGGGATATCTTCAACCACCAACTTACCATCCTGAGACAAAAATACGGTATACAGCCCAGCCCAGGTCACAGCTAGTATCTTTGAAGACTGCAGATGAATAGAGTCAAATAAGCACATTTATTTCCAGCACATGAAAATAACTTTCCATATACTGTCATCAAACCCGTTACCTGATTTATTAATTATTTTAATGAAAACTTGATTTAATTTCCACAGGTGAAGGCACACAGCAGGACACTTTTTCCATGTACACACAAACAAAATAAATAAATTCAGAACATTACAAATAAAATAATCCCCCTCCACGTGTCATTTGCCTTATAATACAACTTTGACTCAATTCCCTATGAGTTAGTCCTGTACATTTCTAGTGACACATGAAAATACAGTAAACTTCGTAAGAGGTGTCCCGCTGATTAGCTGACAGCGCCTTGATGTGTCTCCTCAGTGCTGGCATGGAACAGAGCTGCTAAAGTTTGTTAGTGAAGAGGGGAATGGGAGTGATGTTTGGACCGGTCCACATCTCTCTGGTGCACAAGGCAGGTTATGCTTGCACAAAGCTGGTGGGAGATCGGTAGGGCAGTTCCAGAACACTACTCTGCAGCATCCCTATAGTATCTTTGCTTGGGCTCACCCTGTGTTTTCCAACATACAGTAATCCACTGAGAAAGACTTCTTCAGTTGAAAGGGAAAATATAAATAAAACGTTAATCTACCACTATTTGTAATTCTGCACATGTAGTGGGGGATTCTCTAAAAGCACTCAACTGTTGATTTTCCATGAACTTTCTAAGCATTGCACCATCCTTGTATGGGTGAATCTCCACTGTTGGCCTGAAAGGTGGAGAGGTTGTAGAAAACGGGAAAGGGGGGGATCACTGGCATGACCAGTGTGTTTGGGTTGTAAATAATCTGGGGTCTTTCACAGGGACTGTTGTCTGATCCCATGCCTCTTGAGGGACTTCTTTTCTCCCTGTGTGGCTCCTGGTTGCTGTACATTCCCATAAGAGTAGTCAAGTGTAGTGGAGGCTCCTCAGAGGTGAAGGAGAGGACCATCCTCTTCAGGGAATTTAAGAAAAATGTAAATAGTGAAACGTTAAAAGTTATCCTTTTTAGATACAACTATACTAAATATAGTCACGTCATCAAATAACTGATCAAAACACACTGTTTTGCAATGGTCTACAGTAGCCTCAACAGCACTCTCTAGGGTAGCACCATGGTGTCGCCTGAGGACAGCTATTTTCCATCCTCCTCTGGTTTCATTGACTCCAATACAAAACCTAGGAGTCTCAAGCTTATCATCCCCTTCCTTAGACTCAAAAGATAATTATGGCAGGTTGGAGGACGTCCTCCAGAAGTCATCAGAGCTCTTGCAGTATGAACTAACATCTTGTCTACCTAATCAAAGGATCAGAGATTGAATCTGGTATTGAACGTTTAAGCTGCAGTGCATAAAGTGTGGTGCGTAGTTGACTCAGAGAGAAAGACAATATTTGAACAGTTTTGAACAAATTATTTTCTTCAAAAATTGATGGTTTATTAATGCGTAAGTTCTAGTTTGTTGACTATAACGTTAATATGGTGGCAACGATGTAGGCTGTGTAGCGGTTAGTGGTTATGGTAGGAAGGTTTGGCTTGAGGAGGTTTTTGTACCTTGTCACAGACCGCTGTTGTGTTGTGCTCTGAAGTCCACAAGCGAAGGGAAAAGGTGAGCGGAGGAGAGCACGTAAATGCGAGAAGGAATTATACAACGAGCAAAGTGATGATGCTGCATGTGGCTACTATGAAAGTAAACTGTGTGTGCGGGTGATTCTTTCTGACAATTCTGTTGCAAAACATTTCTTAAACAAAAGCAGACGAAATGAAACCGGGAAGGACCTACCTGAATTTGTCCAATAGAAACTCTATTTGTTTTGTGTGATTACATCCCAGATCAGCTAGATGCAGGCAAAGGTGTTCACGGCGGTATTGAATGTGTTACTGTCTGTTACCTTGATTACGCCAATTTGTCTCTCGACCTGTGCACCTATGTAATAAACATTCATTTGCAGGCTAGGTTGGAGCTACCTCGTGATGGATATGGGGCAAATTCTATCATGTAGTAACCTAAACCTGTGTGTTACATTGCGACGGGTTTATGGAATATAGAAGAAATAATGCGATGCTCGTAAAAAAAAAAACTGATCCCCCCCTAATCTTGAACGGCACTGTCACTGGTCAAGTGGGATCCTTTCTGACAGCTTCTCTTCAAGGAGAAAGGAGACCTGTCATGGTTCAGAGTCACAGTCCCCCGGTTTAGTGCATCTAGACTTACTGCAACATGCTAACCAGGATCTTTGTTCCTCAGCTTTGACAGATCATTTAACACAATATGGACTTTTGTATTAGGCATGGTTTATGATTTATTTGCAGGATGGGCTTCTTTTGTGCCCCAGAAAGTCACATTTCCGTGCATAACAATGTGTGTTTGTCAAGCTGCACCGAATTAATCCAAATTGAGTATGTAACCGACACAACCAACTGGATCAAAGAAGACGTCAATGGATGTTGTTTAGTTTGAGGTTCAAGCTTTGTCCTCTCTTCTCCTTTCTACTTGTCATGAGTTTCATGTCAGGTAAAGAAACTTGCAGAAAAGACTCAATTAAACATGACAGAAATTAATGGGAACATTTTTGCAGAAGAAAGGATCCCCCTCCCCTCATTAGAATACCCTATTTCTATTTAAAACCTGATTTTCCCTCATTCTGGCTCTTGCAGTCATATGAAACTGGGTGTGAGTCACTCCCTGTGCAGGCGGGTTGCCCGTAGGCATCACCCCCCCATTATAGACACTTCCTGTCTCCTTTCTCTTCCTCTCACAGTCCTGCAGGAAGCTCAGACCGAGTGCCTCCAAATCTGTGCTTCAATGACCAAGTCTCACTGCCCCATTTATTCTTCATGTATCGATAATTAAAACTCGCACATTTCAGTTTTTCAACCTCTTTACTCGTCATCTCATTTACTTTGTAATTGTGTACACCTCCACCCCAAATCCGCGACGCTGGAAATGTTGTGGGTGGCACCTGGATGTATGGCCAAACAAACAATATCCCAGAGGCATCAGGTTTGAGTGGAGAAAAGCCCTCTTCTGATACAGATACACCCCCCCCCCCCCCCCCCCCCTCTTTCACTGACTCATGGTTATTGTTCCAGTCCTCTCACAGGTTATTAATACAACCAACAAGTTCATGTTAGTCAGTCAGGCTGACAGGGAGTATGACAATATTCACAGAAACGGTCATATAGATCTAGACTGCTCCTTTGGTTTTCATTAGAATTGTTTATCTACGGTGCAGATTACTTCGTCTAATATTCTGCTATTGGTCAGGGGACTCCACCGCTTATGTTTGTTTTTTGTTTTTTTACAGAAGTATAGCAATAATTGCTTTTAATGTTGTAGTGGAATGACTTGACCTCAGGAAGAATGGCTTAAAGTCAATAAATAGTCATTGATATGACAAGATTTCTGAGACGGCATATAATTGAATTTATTCATATTGAAGTATGTTTTATGTATGCTTAAAAGACCTGTTGCAAGCTGTAATTATTGAGATAGAAAATTGTACACAGGACCTTCTCATCAGCCTGTTTGCATGGGCAAGAGTTTCGGCTTGCCTGGTAACCAATTTACCACATGGTGATGTCAATAGACTCTCTGCCAATAACAGCTAGTTTTAAGTTCAACCCTCGCCATGCAGACCACTCCAAGATCAGTCTTAGCAAAATTCTTCCTTGAGAAACTAAAAAGCCATTTTTGTCCATTTTAATGGAAACTATCACAGTAGGGTACTTAATTGTTACCGGAAAATGATTTGATATTGATATAAAAACGTCTGCATTGGGCCTTTAAAGACTTTGAAAGCCAAGCCGCTAACCCATTGACTCGCACGCCTTGGACTTCCAACCAGTCTTTAGAAGCTTAATTATTTAGGAATGCTGCATCTTAAAGATCAATTGGATAATTAAGATAATTGGAGAGAGAAGAAAGCTTTTATAGCCCTGCTCTGCATTAAATCAATTACATTATCTCTGCATTGTTGTTTTCTATGGTTCAAGTTAAGTCTATAGATGCTGGTGAGTGAAATCACAGCTTTTTACTGCTCCACCATTTCCTCTTCCCTCTGGCTTCCCCCTGGCTCTTAAATTATAATGATCTACTTCAATATGCCGCATTCTTTGTCATTCATTCTAAAGAAATTGCAGATCATCTGTATCTCATTCTTTCCGTGTTTTGATTGAGAATGGATATTGTGGTGTTTGCATTTTTCCAGTTTAATCCTCTAAATTTATGAGTTTGTACATCTTTGATAAAGACATCTCTTCCCTCTTTCTGGTTAACATTGCTTGACACTCTTCATGACTGCTTGTCTTGAAAGTTAGTGTTATTACTTTGGGCCAACTGGATTCCATCACAAATGTTTGATATTTTTCATTTTTTATGTATTAAGAAACTGCCACCTCTACAGTCAGCATCCAAAAGGCATTAACTCTTCACCAGCACGTCTTTTCCTGCTCCCCTAATTGTGCTGTTTACCCGATTTGGAGAGGGTTATTCATTTCCTAGAGAGCTTAACTGTGAATGTGCCTTTGGATCATTGTTTAATAAAGAGGATTTCATACCCTAGCTGGGCAGAAGTTCTTATACATTCTGAGTGAGAGCTGCGTTCGTTGTGCGTTTAGGTCCCCCCTTGTTGTCAAAATTGTTCAGCAGGAGATGAGACAGTGAGCCCAGAATTGTCACATTTGGATAAATAGGCCTAGTCACAGACAGACAGGCTGAGAATTCTCTTCCCCACTGCGAGCCAGCAGCAACCAGCTGTTTCCTTTTCCTGCAGTGTGAAGGTTTTGAAATGTAATCCGGCCAATACTTTTTTGCCATAGGAAATACATAATTTTCTTGCTAAATGGTTCCGGACATCCCTCACGGATTTAAGCACTTGATTTTAACAGTTTAACAGGCTAATGTCACAATTTGTATTTATTTCATCCTTCATCTGTGGTGGATTAGACTAGTTACTGTATTTTTCATTCCACTTCCAACATTTTAGTTAATGGAGTGGTGTGAAATGATACATGATGCTTCCCTCCCACTCAAACCTTCCCTTAATGATTTGAATTTCAGTCTTCTGGCCAGAGCATCAAGCCCAGGCCAGGCTTCTACACAAACAGACAAAATGATTAACTTTTAACCAAATCCCTTTCAAGTCCACTTGTCATGTTTAATTTAGTGCCCTCAAAATAGGCAGTATAGAAGTGATGTAATGATTAGAGTTGGTCAAAGTCAAGTCCAGCGGTGTCCAGTCCTCCCTTTCTTGCTGCATGTCTGACACATCCGCATCCCTAATTAAAGCAATTAAGTCAATCGATCAAACCATTAAGAGGCTGGATAGGGCCACAAATTCCCTGCCAACTTAATAGAGGAGAGGGGGGAACATGTTAGTGAGTGTACCTGAGACGCAAGCTAAATAGCTATGGGAATGAAAAACAACTATCAGAAGTCTGAGGTTTGCTTACTCTGATGAACTTCTTTTGACTTCTTTCTTCTGGTCTGCAGAGCCTAAGTCGGGATAAGACATTCCAGTCGGACAACGAGGGTAACCAGGTTATCAAAGGACACAGGTGGGCTGCCTTCAAGGGCTCTTCTATTTAATATATGCCATTTAGCAGACACTTTTTTCCAAAGCGAACTTAGTCATGTGGCATACATTTTACATATGGGTGGTCCTGGGAATCGAAGGCACTATCCTGGCATTGTAGTGTAGTCATATTTGATATGTGTATATGTTTGATATACATTATATTATATATACATCACATGCGATTCGTAATAAGACAAGCATTTTATGACTCCATAAAGATAATTTAAATTTACAAGCAAGGATTAGGCAATGAGCTGGCGTTGACTAGCAAGAATTGGACTGAGAATTGTATTTATCTCATTAACATTGTACAATGAATGGATTCACATACAAAGCATGAAGCTTAAGTTACAAACCATTACAAAGCATACTTCTTGGCATATACAGTGCATTCGGAAAGTATTCAGACCCCTGGACTTTTTCCATATTTTGTTACATTAGTCTTATTCTAAAATAGATTAAATCATTATATTTCCTCGTCAATCTACCCCATAACGATGAAGTGAAAATACGTTTTTAGAATTTTTCAAATGTATTAAAAATAATCTGATACCTTATATATATATAAGTATTCCGAGGTGCTTCCTGGTTCCATTGATCATCCTTGGGATTTTCTACTACTTGATTGGATTCCACCTGTGGTAAATTCAATTGATTGGACATCATTTGGAAAGGCACACACCTGTCTATATAAGGTCCCACAGTTGACAGTGCATGTCAGAGCAAAAACCAAGCCATGAGGTTGAAGGTATTGTCCGTAGAGCGCCGAGACAGGATTGTGTCGAGGTACAGATCTGGGGAAGGGTACCAAAAATGTCTGCAGCATTGAAGGTCCCCAAGAACACAGTGGCCTCCATCATTCTTAAATGGAAGAAGTTTTGAACCACCAAGACTCTTCCTAGAGCTAGCCGCCCGGCCAAACTAAACAAACGGGGGAGAGGTTCCTTGCTTAGGGAAGGGACCAAGAACCCGATGGTTACTCTGACAGAGCTCCGAAGTTCCTCTGTGGAGATGGGAGTACAGAAGGACAACTGTCTCTGCAGCACTCCACCAATCAGGCCTTTATGGTAGAGAGGCCAGACAGAAGCCACTCCTCAGTAAAAGGCACATGACAGCACGCTTGGAGTTTTCCAAAAGGCACCTAAAGGACTCTCAGACCATGAGAAACAAGATTCTCTGGTCTGATTGAACTCTATTGCCTGAAAGCCAAGTGTCATGTCTGGAGGAAACCTGGCACCATCCCTACAGTGAAGAATGGTGGTGGCAGCATCATGCTGTGGGGATTTTTTTCACCGGCAAGGACTGGGAGACTTGTCAGGATCGAGGGGAAAGATGAACTGAGCAAACTACGGAGAGATTCTTGATGAAACCCTACCCCAGAGCGCTCAGGACCTCAGACTGTGGCGAAGGTTCACCTTCCAGCAGGACAACGACCCTAAGCACACAGCCAATACAACGCAGAAGTGGTTTCAGGACAAGTCTCTGAATGTCCTTGAATGGCCCAGCCAGAGTCTGGACTTGAACCCGATCGAACATCTGGAGAGATCTGAAAATAGCTGTGCAGCGATGCTCCCCATCCAACCTGACAGAGCTTTTAGAGGATCTGCAGAGAAGAAGTTAAAGCTGTCAAAGGTTGGCTAACCATGACTGCATGGCCATGCACGCCTCCAACTTGATCATCAAGTTTGCAGTCGACACAAAAGTAGTAGGCTTGATCACCAACAACGACTAGACAGCCAATAGGGAGGAGGTGAGGGCACTCGGAGTGTGGTGTCAGGAAAACAACCTCTCACTGAACTTCGACAACACAAAGGAGATGATCATGGACTTCAGGAAACAGCAGAGGGAGCACCCCCCTCTCCGCGTCGATGGGACAGCAGTGGAGAAGGTGGAAAGTTTAAGTTCCTCGGCATACACATCACAGACAAACTGAAATGGTCCACCCACACAGACAGTGTGGTAAAGAAGGCGCAACAGCTCCTCTTCAACCTCAGGAGGCTGAAGACATTTTACAGATGCACAATAGAGAGCATCCTGTCAGGCTGTATCACCGCCTGGTTCGGCAACTGCACCGCCCACAACCGCACGGCTCTCCAGAGGGTGGTGCGATGCTGCACAACGCATCACCGGGGGCAAACTACATGCCCTCCAAGACACCTACAGTACCCGATGTCACAGGAAGGCCAAAAAGATCATCAAGGACAACAACCACCCGAGCCACTGCCTGTTCACCCGCTGTCATCCAGAAGGCGAGGTCAGTACAGGTGCGTCAAAGCTGGGACCGAGAGACTGAAAAACAGCTTCTATCTCAAGGCCATCAGACTGTTAAACAGCCATCACTAAAACAGAGGCTGCTGCCTACCTACAGACTTGAAATCATTGGCCACTCTTAACAAATGGATCACTAGTCACTTTATTAATGGCACTTTAATGATGTTTACATTTCTTACATTACTCATCCCATATGTACAGTGCCTTGCGAAAGTATTCGGCCCCCTTGAACTTTGCGACCTTTTGCCACATTTCAGGCTTCAAACATAAAGATATAAAACTGTATTTTTTTGTGAAGAATCAACAACAAGTGGGACACAATCATGAAGTGGAACGACATTTATTGGATATTTCAAACTTTTTTAACAAATCAAAAACTGAAAAATTGGGCGTGCAAAATTATTCAGCCCCCTTAAGTTAATACTTTGTAGCGCCACCTTTTGCTGCGATTACAGCTGTAAGTCGCTTGGGGTATGTCTCTATCAGTTTTGCACATCGGGAGACTGACATTTTTTCCCATTCCTCCTTGCAAAACAGCTCGAGCTCAGTGAGGTTGGATGGAGAGCATTTGTGAACAGCAGTTTTCAGTTCTTTCCACAGATTCTCGATTGGATTCAGGTCTGGACTTTGACTTGGCCATTCTAACACCTGGATATGTTTATTTTTGAACCATTCCATTGTAGATTTTGCTTTATGTTTTGGATCATTGTCTTGTTGGAAGACAAATCTCTGTCCCAGTCTCAGGTCTTTTGCAGACACAAGTTTTCTTCCAGAATGGTCCTGTATTTGGCTCCATCCATCTTCCCATCAATTTTAACCATCTTCCCTGTCCCTGCTGAAGAAAAGCAGGCCCAAACCATGATGCTGCCACCACCATGTTTGACAGTGGGGATGGTGTGTTCAGGGTGATGAGCTGTGTTGCTTTTACGCCAAACATAACGTTTTGCATTGTTGCCAAAAAGTTCAATTTTGGTTTCATCTGACCAGAGCACCTTCTTCCACATGTTTGGTGTGTCTCCCAGGTGGCTTGTGGCAAACTTTAAACAACACTTTTTATGGATATCTTTAAGAAATGGCTTTCTTCTTGCCACTCTTCCATAAAGGCCAGATTTGTTCAATATACGACTGATTGTTGTCCTATGGACAGAGTCTCCCACCTCAGCTGTAGATCTCTGCAGTTCATCCAGAGTGATCATGGGCCTCTTGGCTGCATCTCTGATCAGTCTTCTCCTTGTATGAGCTGAAAGTTTAGAGGGACGGCCAGGTCTTGGTAGATTTGCAGTGGTCTGATACTCCTTCCATTTCAATATTATCGCTTGCACAGTGCTCCTTGGGATGTTTAAAGCTTGGGAAATCTTTTTGTATCCAAATCCGGCTTTAAACTTCTTCACAACAGTATCTCGGACCTGCCTGGTGTGTTCCTTGTTCTTCATGATGCTCTCTGCGCTTTTAACGGACCTCTGAGACTATCACAGTGCAGGTGCATTTATACGGAGACTTGATTACACACAGGTGGATTGTATTTATCATCATTAGTCATTTAGGTCAACATTGGATCATTCAGAGATCCTTACTGAACTTCTGGAGAGTTTGCTGCACTGAAAGTAAAGGGGCTGAATAATTTTGCACGCCCAATTTTTCAGTTTTTGATTTGTTAAAAAAGTTTGAAATATCCAATAAATGTTGTTCCACTTCATGATTGTGTCCCACTTGTTGTTGATTCTTCACAAAAAAATACAGTTTTTTATCTTTATGTTTGAAGCCTGAAATGTGGCAAAAGGTCGCAAAGTTCAAGGGGGCCGATTACTTTCGCAAGGCACTGTATATACTGTATTTTATACCATATTTTGCATCTCGTCTATGCCGGTCGGTTATGGTCCATCCATATATTTATATGTACATATTCTTATTCCATCCCTTCACTTAGATTTGTGTGTATTAGGTAGTTGTTGTGGAATTGTTAGATTACTTGTTAGATATTGCTGCACTGTCGGAACTAGAAGCAGAAGCATTCCGCTACATTCGCAATAACATCTGCTAACCCTGTGTATGTGACCAATAACATCTGCTAACCCTGTGTATGTGACCAATAACATCTGCTAACCCTGTGTATGTGACCAATAACATCTGCTAACCCTGTGTATGTGACCAATAACATCTGCTAACCCTGTGTATGTGACCAATAAAATTTGATTTGACATTGAAGAATCTCAAATATAAAATATATTTTGATTTGTTTAACACTTTTTTTGGTTACTACATGATTCCATATATGTTATTTCATAGTTGGTGTCTACCCTGTTATTCTTCAATGTAGAAAATAGTAAAAATAAAGAAAAACCCTGCAATGAGTAGGTGTGTCCAGACTTTTGACTGGTACTGTATTTCTTCAGACCTTTTCTCAGTACTTTGTTGGCAGCGATTACAGCCTTGAGTCTTCTTGTGTATGACGCTACAAGCTGTATTTGGGGAGTTTCTCCCATTCTTCTCTGCAGATCCTCTCAAGCTCTGTCAGGTTGGATTGGGAGCGTTGCTGCACAGCTATTTTCAGGTCTCTCCAGAGATGCTTGATTGGGTTCAAGTCCGGGCTCCGGCTAGGCCACTCAAGAACATTCAGAGGCTTGTCGCTTTGTCTTTATGGGATTTTGTGTGTAGATTGATGAGGGGAAAAACAATATGTAATACATTTTAGAATAAGGCTGTAATGTAACAAAATATTAAAGGGTCTAAATACTTTCTGAATATACTGTAACCGTCAAACCCTTTTTAAATAGGCCTATACTACAACCATTTAAGGAAAAAAATATTTATTTACTTTTGTTTTCATGTAGATGAACTTGACCTTTTAGTGGGAGTGTTTACTCATGATTATAAGCAATTGTTTTGCTAACTTAATCTCTATTAAACATTCTACATCTCCTCTTTCCAACTGTCCTTTGATGCTGGAGCAGCAAATCCGCGAGATGCGCGGGGGTGTGGAGCGCTTTAGGCTATGGCACTTCAGTAAAGGAATTGTTTAACATCTGGAATTTATTTTATACAATGCCCATTTTCATTGCTTGCTACTTGCTACTACTGGTATAATTTGACACAGACTCTTTTCTTAATCTTTAGACTAATCAACGTTGATGAGGCCCAGTCCTGGCCCATATGCTGCCCTAAGCGAGGCAAAACAAAAATGCTGCAAAACAAAAATTATCTTATAGCCTACTTTCAGGAAAGGTAGCCTAGGTCTTTTATACGTTTTAAGGAAAGGGTTAATATTTGCTCTTGTGTCTGACATATACTGGTGGCTTTGAATTGACGGGTGCTTATACAGGGATGTGCATGTGAGGTCACCGATTCTGTCTATAGGCCTATATGTACATTCAGAAAGTTTCCTAAATTAGCCTGTCTGGACCCAATCTCTTTAATAACACTACTGTCATGATTTAAAATGTTGTAAAAAGAAGACCTGATTTCAGTAGCTTAGGCTACCTTATTTCTCTCATTACGGCATCCTCTCTTTGAAGAACATGTCAATGCCACTGCCATCAAATGACCACGGCAAGGTTTGTGACGTTATGCAAATATTTTGGGAAAACTATGGGTTTTTTCACCCATCGTTTGATTAGTTAGAATTTGTTTGAATGGTTTTGTGCGTCGAAATAGGATCTGTATTAAAAATATATATATATATGCAGAAAATCCAAGTGGCTTTGTCAGTGCTTCATGTTTTAATTTTTGCCATGAAAAAAGATATTGCAATATCGTCACAGCCCTATTCAAGTGACTGGCAGGGACTGTTTCATGGGGCCCTAACCCTAATTGTTACTGTAAGTCAGAGCGTCTGCTAAATTTAATTTTGCCACTTGACTTGTTTGGTGCTTAATACACTACATGACCAAAAGTATGTGGACATCTGCTCGTCGAACATCTCATTCCAAAGTCATGGGCATTAATATGGAGTTGGTCTCACCTTTGCTGCTATAACAGCCTCCACTCTTCTGGGAAGGCTTTCCACTAGAGGTTGGAACATTGCTGCGGGGACTTGCTTCCATTCAGCCACAAGAGCATTAGTGAGGTTGGGCACTGATGTTGGGTGATTATGCCTGGCTCGCAGTCGGAGTTCCAATTCATCCCAAAGGTGTTCGATGGGGTTGAGGTCAGGGCTCTCAAGGCCAGTCAAATTCTTCCACACCAATCTCAACAAACCATTTGTGTATGGATCACACTTTATGCATGGGTGCATTGTCATGCCAAAACAGGAAATGGCCATCCACTAAGTTGGAAGTACAGAATTGTCTGGAATGCCATTGTTTGCTGTAGTATTAAGTTTTCCCTTCACTGGAACTAAGGGGCCTACCCCAAACCATGAAAAACAGCCCCAGACCATTATTCCTCCTCCACCAAACTTCACAGTTGGCACTATGCTTTGGGGTAGGCAGCTTTCTCCTGCCATCTACCAAACCCAGCTTCAGCCGTCGAACTGCCAGATGGTGAAGCATGATTCATCACTCCAGAGTCCAATGACTGCGATCTTTACACCATGCAAGCTGACACTTGGCATTGCGCATGGTGGTCTTAGGCTTTTGTGCGGCTGCTCGGACATGGACATTTCTTCAAGCTCCGACAGTTCCCAACAGTTCTTGTGCTGACGTTACGTCCAGAGGTAGTTTGGAACTCAGTAGTGAGTGTTGCAACCGAGGACATATTGTTATGCACTACTGGCTTCAGCACTTGTCGGTCCCATTTTGGGAGCTTGTGTGGCCTACCACTTCGCGGCTGAGCCGTTGTTTCTCCTAGATGTTGCCATTTCACAATAACAGCACTTACAGTTGACCGAGACAGCTCTATCAGGGCAGAAATTTGACAAACTGACTTGTTGGAAAGGTGGCTGGCATCCTATGACGGTGCCACGTTGAACGTCACTGAGCTTTTCAGTAATACCATTCTACTGCCAATGTTTGTCTATGGAGATAGCATGGTTGTTTGCTCGGTTTTATACACATCAGCAACGGGTGTGGCTGAAATAGCCGAATCCACTAATTTGACGGGGTGTCCACATACTTTTGTATATATAGTCTATGTCCCTGTTTTGGTACCGTACCTGGAATGTGCATACATGGTAATTAGGTTGTCTGTAGTGTGTGAACAGAAGCAAGATAACAATGCTGAAACGCTGCTGTAAGAAAACCAGTTTAGGGAGGAAAGTACTAGGTATTTTTCTTCCAGCAATGGCTTTTGTCCTCCCTTGTGATGTAACTGGACTAAAGCCTAGAGACGCATTTCATTTGTAAGGAAACTAAACAATAGCATTTAATAAATCAGGAGAAAGTATCCGATCAGAACTGGAGAAAGAAAAAATCTGATATAATGCACTTGCTGAAATTGAGATTTTGTGTGACTCTAGATTACATCCATTATTTACTTGGTTAATAATGGACAAGCTTAGACAAATGTTGATCCCCAAACATGATGTTTGAGAAACCTATTTTATTAAGTGGTGATCTCCCTTTCCACTCAACCCTCCACAGGAAGCTAGTGACCTGTCTGTCTGTGTCTATGGACGGCACTCTCCTCCTCTCGGGGTCCCACGACGAGACCATACGACTGTGGGACATCCAAAGCAATCAGAGCATCCGCAGCATCAACCACAAAGGTGAGCTTGAATGACCCCTCGTCTCAACAAACCCTTGTGTCACCTCAGTGGTCCAAACCCATCTCTTCAGTTCAGCCATTGAGACATTGATTTCTCCCCCAACACCCTGAATCATACATCACCTAATCTCCCGAGACTGAATGGGATGCATGAGATAACGAGCTGCAGTAGTTCCAGTCTTTGGGTTTTCGTCACTCGTTATATAGACTTTTCAGGATTGGGCGAAAGCTGTGCTTAAACGTCTTTGCTTCAAGTACTTTGTGCATTTGCCCACACGGATCGGAAGGGGAGGGGATTTGGCTTAGTTTCCTTTTGCGAGGGTGGAGACTTTGTAAACTTCTCTCAATTTCTAACACATATAGACCCAGAAGTTAAGCACACATCTGACCAAATGACGCAAGATTTTACTTCTGGGTTGACCAAGATTATACATCACCCTGCCCCCCAGCCCGTGTTAGAAAACCTTTCCACTGTTGCCCTTCCTTGAGGTCATGGTATGTACGGTTTGACATGCATGCCCTTTGGCCTGTACTATGCTCCAGGTGCCGGCTTTGTCTGCTCGTGCTCTCCGTCTCTCTTACTGGGCGCCAACGGCAGACGCCAAACTCAATTCCCTTCTTGCTCTATGCTTTGGGTTCAGCTTGGGCTGTTGTGTAGTGGTACGCTGATGTGTTTATTTATGTTTGCTCTTAATGTTACTTTGTGAAGCAGATATAGAGGGCTTGCAGTGGCATCACAAATCACCTGACAACCGCGCCATGTTGGAAGTCTGTTGAAAGCAGATCTACTAAGCTAATTGTTAGAAGAATGAAGATAATGTGTTCAAAGATACAGTTAATGACTATAAGGGAGCAGAGCTGTCAAAGTAGAGAGTTGTTTTTTTCTCCGTGGAGTTACCATCACATTGAGGCGTCTGGTCTTTCTATGGGCCACAGCACCCACTCAGTGCGACGGTGGAGTCCCTTTCTGTTCATTAAGTGCTTTTAGAGAACTGGGATTTGGTTGCATCACTGGGCAGGTTGCGAACTCATTTTGTTTTAATAGGATGTTTCTGTTCATTCAGCCACTGTGACTGGTTGGCTGTCTATCAGTTTTTGCCGGGTGGAGGAAGTAACGACGTTCAACAGCACTTTTATTGAACTGTCTTCTGGGATAACTAAACGGAACCATGGCCTTGCCAGATCTTTTTTGGCAGTGCAATCTCTTGTTTTTTTGGGGGTTGGAGCTTGGTGTTATTTACCCCTGTCGAGTTTGTAGGTTTGTGTCGTTGTAAGGCAGTCATCGGACTTTCTAAAGAGAAGGCTGAGAGGGTCATGCTGGGTGTTGATCAGCAGTTTAATTTACAGAGTTTATTTATTAAACACACAAAAACACACATTTTCACTCACACAGCTGGAAAGGCACACTCCCCACTGCTGACCACCATATGCAATGCCTCAGAGCTGATCAACACTGCTCTGCAACTGAAATTATTGGGCTGTCAGAAAACACCACTAGCCCAGAGAGCTCTTTTCAGGTAATAAATTCTTCCTTGAAAATAATCTAACAGTATATCAAGTCAAGAAGCAGTGGGCTAGTATTGAAATGTGAGAATTAATCTAATGATTTGGGTTTTAGCATGCCAATGTTGTGAGGGTGTTAAATGCAGAAGAAGACAGGAATTTATTTGTTAAGCTATAATCCACTGCTTATGTGCATTCCACTCCTGTCATGCTAAACATTTTTGTCACATGACATGGAGTACAAGGACTGGAATGTTAGCACTAAACAGAGACTGGCGACCAGGCTTATAATTAGGCAAGATGATAAAGTTCAACATCAACAACCTATTTATTTTGTCATTTGCTATGTGTTTTTTTCTTCTTCCGTTTTTCAACTCCATTATTTAAATATTACAATTTAAAGTTAATTGAAAATAATCTTTAATGACATCATCAGATTTAGACTATTCAACAACCCCAGTAGCAAAACAAGAGAGAAGCACAAACTTTAGGCTGCGGTCTATTTTCATACAGTAAATAAACAGCCCGTAACACTTGCACCAGTCAACTATGAACAAGTGAACACAACCACCACGCCCAAGTTTATAGATGGATGTCAACTCTGTCTCCCCTGAGGGTGTCTATGCTCCATGGGCTGCATTCTGTGTCAGAGGCGCTCAACCTCTCTCCAGATGTCTTCCCAGCCCCCACCTTGTCTTCCTCAAGGATCAGTGAAGAGGGCCAGTTCAGCCTGTAATTGAGTCGTCAGAAGGTCCCGGGCACCCCTCCCAAGTTCTAGCCCAGTTTTCCCAGCTCTGTTCTGGGAGAGCAAATACAGTTATTGGCCCTCTGAAGGCCTGCCTGATCATGGAGGCAATAAAAAAACATTCACAGCCCTTTTGCTCTAAGCTCTGCGGCTCGACCGGCACAAATCGGAAGAGCAGTGGTAGAAAATCAGAGCCACTGACAAGCGACTGGAAGTTTATGGAATGGTGGCTTTGAAAACACGGCTGTTGAAGAAATTAGGTGTACAGTCAATGTGCTTTAAACTAACTTCAGTTCAAATTATTTAGCATTTGGCTTATTTAACAGATCATACCAGTCCCCCATAAACATTTTTGTCTATTAAACTCTATTATTGTCTATTAAACTCAGCAAAAAAAAAAAAATCCTCTCACCGTCAACTGCGTTTATTTTCAGCAAACTTATGTGTAAATATTTGAATGAACATAACAAGATTCAACAACTGCGACATAAACTGAACAAGTTTCACAGACATGTGACTAACAGAAATGTAATAATGTGTTCCTGAACAAAGGGGGGGTCAAAATCCATTTTATTTTACCCCACTCTTCCACCTGCATGTTCCTGGACATTTCTGGGGGGAATGGCCCTCACCATAGCCCTAGATCTCACCCTCCGATCCAAGAGGTCCCAGACGTGCTCAATGGGAGTGAGATCTGGGCTCTTCGCTGGCTATGGCAGAACACTGACATTTATTTATTTATTTTACCTTTACCTAGGCAAGTCAGTTAAGAACACATTCTTATTTTCAATGACGGCCTAGGAACAGTGGCTACCACTAGGCTACCCTGCCGCCCCATTCCTGTCTTGCAGGAAATCCTGCACAGAACGAGCAGTATGGCTGGTGGCATTGTCATGATGGAGGGTCATGTCAGGATGAGCCTGCAGGAAGGGTACCACATGAGGGAGGAGGATGTCTTCCCTGTAACGCACAGCATTGAGATTGCCTGCAATGATGACAAGCTCAGTCCGATGATGCTGTGACACACTGCCCCAGACCATGACGGATCCTCCACCTCCAAATTGATCCTGCTCCAGAGTACAGGCCTCGGTGTAACGCTCATTCCTTCGACAAAAAAACGCGAATCCGACAATCACCCCTGGTGAGACAAAACCATGACTCGTCAGTGAAGAGCACTTACAGTCCTGTCTGGTCCAGTGACGGTGAGTTTGTGCCCATAGGCGATGCTGTTGCCGGTGATGTCTGGTAAGGACCTCCTTACAACAGGCCTACAAGCCCTCAGTCTTGCCTCTCTCAGCCTAATGCGGACAGTCTGAGCACTGATGGAGAGATTGTGCGTTCCTGGTGTAACTCGGGCAGTTGTTGTTGCCATCCTGTACCTGTCCTGCAGGTGTGATGTTCGGCTGTACCGATCCAGTTACAGGTGGTCTGCCACTGTAAGGACGATCAGCTGTCTGTCCTATCTCCCTGTAGTGCTGTCTTACAGGCTGACTACACTGCTCGCTTCACGTCTGTGAGTGTTGCAAAATATATTTAGAAATCTATATTATTCAATTATTGCACACACAATGCTCGTGTGTGCGAGCAACGAGCGTCTGCGTTGCCAGGGGCTAAAATAGAAGTCTGTTCTATTTTTGACGCAGATCACGCTGCAAGTCCTGCCTCCCCCATCTCCTCATTGGTTTATAGAAGCGGGTACCCACGTGCCATCTCCTCATTGGTTATACCCACATGGGTGACTGAAAGACGAACATGGTCAGTGGCGGTAATACACCTAATTTATGAAAGTTGCCAATCGCAATATAGAGTCAAGAGAAGAAAAAGCCTAGAAGGAGGAGAGATGACTAGAAACGATTCGGTTGACTGTTTTATCTGTGGATTAACTGTCAGAGTAGAGGACCTTGTGCATTTCAGGTAAAATACCAACTCAATGTTTACATCCCAGGACAAATTAGCCAGCAGCAGCAAGCAAGCTAAATAGGACAAATTAGCTAGCAAGCTAGCTAGCTAAATTTACATTAATGTTTAATGCTTTTCGATATTTTAACCTGCGTGTCGTGATGGCATTTTGGTGTAGGGAACAAAATAAATGTATGCACAATGGCACACACGCGCAGCCGGTTCGTGTTCCATGTTAGACATCTCACAGTACGGACATTGCAATTTATTGCCCTATACACATCTGCAGTCCTCGTGCCTCTTTGCAGCATGCCTAAGGCACATTAACGCAGATAAGCAGGGGCATCTTTCTTTTGGTGTTTTTCAGAGTCCGTAGAAAGGCCTCTTTAGTGTCCTAAGTTTTCATAACTATGACCTTAATTGCCTACCGTCTGTAAGCTGTTAGTGTCTTAACGACCGTTCCACATGTGCATGTTCATTAATTGTTTATGGTTCATTGAACAAGCATGGGAAACAGTGTTTAAACCCTTTACAATGACGATCTGTGAAGTTATTTGGATTTTTACAAATTATCTTTGAAAGACAGGGTACTGAAAAACTGACATTTTCATATGATGGTACCATTGGTGTGAGTGGTCGGAGGACAAAACAGAGGCCTCAAACTATATCCTACTTCTATATTATTATTATTTGTATCTATATTCTTTATCTGTATTATTTTTATCTATATTATGGTCTATTATTATTATAATAATCTATATTATTATTATTATAATCTATATATTTATTATAATCTATATTATTATTATAATAATATAGATTATTATTATCTACATTATTACAGTCTATTATTATTATTATCTTTTATTATTATTATAATAATCTATATTATTTGTATTATTATAATAATCTATAATCTCTGCAGATCAGTTGCCAAAGAAATGAATGTCGGATTCAACGTTCCAGCATGGGCCCTAGGGTAGAAAACTAGAGTGACTGTTAGTGTGCATTAACACGGTCATTCAGGACCGGTCGGTAGAGCAGCACATCAGTGTTGTAGTCCTCTCACATCCCCTTGCCACTCTGCCACAAACTGCTTTGGCATAAACTGCTGCACTTTTCTTCTCAGCCCTTGTTATATGCCGCTTAAAGAGTGATTGAGGCTGGCACCTCAGTGGGACCTCCCACTTAGAAGAGGACAAGAGCCTTGTGTCAAAGTCATTGTGTGGAAGTAGCCTGCCCTATACCATTACTGCTTAGTGAGCACTTGCTTCACCACCATTAGATACTGGCATGGCATTACAATGAGAACTCACCAAAAAGTTCATTTACACAAGTTTGCATATTTATGAAAGGAATTTTGGTTTGTATCTGGAAACACAAGATGTCTCCTTTTTAAATCTAGATATCCTTAGTTGACGAAACAGCCACGTCTGTGTGGGATATTACAACAACAAAGAAGTTACTACAAACAACAAGCATATATTGCAGGAGAAATTGATTTATTAAAATCATCCCATCAGGATTTTCTCTGTTGCTGTTGTATGTAGTTAGTGCATGGCCAAAATGTTGTATTTCTAATATCAATGTGTTGGACATTAATTTCATATATACTCTACTCTACTCATACACAATTCAAACACCACTAATCTTTCAACCCGCATTACATTTCATAGTCCTCTCAACGTGAGAAAAAGTTGTCAAGCAGAGGCGCTACCACAGGAATTTGACCAAGAGCAAGTGCAACATTTATCTTCCTCCAACTTCCATATCGTTATCTTGATAATTGTTTAGATTATCTCCATATCGTTATCATGATAATTGTTTAGATTATCTCCGTATCGTTATCTTGATAATTGTTTAGATGATCTCCATATTGTTATCTTGATAATTGTTTAGATTATCTCCGTAAGCGCCTGGGTCTAATTGTATGGTTTCTGCCGAGGGCATCGATAGATATTATGTGGGCTGGAGCAGAGCTTGTCTAGTGCTCCCCTCCCACACATCTCTGCACCCCTGCTACGTGATCCTGCTTGGCAGCTGGTAGAATTTCAGAGTGTATGTTGGAGGGACCCGGACCATTAGTGTAATTCCAAGAGTGGGAGCCAAGTCCCAGGGATCGATATCTGTAATTAAGTGGGAGATAATTAGCCAGCCCTTATTACTACAACAAGGAATAAATATACTCTCCTCAGTTACCCCATACACAAACTACATTTTAAACAGGGCCCAATTCTTGGATGTGGTGAAATACAGGTATGTATGCTAACTCACCTCCTTTTCCTCTCTCTACCTCCTTGGATTGTTGCAGTGGCTTCTACACGCATAAAGAGCAAATTGCACGAATTTGCACAAATCTCCCTGGAACCACATTGAAAACCCGTTGATTGGGAACGCTCTGAAATCCTCTGAATACCGCGAGTGCTGCGGTGGCTGTGCATAAATAACTAACAGTCCTCTGGTTGTCTGTTAATATAATACCGATGGACAGGGATTAAGGCAGGAGGAGAGCACTTCTGCTTCCTGTTTACCCAGGTTTATCACCATACTTATCAGGCACAATATTGCCCTAGTGTTTCCCTCCCTCCACTAATCCGCATTATTCATGATCTAGTTCTTTAGACTTTGGGGATTGTATTTATGTGCTGATGAATAAATGAACAGCAACCTGTTGCTTTGATTGGCCCATTCCCATATTAATGTACAGGTGGGTATGTTTTTCCACTCTCTCTCCCCCATTTATCTTGCACTCTTTCTATCTCTCCCCCTCTCCTCTATTTCTCTTGCCCTCTCTCTCGCCCCCTCACACCCTCTTGCTCCCTTTCACGCTCCCTCTCGCGCTCCCTCTCGCGCCCTTTCACGCGCCCTCTTGCGCTCCCTCGCGCCCTCTCTCTCTCCCCTCTTTCCCTCTCCAATTTCCTATTTCACTTGCCCTCTCTTTCTCTCCCCTCTATTCCGCTCTCTCCACTTGCTCTCTCCCCCTCGCTGTCTCTCTCACGCCCTCGTCTATTTCTCTTGCCTTCTTTCGATCTCTCTCCCCCTCTCGATCTCCCTCTCCCCCTCTCGATCTCTCTCCCGCTCGCCCTCTCCCCCTCTCGATCTCTCTCCCGCTCGCCCTCTCCCCCTCGCTCTTTCCCCTCTCACTTTTTCTCTCCCCATTCTCACCTACTCTCTCCCCCCCTTGCCTACTTTCTCTCCCCTCTTTCTCGTTCCCTCTCCCCCTCTCTCGTTCCCTCTTCCCCACTCTTTCTTTCCCCCTCTCTCTTTCCCCCTCTTTCTCTCATCTCTCCCCCTCTTTCTTCTCCTACTCTCTCGCCTCTATTTCCTATTTCACTTGCGTTCTCTTTCGCCTTTTTCTCTCCCCTCTCTATCCCGCTCTCTCACTCTTTCTCGCTCTCTCCCTCTCTCTCCCCCCTTTCTCTCTCCCTCTCGCTCTCTCCCCCTCCCTCTCTCTCCCCTTCACCCGCTCACTCTCCCCCTTTCTCCTTCCTTCCCTCTCTCTCCCCCCTTTTTCTCCCCTCTCTCTTTCCCTCTCCCCCCTCTTTCTCTCCTCTCCCCAATTTCCTATTTGTCTAGCCCTCTCTTTCTCTCCCCTCTTTATCCCGCTCTCTCCCCCTCGCTCTCTCTCACCCTCTCCCCTCTCTTGCCTTCTCCTCTCTCGCACTCCTCTCTTCCTCTCTCCTGCTCTCCCCCTCTCTTTCTCTCCCCCTCGCCTACTCTCTCTCCCCTTTTTCTCTCTCCTCTCTCCCCCTCTCCCCCTTTCTCTCTCTGTCCTTCTCACCCTCTCTCCTCTCGCTTTTCTTTCCCCCCCCTTCCTCCCTTCCCCCCCTCCCTCTCTCTCTCTATCCCGCTCTCACGAGCGTTCTCCCCCTCGATCGCTCTCGCTTTCTCTCACATCACTCTCTCCCTCCCTCCTCTCTCGCCCCTCTCTCTCGCTCAAACCGCTCTCTCCCCCTCCCCCTTTTCTATTTCTCACCCTCTGTCTCGTCTCCCCTCCTTGCGCGCCCCTCTCTCTCGCTTTCTTTCCTTTCTCTCTCCTCTCCCCTCTCTTTCTCTCTCCCTCCCTCTCTCTCTCTCTCGATTTCTCTCCACTTCTCGCTCTCCCTCTCTCTTTCTCCCCCTCTTTCTTTCCCTCTCCCCAATATCCTATTTCACTAGCCCTCTTTCTCTCCCCTCTCTATCCCGCTCTCCCCCTCGCCCTCTCCCCTCTCTCGTGCTCCTCTATTTCTATCGATCTCTCTCCCCCTCTCGATCTCTCTCACCCTCTTGATCTCTCTCTCTCCCCCCTCTCTCCTGCTCTCCCCCTCACTCTCTCCCTCTTGCTCTCTTCCCCTCTCTCTTTCTCTCTCCCCCTCTCACTTTTTCTCTCCCACCTCGCCTATTCTCTCTCCCCTTTCTCTGTCCCTCTTCTCCCCTCTCTCTTTCTCCCCTCTCTCATTTCTCCCCCTCTTTCTTCCCCTCCTCTCTCTATTTCCTATTTCACTTGCCTTCTCTCTTGCCTTCTCTCCCCTCTATCCCGCTCTCTCTCTCTCTCGTCTCTCTCTCTTTTCTCTCTCCTCCCCCCTTTCTCCCCTCTTTCTCTCCCCCTCTCTCTTGCTCCCTCTTTCTCTCCCTCCCCCTCTCCCTCGCCCCCTCTCCCTCAATTCTCTCCCCTTCTCCCGCTCGCTCTCCCCCTTGCTCTCTTTCCCCTCTTTCTCTCCCCTTCTCCCCCCTCACCTACTCTCTCCCCTCTTTCTCTGTCCCTCTTCCACCCTCTCTCTGTCCCTCTCCCCCTCTCTTGCTTTTCTCTCTCCTCTCGCCCTCTCTCCTCTCGCTTTTCTCTCCCCTTCTCCCCCTCTCTCTCCCCCCTTGCTCTCGTTCACCTCTTTCTCTCCCCCTCTCTTTCTTTCCACTCTCTTTCTCTCCCCCTCTTTCTCCCTCTCGCTCGCTCTCACTTTCTCTCACATCACTCTCACCCACTCCCTCCCCCTTGCCTCTCTCGCACGCGCTCACTCTCTCTAGCTTTCTCGCTCCTCTCTTTCGCTCTTTCCCTCACCCCCCTCTCTCCTCTCCCCCTCTTTTCTTCACCCCCTCTCCTCTCCTCCTTTTTTTCTCACCCCGTTGCTCTCTCCTTTCCCCCTTTTTTTCCCCCCCCGTCGCTCTCTCCTTTCCCCCTTTTTTTCTCCCCCCGTCGCTCTCTCCTTTCCCCCTTTTTTTCTCCCCCCGTTGCTCTCTCCTTTCCCCTTTTTTTCCCCCCCCCCCCTTTCCCCTTTTTCCCCCCCCCCCGTCGCTCTCTCCTTTCCCCCTTTTTTTCTCCCCCCGTCGCTCTCCTTTCCCCCTTTTTTTCTCCCCCCATCGCTCTCTCCTTTCCCCCCTCTTTTTCTCACTTCCTCTCCTCTCCCCTTCTTGCTCTCCTGTCTCTCTCGCCCCCCTCTTTCTCTCCCCCTCTCTGTCTCGCCCCCTCTCTCTCCCTCGCCCCCTCTCTCTCTCTCACCTCATCTTTCTCTCCCTCGCTCCCTCTCTCCCTCCACTCTCTCTCTTTCTCTCTCGCTCACAGCTGCCCCAATTGAGATTTCCCATGATAGAAATGCATTATTCAATTCCCTTGTTGGCTGAAAGACAAACAAAAATTGGGACATAAAGCTGTGATCCTTCCAAACATAAAGTAGAACCGCAGAAAGTAGAACCGCAGTTTAAAAAATACTTGAGTTGGATCTGTGATTTCATGCTCAATAAGCATGGCAATTTAGCGCACCACATCAAATGTTAAAGCTTGTACAGCAGAAGGCTGAGCCTGTCCAGTGACTTCTGGTAATACAATATTCATTCTCTCGTAGCTTGTAGATTAATCTTCTTTCCTGCTGAACATGGTGACAAGGTAAATAATGATCCAGCAGAAATATTGACTGCTGAATCTCACATAAGACAGGACAAGGAGACCCACCGGAAATTTAGTTTAGAAAGTACTTTTGTTTCCTGTCTCATTGTATCATGCAGGTGTTTTCACTTTTTACCTTTTAATGAAGTGTGTGTTAAAGGATTTTAATAGAATTAAGTCTGTCAGAGAAAATGTGGTTCTGGCTACGGTCAAGAGAATTACATTAACCATGTCACAATTCCTTATGATGGATATAGACTCTGGCCATTTAACCTCACTCCCTCTCGCTCAATCTTATGTTCAATCAAAATAAATTATTCAACAAACGAAACAGACTACCAAGAGGATATCCAAGCTTTCTCTTGGCCTAGTCATGATTGCACTATATAAAAATCGCCCTGCCATTTCCTGGTTGCTAAAATTCTAATATTTCACCTAATTTCAGTTTGAGATAAAACAAGCAAGTATAGTGTAGACAATCATTGTAGCATTTAAACTGCTGTGAAAAATATTTTCCATAAATATTGTATTTTCAGCTGTTTGAAGCTGCTGTACAAAGCCTAAAATAAAAGATGCAAAAACTAAACTTAAGCACGGGAAGCATAGAAATAGTGCACATTGAACAGATCTACCACTTCTTAGACCTACTTTCAATGTGAATGACTGATCTATAACTAAAATGTATATGTGAATTTGGATGGTTCTACCCAAACAGTTACATATTGCAGCTTTAATGTTGTATCCCTTGCCCTTGACTTTGCAGGTCAGTTTATTAATTATGCTCAGTGATGTATTTTTGCTACACTATGCAAATGAGGACACTGATTTTGATTACATTGACTTTTTGTCAATATTGCTGTCTATCAGTGACTCGATGCCTCTTCAATCATTAATAGAAGCAAATTCTTATGTACTCCAAGTGGTTTGTCAATCAGCAAATTGGTAATGCAGCCTCTGAGATTGACCTTTGAGGTTAGCCAATGGAATTACATTTCAGGACCCCCAGGAGAGATGTCTGAATGCAGCTCCTCAAAGTGACAGGCCAAAGACGAGGGTAGCGGGCTGAGTCAAACAAACGCATTTAACTGAATAGTTATGGGTCTCCGCTTTCAGAGTGAAATGCAAGGCGGAGTTGCAGAGTGTAGATAGCTGTGCACTTCCTAAGCAAAACTCTCCTTTGAGAGGGGATTTGGTATGCCAAGCGTTTTAACGGTTAAAGGGTGCTCGCTCTGTGCCAACGTCAGGAGAGCGATAAATCAACACCCACCATGTTCTTTTTCGTTTTAACCTCCCTCCCCTGGCGTGAAATGGCTCTGGCAGCAATCTGGGTGCGCTGATGAGGAATTACAGCTCCCGTCCCTCCCTTAGTCAATTTAGATGCTGATGTAAAGATTTAAAGTGGGAGCAAAGATGAATGCTTTGACAAACTGGTGACTATTTTCACCTTTCGTCTTCCTGTATCCACGCTGATAAGCTGAGACGACAGAGAGGTTGCCAAGGCCTGCTTTCACTACTGTAAGCATGTTACATTTTATGGTGGAGGAAAATGTAAGTGTTATAATAAATAAGTACTGCTATGAATGACAGCCTACTGTAAGTTTTCAGTGTTATGACAATGTGGTAGGGTTGTGAACGTTAAAATGAAATTGGGATAATTAATGTTAAGAAAAAATTCCCCCCACAAAATGAAAATCACATTGCAGTCATCACAAATCATATTATTTGCCGTATTATAGACCAACTAGACTATAGCCTATAAAGGCCTGGGCAAAGTTATGTCATTTAAATTAAACCAGAGATGAGAAAGTGAACTTTAGGCTATTGAATTTGCAAGACAAGATATTGCGAGATACAGATTACCAAGACCGATCCACACGTTTTTTTTCTGTGTGCTGGCTCGCCTGCTCTTTCTGTTCGCTAATGATGCGGGTGTCTTCTTCGTCTTCTTCTTCCCACAATCGACTGGAGTGTGGACCTCAGTTCATCGTTCAATCACCCACGTGGGTGTATGCTCCTAAAAACCAATGAGGAGATATGAGAGGCAGGATTTGCAGCCCGTCAAGTGTCAAAAATAGAACCAAGTTCTACTATAGCACCTAGGTACACAGACGCGCAAGCAGGTTGGATGAAACGATTGAATAACATGTATGTGTATTTAATATGTAACTAAAGTGGTGTTGTCAGCATGTAAAGCTCTAACTGCTAGGCTACCTGCTGCCCCTAGCCTCCTAGCTGTTTCATTGATGATGGGCCCTGCTTTACTGGTTGAGACATCGCAAGCTGAGACATTTTTAGATACTCCATTCCATTGCGAAATACAGCTTTGATTACCAATAGATATGCCAAGTGCACAGTTCTGATTCTGTCTGCCTGGTGGCCGACTTCCCTACACTTTGCCCCTCCCCTTTCTCTGTCCCCCAATTGATCGCAATGGAACGTGAGTATTTGTGTTCTACGAAGTATGGCAACTAATTATTTTCCTCCGTTCCAAAAATACTGAATCTTAGGAGTCGATTTCTAGCAGAATCGGAATCTTGACACTCAGGAATTGGAGTCGACACCGGCAGTCGACGTGCAAGGAGTCGAAGAATACATTATTTAGCAGTCTACTCTCTACCACTATGTCGTCATCGTTAGCAGTTGGAAAATGGCAGAGAAAAGCAAGCGACAGCATCAAAGTCCTGTATGGCTTTACTTTGAGAAGGTATTGAAATGCAAACTTTGTGATGTGGAATTCCGGTATAGTATGTGGAACAGGTGTAATGTGGAACAGGTGTAATGTGGAACAGGTGTAATGTGGAACAGGTGTAATGTGGAACAGGTGTAATGCTTAACAATCTGAGAGGGACCCACCTTGGGACCCAAAGCATTGATGGCAGCAGCACAGTCGCAAAAATGGCTGTTGAATGGGAAAGCATTGGGCATACTGGAATTTACACCAGCCAAGCCCTGTAGCACAATATAGAGCTGTGCCAATGTCTGACTCACATTGTCATAAGCGTGTGTGTGTGCGCGCACATTACTGCAGTTAAACGGGACTGTGGGAGGGAGCGCACCCACCTTGTAACCCCCCCCCCAGACTCTGGAGATTTATTGTCACATACATAGAATTCCCTAAGCTGTTTTTTTTAGGCCTCCTCCTACTGTTCCTCAGCTAACTGATCATGATTTTGACTGATGAATATTGGCCATGAGATATGTTGGGAGTTAGCACACAGGAAACAGCAGAGGAGCTGAGGGGAAATAAATGCATCTTCTCTGAGGAGACTCGGTGATCTGAAATATCCGTCTGGCCCTAAACCATGGCGGCATGATAAGCATCAGTACATTAGGGATAGCTTGATCGAAGCCTCCGAGTCGGACGAGGCATCAGTGGGGAGTTTAATTAATGTAAAAGGTGAGGACGACCCCGGCCTGATCCACTACTGACAGTCTGAGTTGGATGCTCCTTCTAGCAGTCGCCGAATACAATCAACCGAGCAGGTTGACGTTTGTTGTCATGAGTCTTGTCCTGGAGGCAGAACGGAGCGATTTCCCCTTAGATAGTCCAACTGCAAAGTAAAAATTGTCTATTGAAAAAATGATGACAAAAATGTGCTTTTCGGTCTTAATTTAAGGTTTAGGGTTAGTCATTAGGGTTAGCAGTATGGTTAGGTTTAAAATCAAAATGTAACATGTTATGACTTTGTGGCTGTGCCAAATAGTGACCACTGCAGAGCTGCCTCCAGAACAAGATTCATGAGGAAAAAACGCTAACCTGTATCAACTGGATATACTCTTTATTCTCCGCTGTTCCTCGATGTCACTTTGATAAATGCATGGTACAGACAGCAATCTGTCTAGTTGTCTCCTGGTCCATTTCCTCTGAAAAGTGTCACACCTGATGTTACATGTACTTATTTTTTAATTGGTATAGATTCCCTCTAGTACTGGTGCTGAGTAAGTGCCCTACCTTGTGTCTGATATGTAGATAAAGTGTGATTACCACAGAGATAAAACAATAGTGACTTATCGCTACAATGATTACTGTTTTGTCATCATATCAATATTGTGTAACAGCTCTAATTACATAATATGTCTCAAAATGCCATATTTTCATCCAATTCAGTTGAATTTGAACACATTTATGTAAGTGTTTGGACCTCAAATATTTGTTTGCTTCTCCACACACACTCATAATTGCCATTTCAACCAGAAGGAGCCGGTCAGGGTTGTTATAAATTGTGGCATTGTTTTGACAGGCCTGAAGAACTTGAGATTCAGAAACTACACTTATGAAAGGGCTTAAGGAATAGCATAAATCCTGGAGCGCTTTCCATTCCGTGTTTTATCTGCCCTCCAAAGATTAGAATTATGAGCGTCAGCTTGTGTACAGTACACGCTCCCTCAACAAAATCTCCATATTCTACTCATAAATAATTTATCATCTCTACTGGTGTTTATTTTTCAGTCTATGATGCTAATTATGCGGGATCCAATTAATTAGTCCGCATGGGCACACTGAGGGAACCTTTAGTTTTTATTGAGTTAGGCTATTTGTCCATAAATGCTTTGTCTACTTGACTGCGATAACTTAACAGTGAAGCTCAGCCAACTACGCCAACACATGGTAGGCAATTTGTTCCAATAGATATTTTTGGGGCCGCGTGTTTAGGGACTTAAGAGACAGGAAGTGAATTAACATTTCAATATGCACTGATGTTTCATGCAACATGCTGTGTTCATACATCCCAGTTGAATGATTCCATTTGTTTATTTTCTATATCTGACTCTCTCTCATTCCTTCTCTTTCTCCCCCTCTAACCTCGGGGAATGAAATTATGATATGATGGAGGAAGGATTTAATGCTGCCAAAAAGTTTTCATAAAGTTAGAATGGCTGACAATGTTCCAGACGTTTTCATTCAAGCATGATTACTCCTGGGCTACAACACCCCAGGACTTGTTCACGTTCAACCATCGCCTAGGCTTCACCTTGACAGACCTTTTAGATAAGTCTTCTCTTACCCTAAACCGGAGGAACAAAATAGACGTGTGTTTACAGCGTAGAGAGTACTCCACTGTGATATACAGAGCTGACTAATGTCAACCAAATAGTGAGGAAAGGGGATGCTCAAAATGGATGTTAATGACTGAATGAAAACAGGCGTAGGTGAAATACTTCATCTCGGCAACCCAGAACCAGATTTAGCGTGAGGCCTCCAGCCAGCTGGAACGGACAAAATATAAGAAAACAATCTATGCCTTCAAGGACCAGTCAAGTAGATTGCACATCTATAGCTGTGAGTGATATAGCCTACCGTACTACTCACTGTAGTGTGTGTATATACCGAAACTCAGAGCAAACTAAGTTTCAGAGTTGTTTTTAAAGGGATTTTAAAGTTCTCCTCAATATCAAATTCACATGTATTTTACACTATTATAAAACATTTGTTAAGGTTACAACAAGAGAGCAAGTCTGCCATATCATTTTTCCTAGATTAGTATACCTGAAAACCAATGTGTGCATGATGCTTCTGCATTTTAGGAGAGCACAATCATTTTAGGGAGGTTACTTGGTGTTCTATGATAATAATGAATGATTGACTGTCATAAATAAACCCAGTCTAGGTACAGTGCCTTGCGAAAGTATTCGGCCCCCTTGAACTTTGCGACCTTTTGCCACATTTTAGGCTTTAAACATAAAGATATAAAACTGTATTTTTTTGTGAAGAATCAACAACAAGTGGGACACAATCATGAAGTGGAACGACATTTATTGGATATTTCAAACTTTTTTAACAAATCAAAAACTGAAAAATTGGGCGTGCAAAATTATTCAGCCCCTTTACTTTCAGTGCAGCAAACTCTCTCCAGAAGTTCAGTGAGGATCTCTGAATGATCCAATGTTGACCTAAATGACTAATGATGATAAATACAATCCACCTGTGTGTAATCAAGTCTCCGTATAAATGCACCTGCACTGTGATAGTCTCAGAGGTCCGTTAAAAGCGCAGAGAGCATCATGAAGAACAAGGAACACACCAGGCAGGTCCGAGATACTGTTGTGAAGAAGTTTAAAGCCGGATACAAAAAGATTTCCCAAGCTTTAAACATCCCAAGGAGCACTGTGCAAGCGATAATATTGAAATGGAAGGAAATCTACCAAGACCTGGCCGTCCCTCTAAACGTTCAGCTCATACAAGGAGAAGACTGATCAAAGATGCAGCCAAGAGGCCCATGATCACTCTGGATGAACTGCAGAGATCTACAGCTGAGGTGGGAGACTCTGTCCATAGGACAACAATCAGTCAAATCTGGCCTTTATGGAAGAGTGGCAAGAAGAAAGCCATTTCTTAAAGATATCCATAAAAAGTGTTGTTAAAGTTTGCCACAAGCCACTTGGGAGACACACCAAACATGTGGAAGAAGGTGCTCTGGTCAGATGAAACCAAAATTGAACTTTTTGGCAACAATGCAAAACGTTATGTTTGGTGTAAAAGCAACACAGCTGAACACACCATCCCCACTGTCAAACATGGTGGTGGCAGCATCATGGTTTGGGCCTGCTTTTCTTCAGCAGGGACAGGGAAGATGGTTAAAATTGATGGGAAGATGGATGGAGCCAAATACAGCACCATTCTGGAAGAAAACTTGATGGAGTCTGCAAAAGATCTGAGACTGGGACGGAGATTTGTCTTCCAACAAGACAATGATCCAAAACATAAAGCAAAATCTACAATGGAATGGTTAAAAAATAAACATATCCAGGTGTTAGAATGGCCAAGTCAAAGTCCAGACCTGAATCCAATCGAGAATCTGTGGAAAGAACTGAAAACTGCTGTTCACAAATGCTCTCCATCCAACCTCACTGAGCTCGAGCTGTTTTGCAAGGATGAATGGGAAAAAATTTCAGTCTCTCGATGTGCAAAACTGATAGAGACATACCCCAAGCGACTTACAGCTGTAATCGCAGCAAAAGGTGGCGCTACAAAGTATTAACTTAAGGGGGCTGAATAATTTTGCACGCCCAATTTTTCAGTTTTTGATTTGTTAAAAAAGTTTGAAATATCCAATAAATGTCGTTCCACTTCATGATTGTGTCCCACTTGTTGTTGATTCTTCACAAAAAAAATACAGTTTTATATCTTTATGTTTGAAGCCTGAAATGTGGCAAAAGGTCGCAAAGTTCAAGGGGGCCGGATACTTTCGCAAGGCACTGTATATCATGCATCTGGTCCATTCTGGTGTACTGCATCTCTGATCCCTTTTTCTCTTTTGGTCTTGTGAAAAAGCCATCACCATGTAGCTAAGACCATCAGTTGGAATAAGTCTGTCAGACCCTCCATCAGTTTTTGATTCCCTCCATTAGTTTCTTGTGTAATAGAGCTCGATTCGGGGCATGTAGAAGATGCCTTGTTGCCCCCTGCTGAACCCCCCCCTCCCCTTTTCAGCCGCCAATACCCTGGGAAATATGTTTTTATCCTGGCGGACAGATGGGCAATTCGGATGATTTGAAGGCCGCTTGTGGAAGACTGACAGTAATGGGTAAATAAAAGATTGTCCGTCGAGTTGAAGAGCACTAAAGCTCACGTAAGTGTTGGCATCATAAAAAAAGATTGAAAAGCAGTAGGCTTAGTCAGAACGTTATTCTTTCCGTTTTAAAAAGCAGTGCTCTTTGTTGCCCATGAATTAATAAGTAAGGAAGGCCGGTCAAAGGGTTATAGGCCGAGTAGAGATTGCTAGTTCAAGTCCGTGTTCCCCTCTCTCCACTTGTCTTTCCTCTCTTCAGGCAGGAGAGTTGTGCAGGTCAGCGGAGTGCCGCTGAGGTTCCTTAGACAGACTTCAACTTTCATGTCATAGTTCATGATGTAGCTGGATTGCTGTTTGTATGGATGTAAAATAAAACTACAGCAGCTTGCTTTCTAAAGTGTGTGACAGCACAAACCCATCAAAAGGAAGTACAGGATGTTGAATCTCTGTCACCCCAGTTCCTGTAACAAGATGGTTCTCAAGGTGATTCTCGACCGTGGTGCGTATTTTGTTGTTCTCCCATGTTTTCCAGGTATCCCCTCAATGACACTGTTCAAAGTTGTAAAACTCGGACCATGCTCCAGTTAAGTGTGAATGTGAACACGGTGGGGTGGAATGATGACATACATAAAGACAACTTCTCCCCCACTTAGATGATTACTGGGGCCCTGAGTGTCATGTTCATCATCTCTCTTTCTTAACCACTCTCCCTCCTTCTGTTTCTGTGCCCCTCTCGTGTTTCACTGTCTGTACAACTGGGTAACCTGTACGAGCATGAGGTGTGAAATGGAAATGTTTTTTGCTTATCCCAACTCCCTGAGACACCCTTGAAGAGAGGGATCACGGCCAGGGATCAGCTATTATTGACAGCGACCCTGTAGCAATTAGGGTTAGGTGCCTTGCTCAAGGGTCGACGGATTTTTCATCTTGTGAGCTCGGGGATTCAAACTAGTAACCTTTTGTGATTAGTAACCTTTTGGTTACAGGCCCAGCACTCTATACCCTAGGCTACCTTTCTCCCTCACTCCTTCTCTCCCTCCTCACCTCCCTCTTTCCTCCTCTCTCTCCCCTCCCTCTTACTAACTACTCTTACATCTCTCACAGGTCCGGTCACCAATGCCCTCATCATCCCTGCCCCTGCCAACATGTTCCTTCCTGACAGCCGCCCGGGCATCCCCCTCCCCCTGCCCCGCTTCAGCCGGCACCTCAACCCTCTAGTGCAGGCTGAGGGCACTGAGACTGGAGGAGTGTGCCTGTGTCTGCCCCCCCCCCCACACAGGTTAGTCACAGCCCCGTAGGTACCCATGTACACAACCCAGGTTAGTCACAGCCCTGTAGGTACCCATGTACACAACCCAGGTTAGTCACAGCCCCGTAGGTACCCATGTACACAACCCAGGTTAGTCACAGCCCCGTAGGTACCCATGTACACAACCCAGGTTAGTCACAGCCCTGTAGGTACCCATGTACACCACCCAGGTTAGTCACAGCCCCGTAGGTACCCATGTACACAACCCAGGTTAGTCACAGCCCCGTAGGTACCCATGTACACAACCCAGGTTAGTCACAGCCCCGTAGATACCCATGTACACCACCCAGGTTAGTCACAGCCCTGTAGGTACCCATGTACACCACCCAGGTTAGTCACAGCCCCGTAGATACCCATGTACACCACCCAGGTTAGTCACAGCCCTGTAGGTACCCATGTACACAACCCAGGTTAGTCACAGCCCCGTAGGTACCCATGTACACAACCCAGGTTAGTCACAGCCCCGTAGGTACCCATGTACACAACCCAGGTTAGTCACAGCCCCGTAGGTACCCATGTACACAACCCAGGTTAGTCACAGCCCCGTAGGTACCCATGTACACAACCCAGGTTAGTCACAGCCCCGTAGGTACCCATGTACACAACCCAGGTTAGTCACAGCCCTGTAGGTACCCATGGTCACCACCCAGATTAGCCACAGCTCTGTAGGTACCCATGGTCACCACCCAGGTTAGTCACAGCCCCGTAGGTACCCATGGTCACCACCCAGATTAGTCACAGCCCCGTAGGTACCCATGTACAACACCCAAGGCTCGTCCTTGACTCAGGTTTGCTAAGTAGCATCATGATAGGCTTTTGCTCTGTTAACAACTAAGATGGCATTGAAAGGTACAGTAATGAGAAGGTAAGGTATCTAATCTGTTGTTGGTTGGTTGTTATTAATAAGCAGCTGTCCCATCACTGATATCACAGGATGATGATAAGCAGTTTATTTACATACCTGGTGTCAATCAATCCATGCCTTAAGGGGATTAGAATTGTAAGTATATGTATAGGAAGAATCTGTATATGCTTACTGTAGGTAACTTTCCTTCTCCCCGTAACCACCCACCTAAATGAACGGCTGCAGTATGGTGACGAGACAGCTGTTTGTGCCGCACGGAATCCTAGCAGTGTCAAAATCAATTACACAGGGCTAAATGAAATGGTAATGGAGCGGTCTCTGAGTTACCTACCACCTGCTCACTCAGTTTCTACCCTTCGCGTACCACTGTGCTGGCATAGTTTTTTTCCCTCCTATCGCTCTCCCATTCCCTCGCTTTCTCTCTCTGAGGTCGCTTATTTCCATAATGGCTAATCTCGGAGCTGCTGGGAATATAACTGTCGCTGTCGAGAAATGAGCTTTTCCCCTGTGCTCCAAAAGCCAAAGAAACACAGAGAATGATTAGAAAACATATATTAATACTAATAGGAATTCCAAAAAACAATAATTCCGTCGTACCCCCGGGGCATGGCCAACATCACAAAAATACAACCTGGGTTGTGTGCAAATGACTCAGAGAAGGATAACTTTTTAGTTGTCTTTGTTATTTTCTTTCTTCTGGAATATGCATGCATAGGTCTGTGTGAGTGCCGAATGTGCTGCTACACTGCAGAGAGTGGAGAAGTCATTCCACTTGCACACACTGTGTTTGGCGGCGGTGGCTTGCCCTCAGATGAACCAGGGCCGGTTTGGCCCAGGGAAGAGAGAAAGAAAGCCCATTAGCGAGTTGGCTGTCTGGGGTGAAGGGTCAGGGGGAGGCAGGGGAGATGGAGAGCCCTAGGGGCTGGTGTGGTTCCCTTGGGCTCCACTGGTAGGGTTGGGGTATCTCCATGTAAGGCTAATTGGACAGTTCCTCTGGGGTAGGGGCACTTGGTTCAAGGGAATATTAAGCAAATGGATAGATAACCCTTCCTATCGCTATTTGCGTTTTCTTTCTCTCATTGAGGAGAAGCTGAGGGAAGGTGTCGGGGGGTGGCAGTGTTTTGTCAGCGAGCATGGGATTGACCTGCGAGTCCTCACACATTGACTGACTTCAGTCTCATTCTGTGCACACAGTGTTGAGTATCGGGGATAGGTTCCCCCCCCCCCCGCCCAAACGGTTAGTTTTGAAACAGAAAAGCCAAAAACAACATACTTGTCTTGTTAGACAATATAAACAAAAAGTTAAGTATTTTTGCCGACTGCTAGACAGAAGCTGAAAAGTAACAATGGGCAGGATATCAGTGATAATTAGAAACATTTGAGCTACTTTGGCCTGCATTCAGCATCGACGTTCCAGATATTCTTTCAAAATTTAACAAGCCAGGTTATAATCTACGAGTTTGATGCCGGGTGAGACTGTGTCCCAGTTCAAAATTGAGGTCTACCATGTGAAGCAGAGGGGTGTCGTGTCTTTGGCTATGCCGGATTAAGTGAAATGACATGCTATTCTATAAAATAATTTCTCCGTAATTAAGATTACCTGATTGAGCTAATCATGTAAATGTAATTAACTAGAGATTCGGCCACCACAAAATAATATTTATAGAGCTGTTATCCCCCGAATAAACTCCTAAAGACCTAGTAAAATTTTACATCAATAGCAGTCAATATTAATCGTCATCTTAATTCAGTCTCATCTGAAAGTTATAAATTCTTGGTTATCTGCACGAACCCTGGCTAACAAGTTGAACCAGCAATACAAAATTGGGTTTAATTATTTATTTACTAAATACCTAACTAGTCACACACAATTACACATACACATAATTAAATCATAACTTGATTACAAATGACGTCATAAAGGGAAAGCTGTGCTATCGTAAATACAGTATCTGATGCATTCTAAATTACTGCCCATTTGGAAAAGGAAAATGCAATGAATATTTACTCTGAGCTGCGCTTCAATAGGTTGGTGGTAGATGGAAGGCCGTGTTGCCCAACCGAGTCCTTTGTCCCTTGAAGAATGTCTCTGCTGGTAAATTTAATACGTTGTAGTAACATCATTGTGTGGTAGACGGGATACTCTGTCTGTTCCTTCCTAACCCTCGTTTGCAGGGCTGTTGCTAACTCAACGGCTAGGAGGTATCACTTCTGTAGTGAATAAGAGTTCAAAGTTCATACCATTGGCAACCAAAGCTCATGCTGATGTTGGCTTCGTTCTGTAGTTACTATCTGAACCATTCTGACATCGGACCGTCGTCCTCGGAACAGGAGGTTACATTGTCGTCAAGGGCTTATATAGGAAGGGAGAGGGGGGTGTGTTTGAAAAGTTGTATAGCCCATGTCCCTTCACAGGGGCGGGCCACTGATTGAGCAGAGCCCTTATCTTATGAAAACCCAAATCTCACATTTTAGAAGCTAAAATCACATTTCATCCCATCACGAATAATTTCATATTCAAACATTTAAATTGAACAACAGTTCCAGGTGAATCCGATAACTTTTGATGTGTAGACTTTCCACTGTAGAGTTTGTCATCTTATCATTGATGAGAATGTCTCAGATGACAACCGAACTGACATCATATTCATTAAGTACCACCGCATATGTTCCATTGGTCGGATTACCAGAATATATTTCATTTCCCCCCACCTTCTGATGTTCCCAGAATCTCTATGTTAACCAAGGGTTTTGCAAATGTAACATCAGTAGGGTAGAGAGAGGAAAACGGGGGAAAGAGGTACAGTGCCTTGCGAAAGTATTCGGCCCCCCTTGAACTTTGCGACCTTTTGCCACATTTCAGGCTTCAAACATAAAGATATAAAACTGTATTTTTTTGTGAAGAATCAACAACAAGTGGGACACAATCATGAAGTGGAACGACATTTATTGGATATTTCAAACTTTTTTAACAAATCAAAAACTGAAAAATTGGGCGTGCAAAATTATTCAGCCCCCTTAAGTTAATACTTTGTAGCACCACCTTTTGCTGCGATTACAGCTGTAAGTCGCTTGGGGTATGTCTCTATCAGTTTTGCACATCGAGAGACTGAAATTTTTCCCCATTCCTCCTTGCAAAACAGCTCGAGCTCAGTGAGGTTGGATGGAGAGCATTTGTGAACAGCAGTTTTCAGTTCTTTCCACAGATTCTCGATTGGATTCAGGTCTGAACTTTGACTTGGCCATTCTAACACCTGGATATGTTTATTTTTGAACCATTCCATTGTAGATTTTGCTTTATATTTTGGATCATTGTCTTGTTGGAAGACAAATCTCCGTCCCAGTCTCAGGTCTTTTGCAGACTCCATCAGGTTTTCTTCCAGAATGGTCCTGTATTTGGCTCCATCCATCTTCCCATCAATTTTAACCATCTTCCCTGTCCCTGCTGAAGAAAAGCAGGCCCAAACCATGATGCTGCCACCACCATGTGTTCAGCTGTGTTGCTTTTACGCCAAACATAACGTTTTGCATTGTTGCCAAAAAGTTCAATTTTGGTTTCATCTGACCAGAGCACCTTCTTCCACATGTTTGGTGTGTCTCCCAGGTGGCTTGTGGCAAACTTTAACAACACTTTTTATGGATATCTTTAAGAAATGGCTTTCTTCTTGCCACTCTTCCATAAAGGCCAGATTTGTTCAATATACGACTGATTGTTGTCCTATGGACAGAGTCTCCCACCTCAGCTGTAGATCTCTGCAGTTCATCCAGAGTGATCATGGGCCTCTTGGCTGCATCTCTGATCAGTCTTCTCCTTGTATGAGCTGAAAGTTTAGAGGGACGACCAGGTCTTGGTAGATTTGCAGTGGTCTGATACTCCTTCCATTTCAATATTATCGCGTGCACATTGCTCCTTGGGATGTTTAAAGCTTGGGAAATCTTTTTGTATCCAAATCCGGCTTTAAACTTCTTCACAACAGTATCTCGGACCTGCCTGGTGTGTTCCTTGTTCTTCATGATGCTCTCTGCGCTTTTAACGGACCTCTGAGACTATCACAGTGCAGGTGCATTTATACGGAGACTTGATTACACACAGGTGGATTGTATTTATCATCATTAGTCATTTAGATCAACATTGGATCATTCAGAGATCCTTATTGAACTTCTGGAGAGAGTTTGCTGCACTGAAAGTAAAGGGGCTGAATAATTTTGCACGCCCAATTTTTCAGTTTTTGATTTGTTAAAAAAGTTTGAAATATCCAATAAATGTCGTTCCACTTCATGATTGTGTCCTACTTGTTGTTGATTCTTCACAAAAAATACAGTTTTATATCTTTATGTTTAAAGCCTGAAATGTGGCAAAAGGTCGCAAAGTTCAAGGGGGCCGAATACTTTCGCAAGGCACTGTATTTATGACTGTCATAAACCTACCCCCAGGTCAACGTTATGACAGGGGTATACTACAAAACAAGATCAAGAAGTTAGTCAGCTAACTTGTCTAAATATTCTAAAATCACTTGTTATTTTTTTGAAAGATGAGCTTGAAATGGGTATGGTTGAATTGACCCAACAGCAAAAAAACACATCTAGGTGGAGCTTTCATAATGAACCAGAAAATGGACAGTTATTTCTGTATATATTTATCAAAGTTAGCTGGCTAACTCCTTGATCCTGCTTTGTAGTATACCCCTCAGGTCCCTGTGGACAAACAGAGGCTGATCTACAGGGGTAGGCAGCTTGAAGATGGCAAGACACTGGAACACTGACATCAAAAAAGGTAACACTATCTACCTTAAACTCTGCTCTGTGTTAGAGGTGGCTGAAGACAACTGAGCATCATCGACTTGAGACATGAAACTCATAAAGTATGAAAAGCAGTCAATATACAGTACCAGTCAAAAGTTTGGAGACACCTATTCATTCAAGGGTTTTTCTTTATTTTTTACTATTTTCTAAATTGTAGAACATCACAACTATGAAATAACACATATGCAATTATGCAGTAACCAAAAAGTGTTAAACAAATCAAAATATATTTTATATTTGAGATTCTTCAAAGTAGCCACCCTTTGCCTTGATGATAGCTTTCCACACTTTGCATTCTCTCAACCAGCTTCATGAGGTAGTCACCTGGAATGAAAGTCCATATTATGGCAAGAACAACTCAAATAAGCAAAGAGAAATGACAGTCCATCATTACTTTAAGACATGAAGGACAGTCAATCTGGAAAATTTCAAGAACGTTGAAAGTTTCTTCAAGTGCAGTTGCAAAAACCATCAAGCGCAATGATGAAACTGGCTCTCATGAGGACCGCCACAGGAAAGGAAGACCCAGAGTTACCTCTGCTGCAGAGGATAAGTTCATTAGATTTACCAGCCTCAGAAATTGCAGCCCAAATAAATGCTTCACAGAGTTCAAGTAACAGACATATCTCATCATCAACTGTTCAGAGGAGACCATGTGATTCAGGCCTTCATGGTCGTATTGCTGCAAAGAACCCACTACTAAAGGTCACCAATAAGAAGAGTCTTGCTTTGGCCAAGATACACGAGCAATGGACAATCTTTCCTTTGGTCTGTTGAGTCCATATTTTAGATTTTTGGTTCCTACCGCCATGTCTTTTTGAAATGCAGCGTAGGTGAACGGATGATCTCTGCAAGTGTGGTTCCCACAGTGAAGCATGGAGGAAGAGGTGTGATGGTGTGGGGGTGCTATGCTGGTGGCAGTGTTTGGGATTTATTTAGAATTCAAGGCACACTTACTAGCATGGCTACCACAGCATTCTGCAGCGATACGCCATCCCATCTGGTTTGCACTTAGTCCCACTATCATTTGTTTTTCAACACGACAATGACCCAACACACCTCCAGGCTGTGTAAGGGCTATTTGACCAATAAGGAGAGTGATGGAGTGCTCCATCAAATGACCTGGCCTCCACAATCTCCCGACCACAACCCAATTGAGATGGTTTGGCATGAATTGGACTGCAGAGTGAAGGAAAAGCAGCCAACAAGTGCACAGCATATGTGGGAACTCCTTCAAGACGGATTGAAAATCATTCCAGGTGAAGCTGGTTGAGAGAATGCCAAGAATGTGCAAAGCTGTCATCAAGGCAAAGGGTGGTTACTTTGAAGAATTTAAGAAAATGTTGTTTAACATAGTTTTGATGTCTTCACTATTATTCTATAGTGTAGAAAATAATAAAATAAAGAAAACCCATGAATGAGTAGCTGTGTCCAAACTTTTGACTGGTACTGTTCGTCAATAATAGTGAAGACATCAAAACGATGAAATAACACATATGAGTAAGTGTCCAAACGTTTGCCTGTTACTGTAAATTGGACCAAGGGCAGTTTTTCATTATCACTAAATGTTTTATATTAAATGTTAGTTTTTAAAAGCATGGCCTATTTGAAATGTCAATTAATTACATAACCTTTATGAAACGCCTAAACATTGCAAAAAAAAATTATGGCCACAATTTAAAATACTGGATTAATAAAAGGGTTCAATCTAAAGCAGCCTGGAATTAAAAATGTTAAAAATAATAGAGAAAAAACTAACATTCACTCAGTTGAGCAGTGCATATGAAGAAACAAAAGGCAATATAAATGGTATTTCATGTTTGAAAATCTCGCATTATTTATCCAGATTCTGTATAAATGAGTTCAGTTCAAGACTGAGATTGTTTCTGTTATTCATTTTATATGGCTAATTTGCTTTGACACTTAAATTATACAAGTTATACATTTGAATCGATCAAGAATGGTTAACATCCTGTGTGTTTTCCATTGTTCCAACCAAAATTCATCCTGTCGCAAGGGAGCAATACTTCTGAACTCAATGAAAGTGTTAGGAGTGTGGTGTACACTGAGTATACAAAACATTAAGAACACCTGCTATTTCCATGGCATAGACTGACCAGGTGAATCCAGGTGCGAGCTATGATCACTTATTGATGTCACTTGTTCAATCCACTTCAATCAGTGTAGATGAAGGGGAGGAGACAGGTTAAAGAATCATTTTTAAGCATTGAGACAATTGTGTTTGTGCCATTGAGGGTGAAGGGGCAAGATGAAATATTTGTGCCTTTGAACGGGGTATGTTAATAGCTGCCAGGTGCACCAGTTTGTGTCAAGAATTGCAACACTGCTGCGTTATTCACACTCAACAGTTTCCCATGTGTATAAAGAATGGTCCACCACCCAAGGACATCTAGCCAACTTGACACAACTGTGGGAAGCATTGTGGTCAGCATGGGCCAGCATCCCTTTGGAATGCTTTCAACACCTTGTAGAGTCCAGACAACTCAATATTAGTAAGGTGTTCCTAATGTTTGGGATACTCCCGAGGGACTCCCGAGTTTGGGCCTGGGCGTTCTAAGGTACTGCATCTCAGTGCTAGAGGCGTTGTCCGAGTTTGCTAATTGGCCCAGCGTTGCCCGGCTTTGGCCTGTGTAGGCCGTCATTGTAAATAAGAATTTGTTCTTCAATGACTTGCCTAGTTAAATAAAGGTTAAATAAAATAAAAAATACTCTGTATGTCAACTGCAGTCCTGCACCACAGTTAATTTGTCTGATTTGCTGCCGTGGCATTCAGCCCTGCCCTTGTAACATGGTCCAGCTCTTATGGCACGTCATGTGTTCTAGGACTTATACAGGACAGGTTACTCTAAATTTCATAAAGGACTTTAGATAATAGCAGCTGGAGGACAGGGTATGTACAGTGCCTTGCGAAAGTATTCGGCCCCCTTGAACTTTGCGACCTTTTGCCACATTTCAGGCTTCAAACATAAAGATATAAAACTGTATTTTTTTGTGAAGAATCAACAACAAGTGGGACACAATCATGAAGTGGAACGACATTTATTGGATATTGCAAACTTTTTTAACAAATCAAAAACTGAAAAATTGGGCGTGCAAAATTATTCAGCCCCCTTAAGTTAATACTTTGTAGCGCCACCTTTTGCTGCGATTACAGCTGTAAGTCGCTTGGGGTATGTCTCTATCAGTTTTGCACATCGAGAGACTGAATTTTTTTCCCATTCCTCCTTGCAAAACAGCTCGAGCTCAGTGAGGTTGGATGGAGAGCATTTGTGAACAGCAGTTTTCAGTTCTTTCCACAGATTCTCGATTGGATTCAGGTCTGGACTTTGACTTGACCATTCTAACACCTGGATATGTTTATTTTTGAACCATTCCATTGTAGATTTTGCTTTATGTTTTGGATCATTGTCTTGTTGGAAGACAAATCTCCATCCCAGTCTCAGGTCTTTTGCAGACTCCATCAGGTTTTCTTCCAGAATGGTCCTGTATTTGGCTCCATCCATCTTCCCATCAATTTTAACCATCTTCCCTGTCCCTGCTGAAGAAAAGCAGGCCCAAACCATGATGCTGCCACCACCATGTTTGACAGTGGGGATGGTGTGTTCAGGGTGATGAGCTGTGTTGCTTTTACGCCAAACATAACGTTTTGCATTGTTGCCAAAAGGTTCAATTTTGGTTTCATCTGACCAGAGCACCTTCTTCCACATGTTTGGTGTGTCTCCCAGGTGGCTTGTGGCAAACTTTAAACTACACTTTTTATGGATATCTTTAAGAAATGGCTTTCTTCTTGCCACTCTTCCATAAAGGCCAGATTTGTGCAATATACGACTGATTGTTGTCCTATGGACAGAGTCTCCCACCTCAGCTGTAGATCTCTGCAGTTCATCCAGAGTGATCATGGGCCTCTTGGCTGCATCTCTGATCAGCCTTCTCCTTGTATGAGCTGAAAGTTTAGAGGGACGGCCAGGTCTTGGTAGATTTGCAGTGGTCTGATACTCCTTCCATTTCAATATTATCGCTTGCACAGTGCTCCTTGGGATGTTTAAAGCTTGGGAAATATTTTTGTATCCAAATCCGGCTTTAAACTTCTTCACAACAGTATCTCGGACCTGCCTGGTGTGTTCCTTGTTCTTCATGATGCTCTCTGCGCTTTTAACGGACCTCTGAGACTATCACAGTGCAGGTGCATTTATACGGAGACTTGATTACACACAGGTGGATTGTATTTATCATCATTAGTCATTTAGGTCAACATTGGATCATTCAGAGATCCTCACTGAACTTCTGGAGAGAGTTTGCTGCACTGAAAGTAAAGGGGCTGAATAATTTTGCACGCCCAATTTTTCAGTTTTTGATTTGTTAAAAAAGTTTGAAATATCCAATAAATGTCGTTCCACTTCATGATTGTGTCCCACTTGTTGTTGATTCTTCACAAAAAAATACAGTTTTATATCTTTATGTTTAAAGCCTGAAATGTGGCAAAAGGTCGCAAAGTTCAAGGGGGCCGAATACTTTCGCAAGGCACTGTATGTCTGCTCTAAATTCATGCAACATCACTGTTTGGGTTATTGGAGTTCAATAGAAGGTCATTTGGCCTGTGTAACACCCCCAGCACTTTTTTAAGACTAATGCAGAGAATATTCGGTGACTAGCTTTCAGTTTGTGTTACTCTTTTAAAATAACCTGATTATTTTCAATTATAGTTTTTAATTGTTGTATTCTGGCCTGTTTTTCCCCCCATTCTCCCACCTTGATTTTTACAAACCTGTGTTTTTTATGGTAAATAGATAGCTACCTCAGAAGACCTCCCCTGGAGATAGCCTGCACTCCATCTAATTTTGTCTTAGGATTTAGGACCCTCCCTAAAACACTTAATCGAGCAGGCCTTTCTAATCGACCTGGCCCGGGTATCCTGGAAGGATATTGACCTCATTCCGTCAGTAGAGGATGCCTGGTTATTCTTTAAAAGTGCTTTCCTCACCATCTTAAATAAGCATGCCCCATTCAAAAAATGTAGAACCAGGAACAGATATAGCCCTTAATTCACTCCAGACCTGACTGCCCTTGACCAGCACAAAAACATCCTGTGGTGTACTGCATTAGCATCGAATAGCCCCCGCGATATGCAACTTTTCAGGGAAGTTAGGAACAGGCAGTTAGGAAAGCAAAGGCTAGCTTTTTCAAAAATAAATGTGCATCCTGTAGCACAAACTCCAAAATGTTCTGGGACACTGTGAAATCCATTTAGAATAAGAGCACCTCCTCCCAGCTGCCCACAGCACTGAGGCTAGGAAACACTGTCACCACCGATAAATCCACGATAATTGAGAATTTCAATAAGCATTTTTCTACGGCTGCCCATGCTTTCCACCTGGCTACACCTAGCCTGATCAACAGCCCTGCACCCCCCACAGCAACTTGCCCAAGCCTCCCCCATTTCTCCTTCACCCAAATCCAGATAGCTGATGTTCTGAAAGAGATGCAAAATCTGGACCCCTACAGATCAGCTGGGCTAGACAATCTGGACCCTCTCTTTCTAAAATTATCAGCTGAAATAATAGCAAACCCTATTACTAGCCTGTTCAACCTTTCTTTCATATTGTCTGAGATCCCCAAAGATTGGAAAGCTGCCGCGGTCATCCCCCTCTTCAAAGGGGGAAACACTCTAGACCCAAACTGCTACAGGCCTATATCGATCCTACCCTGCCTTTCTAAGGTCTTCGAAAGCCAAGTTAACAAACTGATCACCAACCATTTTGAATCCCACCGTACCTTCTCCGCTATGCAATCTGGTTTCTGAGCTGGCCATGGGTGCACCTCAGCCACGCTCAAGGTCCTAAATGATATCATAACCGCCGTCGATAAGAGACATTACTGTGCAGCCGTATTCATCGACCTGGCCAAGGCTTTCGACTCTGTCAATCACCACATTCTTATCGGCAGACTCAACATTCTTGGTTTCTCTAATGACTGTCTCGCCTGGTTCACCTACTACTTCTCAGACAGAATACAGTGTGTCAAATCAGAGGGCCTGTTGTCCGAACCTCTGGCAGTCTCTATGAGGGTGCCACAGGGTTCAATTCTCGGGCCGACTCTTCTCTGTATACATCAATGATGTTGCTCTTGCTGCTTGTGATTCTCTGATCCACTTCTACGCAGACGACACCATTCTGTATACTTCTGGCCCTTCTTTGGACACTGTGTTAACCAACCTCCAGACGAGCTTCAATGCCATACAACGCTCCTTCCGACTCTCTCCAACTCTCCTCCTAAATGCATGCTCTTCAACCGATCGCTGCCCCCACCTTTCCACCCATCACTACTCTGGACGGTTCTGACTTAGAATATTTTGACAACTACAAATACCTAGGTGTCTGGCTAGACTGTAAACTCTCCTTCCAGACTCACAGTAAGCATCTCCAATCCCCCAAAAAATCTAGAATCGGCTTCCTTTTTCTCAACAAAGCATCCTTCACTCATGCTGCCAAACATACCCTCGTAAAAATGACTACCCTACCGATCCTTGACTTCGGCGATGTCATTTACAAAATAGCCTCCAACACTCTACTCAGCAAAGTGGATGCAGTCTATCACAGGTGTCACAGGCCGGCTCATAGCCTGTGGCAAGAATGAGGGGACACGAACAACATGTATAGGCCAATCAAAAAGGTTCTTTATTGTAAACCAAAACTATTAACTTTAAACAAAGAAAAAGGAATGAGGTGTGAAAGTATCATAATGTAAGGTGTATGTAAAGTGCAGGGATGCACGAATCTGTGTGTGTGAATGACTAAGTGAAAACTACAAAGGAACAAACAAAACAGGATCATACCTGGAGGAGCAGAGAGAGAGAGAGAGACAAGAGTGATTAGTGAAGCAGTTTATATACCCTGAGCCCAGGTGACTCCAATCACTAACGACCCTCGACTGCCTGCAGGAGGAACTGCCCCTGCACTGCAGAGGAGCCGTGACACAGGGCCATCCGTTCTGCCACCAAAGCCCCATATACTACCCACCACTGCGACCTGTATGCTCTCGTTGGCTGGCCCTCGCTTCATATTCGTCGACAAAACCACTTGCTCCAGGTCATCTACAAGTCTCTGCTAGGTAAATCCCCGCCTTATCTCAGCTCACTGGTCACCATAGCAGCACCCACCCGTAGCACGCTCTCCAGCAGGTATATTTCACTGGTCACCCCCAAAGCCAATTCCTCCTTCGGCCGCCTTTCCTTCCAGTTCTCTGCTGCCAATGACTGGAACTAACTGCAAAAATCACTGAAGCTGGAGACTCCTATCTCCCTCACTAACTTTAAGCACCAGCTGTCCGAGCAGCTCACAGATCACTGCACCTGTACATAGCCCATCTGTAAATAGCCCACCCGTAAATATCCCATCCAACTACCTCACCCCCATACTGTTATTTATTTTATTTATTTTGCTCCTTTGCACCCCAGTATCTCTACTTGCACACTTATGTTCTGCTCATCTATCACTCCAGTGTTTAATTGCTATATTGTAATTATTTTGCCACTATGGCCTATTTATTGCCTTATCTGCCTAATCTTACCTCATTTGTAAACACTGTATGTAGACTTTTTCTATTGTATTGTTGACTGCATGTTTGTTTATTCCATGTGTAACTCTGTGTTGTTGTTTGTGTCACACTGCTTTGCTTTATCTTGGCCAGGTCGCAGTTGTAAATGAGAACTATTTCTCAACTAGCCTACCTGCCTCTTAGGGATAGGCGGGATGCAAATGTCTCAACTGGCCAATTGCCAAGGAAAATGCAGAGCGCCAGATTCAAATAAAATACTATAAAATTCTAACTTTCATTAAATCACACATGTAAGATACTCAATTAAAGCTACACTCGTTGTGAATCCAGCCAACAGTTCAGATTTTAAAAAAATAAGATAAGCATAAGAAGCTATTATCTGATAGCCTGCACCATCTGCACCAGCAGTAAACAAAGGAGTTAGCATATTTCAACCCTGCAGGCGCTACACAAAACGCTGAAATAAAATATAAAACATGCATTACCTTTGACGAGCTTCTTTTGTTGGCACTCCAATATGTCCCATAAACATCACAATTGGTCCTTTTGTTCGATTAATTCCGTCCATATATATCCAAAATGTCCATTTATAAAGCGTGTTTGATCCAGAAAAAAAACAGCTTACAAAAAACGCAACGTCACTACAAAATATTTCAAAAGTTGCTATAAACTTTGCCAAAATATTTCAAACTACTTTTGTAATACAACTTTAGGTATTTTTAAACGTTAATAATAAACGATCAAATTGTAGACGGGGCTATCTGTATTCAATAAAGGAAAGAAAACAAACCAGCGCTGCTTTTCACGTTTTGCGCCACTCACAAAAGTGTCCCCAGTTCCTAGTTGGCCTACTTCTTCATTGCACAAAAGAATAACCTCAACCAAATTCCAAAGACTGGTGACATCCACTGGAAGCGGTAGGAACTGAAAACAGGTTCCTATGAAATATCCCTTGGCAAAGACAACTCAGGGAACAGAGAGGGGAAAGAAGAAAAAAAATCTGAACAGTTAGTCCTCAGGGTTTTGCCTGCTACATAAGTTCTGTTATACTCACAGACATGATTCAAACAGTTTTAGAAACTTCAGAGTGTTTTCTATCCAAATCTATGAATAATATGCATATCTTATATTCTTGGCATGAGTAGCAGGAAGTTGAAATTGGTCACGCTATTTATCCAAATGTGAAATTCTGCCCCCTAGCCCCAATAATTAAATAAAGGTGAAATATATATTTTTAATGATTTTATTAGGATCCCTGTTAGCTGTTGCAACGCTTGGAGACTACGTGGTCGTCCCACCTTCGCACCTGAACCCTTCCCTCCTCCGTTTCACTGTATTGTCCATCCGTATCAGCTTTATCAACCCGCGCTGTAAAATAAAGGAACACAGTTAGGTGAGGTGTCAGTGGGCGGGGTAGTAAATTGCAGAGGGATCTTCTCCGGCGCTCTCTGTAAATCAGGGGAGCCCGATCACGCCCCCTTCTATAGGATAGGCCAAATAATGGCTTCATTGCTAATCAGTGTATGGGGTAGGGGGAGAGACATGAGCAGGCCATGATCAACATTGACCCTGTAGAAACGGATACTTGAGGTGCATAAAAGCGTATACCTGTCTGGGGGTGTGCACATACACATACTTCAATATCATGATATTGATAATCAATATCAGACTATTTGTATTATGATGAGGATTAAATAGCAGGTGTAAGCAAGCAAACACATGGGCCCAGGGTTGCTTAGATTACTGTCAGAATCAATACTGATGCGCGCACACACACACACAGAGAGCCTTGTCATTCAACCACTTCTGGACATGGCCTGTGCACCTTCTTTGACTGTATGTTTTCTCTCTCCTTAGGCCCTAAATGAGACCTATTTGGAGAAAGCAGACAAACTCTACTCCCTAATGACTGCCGTAACAGACAAGGTAAGTGGGCAGGTGGTTGCAGAACGTACGCCATTAAACAATACAGTGCCCCTTAGATGTTATTTCAAAATGTTATCTGTGCATTGGTCAACATATTTAGGAGTTCCCTATTAAGAATAGTGAGCAGGTCAACATCACCGCAGGGGGTCATGTGACTTGCGATTATAGAGTTCTAAGGGCGTTAAAGATGTAATATAACTGCTGTGTAAATGTTCCGTATGCGTACTCACTGTAGGTTAACATTCTCAAATCAAATTGTTTTGGTCACATACCCATATTTAGCAGATGTTATTGCAGGTGTAGCGAAATGCTTGTGTTCCTAGCTCCAACAGTGCAGTTGTATCTAACAATGAACAACAATACACAAATCTAAAAGAATGTAATTAAGAAATATATAAATATTAGGACAAGCAATGTCGGAGTGTCATTGACTAAATACAGTAGAATAGAAACTGCTTTTCTCATCTCATATGAGTAAACATTATTAAAGTGACTAGCGTTCAGTTATTAAAGTGGCCAGTGATTCCATGTCTATGTATATAGGGCAGCATCGGGTGCTGTAGGGGTCCTGGAGGGCATGCAGTGTGCCATTGGGGATGCTTTGGGCAGACTGTACCACCCTCTGGAGAGCCCTGCAGTTGCAGGTGGTGCAGTTGCTGTACCAGGCTCTCAATTGTGCATCTGTTAAAGTTTCTGAGGGTCACCTTTCCACAGGCTCAGCTGAAGGCTCTTCATTTTGACCCTTGAACTCCTCACAGCATTGCTTGCACTTTACTCACCAACCTCTCCAAAGGCCACGAGAAGAAAATACAACTGCGATTAGTCTATCGGTTAGACAGGGTTGCCAGTTAGAATCCCAAGTCTGATGGGAAAAAAATCTCTCTGGAAGTGAGCTGGCAACCGTAGGGTTGCTGTTATCGAATTCTAGATGCCATTGTCTGCCGTTGTGCCCTTGAGCACAATGGCAGGACTGCTCCACCAGTGTGGCAGCCCTTTGCTCCTACCTGTATGTGTATTTCAGAAGGGTTGGGATAAAAAACAAGTCACATTTCAGTTAGACCTTGTGTACAATTGACGAATAAAGTAATCTTAAACTTATACAGTGACCCGATGCCAGCGCATATATACTTACACCACTGTGCGTCAACGTACTGACTACAAGAGAAGAGACCCCTTACCGGCTATTAGGGCCAGGACGATACCAGTATTGTGATACTTGTTATCGTGGCAAGGAAACAAAACACAAAGCGGATTTAGCTTCTTTGTGAAAACAGCCCTAATGTTGGAAACAAACATCATTATGTTGTCATCCAGAGTCACATTTATTTATTTTCCCAGCTATAGAACACAATATTTTACATAAAGCAGGTTTTTACAGGACCAATGACTTTGATCTGCTTTGTGTTTATATTTTTGCTGTGGGAAAAAAATATTGCAATACTGGTATTGTCACTGCCCTACCGGCTATCATGTCAGGACACAATATTGTAATATTGTCCTTTGCTATCTGGGGACTTGGTGTATCCATCCTTCTCATATCCTTTCTTAGGAAATCATCCTCTCCTTAGATATCTGGAGATCAACAACTAAGTGCAGGAGTAGCACTTTTGAGTGGCAGATTGTGACAGATTGTGCTTTTAAAGCCAGGGTCTGCTTTTCTGGGACTGTATCTTAGTACATCCTTGTCCTGGTGGCAACAGCAGCTCTCCCTGTCCAATCATGGGCACTATCCAGCTGCTCCCTTCTGGACCCCCTGCTCCACCTTGGGCTCTAGCATTCCTCTCTGACCCTCGCCAACACAGCCCTTCACGTCACGGGTCTGTGGCTGGTGATGGAATTGATTCTGACCCCATAAGCCTCCATACCAGATCCTGCACTGGGAGGTACAATGCAGTTGTAAAGCTTTTAAAAAATAAAAATAAACATGGATGACCCAAAATGTATAGGATTCAAAACTCCCCCCTCACTATTATGGCCATGTCATTTTTGCCAATGTTTGGAGAGCATTCTGGCGCAAAATGTTTTCCATGCATCACACAAATGGGTTTTACACTTGGCAGTGGATAGGGAGATTCACCCCTAAACAATGTAACGTACTTTGGAACCTATTGAAAGGCGCTATATTACTGCAACCCATCATTATTACTCTTATTGATTCTATTGTTGAATTGGCACAGCACATCTGTCATGAGATGTCTCTTGCTCACTCTTGCGCCAGCGCCAGGATGCAGTGTGCGGTCATGCGTGTGTGTAATTGTGTGTGCCAGTTAGGAGTGTATTGGTGTTTTTCGTGGAGGGATTTGTCAGCTAACTAGACGAGGTCACCACCAGAAGCACCTTATCCCTGGGCTCAGCAAGCCGCTTACGACTCCACTACTCGGCCTCCCCGAGTCCCAATTGCCCTTAAGTAGATTAGTCTCACTCCTTCCAAAAAGGGAGAGCAGCCCTCGCTCGCTCCCACAGGCAAGCCCAAAGCCCCCAGCCCGGCACGTCTTCACCAAATAAGGCATTCCAACAAATAAATACAATTAAGACAGGCAATAGAGTTCTCCTCTCCCCTCCGCTCTTTAATCTGGGAAGTTTATGTGCACCGCTGTCATCCAACGGCTGCCTGCACTGCGGAATTGGACACAATGGTAAATGTCAATATTTGCCTCGGTGAGATTAGGGAGGTTTTTCCAATGGGATTTCATATCCCTCAACCCAAGCCTTCCACTCACCGCCCTGGATTCGGACTCCCAACACCGGCAGTGGGCTTTCCGTCGGGAGCGGGTTTATTCTTTGCCAGATTGTACTCCCACTGGAAATGAATTCCCCCGCTCATTTGCACACAATCGAGCCTTTGACTCCAAACACAATACATTACCATAAATATTGGAGAGGTTTCATCCTTTTGTTGATTTGCAGACAGTTGGTCTATCAAAGAGTTGCTGTTTTAGAATCCACTGGGACTTGATACCTGAGGTGTTAGATTGAAATGTTCTGTGTCTACAAATATGTAGTTGCTTAACCTCCATATGGATCTTTCCCTCTTTACACTCTCCCTCTCTCCCTCCCCTCTTATTATTCTTTCTCTCCGTCTTCTGTTAAACCCACAGTGTGTGTTTGTCAATGGTGAGAACACCAAGGTGCGCGTGTCAGAGCTGGTGGAGGAAGTGAGGGCGCTGAAGAAGGTCAACAAGGACCTGTATGACTTCTCCACACAGCTCCTCACCAAGCCCAGCTAGAAAAGAGCCTGGCCATGGTTCCCCGTCCCACCAGCAGGGACTCTACTGGGGAGATGACACTGCAAGCCCCCTTCACCACAGACCGGTAGGCTAGGGAAAGATGTTAGTATGTGTCATTCATATAGTTTGTTTTGTAAGGGAGAGCGTACATTCAACAGGACCTGGGGTGCAAAAGTTGTACCATGGACCATATTGCCTTTGTCATGATCCCTGACCATATTTTGGATAAAGGATTTAATTTAAATTGACATGAAGAAAACATGTTCACCTTTTTTAGTGCTACACATGTTCAGTGTTAGCCACAGGATAATCAAAGTTGTGTAGTGCAGCCAGACTCAGCAGCATAATTGATCTTAGCCCTATATTGACTTAACAGAAGCTCCAGTCCCTTGACAACCTCAATTTACAGCCCTGTTCCTTTACACTCATCACCACTGCCTTTAAGCCCCAAAATTCCATCAGACAAAAACGGGTATAACAGGATCCAGTTATTGCCCTCTGACTTTTTGTCCTCTGTCATCCGGCTAACCCAGTAAGAATCCCAAACTTAAGGTTAAGGTTAGGGCTCTACAGTGCGACCATTTTACTGTGCCTAAATATTTTGCTGTGCGACCTGGAATTTGTATTTATGAGGACCAGTGTGCCCAGAAAAATTTAGGATTCTAGCTTTAATATCTGAAATGTTTTTCATTGTGCTCTTAAATTTCTTTGTGCGCCTACATTTTTCTATTACAGCTAATAGATTGGATGGATTTGTGTGACAATTACCTGTTGTGCCCCCAGGTGTTTAGCATAGACGAGAATGTTCATTTCTGTCACAAAATGGGTACAGTTTGATCACCATGGTTGGTAGGTACCCTTCACGCTATCTCTCAAGCAGAACTTTAAACCTCTCATTAAAATAGAAAGAAAATGGTGGTGTTAAATAGGGAACAGTGGAGTGTTTGATTTACCCTGTGGAACTAGCCAGAAGTCTGTGAGTTTTGTTTTTCAGCTTACACTACCTGTAGAAAACATGGATTTGGTTGTGTAGAGCTGCTGGGCAGTGTACAACTGCAGAATGGTTTTCTTTTCAGAATCCTTCAAAAAGAAACGCACAATTAACCGCTGTCAAAAAGGGAAGAGTTTGAGCTCTGAAATCGCCCTTCCTCTCATCACTGCTAATTCTCCACTGTGGGCACTACGTTAGAGGCAGCCACATAGAAACAGCTGTTGATTTTATCCTCTTTTTCTCAGTTGCCCAGCTTTGATGAGATCTAAAAAATGAAATAGAAAATCAAAAAGGGTCCTGTATTTGTGTGTGCCTCTTCGGTAGAGAAGGGAACTGCCAAGAACAGCAGCCCTCCTGTGTAGAGAAAGCCATGGCTTTAGAACTTCACCAAGGAGAGAGATGACTTACACACACCCCAACGTTGACTCCAATTAACTCACTGTTGGGGGGTGGGGATCAGGTCAGCGAGATGGAGCTATTGAGGACCTTGATCACAGATTAATCGGAGAGTCCAAGGGTTGACAGTGAAGAGTGTTCAGTGGGGGGATTACGTGTTCCAGTAATGAAGACAACAATACCAACTGGATTTGTACTTTTTTGTTGTTGTTGTGTATTCTCCACAATAAATGTTTTTATATCTTTCTGAGAACTTGGGAAATAAAAACATAAACTAAATCTGCGCATTGTTGCTTCTTGGCCCACTTTTTGCAATTGATCCGCTGTTAAAGATTAGAAAAGTAAATGATGCAATGCAATACTTGATGCAAGTATTGAAATAGTATTGAGATAGAATGAAAGCATTGGATATTCTTTATTTTCATCAACATGTAATATATTTAAATTTTTGTCCACATGCATAGGAAAATCTTACATGAAATTGTCTTAACTTCTGAGGGCTGAGATCCCGTTAACGGGATCGATATGACAACAGCCAGTGAAAGTGCAGGGTGCCAAATTCAAAACATCAGAAATCCCATAATTAAAATTCCTCAAAAATAGAAGTATTTCACACTATTTTAAAGATACACTTCTTGTTAATCCCACCACAGTGTCCGATTTCAAATAGGCTTTACAGCAAAAGCACCACAAACGATTATGTTAGGTCAGAGCCAAGTCACAGAAAAACACAGCCATTTTTCCAGCCAAAGAGAGGAGTCACAAAAATCAGAAATAGAGATAAAATGAATCACTAACTTTTGATGATCTTCATCAGATGACACTCATAGGACTTCATGTTACACAATACATGTATGTTTTGTTCGATTAAGTTAATATTTATATAAAATAAATCTCAGTATACATTGGCGCGTTATGTTTAGTAGTTCCAAAAACATCTGGTGATTTTGCAGAAATGCAATGTTTGATTTGTTCCATAAAGTTCATAATTTATGTCCAAATTCCTCCTTGTTGTTAGCGCGTTCAGCCCAGTAATCCATCTTCATGAGGCGCGGGCACTAGGTCCAGACGAAAAGTCAAAAAGTTCCGTTACAGTTCGTAGAAACATGTCAAACGATGTATAGAATCAATCTTTAGGATGTTCAATAATGTTCAATAATGTTCCAACCGGAGAATTCCTTTGTCTTCAGAAATGCAATGGAACGCGAGCTAACTCTCACGTGAACGAGCGTCATGAGCTTGTGGAATTCTGCCAGACCACTGACTCAAAGAGCCCTTATGAGCCTATCCTTTACAGTAGAAGCCTCAAACAACGTTCTAAAGACTGTTGACATCTAGTGGAAGCCTTAGGAAGTGCAACATGACCAATATCCAACTGTATCTTCAATAGGGAATGAGTTGAAAAACGACCAACCTCAGATTTCCCACTTCCTGGTTGGATTTTTGCTCAGGTTTTTGCCTGCCATATGAGTTCTGTTATACTCAGACATCATTCAAACAGTTTTAGAAACTTCAGAGTGTTTTCTATCCAAATATACTAATAATAATATGCATATATTAGCAACTGGGACTGAGTAGCAGGCAGTTTACTCTGGGCACCTTATTCATCCAAGCTACTCAATACTGCCCCCAGCCATAAGAAGTTAATGAAGAAAGAACCGCATTTCAAGAAAGCAACAAGTATTTTATCCTTCCTCTTGCAAATGAAGTTTTTTTCCCCCCCAATTCTATCAGCGAGCTTCAGAAGGTTAGGAGTACGTACATAACACTCAGTGGAACATGGACCCTTAACGCACCCGTGAAGAAAGCCAGTGAGACCGCTAAACGAATGACCTCAAGATTAGAGATGAGACTGTTTCTTATATATGTGCACGTCCTTTGCGGCTCAATTGGTAGAGCAAGGGTTGTGTGGTCGATTCCTGCTGGGGCCACCCATATGTTAAAATGTATGCATGCATGACTAAGTCACTTTGGGTAAAAGTCTCAGCTAAATTGCCTATATTATTAATTAACAGATCAAACCACTTGAGGCAAGTCTGGACAATTGTTGAAAATGTGCAACATGTAGGGTGACTTCCCCCACTGAGTGTGGAGATGAGCATTGTGTGTGAGCTGCCATTTCTGTGTGATTTATGTGTGACACTTCCATTTGAATCAAAGAGGGGCTTTGGGGATGTGAAATGAGGCTGATTGCTGTGACCTCCCAGCTGGATGCTGCTTGTGCTGGTGATAATCACAGTGGTTAGTGCTACACTGGAATTTGATGAGCTAGCTTCCTTTGCCTGGTACTTTTCTGATTTCATTAGAATGGCCCACTCTGCCACGACTATCTCCAATTATTAGTTTTTTTTCCCTTGGATTTTGACCGGTATCACTTTTTCCATAACTGTTAATTTGGGGAGATTCCAATTCTGCAGGCACACAACAATAAATAAGCCAGGCATAAGATCAAACCTTTTCATTAGTGCAGTGGTGTATGGAACCAGCTGCGTTCATGTTGCACATGGGACAGGAATTCCAATCTATCTGCTGTAACTGTCCCCACCTGCGAATGTCTAATTTCCCATCTTCTCCCTCTCGATTGTCTGCTTTGCTGTCTCCTCATTAATTCATTTTGTAGGAGGAATAATACTTTCTCCAGGTTTTTCCATTTTTCTTTTATTAGTAGAACTGTGAGTAATTATTTTACTTTTTTATTTTTTTATTAATCACATGCTGTTGCTACTGTTAGGGTTATCAAAGACTCCAGCCACCCTAGTCATATCTATGCATAGTCACTTTAATAACTGTACCTACATGTACATATTACCTTAAACGACTAGTGGAAAGCCATCCACTTGACAGGTGAGGCAGATAAATATGCTGATTAAACAGCATAATTATTACACAAGTGCAGCTTGTGCTGGGGACAATAAAAGGCCACGCTAAAATGTGCAGTTTGGTCACACAACACAATGTCGCAGATGTCTCAAGTTTTGAGGGAGCATACAATTGACATTTTGACACCAGAGTTGTTGCCAGAGAATGTAATGTTAATTTCTTGAATGTTCATGTCTGCCTCTAACGTTGTTAGAGAATTTGTACATCCAACTGGCCTCACAACCGCAGAACACTTGTAGCCCAGGATCTCCACCTCCGGCTTCTTCACCTGCGGAATCATCTGAGACCAGCCACCCGGACAGCTGGTGAAACATGGGATTTACACAACTGAAGAATTTCTAAACAAACTGTCAGTAACCGTCTCAGGAAAGCTTATCTGCATGCTTGTCGTCCTCACCAGAGTCTTGACCTGACTGCAGTTCGGCGTCGTAACCGACTTCAGTGGGCAAATGCTCACCTTCAATAGCCACTGGCACACTGGAGAAGTGCACTCTTCACGGCTGAATTCCGGGTTTCAACTGTACCAGGCAGAGGACAGACAGCGTGTATGGCGTCATGTGAGCGAGCAGTTTGCTGATGTCAATGTTGTAAACAGATTTCCCCGTGGTGGTGGTGGGGTAATGGAATGGGCAAACATAAGCTACTGACAATGAACACAATTGCATTTTATCGATGTCAACTTGTGTACATTTTTATCGATGTCAACATGTTTCAGTTCCCGAAAATATCCAGCTACTTTGCACACAGCCATTGAAGAGGAGTAGGACAATATTCCACAGGCCACAACAACAGCCCATTAGTAAGCATTTCACTCTTGGTGTACACCTGTTTTTTTTAAGAAGCATGTGATAAATCAAATTTGATTTGATTTAAATATGATGAGGAAATTTGTACTTGCGCATTCAGCTATTTTTCTTGGAAATAAATGACATATTCTTGAGAACTTATTTTTTACTATTTGCTTTCCCCTCCATTCTCTTTCATGCTTGGCTGAGTTTAGCAAGCACCTCAGCCACAAGCGACCCCACTGGCGGACTTACCATTAGGCAGAAGAGGCAATTGCCTTAGTCCTCACATCATCATCATGAGCTGGGGATATAAAAAAACATTTATATTTTTTTATGTGAAATAATTTCTCTACTTTAGGCCCCCCATGTTTCACTCAACAAAAAAATCCCAATCAAAACCCTCTTTTAAGGAGAGAGTTCGAGATTTTGGCTATGATGCCCTTTATCTACTTTCCCAGAGTCAGATGAATTAGTGGATACCATTGTTATGCCTCTGTGTCCAGTAATTAAGGAAGTTAGAGGTAGTTTTGAGAGCCAATGCTAATTAGCGTTAGCGCAATGACTAGAAATCTATGGGTAGCAGATACCCATTGACTTCCAGTCAAGCAATTGCGCTTCAAACTGCACACAGACATAAAAATGAAGTAGATACAGTGAATTTGGAAAGTATTCAGACCCCTTCACTTTTTCCAAATTTTGTTACTTTACAGCCTTATTATAAAATTGATTGAATTGTTTGTTTTTCTCATCAATCTACACAAAATACACTATAATGACAAAGCAAAAACTGGTTTTTAGAAATGTTTGCAAATGTATTAAAAATAGAAAACTTTATAAAATGTACATAAGTATTCAAACCCTTTAGTACTTTGTTGAAGTACCTTTGGCAGAGATTACAGCCTTGAGTCTTTTTGGGTATGACGCTACAATCTTGGCAGACCTGTATTTGGGAGTTTCTTCCATTCTCTCAATCCTCTCAAGCTCTGTCAGGTTGGATGGGGAGTGTCGCTACACAGCTATTTTCTCCAGAGATCAGGTTCAAGTCTGTGCTCTGGCTGGGCCACTCAAGAACAATCAGAGATATGTCCCAAAGTCACTCCTGTGTTGTCTTGGCTGTGTGCTTAGGGTCATTGTCCTGTTTTAAGATGACCCTTCGACCCAATCTGAGGTCCTGAGTGCTCTGGAGGAGGTTTTCATGGAACATTGCCTGGTCACTTTTACCCCTACCAACATGTACATATTACCTCAACTACCTCACATTGACTCGGTTCCGGTACTCCTTGTATATTGTTATTTATTGTTTTACTATTTTTATTTGCAAATGTTCTTACTTTTTAACTCTGCATTGTTGGAATTGGCTTGTAAGTAAGCATTTCACGGTAAACTCTACACCTGTTGTATTTGGCGCATGTGACAAATCAAATATGATATGATAGGAAATGCTTTCTTGATTGTTGTTTATATCCATCACAGAAAAAGGGGGTAGTGAGAAGATGACCTAATCTGTGGGTTTTCTCTAATCAATTCCAACATTGGAGTAAGGACAATAAAACAATGTTCATTACAATTCCGTTCTGTGCAAATTACCATTTGTGGGAAAATCAATAAGGAATTATTATTTCTCATCCTCAGGAGAGGTGAGAGGTGGGCGGATTGTAAAGCTAGCTCGGGTCGATGGTCGTTGGCTGTAATAGACGCATTCAATGTCACCTGAACTAACAGAGAAGGAGTGAACTTCATTATCTTGTATCGAGGTGTATGTGCACACAATTTTAACACACCAAGCCATCATGGTAAAAAATTGATTGCGGAGCGCACAACCAATTCTTACAAAAGGTTATGTAAAGGAATCAACATTTGTATGCCATGTGAATGTCTAATGGATGTCTTGGCATTTAAATAACGAAAGTGCCTATATGGTAATGCTTCTGTGCATTACTTATGCAGAACATAACAAAATTACCATTCTTGCCACTTAACTAAAGCAGAAGAGAGAGAAAGAGAGAGACTGCTGAGGGGCTCCAATAAAGGGATCTGCCACTCTTCTTTAAAGCTAGAATTCTTAATTGAAACAATAGCAAAGCAGTCACCCTGCCTGTGTTGTGAGGGATGGGCCTGGAGAAATGTAATCACCCTCAAATTCATAGACATTGCTATGGATGCAAGGACTGACCATCCATGGTATGACAGTTTTAACCATGTTTTGAAGCTATACAATGTTTGTTTACATTTACATGGTTTAGAAACGTAGTTAAACCAGCTTATATTTATACGACAGTTGAACTAATGTAGTGTGGCATATTTATAAGTTATATTCTTCAAGAATCGATGGGTATATACAGTATATAATTAATTTCTAAGTCCAAAAATTGATGTAGCAACTAAGGATTCCAGCTGTAACCTTGTTTAATCTCCACATTTCTGCCGAAGAGCAGCGGTAATGAGATATAACTTTTATCTGTGCCAATGGAGGATCCCAGTGAGATGCCGCCATGAAAAAAACACGGCCATAAAATTAAACACAACAGATCCAGGTGCCTTGAGGATAGCCGCCCTTCGACGCAACACAGAGAGCCTCAATAGTGGACCGTCAGGCATATTCCCAGTTCCCTCTTACTTTTAAGGATTATCCTCTAGGGGATTTGTGACGCAAGCAGAAAGGTACAGAAACATCAACGACACACGATAAGTGGGTATTGGCATATCGCAATGATATTTAGCCCATTTTGTGGTGAATCACAATAGATCAAATAAAATTGCCTGACTGAAACAACATCTTTGCAACTGTTTATCTTCTGCAGACTACAGCAATTAAAGCCCTCCTGTTTTGCGAAGGCTGTGCTCACCAAAACCCCAGCTGGTAGCACTTTGAATAATTCGCAGATATACAAACAAACAAGAGAAAATAGAATCTGTTTCCAGAGATGAAATCAAGATTCATTTGCCAGATGCTATAGAGACGGTTTTTCACCACATTCCAAGTGGGACAACCTTCTGTGTGTCTCGCTGTTTTAAACAAGCCTTTCTTCTGGGACTGTTGAGCATGTGCTCACTGCAACACAAGACGCCTCTTGCTTTACACTTGGTTAAACAAACTGTTCATAGCGAGGCCGTTTGTGCTGTTTCACATAATTGAGGGGTAATTCCTCCCTAGTGGGACGCCTTGTTAACACATCTCTCTAGGGAAAGGAAACACTTGTGTTTCCCAGCTTTGTCAACTGTCTTCCTACTGTAGTTGGGCACAGGTTTGAAAGACCACTATTTTGGTCTTGGATTAACTGCCTTCATAGAAACCTGAGCCTTTGCTGTGAAAGACTGAACCACAGTGCAAATGTATTCATGTAAGGATTATTGGAATTCAGTTACAGTATGGCAAAAGATTAAAGTGTGGGTGTGAAGCAACAACAGACGTTGGTGGTACTTTCTGTCCTGGTCAGCAAGGAATTCATATGTTAAGGTTGTGAGATGTTAATCACTTAATAATCACTTATACCGTAAAGGAACAAATTCATGACGTCAAAGTAGTTTGACGAGGTATAATGGTTGTCGGTCCGAAGGTTCATAGAAAGGCTAAGCGGTTCCATTTTCTAGTGGCACTCATGAGAGGCATTTTTGTTTTCAGATGAGGCACTACTTTGAAGAGCAATGCTGTGTACTCGTATAGTATGGTATACAGTGCATTCGGAAAGTATTCAGACCCCTTCTCTGGTCTGATGAAACCAAGACCGACCTTAATGCCAAGCATCACATCTGGAGGAAACCTAGCACCATCCCTACGGTGAAGCATGGTGGTGGCAGCATCATGCTGTGGGAATGTTTTTTGGTGGCAGGGACTGGGAGACTAGTCAGGATCGAGGGAAAGATGAACGGAGCAAAGTACAGAAAAATCCTTGATGAAAACCTGCTGCAGAGTGTTCCAGACCTCAGACTGGGACAAATGTTCACCTTCCAACAGGACAACGACACTAAGCACACAGTCAAGACAATGCAGGAGTGGCTTCAGGACAAGTCTCTGAATGTAATTGATCGGCCCAGCCAAAGCCCGGACTTGAACCCGATCAAACATCTCTGGAGAGACCTGAAAATAGATGTGCAGCGATGCTCCCCATACAACCTGACAGAGCTTGAGAGGATCTGCAGTGAAGAATGGGAGAATCTCCCCAAAAACAGGTGTGCCAAGCTTGTAGTGTCATACCCAAGAAGACTCGAGGCTGTAATCGCTGCCAAAGGTGCTTCAACAAAGTGCTGAGTAAAAGGTCTGAATAGTTAAGTAAATGTGATATTTTTTTTCTTCGAAAAAGGCTGTAACGTAACAAATTTGGAAAAATTTAAGTTGTCTGAGTACTTTCTGAATGCACTATAAATGATTAACAAGAAAAGAGATGCCACTACCATGACATTGTATGGAGCACTTTTTGACAATGTACTGATTATTCTAACTTTTAGACATCTTGTTTTGATGATGAATCACAACAAATTCAACCAAACATGGCTTTAGAGAAAGAAAATAACCCCATATTAGGATTTATTTAATGGCAGCATTATTCCCCAGCTCCAAGTGGATCCACTGCATGCCTCTGCTGCACCCTCCCCCTGAGAGGTCCATATGTAATGAGGCAGAAAACCAGGAGTGAAAGCGTCTGTGGAGGATCCGTGTCCGTGAATCCACAGCCTTGAGCTCTGGCAGCTCCAGTCCATGGGAAGCAAGCACTGAAAACCTCATTGGTGATGGAGGAGCGGAAGGAAGGCAGGAGGGGGGATGATGGGAGGGGGTGGGTTAAGCAGGGCTGCGAAAAAGACAGGACTGCTTTTTTTATAGGGAAAAACCTGAAAAGACTTGATGTCTGCTAGTTTTAGAGGGTGTCAAAACCCACTGTGTGCATTGTGCAGCGGAGAGAGAAGACAATACATTGAGCGATACTGTACGCTCATGTTACATCTAAAACAAGAGATTACCATGAACTGAACTCTGGGTGAATGACTGAAGGCTTACCCAGTGGCAGTCTGAAGGAAGAGATGAATTTCCAGGCGAGAGGTTTCTCATGAGTTGAAGGAGATGTATTCTACCTCCCCCTCCCTCCCTTTCATCCTTCGGACATGCACTCCTGCATTCTGACACTTCACCTGTTCTCGGAACGCCAGTTCCAGTAGAAAAGGGATGCCTAGCCATGGAGTCTTCAGTGCTGTATAGGCAGGACTTGCTTCCAAGCCTCCCAGCACCCCCAAACTGTCACTTCTGAAAAAAGGTCAAATAGGGGGTGCTTATATTTGTCCTGTTTCACACGTGTGCAAGTGTGTAACTTGTAGTATATCTTAGTAGTATTTTTTTGTATTATACAGTGCATTGCGAAAGTATTCGGCCCCCTTGAACTTTGCGACCTTTTGCCACATTTCAGGCTTCAAACATAAAGATATAAAACTGTATTTTTTTGTGAAGAATCAACAACAAGTGGGACTGTCACGTTCTGACCTCTATTTCCGTTGTTTTGTATTTATTTAGTATTGGTCAGGGCGTGAGTTGGGTGGGCAGTCTATGTTTGTTTTTCTATGTTTTGGGGCAGTTCTATGTTTTCAGCCTATTATGGTTCTCAATCAGAGGCAGGTGTCATTAGTTGTCTCTGATTGAGAATCATACTTAGGTAGCCTGGGTTTCACTGTTTGTTTGTGGGTGATTGTTCCTGTCTTTGTGTAGTGTTCACCAGATAGGCTGTATTAGGTTTCACGTTCCGTTTGTTGTTTTCGTATTCATTTAGTTATTTCATGTATCGTCATTTATTTCATTAAAATACAATGAACAACCACCACGCTGCGCTTTGGTCCGCCTCTACTTCACAAGAAGAGAATCGTTACAGAATCACCCACCACAACAGGACCAAGCGGTGTGGTAATGGGCAACGGAAAAAGCAGCAGCAGGAGCAGCGCGAGGAGGTATGGACATGGGAGGACGAATTAGACGGAAGAGGACCCTGGGCTCAACCAGGAGAATATCGCCGTCCCAAAGAAGAACTGGAGGCGGCGAAAGCGGAGAGGCGCTGGTATGAGGAGGCAGCGCGGCGTCGTGGATGGAAGCCCGGGAGTCAGCCCCAAAAATGTCTTGGGGGGGGGCTAACAGGGAGTATGGCTACGCCAGGTAGGAGACCTGAGCCAACTTCCTGTGGTTACCGGGGGGCTAGAGAGACCGGGCAGGCACCGTGTTATGCTGTGGAGTGCACGGTGTCCCCAGTGCGGGTGCACAGCCCGGTGCGGTACATTCCAGCTCCGCGTATCGGCCGGGCTAGAGTGGGCATCGAGCCAAGTGCCATGAAGCCGGCTCTACGCATCTGGTCTCCAGTGCGTCTCCTTGGGCCGGCTTACATGGCACCAGCCTTGCGCACGGTGTCCCCGGTTCGCCTGCATAGCCCAGTGCGGGCTATTCCACCTCGCCGCACTGGCAGGGCGACCGGGACCATTCAACCGGGTAAGGTTGGGCAGGCTCGGTGCTCAAGAGCTCCAGTGCGCCTGCACGGCCCGGTCTATCCGTCACCACCTCCACACCCCAGCCCTCCGGTGGCAGCTCCCCGTACCAGGCTGTCTCTCCGGCCCATCCGTCCAGAGCCTTCCTCCTCTCCAGCGCTGCCGGAGTCTCCCGCCTGTCCGGCGCCTCTGCCGGAGCCTCCCGCCTGTCCGGAGCCTCCCGCCTGTCCGGCGCCTCTGCCGGAGCCTCCCGCCTCTCCGGCGCTACCAGAGCCTTCCTCCTCTCCAGCGCTGCTGGAGTCTCCCGCCTGTTCGGCGCTAGGAGAGCTACTCAGCCCAGCGTTGCCGGAGCTTCCCGTCTGCCCAGCGCCATCTGAGCTTCCCGTCTGCCCAGCGCCAGCGCCGCCCGTCTGCCCAACGCCGCCAGCGCCGCCCGTCTGCCCAGCGCCGCCAGTGCCGCCCGTCTGCCCAGCGCCGCCAGTGCCGCCCGTCTGCCCAACGCCGCCAGCGCCGCCCGTCTGCCCAGCGCCGCCAGTGCCGCACGTCTGCCCAGCGCCGCCAGTGCCGCCCGTCTGCCCAGCGCCGCCAGTGCCGCCCGTCTGCCAGGAGCCGCCAGTGCCGCCCGTCAGCCAGGGGCCGCCAGTGCCGCCCGTCAGCCAGGGGCCGCCAGTGCCGCCCGTCGGCCAGGGGCCGCCAGTGCCGCCCGTCGGCCAGGGGCTGCCAGTGCCGCCAGTCAGCCAGGGGCCGCCAGTGCCGCCAGTCAACCAGGGGCCGCCAGTGCCGCCCGTCAGCCAGGGGCCGCCAGTGCCGCCAGTCAGCCAGGGGCCGCCAGTGCCGCCAGTCAACCAGGGGCCGCCAGTGCCGCCAGTCAGCCAGGGGCCGCCAGTCAGCCAGGGGCCGCCAGTGCCGCCAGTCAGCCAGGGGCCGCTAGAGCCCCTCCGCCCGGAGCAGCTGCCCCTCTGTCCCGAGCAGCTGCCCCTCTGTCCTGAGCTGCTGCCGCCCCTCTGTCCCGAGCTGCTGCCGCCCCTCGGTCCCGAGCAGCTGCCGCCCCTCTGTCCCGAGCTGCTGCCGCCCCTCTGTCCCGAGCAGCTGCCGCCCCTCTGTCCCGAGCAGCTGCTTCACCTCTGTCCCGAGCTGCCCCTCTGTCCCAAGCAGCCCCTCTGTCCAGTGGGGTCATTGAGAGGGGTGGGCATGGTGAGTAAGCCACGGAGGCGGACAATAAGGCGGACTAAGACAATGGCGAAGTGGGGTCCGCGTCCCGCGCCAGAGCCGCCACCGCGGACAGACGCCCACCCAGACCCTCCCCTATAGGTCAAGGTTTTGCGGCCGGAGTCCGCACCTTTGGGGGGGGGGGGTACTGTCACGTTCTGACCTCTATTTCCGTTGTTTTGTATTTATTTAGTATTGGTCAGGGCGTGAGTTGGGTGGGCAGTCTATGTTTGTTTTTCTATGTTTTGGGGCAGTTCTATGTTTTCAGCCTAGTATGGTTCTCAATCAGAGGCAGGTGTCATTAGTTGTCTCTGATTGAGAATCATACTTAGTTGGCCTGGGTTTCACTGTTTGTTTGTGGGTGATTGTTCCTGTCTTTGTGTAGTGTTCACCAGATAGGCTGTATTAGGTTTCACGTTCCGTTTGTTGTTTTCGTATTCATTTAGTTATTTCATGTATCGTCATTTATTTCATTAAAATACAATGAACAACCACCACGCTGCGCTTTGGTCCGCCTCTACTTCACAAGAAGAGAATCGTTACAGGGACACAATCATGAAGTGGAACATTATTGTGGACATAGTGGACATTTATTGGATATTTCAAACTTTTTTAACAAATCAAAAACTGAAAAATTGGGCGTGCAAAATTATTCAGCCCCTTTACTTTCAGTGCAGCAAACTCTCTCCAGAAGTTCAGTGAGGATCTCTGAATGATCCAATGTTGACCTAAATGACTAATGATGATAAATACAATCCACCTGTGTGTAATCAAGTCTCCGTATAAATGCACCTGCACTGTGATAGTCTCAGAGGTCCGTTAAAAGCGCAGAGAGCATCATGAAGAACAAGGAACACACCAGGCAGGTCCGAGATACTGTTGTGAAGAAGTTTAAAGCCGGATTTGGATACAAAAATGTGGAAGAAGGTGCTCTGGTCAGATGAAACCAAAATTGAACTTTTTGGCAACAATGCAAAACGTTATGTTTGGCGTAAAAGCAACACAGCTCATCACCCTGAACACACCATCCCCACTGTCAAACATGGTGGTGGCAGCATCATGGTTTGGGCCTGCTTTTCTTCAGCAGGGACAGGGAAGATGGTTAAAATGGATGGGAAGATGGATGGAGCCAAATACAGGACCATTCTGGAAGAAAATCTGATGGAGTCTGCAAAAGACCTGAGACTGGGACGGAGATTTGTCTTCCAACAAGACAATGATCCAAAACATAAAGCAAAATCTACAATGGAATGGTTCAAAAATAAACATATCCAGGTGTTAGAATGGCCAAGTCAAAGTCCAGACCTGAATCCAATCGAGAATCTGTGGAAAGAACTGAAAACTGCTGTTCACAAATGCTCTCCATCCAACCTCACTGAGCTCGAGCTGTTTTGCAAGGAGGAATGGGAAAGAATTTCAGTCTCTCGATGTGCAAAACTGATAGAGACATGCCCCAAGCGACTTACAGCTGTAATCGCAGCAAAAGGTGGCGCTACAAAGTATTAACTTAAAGGGGCTGAATAATTTTGCACTCCCAATTTTTCAGTTTTTGATTTGTTAAAAAAGTTTGAAATATCCAATAAATGTCGTTCCACTTCATGATTGTGTCCCACTTGTTGTTGATTCTTCACAAAAAAATACAGTTTTATATCTTTATGTTTGAAGCCAGAAATGTCGCAAAGTTCAAGGGGGCCGAATACTTTCGCAATGCACTGTATATTTAGTAGTAATGTACAGTACCAGTGAAAAGTTTGGATACACCTACTTATTCAAGGGTTTTTATTTATTTTTTACTCTTTTCTACATTGTAGAATAATAGTGATGACATCAACTATGAAATAACATATATGGAATCATGTAGTTAGTTGAGATTCTTCAAAGTAGCCACCCTTTGCCTAAAGACAGATTTGCACATTCTTGGCTTTCTCTCAACCAGCTTAACCTGGAATGCTTTTCCTGCGGTCTTCGAGTTCCCACATGTTCTGAGCACTTGTTGGCTGCTTTTCCTTTACTCTGCGGTCCAACTCCTGCGGTCCAACTTAAATAATGATAGACTGTTTCTCTTTGCTTATTTGATCTGTTCTTGCCATAATATGGACTTGGTCTTTTACCAAATAGGGCTATCTTCTGTATACCACCCCTACCTTGTCACAACATAACTTATTGGCTCAAATGCATTAAGAAGGAAAGAAATTCCACAAATTAACTTTTGACAAGGCACACCTGTTAATTGAAATGCATTCCAGGTGGTTGAGAGAATGACAAGAGTGTGCAAAGCTGTCATCGAGGCAAAGGGTGGCTACTTTGAAGAATCTCAAATATAAAATATATTTTGAGTTGTTTAAGACTTGTTTGGTTATTACATGATTCCATATGTGTTATTTCATAGTTTTGATGTCTTCACTATTATTCTACAATGTAGAAAATAGTAACAAATATTTAAAAAACTTGAGTAGGTGTGTCCAAACTTTTGACTGGTACTGTATGTGTCAGTGGGGAAGTGTGAGAGTCAGAGCGCAGATATAAACATGCAGGAGCAATGGCGGCATAGGGGATGGCTGCCGTTTTACAGGCTCCTTTCCAACTGTGCTATTTTGTTTGTTTGTTTTTTCGCATTTTGTAACTTATTTTGTACATAATGTTGCTGCTACTGTCTCTTATGACTGAAAATATCTTCTGGACATCAGAACAGCGATTACTCACCTCGATCTAGATGAATATTTTTTATTTCACGAGTCTGATGCAAAGGATATACTGCCTTCTCGAGATCAGAACAAAATCCCTGTCATTCGTGTGAAGAAAATATGGAGAAAACGGGGGCGGAGGTCGGGGTGCCTTGTGAGAATTTGGAGGTGGGTGAGTAAACCTCCACTACCATCCGTACTATTGGCCAACAACAATCTTTGGAAAATAAACTGGACAATCTACAATTGAGACTATCCTACCAACGGGACATTAAAAACTGTAAAACCTCATGTTTCACTGAGTCGTGGCTGAACGATGACACGGATAATATAGAGCTGGCTGGGTTTTCCGTGTATCAGCTACCGCTGGTAATACAAGGGGTGGTGGTCTGTGTCTATTGGTCAATAACAGCTGGTATGTGACGTCTAATATTAAAGAAGTCTCGAGGTATTGCTCGCCTGAGGTAGAGTACCTCGTGATAACCTCTCCCTGACTGAGTCTGTAATACCTACATGTTTCAAGCAGACCACTGTGCCCACGATAGCGAAGGTAACCTGATTAAATGATTACTGCCCCGTAGCACTCACGTTGGTAACCATGAAGTGCTTTGAAAGGCTGGTCATGGCTCGCATCAACACCATCATCCCAGAAACCCTAGACCCACTCGAATTCGCATACCGCCCCAACAGATCCACAGATGACGTAATCTCAATCGTACTCCACACTGCCCTTTTCCACCTGGACAAAAGGAACACCTATGTAAGAATGCTGTTCATTGACTTCAACTAACCGTTCCTCACCATAGTGCCCACAAATCTAATCACTAAGCTGAGTACCCTGGGACTAAACACCTCCCTCTGCAATTGGATTCTGGATTCCTGAATGGCCACCCCCAGGTGGCAAGGGTAGGCAACACATCTGTCATGCTGATCCTCAACACTGGGGCCCCTCAGGGGTGCGTGCTTAGTCCCCTCCTGTACTCCCTGTTCACCCACGACTGTGTGGCCAAACACGACTCAAACACCATCATTATGTTTGCTGACGACACAACCGTAATAGGCCTGATCACAGACAACAAAGAGACAGCCTATAGGGATGAGGTCAGAAACCTGGCTGTGTGGTGCCAGGACAACAACCTCTCCCTCAATGTGAGGAAGACAAAGGAGCTGACCATGTACTACAGGAAAATGGTGGGCCGAACAGGATCCCATTAACATCGACAGGGCTGTAGTGGAGCGGGTCGAGAGTTTCAAGTTTCTTGGTGTCCACATCACCAACAAACTATCATGGTCCAAACACACTAAGACAGAGAAGAGGGCACGACAACACATTTCCCCCCCCCCAGGAGACTGAAAAGATTTAGTATGGGTTTCCAACATCCTCAAAAATTTCTACAGCTGCACCATCGAGAGCATCCTGACCGGTTGCATCACCACCTGGTATGGCAACTGCTCGGCATCTGACTGTAAGGCGCTACAGAGGGTAGTGCGTACGGTCCAGTACATCACTGGGGTGGGCCAAGCTTCCTGCCATCAATGACCTATATACCATATAGCCTCGTTATTTTTTTGTTACCTTTTTAAAATGTATTTTTTTCATTTAGTTTATTTAGTAAATAATTTATTGAACGGCATTGTTGGTTAAAGGCTTGTAATTAAGCATTTCACGATAAGGTCTACAGTACACATGTTGTACTCGACACGTGACAAATAAAATTTGAGGAATCAATTTTCCAGTTGTCGTTTTGAAGATGGTGCTCTATTGCCATATGCTTGCGCTTATCCCTTGTAGAAAAACAAACATTGCCCATAATTATTCTAACCAAGGGGGCTGGAACCAGGGGGAAAGAAGTGGCTTATGCAGTTGGAGGATTTACTTTTGTTTGTCTTAGTGTGGATTTAATGTTTCAGAGGTAGTTTCTGGGAATGGAAAATAACTTGGATTAACTTTATATGGGAACTGAGGTAATACTTCCCTTAAGGGTTTTCTTTGCCTCATGACTCCAGGCAAAGCCAGTTAGCCTCCCGTAGACAGATTTTTACCTGTGATACCTGTCCCATTGGTAATAAGCATTTGCTTACACCGTGGCTGCATTGTGAGAAGCATTCCCAGCTCATTTGATGCTGAAGGCGTATCAGCCCAGCTTGCACATAATGGAATATTCACGACTTGCTTTCTGTTCTCCCAAGCTCCTTAAATACCTACGGTGATCCCGTCATATGACAGATGTTTTTTTAGGAATGCCAACAGATTGCCGGAATCTTCTTTTTTTCAGACAAGGGGAAAACAAAATAATATCTCCATCTCAAAATGAAGGGAAATCGTCAGTGTGTAGAACTCGTTTAACCCCTGTGATCATGCAAAATATGTATTTCTCTGCGCTGTAGTGACTGCTAGTGTCCTGTTACTGTGTGACTGTTTTAAATTAAATAACATTTTCATTCTCAATGTAAGGCAGTATGCTATCTCAATAGCGGTGCACTTGAAAATGAAGAGTTCAAGAAAAAGCTCAATTAACTTTCACATTTTCATCCTATAATCTCCTTATTAAGATGTCACTCTGGAAGCTGTGGCATTATAAAAAATACATTTTTCTGTGAAGAGGGTGTGTGTGTGTGTGTGCATGTGTGTTCACGTGCTTGTGTGTGGGTCTGCATGTCCAAAAAGAGCTCAATTTTTTTCTGGAGTCAGAGTTCCGATATATACCTGGCTGGAGGGGAATCTCAAGCGGCTCCTTCCCCACCTTCTCCCCTCAACCGTCTTTTTACATTTCACGCACATGTGGTACTGGGGATGTTCATGGAATGTTAAAACAGCTCTCTGACATTTAAAAGCAAGGAATTGTGTATCACCTTCCCACACTGAAAAAAAGTGGTACTAGGTTGTACTGACTCAGAAATGCGAACACAATTGAGAATTATCCCTTTACCTAACAGAAATGGCCACCACTCGTCATAAACCAATTACCCTTTCACTAAGCCTAGAGTTATGAGCATAGCATGGCACTCATTGTGGGGTATTTCTAAGAAAATGTTTTTGGGTTGAAGCATTCAGTGTGCTAGAAAAGTCATGTAGGCACACAGTTTCACAATTCGACTCTATGGCAGTTGGACATCAAGTACCAGGATATTTTATGTTTTAGTGTGTTCTCTCCACTAGTATTTGGGACACTTTCCCACTATGGGAACAAGCGTGGAGGAGCAAATTTAATGGTGATGTGCCAGGGGAGGGCTGACTGATTTTTTTTACTAAAGCCTAGACATAGGCCAACAAAGAAAATCGGAATATAACTGTTATAGAGCAGTATGAACATCGGAATATAACTGTTATAGAGCAGTATGAACATCGGAATATAACTGTTATAGAGCAGTATGAACATCGGAATATAACTGTTATAGAGCAGTATGAACATCGGAATATAACTGTTATAGAGCAGTATGAACATCGGAATATAACTGTTATAGAGCAGTATGAACATCGGAATATAACTGTTATAGAGCAGTATGAACATCGGAATATAACTGTTATAGAACAGTATGAACATCGAAATATAACTGTTATAGAGCAGTATGAACATCAGAATATAACTGTTATAGAGCAGTATGAACATCGGAATATAACTGTTATAGAACAGTATGAACATCGGAATATAACTGTTATAGAGCAGTATGAACATCGGAATATAACTGTTATAGAGCAGTATGAACATCGGAATATAACTGTTATAGAGCAGTATGAACATCGGAATATAACTGTTATAGAGCAGTATGAACATCGGAATATAACTGTTATAGAGCAGTATGAACATCGGAATATAACTGTTATAGAGCAGTATGAACATCGGAATATAACTGTTATAGAGCAGTATGAACATCGGAATATAACTGTTATAGAGCAGTATGAACATCGGAATATAACTGTTATAGAGCAGTATGAACATCGGAATATAACTGTTATAGAGCAGTATGAACATCGAAATATAACTGTTATAGAGCAGTATGAACATCGAAATATAACTGTTATAGAGCAGTATGAACATCGGAATATAACTGTTATAGAGCAGTATGAACATCGGAATATAACTGTTATAGAGCAGTATGAACATCGGAATATAACTGTTATAGAGCAGTATGAACATCGGAATATAACTGTTATAGAGCAGTATGAACATCGAAACCATTTTCAGGTGGATTAGCAGTTGAGAAAATACAGTGTTTTTGCACTTTGCATAATCCTGAGGACAAAATCCAATTAAGATTACATTTACCTACCACCTCAACATGGCAATCCTCATAGCATTCCTGTTGCATTCCTAATGTTCAGGTAACTACTGTATTAGAGTAGACAGGCATGTGCACAAGCCTTTTTTAATTTAATGTTTTGTCAGCATGAGTCCCTACTGCTTGTAATCAACATGGCAATTGTTAGCTAAAAGAATCTGATGATATGGTGACTAACACATTATTCAAAGTTTATTTTGAGGAGATTACCGCCACCTCACTCTTTTAAAACTTAAATGCATGGTACAAATGTGCAAGGCAGAGAATGTGCTGAGGAAAGTACCCATACACCAGTGGAGGCTGGTGGAAGGGCCTATAGGAGGACGTGCTCATTGTATTGGCTGAAATTGAATAAATGGAATGGAGTCAAACGTGGTTTCCATATGTTTGGTACCGTACCATTTATTCAATTTCAACCATTACTATGAGCCTATCCTCCTATAGTTTCTCCCACCAGCCTCCACTGCTATAGACTCTTTCTCTAAAGCCCCTTTCAGATATGACATTATATGGTTAGTTATTCAAAGCTCTCTCCCTTAGTGTTCATCCAGTGAGTACTGGGAGGTTTTTGTGTTGTACAATGCACCATAAAACATCACGTTAGCAACCATTTATTTTCAGACACCTTCTAGTTATCATTTAAAGAATGAGCAAAACATTTTTTTTCTGAGATTAACTTGGATGTAATCACAAGGCACTTGATATTGGGTGCTTATCAATAGTAGATCCAGGAGAAGTGGCCATGGGTAGTTGTATGGGGTGTAGGAGGGTGGGTGTGTGTTTGTGTTGGGTGGGGGTGCTTCGCTGACAGAGGTACCAGCAGTAACTAATGGGTCTGAGCATTGTCTGCCTTTCCCATCGCTTGGGTGGGATCGCAGTTGAAGTGAAAGATTCCATAGTGATGCATTATTCCCATGTAGGATTGATTGGGCAAACCAGATTTAACAGCTGCGTGGTTGTGCAGTCTGAGGGAATTAGCCATGTTTCTAGCAGATTGATGAGGTTTTGCCTGCTGGTTCTCAAGCAGGAAATGTGTTGGGCTTCCAGTGCTGTGGAATTTATGTCCAATTTCTGCAGTCAATCTCACAGAGACTTGTGGAATTGGAGAAATTAAATCAGAATGTAAGTTTAAGGGAAGGGGTAATGCTTGGTTAATGCAAGAGAGAAGTACTTAACGAGCTACCGTTAGATCTGAGTGTCTAATATCTCTTCTCCGAAGTTGTATATAGTCTACCTTATTTTACTACATTTTAGTTCAGAATTCTCTTCAATGTAAAGGACGTGGATTGGCTTTAATCAGTGTTTGATTTAATTCCAGGTCATTATGGTCTGGGTTAGGTAGATTAAGTAGGTTTCTTTCGTTTTGGGTAATATCTAGAGGCCCAATTTCTCTCTTGGATTTGTAGAGTTGACTTTCTTCTCAGAAAATTTGTGACAGGTCTCAAACTGGATTGTGTGTAACATCCTCTAAATGTCTCACAAATACCACTGATACCCAAATTAAGGTCTTCATTGTTGTTGGCATACAATACCCACACTGCAAATGTTAACGTCATACTAAAGTATCAGCGTTCCTGATCTCGCCATATGTTACCATTGAGTATTCAGCCAGTACTTTAGCAATTGAGAGATTGTAATGATACGCTCTCCAGTGTTGCACATTTACAGGTAGATTGAACAATCGGCCTAGTGGATTCGCTGTTTTCCTTCAGGGTTAACACACAAGTAAATAGACCGCCTCATATTGCCTGAGGAGGTGACCTGTTTCAACATACCCCCCACCCCTCTCTCACTAAACCATGTAAACCAGGGGTGCGTTTAATTTGTTGTCAAAAACTACATTTCACACTCCAGCTCCTTTTTAATTTAACACTGTAGAGGGAGTTCCAGGTAGACAGATTGATATCTAGAGACACTTCAAGCTATTATCTGTGCCTCACAAATGCCCACCTCAACAGACGGCTTGGGGCTTCGTGCTGTAAATGAAAGGCAGAAAACTGACTGCTGGGAAAGAGGGACACACAAGTTTACCCGTGCGGAGCAGAGGGAAGCCTCACCAGTCATTCCTCTTAGCAAGCTTTTGAACATATTCCCCAGCAGTGTTTGAATTAAAAAGCCAATTAATATGCCACTTGCGTAAATTAAGCATTAAGTAATGCAAGAAATGTCAATTGTCCTCCTCAGATGGGGAAAAAAAGGTTGAAACCCTGAGTAACAGATGTATTCTAGGGAGAAACAATTAGTTGCAAGCCCTCCAAAATTCTATTGAAATGTTTGAATACCACTAGCTAGGTTTCCATCCAATTTGCGACAGATTTTCAGGCCAATATGCTCAAATCTGCATAAAACAATATGCCCATTTTCCTACCAGAGACGTTTCCATCAAACTAGCTTTTTGCAAATAAAAGGTTGTGTGCTATGATGTGGTGCACATAAAAAGTACTTTTGCAGTTAAATTCTCTTGTGCAGAATGAAAACTACAAGTTAGATGGGTTTCCACCACATTTTCAGCTCTACTGATGGTTTTGTCATAAAAACTGTTGCGTTAAATAGTGAATGTGCCCACTCTAGTCTTGGCACGTGCGCTCTAGCCAACAGCTGGCAGATACATGATGAGGTAAGAGCGATATTATTTGTATTTCTCAAACGGCAACCAAGCATGTCACCAGAATATGACTCTCAGTATTGATTGGAAAGGAGGATCAAGCTCATCCATCACCTTGCATGTTCGCCAGTATATTCACCACCCTGTAAAGTTCATCATAACTTATTTCATCTGTAGCCTAATAAACTGCTTCTCGAGTGGTAGTGGGAGGACCCCTATGGAGCCAGATAGCTACCAAAAGATTGAACGTACGTATCGTTAGGATCGTAAGAAAAGACATGAATGAAACATAACTGTTAAATTAGATCTGTAAACATACAGATGTTGTTACGACTATGAATAAACATTTACATGTTCAATTCTTACTTTATGTCTCCCTTTAATCGGTTAGATATCTTTTTTGTATGTACAAACTTTTGTCAGAAATGTGGCATCTGCAAAGAACATGAACCGAGCATAGCTAGTTGAAGTTGGCTCGTCAATCAAGCAACTCTAGCGCAGATGTTAGAGTTTCTTTGCAGCTTCCGGTTTCATTTCCAAAATAAAAGTCTAGAGTCTGTTTTAGAACGGCAATTGATAACGACGTTATAGCAGTAGATGGCGTAGTATAGACTTGGGCCTTCAGCAACTGACTTGTGTGAGAATGATACTATAAAGACACAGAAGAGCCTTGTCTAGAATAAATGCCAGAGCTGCAAAATAGAAAGTAATATGATTTAGGCTAGGCCTATACCACCATCTAAATATGCCATGCTGTTGTGTGTTATTTAATGGCCATATAATCGCATTTATTTTTATGGCTGCGTGGGGCTACTGTGGTGATCATGTAACCTAATGAATCACACTTTTTCCAGTATTTTTGAGCACGGACTGTAGGCCTTATATTAGGCCTTTTGACTGTTGTATTAGTGAATTCCACTCTGTATGTAGGCTTGCTACAGCCATTTGCATTGCACAACCACATCACGCAGAGGCTATATCCATATTAATAAATGAGACAAAACAAAATACTGATTCAGTCTTGGCTATAACCTGTCCTGAGCGAAATAGACAAGGAGTCCCAAATGGTCAAGACTATCTACAGCCTATTCTTATTGACAGATCTGTTTTCCCTATCAGCCACTGCATGTGCTTCTTCAACTATTTTGTTTAACATGTATTTAGAGGCTATATTTAGAGGCCTGTGAGCTAGGGTCTCTTTTTAAGGGGCCTATAATAAAAACAGTTATAAAACACAAATAGAGTTCTAAAATTATTCCGCAAGACACCAGTACCCAAAATGATAGCCTAAATTGCAATGCCTACAAGTTGAGGGACTATTTTTTGTATTTGTATAGGCCTAAATTAAACACTGAATTATTAAAGTGATTGGCTAAAGAACTTTGGAGAATTTAGATAATTTTGAATACACACATGGATTTAAATACACACTCGAGAGCATACTGACTGGTTGCATCACTGCCTGGTATGGCAACAGCTTGGCCTCCAACCACAAGGCACTACAGAGGGTAGTGTGTACGGCCCAGTAAATCACTGGGGTCAAGCTTCCTGCCATGCAGGACCTCTATATCAGACGGTGTCAGAGGAAGACCTTAAAAATTGTCAGACTCCAGCCCCTCTAGTCATAGACTGTTATCTCTGCTATTGCACAGAAAGCGGTACCGCAGCGCCAAGTCTAGGTCCAAAAGACTTCTTAACAGCTTCTACCCCGAGCCATAAGACTCCTGAACAGTGTAATCAAATGGCTACCCAGATTATTTGCATTGACAAATACTCCCCTCTTTTACCCTCCCCTCCCCACTTTTACGCTGCTGCTACTCTGTTTATTATCTATGCATAGTTGCTTTAACTCTACCTACATGTACATATTACCTCAATTACCTCGACTAACCACATTGACTCTGCACCGGTACCCCTGTATATAGCCTCGCTATTGTTATTTTACTGCTGCTCTTTAATTATTTGTTTGTTTTATTTTTTACTTTTTTACTTATCTATTTTTTACTTAACACTTATTTGACTTAAAACTGGTATTGTTGGTTCAGGGCTTGTAAGTAAGCATTTCACTGAATTTGATTTGATGCTGTAGAGAGAAACACCTAGCGGACTGAAACTTCACTGTTGAAGGCATAATACAGCTAGTGCTATGTAGACTTGCGCTGGCAAACAAATCCATTATATTAGCTTCCTAAATGTGAAGTAAACTCAACTGAGTAATAGAGAAATTAAATCAAATCCACTTTTATTGGTCACATATACATATTTAGCAGATGTTATTGCAGGTGTAGCAAAAATGCTTGTGTTTCTAGCTCCAACAGTGCAGTTGTATCTAACAGTTCACAACAATACATACTAACTAAAAGTAAAAGAATATAATTAATAAATATATACATATGAGATGGGTAAAGCAGTATGCAAACATTATTTAAACATGATTAAAGTGACTAGTGTTCCATGATTTAAGTGGCCAGTGATTCCAAGTCTATGTATATAGGGCAGCAGCCCCTGAGGTGCAGGGTTACGTAACCGGGTGGAAGCAAGTGATGGCTATTTAACAGTCTGATGGCCTTGAGATGGAAGCTGCTTTTTAGTCTCTTGGTCCCAGCTTTGATGCACCGGTACTGACCTTGCCTTCTGGATGATAGCGGGGTGAACAGGACGTAGCTCGGGTCGTTTATGTCCTTGATCTTTTTGACCTTCCTGTGACATCGGGTGCTGTAGGTGTCTTGGATGGCAGGTAGTTTGCCCCCGGTGATATCTTGGGCAGACCGCACCACCATCTGGAGTGCCCTGCGGTTGCGGTTGGTGCAGTTGCCGTACCAGGCGGTGATACAGCCCGACAGGATGCTCTCAATTGTGCATCTGTAAAAGTTTGTGAGGGTTTTAGGGATGTCGGTGTCCATAACGTGGCTGATTTCCCTTTGTAGTCCATGAATATCTGTAGACCCTTTCACATACTGTGTCTGAGCCGTTGAATTGCGACTCCACTTTGTCTCTGTACTGACGTGTTTCCTGTTTGATTACCTTACGGAGGGAATAACTACACTGTATTCTGCCATATTCCCAGTCACCTTGCCTTGGTTAAATGCGGTGGTTTGTGCTTTTAGTTTTACACAAATGCTGCTATTTATCCACGGTTTCTGGTTTGGGTAAGTTTTAATAGTCACAGTGGTTACAACATCTCCTATAAACTTCCTGATGAACTATTTAATACCTATTTCCAGTTTATGTGAGTCCCCGTATCCGTGTATTCGTCAATGTCATTCTCAGAGTCTACCTTGAACATATCCCAGTCCACGTGATCAAAATAATCTTGAAGCATGGATTCAGATTGGTCAGACCAGCATTGAATAGACCTTAGCATGGGTACTTCATGTTTGAGTTTCTGCCTATAGAAGGAGAGGAGCAAAATGGAGACTTAATCAGATTTGCCGAAGGGAGTGCGGGGGAGGGCCTTGTAGGCATTTAGTAAAGTTGAGTAGCAGTGGTCCAACGTTAACTCAGGGAGAGTACTACAGTAAATGTTTTCGTAGAACTTCGGTAGCGTTTTCCTCAGATTTGCTTTGTTAAAATCCCCAGCTACAATAAAAGCGGCCTCGGGATATGTGGTTTCCAGTTTGCATAAAGTCCAGTTAAATACTTTGAGGGCCATCGTGGTATCGGCTTGAGGGGGAATATACACAGCTGTTACTATAACCGAAGAGAATTCTCTTGGGGGGTAATATGGTGAGCATTTGTTATCACAATCACACCATGAGTATTTAATTATTAAATATACACCCCAGCCTTTCTTCTTCCCGGAGAGTTCTTTATTCCCGTCGGCGTGGTGTACTGAGAACCCAGCTGGCTGTATGGATGGGGACTGTATATCCCGAGAGAGCCATGTTTACGTGAAACAGAGTATGTTACAATCCCTGATGTCTCTCTGAAAGGAAATCCTCGGCCTGAGCTTGTCTACTTTATTATCCATAGACTGAACATTAGCGAGTAATATACTCTGAAGTGGTGGATGGTGTGCACGCCTCCTGAGTCGGTCTAGAAGTCCACTCTGAATACCTCTTCTCCGCCGGCGGTGTTTTGGAGCAGCCTCTGGAAAAGTTAAATTGCCCTGGGGATACGAACAAAGGATCCAATTCGGGAAAGTCGTATTCCTGGTTGTAATGCTGGCGAGTTACCGCCACTCTGATATCCAAAAGTTATTTCCGGCTGTATGTAATAACACAAAAAACAATTGTGGGCTAATAATGTAAGAAATAATACACACAAAAACAAAATACTGCAACAATTCTTAGGAGCTAGAAGCAGAGCTGCCATATCTGTTGACGCCATCTTTTAACTTGAAAACTTGAAAACGTGCAGGATACCTATTTCCAGTTTCCCTGACTTCCGATTTTTTTTTATACTGTGTTATGCTTGTTAGTGTTTCACTCATCACAGGCCGTTTGGTGTATGTTTTTTGTTTGTTGGTGAGATGAAACTGCTAAAACTCTGAAAGGTATTATTGTACGTCAGAATTGCAACACAAGATTGGTTCAAGCCTAAAATGTTAGTCTGTAATCGTGAAATGGTGTTTGTATGTTCACAGATAAAATTTCACGTTTACATTTCATGTTTTATGCAGGGATTTTCTTACAATCCTAAGGATATGTACATTAAACCTTTTGGCAGCTATCTGGCTCCATATACCACGCAACATATCATCACGTGACTCCAAGTTTACTTCGATATGATGGTTATTAGGCTAGATCAATATTTGCACATAAAGGCGTTTCCACCATAATTTCTCGCATAATTAATTTAACTTCCATAAAAAGATCTCACTATGTCAAACAAGCAAATTGTCTGTCAGCATTTATACAATTCTACCGGGATTTAATGTTTCCATCAGCCAGGAAAATAATTCATCTGCATGAAATGACTGGATGGAAACGTGGTTAGTGACAGAACTTTTTAACACGTCTTGGTTGATTGTGTTTGGAAATTATAAAGCTGAAAAATAAACACTTGTAAAAATAAGTGTTTGAAGGTTTTTGTTAAATGTATTTTATTCCCAGTAATCCCACAGGAGGCCTATATAAACCAAACAACCCTCTTGTTTAGCCTCTGACAATGTTACGGTAGTATCAGTAAGCTATTCTGGTTAATGACCTTGGTTAAAAAAATATTTAAAAAATCATGCCAATTGGTGGGCCAATATTCTTCTAGTGAAATGTCAAAAGAGTTCATTCAGTAGGCCTATCTGTTTTATCTACACAAGGTTTTTAATTGGTGCTGGTATTGACTGGTAGTAAATAACATGGTCTGAATATTTGATTTTCTGCAATGTTTGTTTACAGCGCCTTGTCTTTGCATTCATTCAGTACCATAAATCGTTGTTTTGAGCACCATGATATTAACAGTTCAAGAACGCCTCACAAAGCAATCCACATAAATATGTGTTGCTTATCATAACCAAATTACAGTCACATAGATGATAGTCCAATAGTGCTGCTAGATATTTTTCGCCATTTCCATAAAATGGAGGACTTTTAGATTATGTGCATCAAGTCTATTGCTGATATACAATGACTATGTCTATTTCATAATGTATTTCAACATAAACTTTGACTATAAAGGTCCAACTTCAAATCGTAATTGAAATGACATTGTAAGTGCACCTGTTATAGCCTACCTGGTGTGTTATATGTAATTATACACACATTGACACGCATGTATAGCTATATCAAAATCAGTTCCATAGGATGCGTTTAGATTGTGCTTTTATTTCAAGACACTCATAGCCCATGGACTCCAATTCGTGACTTGGCGGTAACAAATAAAAACAACTCAAAGGAACTGTTCAGGTTGATTCAGTGCAGTTTCCCAAAGTTAGTTTGGCCTCTCTCCAGCTGAGACTGTATTTTATCCTGGGTTTAAAAGCCGATTTACCATGGAGATTTATTTACCCATGTCCTCTGCGCGTGCCAAGTCATCCGACGCCTGCGCAATTCCGCTTTTTGGTCCAATCACTTGCTCACTCTCAGGAGTGTCACACCTCTTTTGGACATTCATTAAAAAAATAGATCCTGAGCACGAGCTTTGATGCCCGGAGGCATTTGTGTAAATACATTTGGAATTGAGAGCAACAGTTTCAGGTTGGTGTATTAAATGAATGCCACCCCAAATCTTTTTCACAAAGGCTGTTTATTATACATCTGGTTAATGAGAGTTATTTAATGAGGTGGTTTCACTTTTTACTAAAGCTAGTAAGTAAAAAAAAATGCAAGTTCGAAATAAACAAATGTGTCTTCATTTGCCAACAACCCTTCCAATACTCCAGCCTCGCAACTGCTGTTCCGCTAGTGTTCTCTGAGGATGACAGTCCAGTGGTATCTCCGCCTTTCCATCGTGCACCCCCTCCCCTTCTCCTAGTCACACATTCTCAATGTAACTCCATCTGTAGATCACTGGTCATATAATCGTCAACAAAAAGGAATAAAGGACCATACAGCAAAGAAAAAGGAAGAAGGAAATAAGGCAAGCGATGCTATCTTCTGACAATACCTCATTCTGTTTGAGAGCGCAGCAGGATGAATTTAATCTTCTCGAGATTATTGGCATACTTTTACTTCGGATTCCAAGTGATTCTACAGTTCTACATCGACCCTTGTCACCTCCATCCCCAGCCGTGTCACATTCTGGCGCAGATAGGAAACACCGTGCGCCTTGGTGCCCTTCTGCCCACCCGCCAGACGGCCAGGGTGCAGGCTGCCCTGAACCGCGCCCTCGCCGGTCTCGCTCAAACTGGGGACAACTTTCTACCTTTCAACCTGAGCCTGGAAGTGGTTCCCCAAGAGCCAGCAAAAGGAGACCCCGAGTCCCTTTTCAGGTGTGTTTGTCAGGCTATCGTTGTTCAGGGGGTCTCCGCTGTGCTCGCCTTCCCCCAGACCCAGGAAGAGATCGTACAAGTGGAATTTATGGCTTCATTTTTGGAAATACCTTTTATAAGCATCATTGAATACGGAGAGCCTCTGAAAACACAGGTAACGCGTTTACATGCAGTTATGTCACAGATTAAGTTGTCTATACAGTGTTTGTTGTCAGGTAACTTTGGCAATTCATATGTCTATCTGTGCGTTATGTTGTGTCAGTGTGCGCAAAAAGTGTCGCGCAGCATTCACCCCCCAATCGAAAACTAGGGTAGTATGTGCAGTTAACAGGGTTTTCTGGAGATCTAGCTTTATATAATACATGTGTGGATATATATATTATGAAAAGAGCACGTGAATACAGTTGCAGTAGTCTTATGCCGAGTAGCCACTATTTTGTCTCTCCAACTTGCCTTTTTCGATTTCTACCCCCAGTGTCAGGGTTTTGGTCCTTATAATATGACATTTTCCCTCTGAATCTGACATTTCGTTTTCAAGGGAGATTTTATTCAAAAGTAGGTGCAATTGTTGAACTGATCACATACAAGGTCTGTCGCGGTAGAGCACTGTGCGAGAGGGCACTGGTTGTAATCCAAAAATGATTTCCATCATAGGCTATACTTTCCATTCCGTCCTGAAGCCATTCGTTTCTCATTTATAAGTGAGCAGAATACATTGCCAATGTATATGTTTGCATTTGGGCCATAATGTGATTATGTGCTCATTGTGCTGTGTGAAATGCTGTTGTCCACCGCAGACTCACTAGTAATGGTTATTGATTCGCCCTATGTGAATCTTGGTGACATGGAATGAGCTACAGCTAATCAGCATATTATTGCAACACAAGAGGCGTCATCCGAAGGCAGAGTATTTGTTTGTTTTCTTCTAAAACCTAGATTAGCCTTCTGCATTTTTACATATGAAAATTATTTTTTTATTTTAGCTTTATTTAACTATGCAAGTCAGTTAAGAACTAATTCTTATTTTTACAATGACTTGACAATGACTTTTTTTTTACCTACCTACACACACTTCTATCTGCATATTATAGAACGTCAGTGACTTCGGAGCAATGTGAAGCAACGTGACTGTCATGGTAAAAAGGTTCCGCAATGATTTCCCTCAAAATGTTGCATATCGGTAACTTCTAGAGAGACCATGACATTGTTCATTCGCCTTGTTGATAAGGGACAAGGCCGTGTACTTGAGAGAATTTCACCATCTTTCATTCAATATGTCTCTGAAAATATGTATGATTTCACAGTGTAAGTGGAGTTGGTATTGCTATTCCCCTTGGCATGCAAGGGAGACGATGTGCACATACATCTTGCAAATGATAAGATTCCTTTTGATCACTGCAAGCTCGGGAATTCTTGGGGAGAGCTTTCCCTCAAATCTGAGAGAGAAAGGGAGGCAGGGGTTAGAGTTTGAGACACAAAACTGGGAAGTGCAGTTACAGTATGCCTATACTGATTGAAAGCTTGCACTCTTGTCTCATTTTGTATTAATTTTGCCATCAAAATCAAGATCACACCACAACAATGGCTAATGTTGCATCCTGCCCTGTCTTTCAGAGAGTTTGATCAGCACCGCATGAGATGACAGGGGGTTTGGCTGGGCTCTGGCAGTCTCTGTCTGACCCTGCAGGCCTGTCATGCTGTATCTAATGCACCTGTCCCAGGTTTAAGATACTCCTGAATAATGGTGACAGTTCCACACCACCAGCTGAGCCACCCCAGTCAGTCAGCCAGTCAGTCAGTCAGGCAGCCTGCCATAGCATGATTTCTCAGAGAGCTCACTCTGGCAGTTCCAGCAGGAGTCTCTAGCTGTGGCTCTCTTATGGTTGTTCTCTGTCTCTTTCTGTCTGTCGGTCTGTCACCCTCTCATTGTCTCTCTCTGTCTCTCAGTTTCTCTCTCGTCAATGGGTGCTTCCCTTTTTTCCTTATCGGCACTAACATGAAAGAACTGGACAGCTGTCTACGCAAATGGGCAGTAAGTGTGCTTCCACCTATCCTGCTTTTTCAAATCAGTGCAGATAAAGGAGAGGAGGGAAAGCAACTTTATGAAACCCGCCTCTGTTTAACCTGCCTCTGTTTAGGTAAAAAGCTGAGGGATGGGCCTGTAACCTGTAACCACTCTCAAATTCATAGACAGCTATGGATGCAAGGACTGACCATCATTGATATCAAAATTATAGTTTTAACCCTGTTTTGAGGCTAGATAGTATTTGTTTACATTTATATTATTTGCAAACATTGGAGTAAAACAAGCTTTTATTTGGGGTTCTGATGGGGTACGACAGTTGAACTAAGCTCATGAGGCATTTATATTAAGTTATATTCTTCAAGAATCAATGGGTATTTGCTTAATTTTAAGTCCCAAAGTGGATGTAGCAAATAAGGATTCTAGATAAAAGCACACCTTTAGCTGTATGTCTGTGCCTCCACCCTCCACTAGTCATAGACTGTTCTCTCTGCTGCTGCATGGCAAGCGGTACTGGAGAGCCAAGTCTAGGTCCAAAAGGCTTCTTAACAGCTTCTACCTCCAAGCCATAAGACTCCTGAACAGCTAATTAAAGGGCTACACAGACCGCTCTTTTACCCTACTGCTACTTGCTGTTTATTATCTATGCATAGTCACTTTAACTCTACCTACATGTACACTACCGTTCAAAAGTGTGGGGTCACTTTGAAATGTCCTTTTTTTTAAAGGAAATCAAGTTTTTTGTCCGTTAAAATAGCATCAAATTGATCAGAAATACAGTGTAGACATTCTTAATGTTGTAAATGACTAATGTAGCTGGAAACGGCTGATTTTTTAAATGGAATATCTACATAAGCGTACAGAGGCCCATTATCAGCAACCATCACTCCTGAGATTCAATGGCACGTTGTGTTAGCTAATCCCAGTTTCTAATTTTAAAAGGATAATTGATCATTAGAATACCCTTTTGCAATTATGTTAGCACAGCTGACAACTGTTGTTCTGATTGAAGAAGCAATAAAACTGGCCTTCTTTAGACTAGTTGAGTATCTGGGGCATCAGCATTTGTGGGTTCGATTGCAGGCTCAAAATGGCCAGAAACAAAGACCTTTCTTCTGAAGCTCGTCAGTCTATAGTTGTTCTGAGAAATTAAGGCTATTCCATGCGAGAAATTGCCAAGAAACTGAAGATCTCGTACAACGCTGTGTACTACTCCCTCCACAGAACAGCACAAACCGTCTCTAACCAGAATAGAAAGAGTGGGAGGCCCCAGTGCACAATTGAGCAAGAGGACAAGTACATTAGAGTGTCTAGTTTGAGAAACAGGCGGCTCACAAGTTCTCAACTGGCAGCTTCATTAAATAGTACCCGCAAAACACCAGTCTCAACGTCAACAGTGAAGAGACGACTCCGGGATGCTGGCCTTCTAGGCAGAGTTGCAAAGAAAAAGCCATATTTCAGACTGGCCAATAAAAAAAAAGATTGAGATGGGCAAAAGAACACAGACACTGGACAGAGGTCATTTACAACATTAACAATGTCTACACTGTATTTCTGATCAATTTGATGCTATTTTATTGGACAAAAAAAATAGCGTTTCTTTCAAAAACAAGGACATTTCTAAGTGACCCCAAACTTTTGAACGTTAGTGTACATATTACCTCAATTACCTCGACTAATCAGCACACTGTGTCACGTTCTGACCTTTATTTCCTTTTTTTTGTCTTTATTTAGTATGGTCAGGGCGTGAGTTGGGGTGGGCAGTCTATGTGTGTTTTTCTATGTTGGGGTTTTGAGTTCAGCCTAGTATGGTTCTCAATCAGAGGCAGGTGTCGTTAGTTGTCTCTGATTGAGAATCATACTTAGGTAGCCTGGGTTTCACTTTTGAGTTGTGGGTGTTTGTTTCCGTGTGAGTGTTTGTTGCCACACGGTACTGTTTCGTTCGTTTCACGTTTATTGTTTTGTAGTGTTCAGTTTATGTCTTTAAATAAACATTATGGACACTTACCACGCTGCGCATTGGTCCTCCTTCTCACTACTCCTCCTCAGACGAGGAAGAGGAATGCCGTTACACACTGACTCTGTACCAGTACCCCCTGTATATAGCCTCGCTATTGTTATTTTACTGCTGCTGTTTAATTATTTGTTACTTCTATTTAAAATGTTTTACTTATTTATTTTTTACTTAACACTTTTTTCTGAACTTCTTAAAGCATTGTTGGTTAAGGGCTTGTAAGTAAGAATTTCACTGTAAGGTGAACCTGTTGTATTCGGCGCATGAGACAAATACAATTTGATTTGATTTGTCAGTTGGTGTTTGTCAGTTGATGTGGTGGCAGGCCACGGGATTGTGTGTGCTTGTCTTTCAGCTGTTGATGCTCCTGTCCTGACATGTGCGTAGTTGCTACGTCAGTGTGTCTTCATGTGCTGTACAGGCCTTACCAGTTTCAGACGGCTTATATCACAAGGAAGGTACTCTAACATATTTAAAGGAAAAAAATCACACACTAAATCTTAGGGTAGGGAGGGAAAAGAGCACACATTTGTCTTGTTTAATGTCTGCCCATTAAAATCGCTTTGGAGGGTTCCTTAACTGACTTTTAAATTATCACTTGACTGAGCGGGGAAAGAGATGGGAGGCGGAACTCACACACAGTCCACCCACCTGTTTAATACCAATTCACTAGATTCTGCTAGATAATGCTATGATCAGCAGGACCTGAAACGTGTCAGAATCATTCATTACAAAAATTTTACAATGTCATGACACACATGGTTAGCCAACAAGTCAACTGCCCAGTAAATCACTCTGTGTCATGACAGTGTTCAGAAATGTGCCATGAATTTACATGAGTAGTATTGCAGGAGTCATGTCTAGAGCCCGACCAATATGTTTTTGGGGGTCCAATTCCGATTTTTGGGGGGGGACAAAACTTACCAATACCGATATCTGCTAATGTACTGTTTTACGCAGGGGAAATTAATACGTTACATTTTTCCACTCTGAATTCTATCCAAAAGAGCAATTGTCAAAGAAATACTGTATGCTTCAAGTGTTGATTTCTTACATTGTGAAATGAATGACATATCATGAGAATGGCTGCAAGTGTACAGATAAGCATGAGGTTCTCTTTTTTCATTCTATTGAATATCGGTTACCGGTGGAATTATCGTCCGATACCGATATGTAGAGGTTATCTAAGGCCCTGATGAGTCCATTAGCTCCACTAGGAGAGATATTTATAACTTCTCAGAAATGTACAGATCAACTAGCCCATGTCAGCTAACGTTGTTTAGCCAGGTTGTTTTGCCCATACATTTTGTTGTAATGTATGTTGGGAAGTGCAATAAAACAAAATGTGTTGTCTCCCCGGACAAAGACACTTAGACACAAATATAATCACATGTGCTTGTCCAGGGCTACAACAACAAAAATGCGCTTTTGGGGGTACTGGAGGGAAACACTGATGGGTTAATGACATGGCCTTTGATGTCTTACTCTGCATCTAAAATGACTTTGAAAAATAGGATGATCCCTGTGCCAGGATATCATTTATTCAATGTCTACATGTCATAGTTTTATTTAGGTCATATGCTATGTTCAGTATTGTATACATTGCGTTTCACACAATATGAAGGCGACACAAAGAGCCTTTCAATCCTGTAAAAAGTGTGATGCTGGTATGGGAATGGCATTACATACATGGGGAAGAGCAGAGATGAGGATCTTAGACACAATAAAGTTCCTCTCCCTTGCCTTCTTCAGTCTGCCAATCAGTCTAAAAGCTCTCATTGGTCTGCACTGTGGCACATGTTGTGAAACAAAAAATTGATGACAGTGAGTAATATAGAGGGCTTGTAGAACACAATGCCTTATTAGAAAGGGGGGATTGGCTGGCTTCCAGCTCCTTTGAGATGCATATTAGTGCCTAGAGCCGAGTCTACTTTAGATCAGACACTGAGATAGAACTATGGGCTCTGTGAGTGGATTAAGCTGAAAGATGGTCCCTGCTGTTCTGGTGAAATGTTTGCTTTAACAAGCATGGTGAGGTCTTGCAAACCGAGATTGTCATACTTTGCTTTCCCGGGCGAGTTTGCCGACTGCACTTGTAATGCAAGCGTGCTTATAAATGAACCGATCATCACTTGAGATGTGAGGCGCAGCCTGTTTCGAAGCTTTAAAAGTGAATCGCTATCAAAACCCTGTAATCTGTTTGAAGATGTGCTGTTGTTTGTGGCAAGCAGACATGATTGTGACTTCTCTTAACTGTAGAGCTAAACCTCTAATTATTTGCTCAATGGAAATGGTCATAGTGAGTGTGACATGCAATTAACGCTGCCAGTTTTATGTGTTGGTTATAAATGGTTTGTTAATATTGCACAACGATTAAGCTAATATCACAGTATATACCAAGTCCTTTCATTTTTTAAATTTAGCTTTTATTTAACTAGGCAAGTCAGTTAAGAACAAATTCTTATTTACAATGACCGCCTACCCCAGCCAAACCCGGACGACGCTGGGCCAATTGTGCGCCGCCCTATGGGACTCCCAATCACAGCCGGTTGTGATACAGCCTGGAATCGAACCAGGGTCTGTAGAGACGCCTCTAGCACTGAGATGCAGTGCCTTAGACCGCTGAGTCACTCGGGAGCCCCTTTTTTCAAGATTAAAATACCAAGCTGTGATGTACCTCTAATGCAAACAGAATTAACAGTAATCATACCATGTTCTCATTTGAGAACTCCTGAGACATTAACTGTCATGGTGCCTTTTTCTGCTGCGTTTGGGCCAAGTGGATTGATTCTCAGAAATATTCAGCAATTTGCCCCCCTTCGCTTCATAATTCTAGAATCTCATTTAATCTTATTTCTCAGTGGATAAATATCTTGCTCCATACCAATGATAGAGGGCAAAGGCACAACTTTCAGAAAGGCTAACTTTCCTCCTTATGCAATTTACTTGAGTGTAACATTTAATTGGGATTATCTTTAGTGAGATTCTTGACTGCTTTGTTAAATAAGGGGTAAAGCTCTGGTGTGAAAGCTCTTTTGTGTCAATGTGTTTCTTTACCGCCCAATCCGGGCTTTGCTGTCTGCAGCAGAAGTTGGGCTTGTAGTGGTGGAAGTCAAGGCAGGCCAGTGCATTAGAGGAAAAAGGTCTGAGTCAGTAGACTCCTGAGCACCACAGATAGAGGCCTTCCTTTCATACCGCAGGTCCAGTTTCCGCTCAAGGGACAAAGGGCAGGGAGCAAGACGATTAAAACTCCCCCTTCCCCAAGACTTTGCCACAGCAGAACTAGAGGAGATGAGTCATCAAAGGGGATTTGGTTCACAAATGTCTAGCAAAGGTGATTAAAGAGAAGGGACCTGGTTTGACACCCCTGATTCTTCTATTCGTTTCAGAGGCGCATTCCTATTTGGGCAGCATCTGAACTTTGACCTATTTCTGTTTGCTATTTCCCCCACCAATAAGAGGCGTTGCTGTTCACACTAAGAGGCTTTAACAGACCTCAGGGATGGGTGTTAGAAAACATGAGAAATGGGATTCAGAATATGCTGACATATACAGTAGCTCCATTTCCCTTTCCTCCGGGCAGAGTATGTGAGTGGAGTGGAGCTGGAATGGAGCTGGCGTGAGGAACGGAGCTGGAGCGAGGAGCGGAGCATTCCCAATTTGACTCGGAGTAAGATTCCTAAAAGCTGGAGCGTCGGCCTTCTCGTCTGTACCAATTTGCTCCAGTGGCACTCACTCCACGAGCTCAGGACATGCCCGGCCCAGCATGCATTTGTAGCCTACTTGTGTGCTGCTTTAGCCCCTTGCTTTAGCTAATGTCATGGAGTTCGCTGAATATTTTCATAAAGAAACTGATAAAACACACAGGTGCTAAATCAAGGTGACTTACAAAGATGAGGACCAAGAGAGGGAGTGTGGTGATGTCGTGTCCACAACTAAATAATCATTGTTGAATCTGAAAAGACACATATCCCGAAAACATGATGGTGTACTTACTATGTACACATGTTAAAAGAAAGGAACGAGGTGGGTAGATAACTAAATACGTCATTGTAGCAAAGTATTCATAAACTAAAAATCTGATCTCTTAAACCTTTCATTCATTTTTGTTCTATTATCTATACAATAGGCCTTAATTGATTTTGGCCCAATAGGCCTGGTATATTCCCATGTTCAAGGAGCTTTCCACTTTGATTAGGTTGTTTTGCCTAAAAACCTTTAGGCCTACTGTACCGATAGAAAAATAAATAAAAACTCTGCATCTCTGCCCAGCCTTGCAAGAGTGATCAAAAGGGTGTTTAGCATCCTCAGTGGCTATGCAAGTGTGTAAAGGGTATTCTACGCTGCTGTCCCGCTCTCCAGGCACCATCAAGCTTTAAAAAAACATTACAAATTCTTATTTACAATGACGGCCTACCAAAAAGAAAAAGGCCTCCTGCGGGGACAGGGGCTGTGATTAAAAATAATAATAAATGAAATAAAAACTATAGGACAAAACACATCACTACAAGAGAGACAACACAACACTACATAAAGAGAGACCTAAGACAACAACATAGCATGGCAGCAACACATGACAACACAGCATGGTAGCAACACAACATGACAACAACATGGTACTGTAGCAACACAACATGGCAGCAGCACAACATGGTAGCAGCACAAAACATGGTACAAACATTATTGGGCACAACCAACAGCACAAAGGGCAAGAAGGTAGAGACAACAATACATCACTCAAAGCAGCCACAACTGTCAGTAAGAGTGTCCATGATTAAGTCTTTGAATGAAGAAATTGAGATAAAACTGTCCAGTTTGAGTGTTTGTTGCGGCTCGTTTCCAGTCGCTAGCTGCAGCGAACTGAAAAGACGAGCGACCCAGGTATATGTGTGCTTTGGGGACCTTTAACAGAATGTGACTGGCAGAACGGGTGTTGTATGTAGAGGATGAGGGCTGCAGTAGGTATCTTAAATAGGGAGGAGTGAGGCCTAAGAGGGTTTTATAAATAAGCATCAACCAGTGGGTCTGGCGACGGGTATACAGAGATGACCAGTCTACAGAAGTGATGTGATGTGTCCTATAAGGAGCATTGGTGGCAAATATGATGGCCTAATGGAAAAGAACATCTAGCCGCTCGAGAGCACCCTTACCTGCCTATCTATAAATTATGCCTCCGTAATCTAGCATGGGTAGGATGGTCATCTGAATCAGCGTTAGTTTGGCAGCTGGGGTGAAAGAGTAGCAATTACGACAGAGGAAACCAAGTCTAGATTTAACCTTAGCCTGCAGCTTTGATATGTACTGAGAGAAAATCAGTGTTCAGTCTAGCCATACTCCCGAGTACTTGTATGAGGTGACTACCTCAAGATCTAAACCATCAGAGGTAGTAATCACACCTGTGGGGAGAGGGGCATTCTTCTTACCAAACCACATGACCTTTGTTTTGGAGGTGTTCAGAACAAGGTTAACGGCAGAGAAAGCTTGTTGGACACTAAGAAAGCTTTGTTGTAGAGCGGTTAACACAAAATACGGGGAGGGGCCAGCTGAGTATAAGACCGTATCATCTGCATATAAATGGATGAGAGAGCTTCCTACTGCCTGAGCTATGTTGCTGATGTAAATTGAGAAGAGTGTGGGGCCTAGGATCGAGCCTTGGGGTACTCCCTTGGTGACAGGCAGTGGCTGAGACAGCAGATTTTCTGACTTTATACACTGCACTCTTTGAGAGAGGTAGCTAGCAAACCAGGCCAAAGACCCCTCAGAGACCCAAATACCCTTAGCTGGCCTACAAGAATGGAATTGTCTACCGTATCAAAAGCTTTGGCTAAGTCATTAAAAATAGCAGCACAACATTGCTTAGATTTAAGGGCAATGGTGACATCATTGAGGATCTTTAAGGTTGCAGTGACACATCCATAACCTGAGCGGAAACCAGATTGCATACCGGAGAGAATACTATAGACATCAAGAAAGTTTTTCCAACACTTTTGATAAACAGGGCAAAATAGAAATATGCCTATAACATTTAGGCTCAGCTTGAGCTCCCCCTTTAAATAAAGGACAAACTGTGGCTGCCTTCCAAACAATGGGAACCTACCCAGAGAGAAGAGACAGGTTAAAAAGGTCAGAGATAGGCTTGGTGATTATAGGGGCAGCAACCTTAAAGAAGAAAGGTTCTAAACCATCTGACCCAGATGTTTTTTGGGGGTCAAGTTTAAGGAACTCCTTTTGCACCTCGGACTCAGTGACCGCCTGCAGGGAGAAAGTTTGTAGCTGGGCAGGGGAAAAAGAGGGAGGATCATCGGGGCTAGTCGCATTAGAAGGGGTGGGAGATGAGGAAATATTGGACAGGCAAGGAGGCAAAAAGGAATCCTGACTTAACGAAGTGGTGATTAAAAAGCTCAGCCATGTGCTTCTTGTCAGTAACAACCACATCATCAACTTTAAGGGACATGGGCAGCTGTGAGGAGGACGGTTTATTCTCCAGGTCTTTAACTGTTTTCCAGAACTTCTTGGGGTTAGACCCACAAAGAGTGAACTGCTCCTTAAAGTAACTAACTTTGGCCTTCTGGATAGCCTGAGTGCACTTATTCTCATTTGCCTGTACGAGAGCCAGTCAGCCTGAGTTTGCGTGTGCCAAGCCTTTCGCCAAATGCAATTTTTGAGGTGGAATAACTCTGTAAGATCACGGTCGAACCAGGGGCTGAACCTGTTTTTAATTCTAATTTTCTTTATGGGGGCGTGTTTGTTAACAATACCACTGAAGATATAAAAAAAGAAGGTCCAAGAGTCTTCGACAGAGGGGATCAAGCTGATTCTATACCAATTTACAGAGGCCAGGTCATGAAGGAAGGCTTGCTCATGAATGTTTATTAGCAAGCGTCTATGACAAATCAGGACAGGTCTTTCACTGAGCAGCCGAACACAGGCTGTAAAACAGTGATCACTAAGGTCATTACAGAAAACACCAGACTGATACCTATCAGGATTATTTGTGAGGATAACATCGAGGAGAGTAGCCTTTCTGGGTGTTTGGAGTCATACCTTGTGGGATTGGTAATAATCTGAGAAAGATTTAGGGAGTCCCATTGCTTTAGGACTTGGTCAGGTGGATAAAGCATGTCCCAGTTTAGGTCACCTAGCAGGACGAATTCAGACTTAGTTTAAGGGACCAGGAAAAAGCTTAGGGCAGGTAGGGTACAGGCCGGTGCTGATGGAGGATGATAATGCCCAGCAACAGTCGACAAAGAGCTATTTGAAAGTTTAATGCTTAAAACCAGCAAATCAAATTGTTTGGGGACAGACTTGGTGAATTGGAGCTGTGAACTCACACTTCCAATTGATCGATTTAGGTAATAAGCTTCTAGTGTTAACGTGCAGAAAACCCAGGCTTTTACGAGAGCAGATTTCAGTGAAACAGATATCAGAGCACAAATCAGAATTGAGGCTAGCAACATTAGCTGGGCCAGAGTGTACATGCACATTTCCAAATAAAGCCTGAAGCCACAGACTGTCCAAACTCATGTTTCTAAAAATGAATTTTAAAAATGAATTCAAAGGCACTATTTATTAAGTAATTTTTTTTTAAATTTAAATTTCATTCTAAGTTAGTCACAGCCTATGTGCTCAATTTATTGACTGCTGATTTAATCTGATGAAATGTTGTTTAAATGCTGAGCTCTTTATGTCCCTACCAGCCTATTGTGTCGCACTCACAAATGCTTGTTTTTCTTTGTAGGCAATAGCCTTGAAATAATTGAAATTAAATAGCCTAAATAATTAATTTTAGGCTCCCTGTCTAGCTCCTGACTATTTAATGTTTACATGCTGTTTAATATGACATGTAACCTATTTAGAGTGTTTATATGCTGTTTAATATGACATGTGGCCTATTTGAAATTGTGCGCTTCTTACATTCACATTTTCATGTTTATTCAAATACTTTTCATTCAAATCCATATGGTTTGGTTTCAATACTTCAAAACCAAATGGTAGATCCAAGTCATCACAAAAATAGATGGGTGTTGGTTAATTAGAGATTTTAGTGAATGGAGCGATTTTTTTTTCTTTCTGTGATATGCACACAAGCTGTGAGCACAGAGCGATTTTTATCAGAGTGGTTGGAAAGGATGGAGCACCAGAGCAATACACCAGCTCTAACCGCTCAACTCTGCTCACATGCTCTGCCTCCAGGAGAAAGCACATACATACACGTACTGTTCACCATAGAAATCTTAGAAGTCTCTTTCCTGTCTCTTCATTATGCAAACGCAAATTCACCATAATGGCAGTCTGTTAGGGCTCAAACACACCAATTGCCATTGATGGCCAAGAGTACTTAGCACCAGTGTAATTTACGATGAGGGAGGACAATTTTTTTTTCTATTACAGCAGCATATTAGATGACTGTCATTCATATTCCATTAAACCAGCTCAATGTAACATCGATAGGTTTAGGCTACTACTTGATACTCAAATGTTCCCTATAACCATCATGAGGTTGCTTCAACCTAGCCTACGAATTAAAGTTTACAGGTCAAGAGAAAACAATGGAGTAATCAAGGTGACAGACAGTGACAAATTCATTACCGCCTTGCACACGCTAACACGTCATAGTCAATATAGCTAGCTATTAGAAGGCTAATGTAGACCTTCATTGCAAAACAGTGTGTTTTAATCAATTATTTGCTGACGTGAATATATTTAGTGTAGTTTTATCTAAAAAAAGGATAACCTTTTTATTGTTTCAATATGTTTTGTCTCTTCTGAAATTCACTGAGGAGGATGGTCCACCCACGTTAGGGCGAGAAGAGGGACAGAAGCAACACTTACATTGACGCTGTTGACCCAGATCACTCAGTTGAGCTCTGCCCAGCTGCTGGGGTTGCTGCGGAGAAGGAAGAGGTCAAAGGGAGGTGAGTGTAACCAGTGTAAAGTGGCTAGCTAGTTTACAATGCGCACGGGTAGCGTTTCAATCGGTGACATCACTCACTCTGAGACCTTGAAGTAGTTGGTTCCCATGGCTTTTGTGGAGCGATAGGTATTATTTTTTTTAAACTAGGCAAATCAGTTAAGAACAAATTATTATTTACAAAGACAGCTTAGGAACAGTGGGTTAACTGTACCTTGTCAACTCAGGGATTCGATTCACCAACCTTTCAGTTACTGGCCCAACGCTCTAACCACTAGGCTGCCAGCCCAGGTAATGATGGTAATGATGCTTCGTGGAAGCAGTTGTTGATGTTTTCAGAGGGTCTCTGATTCAAGCCCAGGTTGGGGCAAGGAGAGGTACAGAAGCAACTCTGTTACACAAGCTGGAGGTGCAGACTGGACTAGGGGACCGTGTTGGTGACAAAAAGGTGTGTTTATTTTAAGATAATCTTGTAATGATACTGCTGTAAACCTAGGGTTGTTAATCATTGTTTGCCTCCCCCTCAACAGTCTGCCAGCAGTAGAGCTAACTGGATCTGGCCCGTCTTGGCATCAGGCTAGTGGCTCCATTTAACAATGACAGTGACGCATGAGTCCAGTGAGCAATGGCACTGGACTGCCACTCTGATTTGGACCTGAAAAAACACCCTTGGTCCAACATACAGTAACAGGCAAAAGTTTGGACACCTATGTGTAATTTCATAGTTTTGATGTCTTCACTATTATTGACGAAAGTACCAGTCAAAAGTTTGGACACACCTACTAATTCAACTTTTGACTGGTCCACTATTATTCCCTATTATTCTCCAATATACACTACCAGTCAAAAGTTTGGACACCTACTCATATGTGTTATTTCATAGTTTTGATGTCTTCACTATTATTCTACAATGTAGAAAATTATCAAATAAAGAAAAACCCTTGAATTAGTAGGTGTGTCCAAACTTTTGACTGGTACTGTTCGTCATCTGGGCGTTTCTGTGAATTGCTTTTTAAACCAACAAATTAACTGAGAGGGATAAGCGTACCTATATCAAATGATGTACTGTACACAATGCAATGTATGTCAGTGCTGAAAATGTATGTGTAGTAAGTAACTGTGATGGCTGAGAGACGTATTTTTAAGCGATTACATTTGATACACTAGTAGGAATATGAAAATACTGCACATAAAAGTTATGTTTGGCTTGTAAAAGCATATGTTGACACTGTGGCAAAACTTGAATTCATTTGAAATAACATGTCAGAGGAAGGGAAAATTCATTTTTCTATTGGAATCAGGGCTTTGAAATCAATCCTAGTTTTGTAGATTTGATACTGATCTTAATGGTATCAGCTGGTTCCAAAAAAATCAATACTCCCATTTGTTGTTCTTAACGCTGTATTGATCTCAGATCTAACTAAAAAGAGATTCATATCAGTGGCTTAGCATGTAATTCATAGAATTTTCCAGGGACATTCTGGCATAACTACTGTTTGTTTTGGTTATTGCTCGAATTGCAGATATTATTTTGTTGAGTGATTTATTTATTTTTTTACATTAGAGGCAGACTGTACTCAATCACGGTATTGTTTGGCTACTGTGGAACTTTGCCAAGATAAACAACCTTGGATTATAACGCAGTCCCAAAAAAGTATTTCATTTGCCCGTATTCCAATGTTCCCTCAGTGGATTTGTTTTTCATCACAGAGTATATCTGTATATTTATATATCTGTATTTTCTATTCATTTCACAACTTTTTCGCAAGAACGCCTCAGTACCATTTCCAAGACGACATAGATCACAAAGACGCTATTCGATTACAACCATATAAACAAGTGCAGGAAATAAAGGTGTCAGGTCAGACTGTGAAATGACCCCCAATATGGCCCAGTGAGTGAATATAATCAATACGATGTCACGCTCTCAGACCCCTCTGTGTTATTTCTGATTCACAGAGCATGGCTATTGACCTATCATTACTCTTAGAAGCCCTCCACTCTGCATCATTGCATATTAATTCAGCTGACTGTTTTTTTGTTGGATGAAGCAGCACAGCGAGAACGAGAGACCAGTCCAGCACCAGGGCTAGATTTCAGAGCTAATCCATTGTCTTCCCCTCTGACTGCAAACAGCGTTTTGGCAGGCACCGACGCTCCCTGAATTCTGCATTCGGCTCGTTCGCCTGCCAAAGACTCTCCTGCAGCCTTGCCGCTGCGCCCTTGTTATTGTCCAACCTGTAGTTGTGTTAAGCTCTTCTTGTTAAGGTCGTGACCACCATTTTTTTGACACAACCTCATTTGCCCTCCTCTATAATCTAAATAATCCCTCTTTGGTGAGTTTATTGCAGAATTTGCTCTGCAACAACCATCCATGCCAACCCTTGAATTAAACATTGTCCAGACATTACGAGGTCCAGAGGTCCAATTTTCCCCATCAATGCTAAAGTGGGGGTCTTTAAATAGACTAGGTACTTCAGCCAGGACCCCCTCCCTCTCAGAAATGTAAAATCGTTTGAAATAAATAGCTTCTACTTTTCAGTTTATTGAGAAGTCATTATTGATTATTGAATTGTAATTTTAGTTTACTTCCTGAATTGACTGCATTCAATTCGAATTGAGCCCAACCCGTTCTGCCCTTGAGCAAGGCAGTTAACCTCCTACAACAACTGCTCCCTGGGCGCTGATGACGATTACGGCAGCCCCCCGCACCTCTCTGATTCAGAGGGGTTGGGTTAAATGCGGAAGACACATTTTGGTTGAATCCAATCAGTTGTGCAACTGACTAGGTATCCCCTTTCCCTGGTGTTTATCCAGTCAATTGAGCTGATAGTTAAACAGATCTAAGAACAATCAAAGCCTACAGTATGGGGATATTAGCAGACCGCTTTCGTTTTCTGTCAATTCTAATCCTTTGTAAACATTTTCGGCAAACAAATCCAGCTATTGAAGGGTGTACTACTACTGTAACTACCTGTGTCAGTCATCACCTTGTTCACGCTACGATTTAGCAATGGAGGAAACTATATTCTTATACAATACTTTCCTTTCACCAATCTGATTAATTATCTGATAAACCTAAAGTTCATCCAGCCATTTTGTGCCAGACAGTTCCCAATCTTGAGTGGCAATATAATTAATTGAATGATATTTGACAGTCAGCATATTAGGATACTCTTCTAATAGATTTCTGAAACATTTAATTTAGCAGATAAGGTATGATATAATCTTAAAATATGTTATTCCTAATATTAAGCTAACATTAAGAGTCTGCAAATGGTTTATAATTATTTCTTAACAATTAACTATACAGTAGGTTCATGCGAAATTGAATATTCAAAATTCTGATATAATCTGTTTTATTAATAATGCATGCTCTCAGAGGTTACACAATGTTTAACTTAGTAATATATAGATCAAGCATGAGATTAAAAGGACTAATCATACCCTTAACGTTAACATTGTCACCTCTATGCTTCTGTTAATCAGTTGTACGAAACTTATTTTTTGTTTATTACCTCAATAATGATTGATGTTGACTTTGTCCTTCACTCCCCAAATAGTTTGAAATTGGAATGAGCTAAGGGAAGGTAATTCTCTCCACTGAAGGAACTGTAATATATTGTTAATGAAAGCATGCTACTGTACTATGCATATTTAAGCAACAAGGCATAAGGAGGTGTGGGATATGGCCAATATACCACGGCTAAGGACTGTTCTTAAGCACGACACAATGCGGAGTGCCTGGACACAGCCCTTAGCCATAATATATTGGCCATATACCACAAACCACAATAAGGTGCCTTATTACTATTATAAACTGGTTACCAATGTAATTATAGTAAAAGTAAATGTTTTGTCATACCCGTGGTATACGGTCTGATATACCACGGCTGTCAGCCAATCAGCATTCAGGGCTTGAACCACCCAGTTTATAATGTTAATGAAAGCTTGCTAATGCACTCTGCATATTAAGCCATAATAACTGGGTTGATGTGGAGGCGGGAGATGAGGAAGAGAAAAAAAGAAAGAAAAGCTCTGTACATTTGTAAGACTTTCAATTTTAGTCCCAATTTTCTTTTGAGCCCCTTATCATTGAAATGCATCTTACTCCTGCATGCCCATCGAAATCAGAAGGGCTTGCCGACTGCAGAGAATGAAAGAAACAAAAAATAAACTTGAGAATAACAGGAACGTGTAAATTAGCAACAATCTTGTCTGTAATCCTGACATTGAATTGAATTCTACGTCGGGCAGAAATGAGCGTTTAAATCAGGAACGTTTCCTGCCTATGCCGCTCATCCATATATTTATATAATTTACATAATCTTATTCCTCCCTATAGATTTGTGTGTATTAGGTAGGTAGTTGTTGGGGAATTGTTAGATTACTTGTTAGATATTACTGCACTGTCGGAACTAGAAGCACAAGAATTTCGCTACACTCGTATTAACATCTGCTAACCCTGTGTATGTGACCAATAACATTTTATTTTTTTAAATTAAAGGTTCCTGGAGTATCCTTTAGTGGTTGTTCAAATTGAAACTGTGGGGTAACCCCTATAAGTTCTTCAAATAACCCCTTTTAATGGATCCTCAAATAACTTTTTGAAGAACATTTGGGGTTTATTTTTGAACTACCCCCTCCCCCACTATTGTTATTAATAATAATAACAATAATCATAACAATAACGAAAACAACACTGTATTTTAGTTGTCAGTGTTTATTATGACTTTATTAGGAAATGGAAGACATACAAGACCACTGATAATCTCCCTCGATCTGGGGCTCCACGCAAGATCTCACCCCGTGTGGTCAAAATGATCACAAGAATGGTGAGCAAAAATCCCAGAACCACACGGGGGGACCTAGTGAATGACCTGCAGAGAGCTGGGACCAAAGTAACAAAGCCTACCATCAGTAACACACTACGCCGCCAGGGACTCAAATCCTGCAGTGCCAGACGTGTCCCCCTGCTTAAGCCAGTACATGTCCAGGCCCGTCTGAAGTTTGATAGAGAGCATTTGGATGATCCAGAAGAAGATTGGGAGAATGTCAGATGAAACCAAAATATAACTTTTTGTTAAAAACTTAACTCGTCGTGTTTGGAGGACAAAGAATGCTGAGTTGCATCCAAAGAACACCATACCTACTGTGAAGCATGGGGGTGGAAACATTATGCTGTGGGGCTGTTATTCTGCAAAGGGACCAGGACGACTGATCCGTGGAAAAAGGAAAGAATTAATGGGGCCATGTATTGTGAGATTTTGAGTGAAAACCTCCTTCCATCAGCAAGGGCATTGAAGATGAAACGTGGCTGGGTCTTTCAGCATGACAATGATCCCAAACACACCGTCCGGCCAATGAAGGAGTGGCTTCGTAAGAAGCATTTCAAGGTCCTGGAGTGGCCTAGCCAGTCTCCAGATCTCAACCCCATAGAAAATCTTTGGAGGGAGTTGAAAGTCCATGTTGCCCAGCAGCAGCCCCAAAACATCACTGCTCTAGGGGAGATCTGCATGGAGGAATGGGAAAAAATAGCAGCAACAGTGTGTGAAAACCTTGTGAAGACTTACAGAAAACGTTTGACCTCTGTCATTGCCAACAAAGGGTATATAACAAAGTATTGAGATAAACTTTTGTTATTGACCAAATACTTATTTTCCACCATAATTTGCAAATAAATTCATTAAAAATCCTACAATGTGATTTTCTGGATTTTTTTTCTCTGTCATAGTTGAAGTGTACCTATGATGAAAATTACAGGCCTCTCTCATCTTGTTAAGTGGGAGAACTTGCACAATTGGTGGCTGACTAAATACTTTTTTGCCCCACTGTATGAAATAGTATTCACTAAGTTGATGGCTTATATTTAGGATGCTTTATAGCTTTGTCACTGTTTTTCATATTTAAATATCTCATTTTATTCATTTAGATATTTTACATGTTCTGAAATGACCTAACATCCTTGAAGGTTTCCAAAATTCCGGTAGTGTATTGGTAAATTTAGAAAGTTACCGGTAACATTCCCCCCCTTTGCAACCCTAAACAAACCTGATCATTCCATCAGCAGCAAGTTTTTTTTTACACACTATCCAAAGAGAGTGGGTGACAAATGACTCACCTTAGTGTGGGTAAGGGACATGATGTATGGCATCTGATCTTGGTGCTGGGGTTTCAGTGTGGCAGGCCAGGCTGGATGCGATGGGTGTCAGGGAGGGGGAAAAAGCGATTGAATACCTGCACATAAATATCTTCATGAGGTCATAAATATCCTTGGCGCGACAGGGAACATTCTGCATCACCAAAGGCACAAACTCATTTGTTTTGACTTGAGCAGTTCTATGCTGTTCTGCACTTTCAATGCTTCCAGCTACAGATATCCACTGTACTGTGTTCCATGTTAAAGAATGCATGATGAGGACAAGCAGACTTGCTGAGTCAGGTCCAAGTATCAAGAAGTTAATACTTTATCATGATACACTAACACAACTATAATTGGTTTTCAGATGCACTACATTACCAAAAGTATGTGGACACCTGTTTGTCGAACATCTCATTCCAAAATCATGGGCATTAATGTGGAGTTGGTCAACCCCTTTGCTGCTATAACAGCCTCCACTCTTCTGGGAAGGCTTTCCACTAGAGGTTGGAACATTGTTGCGTGGACTTGCTTCCATTCAGTCTCAAGAGCATTAGTGAGGTCGGGAACTTATGTTGGGTGATTAGGCCTGGCTCACAGTCGGCGTTCCAATTCATCCCAAAGGTGTTCGATGGGGTTGAGGTCAGAGTTCTGTGCAGGCCAGTCAAGTCCTTCCACACCAATCTCGACAAACCATTTCTGTATGGGCCTCCCTTAAGATAAAATGTCTTCCTCAAACTGTTGCCACAAAGTTGGAAGCACAGAATCATCTATTTCTCTTCACTGGAACTAAGGGGCCTAGCCCAAACCATGAAAAACAGCCCCAGACCATTACTCCTCCACCAAACGTTACAGTTGGCGCTATACATTAGGGCAGGTAACCAAACCCAGATTCGTCCGTCGGACTGCCAGAGGATGACGTGTGATTCATCACTCCAGAGAACGCATTTCCACTGCTCCAAAGTCCAATCGCGGCAAGCTTTACACCACTCCAGCCCGCGCTTTGCATTGCGCATGGAGATATTAGGCTTGTGTGTGGCTGCAATGGAATCCCATTTCCTGAAGCTCCCGATGAACAGTTGTGAGTTGCTTCCAGAGATAGTTTGGAACTCGGTAGTGAGTGTTGTAACCAAGGACAGATGATTTTTACGCGTTATGTGCTTCAACACTCGCCGGTCGTGTTCTGTGAGCTTGATTGGCCTACTACTTCATGGCTGAGCTGTTGTTGCTCCTAGACGTTTGCACTTGACAATAACAGCACTTACAGTTGACCGGGGCAGCTCTAGCAGTTCAGAAATTTGACAAACTGACTTCTTGGAAAGGTGGCATCCTATGATGGTGCCACGTTGAAAGTCACTGAGCTCCTCAGTAAGGCCATTCTACTGCCTGTCTATGGAGATTACATGGCCGTGTGCTCGGTTTTATACACCTGTCAGCAATGGGTGTGGCTGAAATAGCCAAATCCACTAATTTGAAGGGGTGGTCACATACTTTTGTCTATGTATTGAATGTTTCCCAAGCCTTTTATTTGGTTATGTTTAAAAGGACATTAGCAAAGTGTTTTCTTAGTTACTACAGTAGATAGCTCAGCGTTTTCCTGTTTTCAGGGTTGGGGAGTAACAGTTTGTCAATATGTGTTTGATTGGAGGTTAATGAGTGTCATTCCCCACCACCTACTCCACTCAGCCTCTATCATGCCTTCACTCCCCCATGCTCATCTAGCCTGTTGTAACAGTAACAGTTTGCCGAAGTGTTATTCAAGGTAAACAATCAGGGTTTCCCTAAGAATGTGAAGTTAGTGCCGGGGGTTTCCCCCTTTGACTGGTAAAGATCTACAGTAGGGACTAGCTTAGCAGAATTCCAATGCAAGTTAGAATGTTGTAGATTTGATTATGAAGTTGGATATTTCACTAACATCCGTCGATCTGACTCATGTTGAGTTTCCTGTTTCCGGTGTTTTCTGTAATCAAAGAGTTGTGTTTTATCATGTTTTATTGTCTATGTGTCTTTTTACAGCTGATTTATTCCTTTCTCACTCAGAGCAACCACTTGTTTAAAAGGACATGGAGGTAATTTACATGATTGAGCTTGACTGATAAGGATCAGGAGTGATTTGGAAGGAGCAGATTGAGAGAAAAAGGAACATCATCCGATTAAAGTTTGAGCTATTCAAATTTGACATGTTCTTATTTACTATTCAAACCCAATCCTGACTTTTTTAAAGGGGGGATTGAAGTTTTTTGCCTCGCTATATTTAATCTCATCCACAACATAATACTTGAAATATGTTTGTCTTCTATTCGTCAGCCCTTTTTTCTTCTGCAATGTTCTGATTTTCCACCTGCTACAGTTGGAAGCTGATACCGTTGTTTCTGAATCTGAAACAGATTGCACATTATATGTGTTGCAGCCTTGGTTCTATAAAATGGAGAAATAGCAAAGTGAGTCATGGCATAAATACCTGGACTAAGGGCTGGATTCAATCCGTATCACGGAAGTATCGTGGAAGACCCGTATTAAAATGTAAAGTTCATTTCCGATTAAGCTGACACATGCAGTGTTTACTTTGAATTTGCCTTGCGCTGTGGTTAATTAGCTAAGCCGAATGGATATTAGCTGGTTTACAGTCTGCATTGATTTATTCCAGATGAATCATATATCTTATACTATAAAAGGTCATTTGGATGTCATTGGCATGCAGCAGAGGCATGGAAGAACTGGTCAAAGTCAGCTCAATGATGACATCAATTTTTTATCCATATACAGTAACATGTTCTCAGCCGTCTCGTGATGTATTATTCTGTGGTTTTAGATCAGAGGTCTTAGTGCAGAATGAATTGCAGTTGACAGCTCCACACATTATCGTTACTTATCAACCTCTTGAATGTCTCCCACCTGTTAGCCTTGCATTTGGATTGAAAGTGATTGCAATCATTTTGGACCATAAATCAAATCAAATCTCATCCAAGTGTGTTTAAACATCTCAATACACTTTACAGTAAAACCAACAATAAAAAGATGGTCCACTCCTTTATTATCCAAAAACCATCTTCACTCTACAGATTTAAAAGCTTTGATGAAGACAAGTGTCAAAAGCATTATTAATCTGTCCTCGTTTCTCCCAAACGTAACGCATGGCATGATTTATGAGGAGCTGTGTCCTCTCTTATGGATGATCAATTTTCTCTTCAACACTAACACTGCTGGGAGGAAGGGTGCATCTCTCCATTCATCAAGCCCCTAGCACTGTCAATGTGGTGACACGAACGACCAACATGGTGACACCCAAACAATGAGCTTGCTAACTGCCTTCCAACACTAGAGTACTTTGTCATAGATTAATCGTTATGGAACATTGATAAACATATCTGAGAACGTCCCTCTTCTTGGACCTGATGGCATATTGTTTACGGAGCCAGTCATCTTGTTCCAAAATGACCCTTACCTCCTACCCACATTTAGGTTTGAAGAATATAACATTTCACCTAGCCTGTCGAAGGGCTGGGCAAGGTGGAGCTATTTCCATATTGCTACTGCCTATCTAATCCAATCAGATCTAAAACAAGGGGCTAGTGGTCATTTTTGTATTAAGCGATCTTGTATTTTGAGATGAGGTTTTTTCTGTACAATATACCAAGGTCTTCTCTGGAAAAACTATTGCAAAGCAGTATCAGTTCCTGCTAAGATGCAAAGATATTTCAATCTCAGGCTCGTTGGTGAGCAGAGTATGCATAGTGCGATCATGAGAGGGACAGGCTAATCGGAGAGAGCCCCAGAAAGTGTAATTTGTCTGATTGTGGCGTCCCTTGAGAGCAACAACCCTCATTAAGTCTCTCAGAATTTGGACTGCATTTGTGCCCATCCTCCATTAAGGGCTTATGCCGGGGTTTCTTTGTGTAGTTTTTTACGCTGAAGCTCCGGATAACTAAGAGATTAAATGGACACTGTTTCCACACAGAGCATTTTAGTATTATCTAGATTAAGCACCAAACTACAATGTTTTGTGCCATGTATCCACTTACTTGTATGCTACAGAATGTTCCTTTGGAATAAAGAATAGGCTACTTGTGGGAATTGTTAGCGTAAATCTGAAATAGGTTTTTAGCATGCGATATGATTTCAGCCTGAATGAAAATGTATTGGGCGGGTGGGGGAACATGCAAAGTAGTAAGAGGGACAATGCCAATGGGGCGGCAGGTAGCCTAGTGGTTGGAGTTTTGTGCCAGTAAACGAAAGGTTGCTAGATCGAATCCCCTAGCTGACAAGGTAAAAATCGTTCTGAACAAGGCACTGTTCCTAGGCTGTCATTGTAAATTTGAATTTGTTCTTAACTGACTTGCCTAGTTAAATAAATGCCTTTTGATGTGTTTAAGATCAGTTTAAATGCTTTTTCAGTCAGCTGGCATCCTGTAGGACAGCGTACGGGCTAAGTCCTGCCTTTCCTTTCACAATTGCATTAGTAACTACTGCACATGGTTGCAGGTAGCGTAGTGATTAGAGAGACAAGGCAGCAACTGGATGGTTGCCCGTTCGAAACATGGGTTTGACTGGATAAATCTGTCAGGAAGTGAACTGGCAATCACATGTTTTCTGGTATCAAATCCTAGATGCCATTGTGCCCTTGAGAACGGCACTTAACCCCCCACAACAACAGCTCCCAGTGCGGCAGCCGTGAAAAAGGATTTGCTCCATTACAGATTTTCTCTATTTTTACGTATTTTTGATACCGAATGTTACCAGATATTCATGCAAAACCTGATATTATATAAAGGGAATCTGAGTTTACAAATAACATAATATGTATATTTTTTGAAATGAATGTAATGAACAAAGTTATGCAACTCCCAATTTCCCAGTGTGAAAAGGTAATTGCCCCCTTACACTCAATAACTGGTTGTGCCACCTTGAGCTGCAATGACTGCAACCAAATGCTTCCTGTAGTTGTTGATCAGTCTCTCACATCGCTGCCCACTCTTGCATGCAGAACTGCTTAAACTCAGCGACATTTGTGTGTTTTCAAGGATGTATTGCTTGATTCAAGTCCTGCCGCAACATCTCAATTGGGATTAGGTCTGGGATTTGACTAGGCCATTCCAAAACTTCAAATTTGTTGATGTTCAAATGTTCATAAATGACCAGTATTGTCAAATAATAATAATCACAGTAGTTGTCGAGGGTGCAACAAGGCACATCCAGTGAACAGGTCAAGGTTCCATAGCCGCAGGCAGAACAGTTGAAACTGGAGCAGCAGCACGGCCAGGTGGACTGGGGACAGCAAAGAGTCATCATTCCAGGTAGTCCTGATGCATGGTCCTAGGGCTCAGGGCCTCCGAGAGAGAGAGAAAAAAGAGAGAACGAGAGAATTAGAGAGAGCATACTTAAATTCACACAGGACACCGGATAAGACAGGAGAAATACTCCAGATTTAACAGACTGACCCTAGCCCCCCGACACATAAACTACTGCAGCATAAATACTGGAGGCTGAGACAGGAGTGGTCAGGAGACACTGTGGTCCCATCCGATGATGCCCCTGGACAGGGCCAAACAGGCAGGATATAACCCCACCCACTTTGCCAAAGCACAGCCCCCACATCACTAGAGGGATATCTTCAACCACCAACTTACCATTCTGAGCCAAGGATGAGTATAGCCCACAAAGATCTCTGCCACGGCACAACCCAAGGAAGGGCGCGAACCCAGACAGGAAGACCACGTCAGCGACTCAACCCACTCAAGTGACGCACCCTTCCTAGGGACGGCATGGAAGAGCACCAGTAAGCCAGTGACTCAGCCCCTGTAAACCTAAGGATGTGTAATGGCACTCGGAACAAGATCTAAATTGTGGTTTAATGGATTTAAATATAAAACTTAGTTATCAAGAAGCATTATATAACGCGAAACCATCATGTCCATGACACATTTAATGGGATACCCTTAAGTCATTCAAATTCCATGCCACACATGCAATAGTATTGTTGAATGATTTGATCCATCACAGTGCAGATTAACATTGTCAGCTCCTCCATGTCTGTGGGGAACATATGGCGCATACAATCAATGTATATCTATGGTTAATCAACATGTCAGAAATAAGCTAATTTAGTGCAGCGAATCATTGTCGTTTAGGAAGCATGTCTATCAATTTAGAAAACTGGCCATATTGCCTTTCGTTTCTAAAGGAGTGTAGAATTTACGAGCAATGCACATGCACCGCCCACCTGAGGATCTGACTTTTTCAGCCATCTACAGTAGTTCCTGTGTTTGAGGGGTGCAACATCCACTTGTCACTTAAATCTCGCTGGATTGATTGCTTTCCCTTTATATTCCAGCGACTCGTTCATACTCTTGCATGTGCCTGTCGTTTCTTCCCGTTAACGTTACGACTGCAGAATTTGTTTTAATAACCTCTCAAACACACCCCGGTAATGGCTGAAATGGGCTCATTGGAATACATTATTTTACCGTTGAATCTATAAGAACGCTAAAGCTTTGTCAGGGATTTAATGCACCGTATTACATCACAAGAAAGAAAGAAAGATAACTTTATTTTCATGGGCATTCCACAAAAAGTAATAATTTAATACATTTAGTGTTTACAAATTCGATGAGCTGAAATGAAATCAACTTCCGAAAATAGACATTCTGATTATTGTGATATTATGTCTGATCGTACGAACAATGTAAAGTATGTTTAGATGGGTATAATCTTGAGCCAAGCATGTTGATTGTTTTGTCCGAGGGTATCCTGCTATTGACACACTTGTTGAATTATGCAACAGAACGTGACAACAACAGTAATTAATGAGGCAGTCTAGACAGCGCAGGTGAGTATGGTAATGTATTAATATATATGCAAATACAGCCTGTGTGTTTATGCAAATTAGGCACATACAATTGTCTTTATTTTAACACAAAACTTTTTTTAAATATCCGATACAGTAATAAAACGTATACAGGGCCTTCGGGAAGTATTCAGACCCCTTGACTTTTTCCACATTTTGTTACGTTACAGCCTTATTCTACAATGGATTAAATAAATACAAATCCTCATCAATCTACACACAATACCCCATATTGACAAAGCAAAAACAGGTTTTTAGATATTTTAGCAAATGTATTAAATTTAAAAAACAAAATACCTTATTTACTTATTTAATTTGCAAATAAATTCATTAAAGATCCTACAATGTGATTTTCTGGATTTTTTTTCCTAATTTTGTCTGTCATAGTTGAAGTGTACCTATTATGAAAATTACAGGCCTCTCATCTTTTTAAGTGGGAGAACTTGCACAATTGGTGTCTGACTAAATACTTTTTTGCACCACTGTAAGTATTCAGACCCTTTGCTACGATACTCGAAATTTAGCTCAGGTGCATCCTGTTTCCATTGGTCGTCCTTGAGATGTTTCTACAACTTGATTGGAGTCCACCTGTGGTAAATTCAATTGATTGCACATGAATTGGAAAGGCACACACCTGTCTATATAAGTTCCCATAGTTGACAGTGCATGTCAGAGCAAAAACCAAGCCACGAGGTCGAAGGATTTGGCCATAGAGCTCTGAGACAGAGTTGTGTCGAGGCGCAGATCTGGGGAAGGGTACCAACAATGTCTGAATCATTGGTCCCCAAGATCACAGTGGCCTCCATCATTCTTAAATTAAAGAAGTTTGGAACCACCAAGACTCTTCCTAGAGCTGGTTGCCCGGCCACACTGAGCAATCAGGGGAGAAGAGCCTTGGTCAGGGAGGTGACCAAGAACCTGATGGTCACTCTGAGAGAGCTCCTTAGTTCCTCTGTGGAGATGGGAGAACACTCAAGATGGACAACCATGTCTGCAGCACTCCACCAATCAGGCCTTTTTGGTAGAGTGGCCATTCCTCAGTAAAAGGCACATGACAGCCCGCTTGGAGTTTTCCAAAAGGCACCTAAAGACTCTCAGACCATGAGAAACAAGATTCTCTGGTCTGATGAAACCAGGATTGAACTCTTTGGCCTGAATGCCAAGCGTCTCGTCTGGAGAAAACCTGGCACCATCCCTACGGTAAAGCATGGTGGTGGCAGCATCATGCTGGGGGGATGTTTTTGAGCGGCAGGGACTGGGAGACTAGTCAGGAACAAGAGAATGATTAACAGAGCAATGTACAGAGAGATTCTTGATGAAAACCTGCTCCAGAGCACTCAGGACCTCAGACTGGGGCAAACGTTCACATTCCCAAAGGACAACAACCCTAAGCACACAGCTAAGACAACACAGGACTGGCTACGGGACAAGTCTCTGAATGTCCTTGAGTGGCCCTGCCAGAGCCTGGACTTGAACCTGATCGAACATCTCTGGAGAGACCTGAAAATAGCTGTGCAGCAACGCTCACAATCCAACCTGACAGAGCTTGGTGAGGATCTGCAGAGAAGAATGGGAGAAACTCCCCAAATACAGGTGTGCCAAGCTTGTAGTGTCATACCCAAGAAGACTCAAGGCTGTAATCGCTGCCAAAGTTGCTTCAGCAAAGTGCTGAGTAAAGGGTCTGATACCTATGTAAATGTGTTATTTCCATAAAAATTGTAATACATTTGATGTTTTTTCTTTGTCATTATAGGATTTTGTGTGATGATTGATGAGAAAAAAATATATTTAATCAATTATTAAATAAGGATGTAACGTAAAATTTTTTTGAAAAAGTCAAGGGGTCTGAATACTTTCCAAATGCAATGAGTTCATTCTAAGTTTTAAAAATATATATATACAAAAAAATGAAATTGTACAATAAATGGAATTCCTGAATTCCCACAAAAACCTCTGAATTCATTATTTGTCCACGCTAATAATTTATTTCTTGTGATAACATTCAGTCAAAATCTGATGGATCCTAAAATTTCTGAGTATCTTCATCCATGTTCCAACTGCTGCATTTAGTAGAATTGTTTTAAAGCCCTTTTTTTATTTTTTATTTTTTACCCTGTTTTCTCCCCAATTTTCGTGGTATCCAATTGTTTAGTAGCTACTATCTTGTCTTATCGCTACAACTCCCGTACGGGCTCGGGAGAGACGAAGGTTGAAAGTCTTGCATCCTCCTAAAACCCTTTTAACAATTTCAATGACCGTAGCTAAATGTACAGACTGGTAGCCACATGCAATTGTAGCTAAGATAACATGACAAAAGCCTGCCTTTCTGATACCTTATTTACCAATTTTAAACCGCACGGCAGCTCAGATGTGCGTATCATACTTTACTCACATAATCCAAACAAATAGTTGAGCTCTAGTAGGTCCATGGACACCCACACTTGACTAATAAACATGTAGTAGACCCACTCAGTGAGTAGTGAGGTAATGCTGGCAACCTTCTCAGTGTCCTTCCCCACTCCCTCAATCAAATGACGTTTGTGTGTGCACACGATAATTCCACTTGAAACAGATTAAAGATGAAGTGTCCCACTCACAGTTTTGGGATGTAATTGGCGGCATAAGTGGGATGGACTAGAGAGCATATGTTTGGGAGATGTGTCATCACCTCCAATACATAATATACAACCTGAGAGATATAAGCCTTGCAATGAGTTCCCTATCATATGAATGCCGTTTTGGAGACTGATTTATTAAGGTCATGTTGCCGTTGTTTTTATACCTCTTTCATTTCAAATAGCCTCAGACCGGTAGAGACACCATTTGCAGCAAGTTGAATTTGATACCATTGACAAATGACTTGGCCGTGCTAGTTGGTACATTGGGGTAAACGGAATGTCTGTCTGTCAGTCCCCATTCCCCCTCCCCTTTCACTTCTTTGTTGCAAGAAGTTCTCCCTCTGGTCTGTGTGGACCAGCCACCCCCCACCAAGACTGCCAGAGGAATAGTGTCGTCCTCACTGTCCACCAACCTCCTTCCCTCAAATCAAACATAGAGGGAACTTCAGGGCATTCAACGGCTTTCTGGGAACATGGGGTGACAGAGTGAGTGTCTGAATGAGTGAGCACCAGATGACATTTGTCAGGAGTGTCTGTAGCGAGCCTGATAGACTGCTCTGGGTATCTTGCCTTTCACATCACACTCAGAGATGCCTCCGCTACCAGTGATTCACTCACACCGTCCTAGGTGAATAGATAGAAGGAAGAGTTCTGCAGTCTGGAGAGAGACATTTGATTGTTTTTTATTCTATGCAGGGATCTGACTAAAGATGTTTGCTTGATTCATTTTGCATTGTGTTTGGCTTTGGGTTTGAGAACTAGCATTTGGAATCAAGCTTTTCTTAATCATTGGCAAGGCAGGTTTTTTCCACCTAATGTCCTTGACTTATTTTGGGGAAAGCAGAAAGAATTTCAAAGGATATCTAAAGTATGTGCTTAGAAAAGTTGAACAAAGGGTGTGAAAGCTTTCACTAAATCTCTTTTATCTCTGAAGGTTTCATTTTACAATCTTATGATGATAATGCTAAATCCCCTGCAAACTTTTTGTCTTGACATTTTAACAATCAGTACATCAGCTCTTTTATCTGTTAATGTTAAGGAATTTATTTACTAAATGTAATCTTTATTTTACCTCAAGTTTGACCTTTGATGTATAGTTTGTAGTAGTTTGTAGTAGAGGTTTTATATATATATTTGTAATAATGACAATTACAACAATACTGAATGATCACTTTTATTTTAACTTAATATAATACATAAATGAAATCAATTTAGCCTCAAATAAAATGAAACATTTTCAATTTGATTTAAATAATGCAAAAATACAGTGTTGGAGTAGAAAGTAAAAGTGCAATATGTGCCATATAAAACAGCTAACATTTAAGTTCCTTGCTCAGAACATGAGAACATATGGTGGTTCCTTTTAACATGAGTCTTCAATATTCCCAGTTAAGAAGTTTTAGGTTGTAGTTATTATAGGAATTATAGGACTATTTCTCTCTATACCATCTTTATTTCATATACCTTTGACTATTGGATGTTCTTACAGGCACTATAGTATTGCCAGCCTAATCTCGGGAGTTGATAGGCTTTAAGTCATAAACAGAGCTGTGCTTCAAGCATTGCTAAGAGCTGCTTACAAACGCAGTAAAGTGCTGTTTGAATGAATGCTTACAAGCCTGCTGCCTATCACCACTCAGTCAGACTGCTCTATCAAATATCAAATCATAGACTTAATTATAATATAATAAACACAGAAATACGAGCCTTTGGTCATTAATATGGTAAAATCCAGAAACTATCATTTCGAAAACAAAACTTCTTCTATTCTTTCAGTGAAATGCGGAACCGTTACGTATTTTATCTAACGGATGGCAACCCTAAGTGTAAATATTGCTGTTACATTGCACAACCTTCAATGTTATGTCATAATTATGTACAATTCTGGCAAATTAATTACTGTCTTTGTTAGGAAGAAATTACTCTGATGCTCGTCGGATGTGGCAGGGCTTGCAAACTATTATGGACTGCAAAGGGAAACCCAGCCGCAAGCTGCTCAGGGACGCAAGCCTACCAGATGAGCAAAATAGCTTTTATGCTCACTTCAAGGCAAGCAACACTGAAGCATGCATGAGAGCACCAGATGTTCCGGACGACTGTGTGATCACGCTTTCCTTATCCAATGTGAGTAAGACCTTCACAAGGCCATGGGGCACGACAAATTACTAGCTTATGTACTCAGAGCATGCGCTGACCAACTGGCAAGTGTCTTCACTGACATTTTCAATCTCTCCCTGACCGAGTCTGCAATACCTACATGTTTCAAGCAGACCATCATAGTCCCTGTGCCCAAGAATGCGAAGGGTAACCTGCATAAATGACACCCCGTAGCACTCACATCGCTAGCAATGAAGTGCTTTGAAAGGCTGGTCATTGCTCACATCAACACCATCATCCCGGAAACCCTAGACCCACTCGAATTTGCATACCGCCCCAACAGATCCTCAGATGATGCAATCCACACTGCCCTTTCCCACCAAAACAAAAGGAACACCTATGTGAGAAAGCTGTTCATTAACTACAGCTCAGCGTTCAACACCATAGTGCCCACAAAGCTCATCACTAAGCTAAGGACACTGGGACTAAACACATCCTTCTGCAACTGGATACTGGACTTCCTGACAGGTCACCCCAAGGTGGTAAGGGGTAGGCAACAACAGATCTGCCATGCTGATCCTCAACATAGGGGCCCCACGGATGCGTGCTTAGTCCCCTCCTGTACTTCCTGTTCACCCACGACTGCGTGGTCAAGCATAACTCCATCACCATCACTAAGTTTGCTGACTACACAACAGTGGTAGGCGTGATCACCGACAACGATGAGACAGCCTATAGGGAGGAAGTCAGAGACCTGGCAGTGTGGTGCCAGGACAACAACCTCTCCCTCAATGTGAGCAAGACAAAGGAGATGATCATGGACTACAAGAAAAGGAGGGCCAAACAGGCCCCCATTAACATTGACAGGGCTGTAGTGGATGGCACGACACCTCTTCTCCCTCAGGAGACTGAAAAGATTTGGCATGGGTCTCCAAATCTAGGACCTACAATCGAAGACGGAAGTTTACATACACATTAGCCAAGTACATTTCTACTCAGTTTTCACAATTCCTGACATTTAATCTTAGTAAAAAATCTATTTCTTAGGTCAGTTAGGATCACCACTTTATTTTAAGAATGTGAAATGTCAGAATAATAGTAGAGAGAGTGATTTATTTAAGCTTTTCTTTCTTTCATCACATTCCCAGTGGGTCAGAAGTTTACATACACTCAATTAGTATTTGGTAGCATTGCCTTTAAATTGTTTAACTTGGGTAAAACATTTCAGGTAGCCTTCCACAAGCTTCCCACAGTATGTTGGGTGAATTTTGGCCCATTCCTTCTGATAGAGCTGGTGTAACTGAGTCAGGTTTGTAGGCCTCCTTGCTCGCACACGCCTTTTCAGTTCTGCCCACAAATTTTATATAGGCTTGAGGTCAGGGCTTTGTGATAGCCACTCCAATACATTGACTTTGTTGTCCTTAAGCCATTTTCCACAACTTTGGAAGTATGCTTGGGGTCATTGTCCATTTGGAAGACCCATTTGCGACCAAGCTTTAACTTCCAGACGGATGTCTTGAGATGTTGCTTTAAAATATCCACATAATTTTCCTACCTCATGATGCCATCTATTTTGTGAAGTGCACCAGTCCCTCCTGCAGCAAATCACCCCCATAACATGATGCTGCCACCCCGTGCTTCATGGTTGGGATGGTGATCTTCGGCTTGCAAACCTCCCCCTTTTTCCTCCAAACATAACGATGGTCATTATGAACAAACATTTATATTTTTGTTTCATCAGACCAGAGGACATTTCTCCAAAAAGTATGATCTTTGTCCCCATGTGCAGTTGCAAACCATAGTCTGACTTTTTTGGGGTGGTTTTGGAGCAGTGGCTTCTTCCTTGCTGAGCGGCCTTTCAGGTTATGTCGATATAGGACATGTTTTACTGTGGATATAGATACTTTTGTACCCGTTTCCTCCAACATCTTCACAAGGTCCTTTGCTGTTGTTCTGGGATTTATTTGCACTTTTCACACCAAAGTACGTTCATCTCTAGGAGACAGAAAGCGTCTACTTCCTGAGTGGTATGACAGCTTTGGGGTCCCATGATGTTTAGACTTGCGTGTTATTGGAGGTTAATTGCCATGCCAAATCCGACTTGCCAAATCTATAGTTTGTTAACAAGAAATTTGTGGAGGGGTTGAAAATGACTCCAACCTAAGTGTATGTAAACTTCCCACCTCAACTGTATATACTAGGCATTGTCAGAGGAAGGCCCAAAAAATGGTCAACGACGCAAGTCACCCATGTCTTAGACTGTTCTCACTACTTCCACACGGCAAGCGGTACCAGAGCGCCAAGTCTAGGTCCAAAGGTCTCCTTAACAGCTTCTACCCCCAAGCCATGAGACTGCTGAACAATTAGACGGAATCTTTTTAAAAAATCCAGAAAATCACATTGTATGATGTTTAAGTAATTCATTTGCATTTTATTGCATGACATAAGTATTTGATACATCAGAAAAGCAGTACTTAATATTTGGTACAGAAACCTTTGTTTGCAATTACAGAGATCATACGTTTCCTGTAGTTCTTGACCAGGTTTGCACACACTGCAGCAGGGATTTTGGCCCACTCCTCCATACAGACCTTCCCCAGATCCTTCTGGTTTCGGGGCTGCCGCTCCCTCCAAAGATTTTCTATTGGGTTCAGGTCTGAAGACTGGCTAGGCCACTCCAGGACCTTGAGATGCTTCTTACGGAGCCACTCCTTAGTTGCCATGGCTGTGTGTTTCGGGTCGTTGTCATGCTGGAAGAGCCAGCCACGACCCATCTTCAATGCTCTTACTGAGGGAAGGAGGTTGTTGGCCAAGATCTCATGATACATGGCCCCATCCATCCTCCCTTCAATACGGTGCAGTCGTCCTGTCCCCTTTGCAGAAAAGCATCCCCAAAGAATGATGTTTCCACCTCCATGCTTCATGGTTGGGATGGTGATCTTGGGGTTCTACTCATCCTTCTTCTTCCTCCAAATACGGCAAGTGGAGTTTAGACCAAAAAGCTCTATTTTTGTCTCATCAGACCACATGACCTTCTCCCATTCCTCCTTCAGACGGGCCTGGACATGCACTTGCTTGAGCAGTGGGACCTTGCGTGCTATCCTTGCGTGATATCCTTATACAGCTCTCTGGTCTTGGCCATTGTGGAGAGGTTGGAGTCTGTTTGATTGAGTGTGTGGAAAGGTGTCTTTTATACAGGTAACAAGTTCAAACAGGTGCAGTTAATACAGGTAATGAGTGGAGAACAGGAGGGTTTCTTAAAGAAAAACTAACAGGTCTGTGAGAGCTGGAATTCTTACTGGTTGGTAGGTGATCAAATACTAATGTCATGCAATAAAATGCAAATTAATTACTTAAAAATCATACAACGTGATTTTCTGGATTTTTGTTTTAGATTCTGTCTCTCACAGTTGAAGTGTACCTATGATAAAAAATTACGGACCTCTACATGCTTTGTAAGTAGGAAAACCTGCAAAATCGGCAGTGTATCAAATACTTGTTCTCCGCACTGTACAAATTACCTCGACTAACCTGTAACCCCGCACATTGACTCAGTACCAGTGCACCCTGTATATAGCCTCATTATTGTTATGTAATCTTATTGTGTTACTTTTAAAAAATACTTTCGTTTATTTAGGTCATATTTAGTTAATTATATTTCTTGAACTGCATTGTTGGTTATGGGCTTGTTAGTAAACATGTAGCAACATTTGAAATTGGGTTTTTTACATTCTTAAAAAGTAGAGATTCAGAGCTACAAAATGGTATATCATACACTGCATTTTTGAGGAACAAATGGAAAGTATTTCTGCTTTGAAAGGTGATAAACTTCTAAACTCACTTCTGAGACATGAGCCTTTGAATATTTTGGTACCTACTGAAGAGCTCTCCTTTGTCTACACCTATTCAGCATTGTTCACACCCTCTTAAGCCAGCCTCACCCAGCTCTTTAAGGATTCACATGTGAGGTCATGTGCTCAGCAGTGAATAGTGTAGTAAAGATTAAGACTAAAAGTGGTAGTAGCCTACAATAAGGAAACATTCCAGGTAAACAGAGCGTGTCCAAATAAAAATATTTGATAAATATTAGATGGCTCTTACCCAGAAACACTTGTCTAAATTAATGGGTCATGTGAACTAAATGCTATAACCCCCAGCCACATCCAGTGGTGGAAAAAGTACTTCATTGTCATACTTGAGTAATAGAAAATAGAAAATGACTGAAGTAAAAAGTCACCAAATACATTTTTATTTGATGTCTTTCCCCAGTAAAGGCCGATATCTATGCGCTGCCTGTATAGAGTGCTTAAGCATGGCTTCTCCATTGAGGGATTGAATGTGATCTCCCATGAGGGTTGCTACAAGATGCACAAGTAATGCAAATGCTGTCACCCAGCTAATGCTTTTCAAATGACCAGACCAAGGTTAAGGGGGACCAATTAAAGGGTGACGAGTGTGATGTAAGACCGTGACTTCTTTCCCCCATGCTGGAGGGTTAATGGGAAACACAATGGAGGGAGAGAGATAGAGGCCTTTATTCTACCAGGTCTTTCTTTCACCCAATGGTAATATTATCCCTCCCTAACTCTAACTCCACCGTGATTAGGAACCCTCCTCTCTTTTATATTCTACTCATCGCTCAGCGGTGATGGGCCGTCTTGATTTTGTGAGCTTTTGAAGTGTAGCAGTGTCTAATAGTCACAGGGGAATGATCTCACAGTGCAGTGGGACTGGTGTATGCCCCATGTTTGGGCACAGATCTGCCAGTATTAAGTGTATCTTTATAGAACAAGCGCTAATTCTAAGTAGGCATCCTTCCGCCTCCTGATTTGAGATACACTGTAGATGGGAGTGTTTTCACCTCCCAGGTAATTGGTGCATGGTGCACATCAGCCACAGCAACCCACGATAACCTGGGGTCTCCTCGAAGATGAATTCATTTTAAGTTAGTTAATTATTAATTGGTAATTTATCATACTGCTGCAATAAATCCTCTGATAAATGACCTGCTATGAGTTATTAATAAAAAATTACATCTATTTTTGGCCTGGACCTAGAATTTCAGTGCTAGCAAATAAAGAAATAAACAGTGGAGCCTGTCATTGCAATCAACCAATCAGTCAATAAAGTTAATGAACAATCAACCAATCAGTCAATTAAGTTAATGAGCTATCAACCAATCAGTTAATAAAGTTAATGAGCAATCAACCAATCAGTCAATAACGCTAATGATCAATCAACCAATGATTACTTTTTTTTATCAAGATGTTAATAGTATATGAGATGCTGGGGATGGTTCTGGTTTGAGCCACCCGGTCTTGGCCCAAATGAACACCTGAAACGGAGTCAGATATTCAATATCTTCTATGCCTCCCGTTGTCCTTGCCGTGGATAGTTAAATGGATCAAATTACCCCCCTATCCCCTTAATGGTCCTTTTATTTCTATGTATTTACTTTTACAGACTCTGTCTGAATGGTGTGCATCAGCTTTTGCTGGAGGGGAGAATACATTTCCCTCAAATTGCTTTTTCACAGCAACTGGCTTTAACGGAAGTGAACGGGGCCCCTGGCAGAGTCTTCAAAGACTTGTTAAAGACATCGGTAAAAGTGTCATTTTTATTATAGTGCCTCTTCAGCGTTGTGAAAGGAAGGGGGACTGACAGAGGGGTACAGCCTGGTTCAGCCCGCCATTGTCTTGGCGAGCTGAGGAGGACCAGACTAATCGGGGGCCCAATTCCTGTCTGTCAGGAGTTTCCAATCTGTCTCGAATGCAGATAGGATCCACAGCTGATACTCTTTGGTGACAAGAAAAGTCCTAATGATGCTAGCTACCTAGATTATGATTCCAACACACCCTCCTCTCTCTCTGTCTGTTTGACTACACTGAGGACTAGCAGAGCATCCTTTTCGAAAATACACAGTATTCTGTCCTAGGACCATCATAAGACATTGCTTATTTTTTTATTACAATTCTGAACAGGTATAAAACCCCTGAATTGAGAATGAGGACACACAATGGCTGGAAGTGCACAGGAACACCTAGCTAGCTGTGCTAATTCTAGTAAGCATTGGCTCGCAAAACTACCTCTAACTTCCTTCATACTGGACACAGGGCTTCATTGACAACATGTTGAACTATCCCTTTAACACTTCTGGAGGTTTCTTGTCATAAAGGCTTCTCCCAGTTGCACACATGTCTGCTTAGATCTGAAGTGTATGATGGAACGAACATGTCATGCCACTCAGAGAGAAAGACAGGCTGTAATGGCCTATGTGAAGAAACCAGAGAGGCCCTAAGTACATCGCCTGTCAGCAACAAATCAGCCACACTCCCTCCCCTGTTCCCAGGTCTCTTCCTTTGAGCTCCCTGTCTTCCCAGATAACCCCCCCCCACTGATGTATGGTCTTGGCAGTCCCCTACCCTCTGTTTCCAAATCCCAATAATCCATGTGTACTGGGATTTGGGCTTCGTGCAAAGCCAGCCTCCATTGGATCCCATGTGTGAAGTGTCACCATGGAAAGGAGAGAGGGATATCTTATTTTCTCAAGACTTACCATGCCCATGGGCTTCATACGTACAGTTTTATAGCTACCTCCATTTTCCACCATTAAGGTTGTGGGCTTGGTAGCCTAGTGTTCAGTGCGAGTGAAGAACAGTGTTCAGCTTGATACAGTACTTAACAATTGATTCTGTGATCTCCCTGCTCCGTGCCAGTAACAATTAAAATCCCACAACACCTCACAGCCAGTGGTGATAAAGGCTGTAAACACAGTTAAGTAGAAGGAGGTTTCTGGAGTGTGGGTCTTGAGTTGGGTTTACTCACCGCCTGTGTATCATATCTTTGATTCTCTTCAAGTGAAAGAATTTCATATTTTCTTGTATTTTGGGAGGGATATAGGAGGGTCGTTCCACCAACACATTTACCCATCTCAAGAGGTTAAATAAAACAATACTATAGTAAGTGCCTGTTAAGTGACAAATAAAGGGACAGGATTGACCGAAATAGGGTTGATGATTTCCTCTTAAATCAGCCATGAATCTCCTTGTGACAGGGGGAATGGAAGCTTGTTGTGTGCTACAGGGAATGGAAGCTTGTGTGTTACAGGGAATGGAAGCTTGTTGTGTGCTACAGGGAATGATAGCTTGTTGTGTGTTACAGGGAATGGAAGCTTGTGTGTTACAGGGAATGGAAGCTTGTTGTGTGCTACAGGGAATGGAAGCTTGTTGTGTGCTACAGGGAATGGAAGCTTGTTGTGTGCTACAGGGAATGGAAGCTTGTTGTGTGCTACAGGGAATGGAAGCTTGTTGTGTGCTACAGGGAATGGAAGCTTGTGTGCTACAGGGAATGGAAGCTTGTTGTGTGCTACAGGGAGTGGCAATTGAATGCAAGCTTCACAAGTAATGAATTACTAATCAAATGAAATAAATAATTTTCAGAAATGTCTTTGTCAAAGCAAAAAAATAACTAGGGCTTTACAATGATGGTAACTTTTGGATACATTTTGGAGAGATTTTGGAGTTAAGTGGGTTAAAATCTTACTAGAATTCACTGAGGGTGCATTTTGGAACTTTGCCAAGTCTTTATTCATATAAAAAATCTGATTTATAAAATGTTCCTTGTAGTCTATACTAAAGGCCCAGCTCATTCAACATTCTGTTTTTTTATCATATTCTACAACAGCTGACTAACACTGTAAAAGTGTGAAAATGTGTGTTATTTCCTGATAGTTGATGGTTGAAAATACAATCTACACAGGACCTTCTAATCAGCAGGTAAGCATGGGCGGGAGTTTGAGCTTTCCATGGTCACATCACCTTGCAGTAAATTGGTTGATAGACCAATAACAAAGAGAATTCCAAACCTCTCTGCCAATAACAGTGTCGTCAAATGGAGGAGACCAAGGCGCAGCGTGGTAAGCCTACATACTTCTTTAATAAAGAAAGAACACTGAACAAACTATACAAAACTAACCATGAAGCTAATATGAGAAGTGTAGCACAGGCAACTAAACATAGAAAAGGAACACACAAAATACCCAAGGAATATGGCTACCTAAATATGATCCCCAATCAGAGACAACGATAAACAGCTGCCTCTGATTGAGAACCAATCTAGGCAACCATAGACATATAAACACCTAGACTTACAAAAACCCATGACATACAAAAACCCCTAGACAATAGAAAAACTAAACAAACCACCCTTGTCACACCCTGACCTAACCAAAATAATAAAGAAAACAAAGATAACTAAGGTCAGGGCGTGACAAACAGCTAGTTTTTTTTCAGTTTTCCCCATCCCACTCAGTAGGAATACAAAGATATAACATCTATAGAAAAGACAGGAATGTCCAAGGGGGAGGTGTTGCTGTATATATTCAGAGCCATATTCCTGTAAAGCTCAGAGTAGATCTCATGACAAATGAAGTAGAACTGCTGTTGTTGCAGGTTCACCTGCCACATCTGAAGCCTCTTATTTTAGGGTGCAGCTAAAGGCCACCAAGTGCAAACTGTCAGTATCTGGAAAATATGTGTGTGATGTTAGATACGAGACAGGTATTTTCTTGGTGACCTGAACATTGACTGGTTGTCATCTAGTTGTCCTCTCAGGGCGGCAGGTAGCCTATCGGTTAAGAGCATTGAGCCTGTTTTGAATCCCTGAGTGGGCAAGGTGGAAAAATCTGCTGTTGAGCATGGCAGTTAACCCCCAACAACAACTACTCCCTGGGCGCCGATGACATTGCTTAAGGCAGCTCCTGCACCCCTCAGATTCAGAAATGTACAAGAATGCATTCAGTTGTGCAACGGACTAGGTATCCCCCTTTCAAGAGGAAGCTTCTTACTGTGACTAATGCCTGTAACATGACCCAGGTTATCCAACTATAGTGTAAACCAATAGTGTTGGATCTGTGACATCCACTTGTATTGATCATTTATTCACTAATGCTGCAGAGCTTTGCTCCAAAGCAATATCGGTTCCCATTGGCTCTCGTGACCATAATATTGTGGCAATAACAAGGAAAGCCAAGGCAGGGCTTAAAGTTATTTATAAGAGATTGTACAAAATGTAATCTCAGGACAATTTTGTTGAAGATTTAGAACATTTATGTTGGTCTGATATGTATAAGGAGGAAAATCCAGATGCAGCACTTTGTTGACAAACATGCACCTGTTAAGAAACTAATTTAATAACTGAGTGGTTCAAAGAAATTATGCAAAAAAAAGGTGGCAAACAAGTCAGGCTGTTCAGCTGATTGGTTGACATACTGTCAATTGAGACATTTGTGATTAAACCTAACAGAAAAAGAAGACATTATATTACCAAAACAAGATTAATGACAATATAAACAATCGGAAAAGACTCTGGAGCACCTTAAATTATACTATGGCAGAAAAGCCCATTCATCTCCATTGTTCACTGAAGTTGATGAGTAATTTATAACAAAATCTTTTAATATAGCCAATCATTTCAATGACAATTTCAGTTGTAAATTGGACAAACTGAGAAATGAGATAACAGCATTAAACAGTGAACCATCATTTTTGTGTATTGAAGATCTAATAATGACAGACAAGGATTGCTGTTTTGAATTTGGTCAAATTTGTATGAAAGAACAATTGTTATCCATCAATAATGATAAGCCAACAGGAATAGACAACCTAGAACCAAAGCCGAAAGGAGTGTGTGTCCACAGGTGTGTAAGGAAGCTAAAGCAATTCCTCTACCTAAACATTTTAAAACACACTTTGCTGGCTCTAACAGCCAATCAATCAGTTTGCTGCAGTTCTTAGTAAACTGATGGAGAAAACTGTGTATGTATTTTTCAAAGAACAAGTTAACTACCGACTTTCAGCATGCATATAGAGAAGGGCACTCAACTTGTACTGCACTGACTCAGATGACTGATGATTGGCTAAAATAAATGCATAATAAGATTATATTTGGAGCTGCATTGTTAGATTTCAGTGCAGCCTTTGATGTTATTGATCATAATTTGTTATTGTTATGGCTTTACATCACCTGTTTGCACAGATATGTACAGTGTGATATCCGTCAGGACTGTGGGCTTGGGCCGTTATCATTGGCTTCTGGTTGGGATATGTACATATGGTCACTGTGGTGACGACGTCATCGATGCACTTATTAATGAAGCCCGTGACTGGTAAACTCGTCAATGCCATCGGATGAAGACCCGGAGGATAGAGTTATGGTCAGATTTGCCAAATGGAGGGCGAGGGAGAGTCTTTGTATGCGTCTCTGTGTGTGGAGCAAAGGTGATCTAGAGTTTTCTCACCTCCAGTTGTACAGGTGACATGCTGGTAGAAATGAGGTAAAAAGGATTTAAGTTTTCCTGCATTAAAATCACCAGCCACTAGGAGCACCGGCTCTGGATGAGCATTTTCTTGTTTGCTTATGGCCCTATATAGCTTGTTGAGTGCGGTCTTAGTGCCAGCATCAGTTTGTGGTGGTACAGTTGAAGTCGGAAGTTTACATACACCTTAGCCAAATACATTTAAACTCAGTTTTTCACAATTCCTGACATTTAATCCGAGTAAAAATTCCCTGTCTTAGGTCAGTTAGGATCACCACTTTATTTTAAGAATGTGAAATGTCAGAATAATAGTAGAGAGAAGGATTTATTTCAGCTTTTACTTCTTTCATCACATTCCCAGTGGGTCAGAAGTTTACATACTCTCAATGAGTATGCACCTGTTCCCTCCAGCATCTTCACAAGGTCCTTCGCTGTTGTTCTGGGATTGATTTGCACTTTTCGTACCAAAGTACGTTAATCTCTAGGAGACAGAACGCATCTCCTTCCTGAGTGGTATGATGGCTGCGTGGTCCCATGGTGTTTATACTTGCGTACCGTTGTTTGACCAAATGAACGTGGTACCTTCAGGCATTTGGAATTTTCTCCCAAGGATGAACCAGACTTGTGGAGGTCTATACTTTTTTTTCTGAGGTTTTGGGTGATTTCTTTAGGTTTTCCCATGATGTCAAGCAAAGAGGCACTGAGTCTGAAGGTAGGCCTTTAAATACATCAACAGGTACACCTCCAATTGACTCAAATTATGTCAATTGGCCTATCAGAAGCTTCTTAAGCCATTACATACTTTTCTGAAATTTTCCAAGCTGTTTAAAGGCACAGTCAACTTAGTGTATGTAAACTTCTGACCCACTGGAATTGTGATACAGTGAATTATAAGTGAAATAATCTGTCTGTAAACAATTGTTGGAAAAATTACTTGTGTCAAACACAAGGTAGATGTCCTAACCGACTTGACAAAACTATAGTTTGTTAACAAGAAATTTGTGGAGTGGTTGAAAAACGAGTTTTAATGACTCCAACCTAAGTGTATGTAAACTTCCTACTTCAACTGTATGTACATGTAAGTAGAGTTAAAGTGACTATGCATTGATAATAAACAGAGAGTAGCAGCAGCATAAAAATGATCGGTGGGGACAATGGAAATAGTCCAGGTAGCCATTTGATTAACTGTTCAAGATTCTTATGGCTTGGGGGTATAAGCTGTTATGAAGCCTTTTTGACCTAGACTTGGCACTCCGGTACCGCTTGCCGTGCGGTAGCAGAGAGAACAGTCTTGGAGGTCTTGGATGGCAGGAAGCTTGGCCCCAGTGATGTACTTGGCCGTATGCACTACCATCTGTAGTTCCTTGCTGGTCGAAGGCCGAGCAGTTGCCATACCAGGTGGTGATGCAACGAGTCAGGATGCTCTCAATGGTGCAGCTGTAGAACTTTTCAGTCTCCCGAGGAGGAATAGGCATTGTTGTGCCCTCTTCACTACTGTCTTGATGTGTATGGGCATTGATAGTATGTTGGTGTGGACACCAAAGAACTTGAAGCTCTCAACCTGCTCTACTACAGCCCTGTCAATGAGAATGGGGGCGTGCTCGGTCCTCCTTTTCCTGTAGGCCACAATCATCTCCTTTGTCTTGATCATGTTGAGGGAGAGGTTGTTATCCTGGCTCCACACTGCCAGGTCTCTGACCTCTTCCTTATAGGCTGTCTCATTGTTGTCAGTGATCAGGCCTACCACTGTTGTGTCTTTGGCAAACGTAATGATGGTGTTGGAGGCGTGCGTGGCCATGCAGTCATGGGTGAACAGGGAGTACAGGAGGGGACTAAGTACACACCCCCGAGGGGCCCCTGTGTTGAGGATCAGCGTGGCAGATGTGTTGTTGCCTACCCTTACCACCTGGGGGCGGCCTGTCAGGAGGTCCAGGATCCAGTTGCAGAGGGAGGTGTTTAGTCCCAGGGTTCTTATCTTGGTGATGAGCTTTGAGGGCACTATGGTGTTGAACGCTGAGCTGTAGTCAATGAATAGCACTCTCACGTAGGTGTTCCTTTTGTCCAGGTGGGAAAGGGCAGTGTGGAGTGCAATAGAGTTTGCATCATCTGTGGATCTGTTGGGGCGGTATGCAAATTGGAGTGGGTCTATGGTTTCTGGGATAATGGTGTTGATGTGAGCCATATGACCAGCCTTTCAAAGCACTTTATGGCTACCGACGTGAGTGCTACGGGTCGTTAGTCATTTAGGCAGGTTACCTTGGTGTTCTTGGGCACAGGGACTATAGTGGTCAGCTTGAAACATGTTGGTATTACAGACTCAGTCAGCAACAGGTTGAAAATGTCAGTGAAGATACTTGCCAGTTGGTCAGCGCATGCTCGGAGTAATGTCCTGTTAATCTGTTTGGCCCTGCGGCCTTGTAAATGTTGACCTGTTTAAAGGTCTTCCTCACATCGGCTACGGAGAGTGTGATCACACAGCCTCTCATACATGCTTCAGTGTTGCTTGCCTCGAGGTGAGCATATACGTTATTTAGCTCGTCTGGTAGGCTCGTGTCACTTGGCAGCTTGCAGCTGTGCTTCCCTTTGTAGTGCGTAATAGTTTGCAAGCCCTGCCACACACGACAAGTGTAGGAGCCAGTGTAGCACGATTAAATCTTAGTCCTGTATTGACGCTTTGCCTGTTAGATGGCTCATCGGAGGCCATAGCGAGATTTCTTATAAGCGTCCGGGTTAGAGTCTTGCTCCTTGAAAGCGGCTGCTCTGCCCTTTAACTCAGTGCGGATGTTGCCTGTAATCCATGGCTTCTGGTTGGGGTATGTGCGTACAGTCACTGTGGGGACGTCGTCATCGATGCACTTATTGATGAAGCCAGTGACTGATGTGGTTTACTCCTCATTGCCATCAGAAGAATCCCCGAACATATTCCAGTCTGTGCTAGCAAGACAGTCCTGTAGCTTAGCGTTTGCATCCTCTGACAATTTCCTTATTGAGAAAGTCACTGGTCCTTCTTTAGTTTTTTCTTGTAACCAGGAATCAGGAGGATATTGTTATGGTCAGAGTTGCCAAATGGAGGGTGAGGGTGAGCTTTGTACACGTCTCTGTTTGTGGAATAATGGTGTTCTAGTGTTTTTTTAAACCTCTGGTTACGTATTTACCATGCTGATAGAAATGAGGTAAAACGGATTTAAGTTTCCCTGTATTAAAGTCCCCGGCCACTAAGAGCGCTACCTCTGGATGAGCATTTTCCTGTTTGCTTATGGCCCTATACAGATTGTTGAGTGCTGTCTTAGTGCCAGCATCAGTTTGTGGTGGTAAATAGACAGCTACGAAAAATATGGTAAATAGTGTGGTCTACAGCTTGTCATGAGATACTCTACCTCAAATGAGCAAAACCTCGAGACTTACTTAATTTTAGATTTCGTGCACCAGCTGTTATTTACAAATAGACACAGACCGCCACCCCTTGTCTTACCGGAGGCAGCTGTTCAATCTTGCCGATGGACCGAAAACCCCGCCAGCTGTATGTTTTCCATGTTGTCGTTCAGCCACAAATTGGTGAAACATAAGATATTACAGTTTTCAACTTCTTGTGACTCCCCATCCCGGATCCGGGAGCGTAATCATCGCCTGACACTAATTAACATAACGCAACGGACATAAATATCCCTAGAAAATATTCCTATTCATGAAAATCACAAATATAATATATTGAGACACAGCTTAGCCTTTTGTTAATCACCCTGTCATCTCAGATTTTCAAAATATGCTTTACAGCCAAAGCTAGACAAGCATTTGTGTAAGTTTATTGATAGCCTAGCATAGCATTTTGCCTTGCTAGCAGCAGGCAACCTTGTCAAAAATTAGAAAAGCAATCAAATTAAATAGTTTACCTTTGATGAAATATTATTTTTGTAGGCGAAATAGCTCCGTTTGTTCTTTACGTTTGGCTGAGAAATCGCCTGGAAATTGCAGTCACGAAAACGGCGAAAAATATTCCAAATTAGCTCCATAATATCGACAGAAACATGGCAAACGTTGTTTATAATCAATCCTCAAGGTGTTTTTCTAATATCTATTCGAGAATATATCCGTCGGGACAATTAGTTTTTCAGTAGGACCGATTGGAGTAATGGCTACCTCTGTATTTTACGCGAGAATCTCTCTCGGAGCCACCATGTGACCACTTACGCAATGTGGCCGCCTACGGCTATTCTTCAACATAAATGCGTGAAACTACGTCACCATTCTGTAGACACCTTGGGAAATACGTAGAAAGCGTAAGCTCGTTGATGGCACATTCACAGCTCAATAGGGACTCATTGGAACGCAGCACTTTTACAACCTGGGGCACTTCCGGATTGGATTTTTCTCAGGCTTTCGCCTGCAACATCAGTTCTGTTATACTCACAGACAATATCTTTACAGTTTTGGAAACTTTAGAGTGTTTTCTATCCAAAGCTGTCAATACAGTGCCTTGCGAAAGTATTCGGCCCCCTTGAACATTGCGACCTTTTGACACATTTCAGGCTTCAAACATAAAGATATAAAACTGTATTTTTTTGTGAAGAATCAACAACAAGTGGGACACAATCATGAAGTGGAACGACATTTATTGGATATTTCAAACTTTTTTAACAAATCAAAAACTGAAAAATTGGGCGTGCAAAATTATTCAGCCCCTTTACTTTCAGTGCAGCAAACTCTCTCCAGAAGTTCAGTGAGGATCTCTGAATGATCCAATGTTGACCTAAATGACTAATGATGATAAATGCAATCCACCTGTGTGTAATCAAGTCTCTGTATAAATGCACCTGCACTGTGATAGTCTCAGAGGTCCGTTAAAAGTGCAGAGAGCATCATGAAGAACAAGGAACACACCAGGCAGGTCCGAGATACTGTTGTGAAGAAGTTTAAAGCCGGATTTGGATACAAAAAGATTTCCCAAGCTTTAAACATCCCAAGGAGCACTCTGCAAGCGATAATATTGAAATGGAAGGAGTATCAGACCACTGCAAATCTACCAAGACCTGGCCGCCCCTCTAAACTTTCAGCTCATACAAGGAGAAGACTGATCAGAGATGCAGCCAAGAGGCCCATGATCACTCTGGATGAACTGCAGAGATCTACAGCTGAGGTGGGAGACTCTGTCCATAGGACAACAAGTATATTGCACAAATCTGGCCTTTATGGAAGAGTGGCAATAAGAAAGCCATTTCTTAAAGATATCCATAAAAAGTGTTGTTTAAAGTTTGCCACAAGCCACCTGGGAGACACACCAAACATGTGGAAGAAGGTGCTCTGGTCAGATGAAACCAAAATTGAACTTTTTGGCAACAATGCAAAACGTTATGTTTGGCGTAAAAGCAACACAGCTCATCACCCTGAACACACCATCCCCACTGTCAAACATGGTGGTGGCAGCATCATGGTTTGGCCTGCTTTTCTTCAGCAGGGACAGGGAAGATGGTTAAAATTGATGGGAAGATGGATGGAGCCAAATACAGGACCATTCTGGAAGAAAACCTGATGGAGTCTGCAAAAGACCTGAGACTGGGACGGAGATTTGTCTTCCAACAAGACAATGATCCAAAACATAAAGCAAAATCTACAATGGAATGGTTCACAAATAAACATATCCAGGTGTTAGAATGGCCAAGTCAAAGTCCAGACCTGAATCCAATCGAGAATCTGTGGAAAGAACTGAAAACTGCTGTTCACAAATGCTCTCCATCCAACCTCACTAAGCTTGTGCTGTTTTGCAAGGAGGAATGGGAAAAAATTTCAGTCTCTCGATGTGCAAAACTGATAGAGACATACCCCAAGCGACTTAAAGCTGTAATCGCAGCAAAAGGTGGCGCTACAAAGTATTAACTTAAGGGGGCTGAATAATTTTGCACGCCCAATTTTTCAGTTTTTGATTTGTTAAAAAAGTTTGAAATATCCAATAAATGTCGTTCCACTTCATGATTGTGTCCCACTTGTTGTTGATTCTTCACAAAAAAATACAGTTTTATATCTTTATGTTTGAAGCCTGAAATGTGGCAAAATGTCGCAAAGTTCAAGGGGGCCGAATACTTTCGCAAGGCACTGTATATGCATATTCTAGCATCTTGTCCTGACAAAATATCCAGTTTAAAACGGGAACGTTTTTTTTCCAAAAATGAAAATACTGCCCCTAGAGTCGCAACAGGTTAATGTGCCGTTGGTAGGATATCCTTGATCGGAGCTCATCCATTTTGTTATCCAATGATTGCAATTTGGCTAATAGGACTGATGGTAGAGGGGGTTTACTCACTCGCCTTCGAATTTTTAGAAGGCAGCGTGACCTCAGCCCCCTCTTTCTCTGTCTTTTCTTCATGCAAATGATGGGGATTTGGGCCTGTTCCCCGAGAAAGCAGTATATCCTAAAGCGTCGGACTCGGTAAAGAAAAAATCTTTGTCCCATTCAAGGTGAGTAATCGCTGTTCTAATGTCGAGAAGTTATTTTCGGTCATAAGTGACAGTAGCAGCAACATTATGTACAGAATAAGTGAAAAAAAATATTTAACCCTAAAACAGTGAGCACTTTTTCCCTCCCTAAAGGCTTGTGTCTGTATTAGGTACTTTGCCCTCTTAAGTAGCCAAATTTAGTGTAGATTTAAGTGTATTTGGTCTCCATCATCAATAACATTTGGAATTCACCTCACAGTATGGACAGCTTTTTGTTAGCCCGTTTCTCTGACTGAAGAGCTTTCTCCCTCCTAGCTACTACGGTAATATATAAGGCAAATATCCTTAACTTCAGTTAAACACATTATTGCCTTTGCCTTCCAGCTTGAAAATTTCCATCACATATCTTACCAGCAGAACTGTAATGTGTGCAGTTTGTTTGCTCTGAAGACACCATACAGCGACTGCAGTGAGGGGACAGGTTATTTACCAAAATGGATCTGTAATTGTGTGTCCCTAAATAGCCTTCATATTCAAGCTTTATTTAATTAGCCCTTTGGGGCCATGGGAGTCTTTAATATTCATATAGCAGCCATATGTGAAGGCTCATTTTCCATATGAGTATTAGAGCAAATCGTTCACTCTCTAGAAGCTCCAGACAGCCATTATGGCTGTGTTATTGTTTCGGGTTGGAGTAATGGATGCTGCTGCAACGCTTTGCTAACCACTTTTAACAGATCAACTCGGCTGCCTCGACTCCGCTGCTGTGTTGCTCTACTGATTGACTTGGGCCTTTTCCTGACTCATCCCCCACGGGACCCACCCATTAAACGTCTGGGGTCTCATTGTCCCACGCACTGAACAGCAAGAGCAGCAAGCCAACGCTTTCTTTTAATTTGTATAGATCATCGCAAGTCTGATGGTGACAGGTCATTTCCACTGCAGCAGTCTTTTGAGATGAATTTTAGAGTCGGTGAGATTGGTTGGGGCATATTCAATGCTTCACACATTTGACACCCACATCTGTTATGTGTATACTCATGTTTTTTTTCTTTGGTTGTGATGCAAAGGTTTGTAAATGTGAGGTGACGCTAGAACAAGCGGTGACACCCAGAAGCACGGTCTCCCTGTCTGAACCTTTAGGCTGGGTATTTTCTTAATGTGGTGGAATAGAATCGAGTCTGGTCATGCTTCAGTGGTTCCAATCCTGGCCTGACTCAGCTAGCAACCTTACATTGAAACCACTAACAGTGGTCCATTGTCGGACTGCCCTCAGCTAACCGTCGCATAGCTAGGACCGGAACTTCCTATTCTCATACACCAGGTCAAGGTAGCCCTGAGGCTTTTCTTTCAGTTCATTTTTTAAAAATTTCACCATTATTTAACCAGGTAGGCTAGTTGAGAACAAGTTCTCATTTACAACTGCGACCTGGCCAAGATAAAGCATAGCAGTGTGAACAGACAACAACACAGAGTTACACATGGAGTAAACAATTAACAAGTCAATAACACAGTAGAAAATGATCAGATGGTCATGTACAGGTAGAGATACTGGTGTGCAAAAGAGCAGAAAAGTAAATAAATATAAACAGTATGGGGATGAGGTAGGTAAATTGGGTGGGCTATTTACCGATGGACTATGTACAGCTGTAGCGATCGGTTAGCTGCTCAGATAGCAGATGTTTGAAGTTGGTGAGTGAGATAAAAGTCTCCAACTTCAGCGATTTTTGCAATTCGTTCCAGTCACAGGCAGCAGAGAACTGGAACGAAAGGCGGCCAAATGAGGTGTTGGCTTTAGGGATGATCAGTGAGATACACCTGCTGGAGCGCGTGCTACGGGTGGGTGTTGCCATCGTGACCAGTGAACTGAGATAAGGCGGAGCTTTACCTAGCATGGACTTGTAGATTACCTGGAGCCAGTGGGTCTGGCGACGAATATGTAGCGAGTGCCAGCCGACTAGAGCATACAGGTCGCAGTGGTGGGTGGTATAAGGTGCTTTAGTAACAAAACGGATGGCACTGTGATAAACTGCATCCAGTTTGCTGAGTAGAGTATTGGAAGCTATTTTGTAGATGACATCGCCAAAGTCGAGGATCGGTAGGATAGTCAGTTTTACTAGGGTAAGTTTGGTGGTGTGAGTGAAGGAGGCTTTGTTGCGGAATAGAAAGCCGACTCTAGATTTGATTTTAGATTGGAGATGTTTGATATGAGTCTGGAAGGAGAGTTTACAGTCTAGCCAGACACCTAGGTACTTATAGATGTCCACATATTCTAGGTCGGAACCATCCAGGGTGGTGATGCTAGTCGGGCGTGCGGGTGCAGGCAGCGAACGGTTGAAGAGCATGCATTTGGTTTTTACTAGCGTTTAAGAGCAGTTGGAGGCCACGGAAGGAGTGTTGTATGGCATTGAAGCTCGTTTGGAGGTTAGATAGCACAGTGTCCAAGGAAGGGCCAGAAGTATACGTAGAATACGTCGTCTGCGTAGAGGTGGATCAGGGAATCGCCCGCAGCAAGAGCAACATCATTGATATATACAGAGAAAAGAGTCGGCCCGAGAATTGAACCCTGTGGCACCCCCATAGAGACTGCCAGAGGACTGGACAACATGCCCTCCGATTTGACACACTCAACTCTGTCTGCAAAGTAGTTGGTGAACCAGGCAAGGCAGTCATTAGAAAAACCGAGGCTACTGAGTCTGCCGATACGAATATGGTGATTGACAGAGTCGAAAGCCTTGGCCAGGTCGATGAAGACGGCTGCACAGTACTGTCTTTTATCGATGGCGGTTATGATATTGTTTAGTACCTTGAGCGTGGCTGAGGTGCACCCGTGACCGGCTCGGAAACCAGATTGCACAGCGGAGAAGGTACGGTGGGATTCGAGATGGTCAGTGATCTGTTTGTTAACTTGGCTTTCGAAGACCTTAGATAGGCAGGGCAGGATGCATATAGGTCTGTAACATCACACATCACTAAAGCACCTGAATGAACGAATGGGTTCAGTATAAATTGGTTCAGTGAAGACTGAATAATGTGATTTGGTGCTGGGGTGGAACCTGAAATCCTGTAACGCCACCTATTCATGTCACACATTTAAGTATCTATCTACATCATCCAAATGCATATTCTATGTCCTGTGCATGATGGATGTGTATAACATTGGCTCTTTTATATAGAAATTGCCTGTGATAAGTAGATTTCAATGGGATAGTGTTTTGAAGTATGTTGGCTCTTTTTGATGCCATTAAAAGCCATTCGGGGTCGTTCTTTGATGGCTGTATCATCTAGGCGTGAGAAGATTCGTTGGAACATATTTTACGTGTCAGCTCTGGGGATGACATGGATACTTCACTATCCCATTACTTTTCTCTGTGTTAAATGACTCGAGAAATTATGATCCTGCGACTATGACTGAATGAAATTTTACACAGCACTCAAGAGAAGTGATAAGCTGTTTCCACTTTGTTGAGAAAGAGGACATATTCAAATGTCTTACTTTTTTGCTAGTTTTTGAATACTTCCAATTATGTACTTGTTCACAACCTTACAGGGTGATTTGTGATATTTGCGTTGTACTGGCTTTGTGCTACTCTCTCTGCTGGAATGGCCTATTTCAGATATGATTAATAAATCTATTGTTCACACTTTATATTGAGTGAGGTCGATATGGGAAATGCATGTGGAGCATAACACAGATGATTCAGTGAACCATGCTCGCGTGATGAGTAACCTTGGCTTTAGCTCAGAGGGCTACCAGTCTTGTGGCATCACTGGCACGTAGGAGACCAGAGTTAAAATCCAGTGGGTCACACATACATACCACTTCTGTATGAAAATGAATACGTTGAATAGCAATGTGACCCGGCAGGACCCGAATCCATAGACATTTAATATGAATCTGGACTACAGAGTGGAAGATTATCTACCACGGCCATGTTGGAATGTATACCTTACAGGGGAGCATACCTAATGAATCCTATAACATCGATGGCATTTAAATGGATATAGAGCTCCATTTTGCACACTGTGTCTGTACATGTTTGATGGGAACTGCCAGGGCTGTTTTTGAACTCCCAACTGCCGGTGTACTCTACTGATCGGCCTGCCCTTTAAACTGGCAGTGACTGAGAGGAGGCGTCCCGGTGTCTCTGCTCCTTCCACTACATTAAATATGTACACAGACTAATGTCTATTATATCTGGCCTCGTCCACTCATCTGTCGTGTGGGATTACATTAAATGACAAAATGCGAGTAGATGATGGTTACAATGTATTTTAATTTCTAATGATCGATGCGGGTTATAAATGTAGCCTCATTACATGCATAGGGCCAACAGGAAACTAGATTGATCTCTTTGTCATTTTTAGAACGTTGCAAAGCAGGAGGTTGTTATTATTGCCTGGTGGAATGAAAGTTGGGCTACAATTACTAGGCTTCGAATGGTTGTGAGCAAAACTAAGCTTGTTTCGAGTTCAAAACAAAGGTACTGTGTTTTATGGTGTGTAAGTCACATATTACACTTTCCGGAGTTGACTTTTTAGCCTACCCACAGAGAGGAGCTGAACATCATAGACGTCAAAGATGAAGAGCTCGTGGACTGACATTTCTGCCCCGGCTGTACAATCTATGCTCCCCGCACTCAAGCGACTGCCTATCCAAAACTGACTCAACGTCCTATCATCTGAAGTTGTGGAAGCCAAGCGCCCAAAAATCTGCCAGATCCTTACATTTGTTTTTATGTTTTTTTTTTTTAAGCGACTAAGAGATTCTATTTGCAAGGAAAGCGCTATATAAAATAAAACAATTATTTTTATTAAGTCGGATTTGTGCGAGGTGCAAAGGTTTTTATATTGGGCTGATTCAATGCTGTATAGAGTTGTTTAGAATGAAAATGTCACTTTAGCTATTACATGGATATACAGTACCTGATGAATGTAGGATTTTTAAAAGTCCCCCCCCTATACTATCCTTAAACCCCTAGAGAGAATAAAACACCCACCATTCACTATGATTTGTGTATTACATGTTGTGGTTTGAGTACGATACAAAGAAAGCCATTTGTTCTCTCTCTGAGGCACTCAGATACGCAAACACCCGTTTACCATTTGTGTTTGTGTGGGTCCCCGTTACATGCGGAAACACACTGCTTGAAACACAGCAGGTGTCATTTGTCACATTAAGTCCTCTTCTTGTCTGGCCGTTTTCCTCTTTCTGTTTCATAACAACCAGCTCTACCCGTCACCCATTCTAAAATTGCTTGAGTAGCGGTTGAAAAGAAAGCATCAACTCGCACTTTCACAGAAATTCAAGCATGGTTGAACAAAGAGAGAATATACAGACTCTGATCAATATTTCATTCCGTGTGTCCTGAACAAGAGCAGAATTCCTTCATTCTGGGAGTTTGTGACCTGAGGAGGACACAGGCAGGGCCGAGTTATCAGAGTGATTGAATCAGAGCCTATGGCTAAAAAGACTATAGCAGCCACCCTTGGTCTGCGGGGCAATCAGCCTCAGACCACTCCTGAGAGAGGGTATCTCCCATCCCTGTCAGTCACCAACTATCACCAGTCCCTCCCCCTGTCTCGCTCCCCTACCTCTTTCTCTCCCATGGTGCTCCCCTACCTCTATGTTTGGGGTGGAAGCTAACATTACAGGTTTGAAACTTTAAACCAGAAGGCATGAACCTGAAATGGGTCAAACATGCATTTTGAACAGAGAGAAGGAAGTAAGCATAGACAGTTGTGCCTCTATTGGTGGTTATGTATTGTATATTAGAAAGCCAGGACATTTGTTTAGCTTTGGGCTTCGATGCATGAGCTGTCTTAACAGTTACAAATGTCCCAGCGACAATTGCTGAATGGATTGATGGAATAGCCTGCTGTTCCCATTTTCAATGTTCCTATTTGCACATGTCTGTTTGGCTGGGACAGAGGTCACCCCATGCCAAAAGCATTATATCTATGATCCTCCGTGGGCGGATTGGGCTTGTCTATGATTCAATACCTGAATGCATCTCCCTATACAGGTGGGCTACTAGCCCTTATCACAGAGATGTGTGCCAAGTGACAAATAGTAATTTGGCATAAGTAAGTTCCTCCATCGATCTTCCAGCTGCCAAGGCAAAAAACAACACAAATCAGACAGCCAGAGGCCTTCACTGCAGACCTGATGCCATGCAGACGCTATAGCAGCATTCTATTATGAATTCTAACACAGTAGAGAGTGATAGCCTCATTATTGTTATTTTATTGTGTTACTTTTTATTTTATTTTTTACTTTTGTTTATTCAGTAAATATTTTCTTAACTCTATTTCTTGAACTGCACTGTTGGTTGAGTGCTTCTAAGTAAGCATTTCACGGTAAGGTCTAAGCCTGTTGTATTCGGCGAATGAGACAAATAAAATGTGATTTAATGTTTTAAATTGTGGTATTCATTGTGTGTTTGGCTTAGTCTCCGTCCATTTGGTGATGACAGGCAGAAGTCACACAAGCAAACATCAGGCCTTGAATGGCATTCCAACTTAAAGATGTTGTTCAGAATTTGACCTTAAACGAGTAATCAGCAAGTTGCTACATACATTTTTTAAAATGATACATTAATGATATGTCCCCATTGATTGTTGAAGAATATAACTTATAAATGCCTCATGATTTTAGTTTAACTGTCGTACCCCATCAGAGTTGAAAATATTCACTTGTTTTACTCCAATGTTTGTAAATAATGTAACTAAACAATCACTGTACAGCCTAAAAACATGGTTAAAACGATTTAGTGTAGTTGTGTGGAATTTTAAAAATAAAATAGTAACTAAACATATCCAATATCCCCACAGTTACTTAAGATGGTTAACTAGCTAGCTAAGGTTGTTTACAGTTTACAGGTTGTTTACTCTTCGACACACTTTGCTAGCAACCATAGAGCTCTCCTGTCAAACACCAGTCTCCAAAAATGATGAGGTGTCTCCAGTTGTGTTTATAGTGATTGTGACGCACCTTCTATGCTTATTCACTTTCCATGCGTATTTTGTTCTGTGTCGTGTGTCATCATGTCAACATTCTGAATGGCTTTCCCCAATATTTATATTATCTACTATGAAAGGAGCCTTACTGTCACGTCCTGACCTTAGTTCCTTTTTTATGTCTCTATTTTAGTTTGGTCAGGGCGTGAATTGAGGTGGGCATTCTATGTTTTGTTCTATGTTTTGTATTTCTGGTTTTGGCCTGGTATGGTTCCCAATCAGAGGCAGCTGTCATTCGTTGTCTCTGATTGAGAACCATACTTAGGCAGCCTGATTTCCCACTATGGGTTGTGGGTAGTTGTTTTCTGTTTTATGTTGCTGCACCTGACAGGACTGTTTGGTTTTCGTTCATTCTCTTGTTATTTTTTTTTGTGTTCAGTTTAAATAAAAAATAACATGAACAACTACCACGCTGCGCTTTGGTCCACACCTTCTTCATACGACGACCGTTACACTTACACCCATCCTATTCCAGCCGTACTCCCATGCTAGTACCTCATTTATTAGCAGCATTCTGGGGCCAAGTGAAAAGCGTGTTTGAATTAAGTGTTTGCCCAGACTGTGCTGATAGGTTTGCTTAGCCATTGTGATTGGACTAACGTTGTTGAGTATTGACTATCTCTCCCAGTATGACCTCAGCCCTGCTTAGCACAATGAGATGGCCATGAGGTGTAAACATCAGGCTGATTGTGTTTGGGGTTTGGCCGTAAATAAGAAAGTGTTTACTGAAGACAGAAAAATCGTGCCAAGGATACATTTTGGGGATCTTGTTTTACTCAAAAGGGCCCATGAAGGAAAATATTGCAGAGTGCACCTTTAAGAATTAAAATGTACCAAACTCTGTAAAGACTGCATGCATATTTTACTTTCTTTGCAAATGCTCAGTGCTTATGGCGTCACGTGTCCAGAGCTTCTTGTATTTTGCAGTGTAATGATTTTACGGATTCAAGTGTGACTGCTCTGCATGGGCTTCCAAGACCTTTGTAAAGTACCCCCATAACCTCAGGATTACCTGTTCATTACCTCGTCTCTGAACAGAGCATCTCGCTTAATATGGAGGCTGGATGGACATCCCTCTCCTGTTAATGTCCCAGTCTCCACTAATCCCCTATGGCAACCCATTTAAAATACACTGCCTTGATATTGCCTATGACTGTCTGTACCGGACAGATAAACGCAGTCATTTACATGGACAACCATGGGCTCGCAGCTCCGTTCCATACCAGCTGCCAGACAGCTCTCTCAGTAAGCCCACAGTTCTCTGGAACTGCCAGATAATTGGACCTTATTTAATTTCAGAGGGGAAAATATGTAATTTTTGAAGAGAAACGTGTGCATGTGGCCAAAGCAGCATTTACTGTGGAAGTTATTTTACTGTCATGTTTGGGTATAACGGCAGTACAAGAAAAAACTGCTGAGTTTGTTTGCTCTTCCCTGACTAATCAAATCAAATCAAATTTATTTATAGAGCCCTTTTTACATCAGCTGATATCTCAAGGTGCTGTACAGAAACCCAGCCTAAAACCCCAAACAACAAGCAATGCAGGTGTAGAAGCACAGTGGCTAGGAAAAACTCCCTAGAAAGGCCAGAACCTAGGAGGAAACCTAGAGAGGAACCAGGCTATGAGGGGTGGCCAGTCCTCTTCTGACTAGAAATTACTCCTTCACCATCTCATATCAGATTCAAAAGAGATACTGTAATGCTGATTATAATCCCGCTCAAATTTTCTCTATCAGCATTAAGAAAATACAGTTGCCATGTCCCAGACTATGATTATTTTAGTATTTTGATTGGCTCAATTCCAAGCGAATTGGTACACTACATGACCAGAAGTATGTGAACACCTTCTTGTTGATCATCTCATTCCAAAATTATGGGCATTAATGTCGAGATTGTCAGACCTTTGTCGCTATAACAGCCTCCACTCTTCTGGGAAGGCTTTCCGCTAGATGTTGGAACATCACTGCGGGGACTTATTTCCATTCAGCCACAAGAGCATTAGTGAAGTCGGGAACAGATGTTTGGCGATTAGGCCTGGCTCGCAGCCGGCGTTCCAATTCATCCTAAAGGTGTTCGATGGGGTTGAGGCCAGTCAAGTTCTTCCACACCAATCTTGACAAACCATTTCTGTATGGACCTCGCTTTGTGCACGGGGGCATTGTCATGCTGAAAAAGTAAATGGCGTTCCCCAAATTGTTGCCACGAAGTTGGGAGCACAGAATCGTCTAGAATGTTGTATGCTGTAGTGTTAAGATTTCCCTTCACTGGAGCTTAAGGGCCTAGCCCGAACCATGAAAAACAGCCCCAGACCATTATTCCTCCTCCACCAAACTTTACAGTTGGCACTGCAGGTGTTCACACAGCTCAAGACACCAGCCGTTGGAGCTTAGTGCTTTACTGCTACATTAACACAAAAGCAGGTAGCATTCTCCTGGCATTCGCCAAACCCAGATTCGTCCGTAGGACTGCCAGATGGTGAAGCGTGATTCATCACTCCAGAGAACACATTTCCATTGCTCCAGTCCAATGGTGGCAAGCTTTACACCAATCCAGCCAAAGATTGGCATTGCACATGGTGATCTTACGCTTGTCTGATGCTGCTCGGCCATGAAAACCCATTTCGTGAAGGTCCCGACGAACAGTTATTGTGCTGATGTTGCTTCCTGAGGCAGTTTGGAACTCGGTAGTGAGTGTTGCAACCGAGGACAGACGATTTTTACACAAGATGCGCTTCAGCACTCCGCGGTCCCGTTCTGTGAGCTTGTGTGGCCTACCACTTCGTGGCTGATCTGTTGTTGCTCCTAGACATTTCCACTTCATTATAAATGCTCTTACAGAAGCAGCTTTAGCTGACTTGTTGGAAAGGTTGCATCCTATGACGCTGCCATTATGAAAGTCACTGAGCTCTTCAGTAAGGCCATTCTACTACCAATGTTTGTCAATAGAGATTGCATGGTTGTGTGCTCAGTTTTATATAGCTATCAGCAACGGGTGTGGCTGAAATAGCCGAATCCACTAATTTCAAGTCCACATACTTTTGTATATAGTGTATGTATTTGTTAAGATTTGGCTGCACATCATGCATGTTTGGAAATGAGTTGCATAAGCAAAGACAAAGGCAAAAAAGGATTGGAAAGACATTTATCTCATATTGCATTGTATTTCTCACGCTATGGCCAGAAGGCTGAGCCAATGCAAGTTTCTGAGTCTGGCTCGAAAGGCTAGTGCATTCTCTGGACTTCCAATACCGAGTAGGCTTGTTCCAATTATTTTTGTCAGTATATGAATCCAGTTCTCCGTCTACTGTAAAAGGCTTACTGCAGTTTTCCTCCACTGTTCCACACAAGGTTTTCTCCTCTTATCATTATTGTCAATTTTTGTTTCCTGTCAGAGACATCAAAGTCCATCAGTTCTGCCTGTCTCCTCGTTTGCCTACTCTCCAGTCAAGGTTGAACCTTCCCCCTGTCTCTCTGCTATTTCTCATTCACAGAAGACTACTGTACTGTTGCATGTAAAAACAGTGATCTTTGAGAAGGTACCTTTGCTTTTTCTCACCACCTGTTGTTCATAAGGTTTGGCTTTAAAGTCACAGTACTCAGTCTAGCTCCACCCACATTGAGCCAATAACACTTTGTGAACAGAGGGGTGGGTCTTGGCGAATGTAACTGACACTGTTTGTTGAATTCTGTGGTAACCAATTGATTGATTGATTTGCTTATTCATTAATGGGTAAATGCCACCTCATCTGGGGGTGTGGCTTCTACAAGGTTTTACACGGATTTGCTCATCTTTTCAAAATAAGAATCTGGTTAAGCTCAGTAGTATTTCCAGTAAAGGTGATTTGTAGATCAAGAGTTTCTATGCAGCACCTGTATCAGGCCAACCCTTATTACCAGCACCTTCTACAGTTCTACAATTATTAGCTATAGACTTGTTTAAGAAATGCTAATCAATCTGCTAGTCTGTATGCCCGGGAGCAGTGGTATAAAGGACTGAAGTAAGAATACTTGAAAGTACTACTTAAGTAGTTTTTGGGGTATCTGTACTTTACTATTTATATGTTTGACAACTTTTACTTTTACTTCACTACATTCCTAAAGAAAACTTTTTACTCCACATATTTTCCCTGACACCCAAAAGTACTTGAATGCTTAGCAAGACAGGACAATTGTCAAATTCACACACTTATCAAGAGAACATCCCTGGTCATCCCTACTGCCTCTGATCTGGCGGACTCACTAAACACATGCTTCATTTGTAAATGATGTCTGAGTGTTGGAGTGTGCCCCTGGCTATCCGTAAATAAATAAAACACTAGAAAATGGTGCCGTCTGGTTTGCTTAATATAAGGAATTTGAAATGATTTACACTTTTACTTTTACTTTTGATACTTAGGGATATTTTAACAATTACATGTACTTTTGATACTTAAGTATATTTAAAACCAAATACTTTTAGACTTTTACTAAAGTAGGATTTTACTGGGTGACTTTCACTTTTACTTGAGTCATTTTAAAGGTATCTTTACTTTTACTGAGGTATGATAATTGCGTCCTTTTCCCACCACTGTCCGGGAGTCTAGCCTAGTCTGCACAATGCATTTCATACCAGAGAGATTACTTAAGAGTTTTCTCCACATTACACATGACTGGTTTTAAATCCCTGTTATGGATTTCTCCATTGATCAGAAAATCGTCAGATCAAGCTCTCTGGAATATAATTTTGACTGTGTCATTATCGTGTTATTACTACTCTAACGCGATGAAACGCTGTATTTCTGATGATAAGCAATCTCTTTAGAAATAGCTTTTATAGTAACGATAACTTGATTGGCTGTAGTTTCAGAAAATTATTGTATGGAGTGGATTTATATTCTTATGCTATGGTAGCTGGCTAGATACCACACAAACGTGAAATTATAGGCCCACGTAGGCGCATTCCAACAGAGACATTACTCCAGTCTGAAAAAGGTTTTCCAGTGAACATTCACAAAGAAACCAATGAATATAGCCTAAACTGAGATGAGAACCAAAGAAATGAATAGATTCTCTCACATTATGTCTCATCTCTACTGTTGCAAATTCCCAGTTTTTCATATTCAGGTCATGCTCACTTGGGTTTGAGTGATCTGTGGAGTACTGAGAAAGTTCTTAGCTAGCTATGGGCCTTAACTTCACAATGCACTTGACTATTGTAAGGCAGATAAACACTGTCACTTGAAATGTAGAATAAATTAAGATTTGTGCCGAGTAGAAGAGTCTGCATTAGACACAAAGCCTGCTGTCTATCATAGCCTCTGTATGGGAGAAGATAAACGTAACAATTCAGAGATCAAACCGCCAGAGGAAGAATACGCAGCAGTCCCAATTTTTTTTGTTTACGTATGAATTCAAGTGCATAGGCAATGTTGATGTATAAATCTGTCACTTAGAGTTTGAGGTTTAGCACACGCCACTGTTTTGTTGCGTCTCAGTGGGTTTTTCAATCCCCGATTGTTTCTACCCCTGCAGAGTTTCAGCTTGCAAACCTTTCTGCTGCGCCGCGCCACAGCTAACTACAGTCTACAGAGTCGTGTCTCTTGAGTTTTAGAAGTCAAACGTATTTGAAGGCAAACTCTAAACCATGGACAGAGTTCCAGAACGGGTCATTTGCTGCTTGCTCATTGGCTACATAATGCAGGCCTATGTCTTGCGTGTGAGTGTAGAGCGATCGGCATGAGGGATATGACATTGGTCAGGTAGGCTCCAGGCAGAAACACATACCGTAACACACAACTTGTCCTCTTGTGTAACAGGGCTGTGGGATCACCACAGAGCCGGGTGCAGGCAAACAGTCACGACTCCTTGCTCTGACAGCCAGCCTCTTGTAGCTAGCTCTTCCATTCAGTCTGTAATTGATAAGATCCTTGTCTTGCTCAGGAGGAACCTACTGTAGTCCTTCTGACATGGCGTTTTGCTTTCTTCCTCAACTCTCAACGAACTCCGCTTGTAACATTCCATCAAACATGAATAAATGAAAAATAAAAAAGGGATGGTATAAAAAAGGAAAGGGAGAGAGAATAAATAGGAAACCTTGGGTGTTCCACCTCACTCACCTCTATTCCATATCTGTCTGAACTCGTGTCCTTCCCCTGGGGCTGGATTTACTCACTCTACACCAGTCCACAGTGACTGCCTGCTAGATTTCTAGTCCACAGTGACTGCCTGCTAGATTCCTAGTCCACAGTGACTGCCTGCTAGATTCCTAGTCCACAGTGACTGCCTGCTAGATTCCTAGTCCACAGTGACTGCCTGCTAGATTCCTAGTCCACAGTGACTGCCTGCTAGATTCCTAGTCCACAGTGACTGCCTGCTAGATTCCTAGTCCACAGTGACTGCCTGCTAGATTCCTAGTCCACAGTAGCTGCCTGCTAGATTCCAAGTCTACAGTAGCTGCCTGCTAGATTCCTAGTCTACAGTGACTGCCTGCTAGATTCCTAGTCTACAGTGACTGCCTGCTAGATTCCTAGTCTTTAGTGACTGCCTGCAAGATTCCTGGTCCACAGTTGCTGCTTGCTAGATTGCTAGTCCACAGTTGCTGTCTGCTAGATTCTATTCCAAAGGCTATAAAATATAAAATTGAACCAAAGGTAAAATAAGGATTGGGAGACAGATAAGATCTGAATGTAAAGTGTGAACAAAGGCAGGTTCATGGTTCTGTATATATTTGGAGGGTATAAAACAGAAGTGCTTCAACCAAAGTTATAACAAGGATTTTGGGAGAGGGATAAGATCTGAGGGGAAAGGGTAAATAAAGACAGTTTCATGGTTTTATCTTTTCCTTTTATTCCCGTCTGAAAAGAAGGGGAGCAAACTTTACATATACGCAACGCTCACCAGTGTCCCCAAGTCCACCTCCATTCCCCAGATTCTCCCTCTGTCATCATCAGTATTTTAATTAATTACACACAGAGTCATGGGGGGTGCTTTAGAAATAGAATGTGTAACTCTTATGGGGGTGCACACCTTTATATGCTTAAACTGACTGCCCGCTGTCTGTAAGTAAAGTGTTGGAGAAATCATTTTGGCTGCTGCTGTGTGGTAAAGGATTTGGGACGGAGACTTTTCCTTTTCTATTTATTTCTATTTCCAGGAGTAAGAAAGATTGGATTCTAAATGGAGCTGTCATTCTGTGGTTGCCCACTATATCCCTCTTCTCTTTTCTTCTCTCTCTCTCTTTTGTTCCAGGTTCCAATCAAACAGACTATCAGATAATGTCCTTGTCCCTTTGTCCTCCCTCAGGTTACTGGAGTCATTAGTTACAGTGCCTATAGAAAGTTTACACCCCCTTGAAATTTTTTCACATTGTTGCGTTACAAGTGGGATTGAAATAGATGTAATTGTAATTGTTTGCCATTGATCTACACAAAATAGTGCATAATGTCAAAGTGAAAAGGAAATTCTACACATTTTTACAAATTAATACAAATTCAATAACTAAAATATAGTAGTTGCATAAGTATTCACTCCTTTGTTTAATTAAGCAAGCCTAAATTAGTTCAGATGTAAAATGTGGCTTAATACATCACATAATAAGTTATGTGACATGATTTCTGAATGACTAATCCTTCCTCTGTCCCCCATACATAAAACATCTGTAAGGTCTTTCAGTCAAGTATTAAATTTCAAGCACAGATTCAACTACAAAGACCATGGAGCTTTTCGAAAGCTTCGTATAGTAGGGCAGTGATTGGTAGATGAGTAACTATAACTAATCAGACATTGAATATATTTTTAGTCCTTAAGAGTCTATTGATGCACCCATGCGTCAATCTATTGAACATAATGAAAAAATCCCCATCAAAATCTGTCAGTTTAAGCTTGAGATATCTTTTTTTGCATGGGCTGTGTCTCAATCCACCACATCCACCTATGTCACCCATACACATCTGCGATGGAACGTGACAGAGCTACAACACTGTTTGTCAGAGCACAAGACATCCTGAAAATCGGTATTCTCACAAAAACGTCTGTAGTGTTCGAACGGTTTGGCCTTCTAACTAATATGACCACTCTATGGAAAGACGAGACTCACGAACACGATGGTGTTCTCTGTTCCGCACAAGCCCCACGGGGCTCATCTGAAGGTAACCCACACAAATTAATAGAAGTATGGAGGTAGTTTTATGCCAACAAAAATATGGGGTTAAATATATGTCCAAAAAACAACAAAAAATCCTGAGCTTTCTTATATCTCCTTGACACTTCAAAACCTTATTCCTGATGATACATATTTTTATAACCTACATCACAAAGCCAAATCTACCCAGGAGTTGCTTACCACAGTGAATGTTCCTCAGTGGCCAAGATAAAGTTTTGACATAAATCTGTGCTGTGTAGCCATGATCCCCAACACCTTGACAGAGCTTGACTAATTTTGAAAAGAATATTGGGCAAATATTGCACAATACAGGTGTGCAAAGCACTGAGACTTACCCAAGAAGACACAGCTGTAATAGCTGCCAGAGGTGTTTCTAACATGCACTGACTCAGGGGGGTGAATACTTACTTATGTAATCAAAGTATATTTTTTATTTAAAAAAATATTTTTAAATGTTACAAATTTTCTTCCACTTTGACATTACAGAGTATTTTTGTGTAGACAAAAAAAATACAACTAAATGATTTTCAATTCCATTTTGTAACGTAACAAAATGTGGGGTGTAGACCTTCTATAGGCACTTATTGACCGCTAAGAATACGTAGGATCTTAATTTGAGCCATTGTTCTATAGCAGGAAAGTAATATTGCAGGAATAGGAAATGTGAATTATTATGTGGATTATAGTTAATGGATTTTCTTGTAGGGGTTGATTGATTTATCGTAAGAAAAAATCAAGTTGAAAATTCAAAGTTGAAATTAAACAAATTGAGAAGCCTTTTGAAACATCAAATACACTAACAATACACTACAATATTTACAATTCCTGCATTGTATGAAAGTTCTCCTGCAACAAGGTGATCAAATTAAGATCCTACATACAGTTGAAGTCGGAAGTTTACATACACCTTAGCCAAATAAATTTAACTCAGTTTTTCACAATTCCGGACATTTAAACCTAGTAAAAATTCCCTGTTTTAGGTCAGTTAGGATCACCACTTTATTTTAAGAATGTGAAATGTCAGAATAATAGTAGAGAGAATGATTTATTTCAGCTTTTCTTTCTTTCATCACATTCCCAGTGGGTCAGAAGTTTACATACACTCAATAAGTATTTGGTAGCATTGCCTTTAAATTGTTTTACTTGTGTCAAACATTTCGGGTAGCCTTCCACAAGCTTCCCAAAATACGTTGGGTGAATTTTGGCCCATTCCTCCTGACAGAGCTGGTGTAACTTAGTCAGGTTTGTAGGCCTCCTTGCTCGAACACACCTTTTCAGTTCTGCCCACAAATTTGCTATAGGTTTGAGGTCAGGGCTTTGTGAAGGCTACTCCAATATCTTGACTTTGTTATCCTTAAGCCATTTTTCCACAACTTTGGAAGTATGCTTGGGGTCATTGTCCATTTGGAAGACCCATTTGCGACCAAGCTTTAACTTCCAGACTGATGTCTTGAGATGTTGCTTTAAAATATCCACATAATTTTCCTACCTCATGATGCCATCTATTTTGTGAAGTGCACCAGTCCCTCCTGCAGCAAATCACCCCCATAACATGATGCTGCCACCCCGTGCTTCATGGTTGGGATGGTGATCTTCGGCTAGCTAGCCTCCCCCTTTTTCCTCCAAACGATGGTCATTATGGCCAAACAGTTCTAGTTTTGTTTCATCAGACCAAAGGACATTTCTCCAAAAAGTATGATCTTTGTCCCCATGTGCAGTTGCAAACCATAGTCAGGCTTTTTTTATGGCGGTTTTGGAGCAGTGGCTTCTTCCTTGCTGAGCGGCCTTTCAGGTTATGTCGATATAGGACTCGTTTTACTCTGGATATAGATACTTTGCTGTTGTTCTGGGATTGATTTGCACCTTTCACATCAAATTACGTTCATCTCTAGGAGACAGAACGTGTCTCCTTCCTGAGTGGTATGATGGCTGCGTGGTCCCATGGTGTTTATACTTGCGTACTATTGTTTGTACAGATGAACGTGGTTCCTTCAGGCGTTTGGAAATTGGTTTTGGGTGATTTCTTTAGATTTTCCCATGATGTCAAGCAAAGAGGCACTGAGTTTGAAGGTAGGCCTTTAAATACATCAACAGGTACACCTCCAATTGACTCAAATTATGTCAATTGGCCTATCAGAAGCTTCTTAAGCCATTACATACTTTTCTGAAATTTTCCAAGCTGTTTAAAGGCACAGTCAACTTAGTGTATGTAAACTTCTGACCCACTGGAATTGTGATACAGTGAATTATAAGTGAAATAATCTGTCTGTAAACAATTGTTGGAAAAATTACTTGTGTCAAACACAAGGTAGATGTCCTAACCGACTTGACAAAACTATAGTTTGTTAACAAGAAATTTGTGGAGTGGTTGAAAAATGAGTTTTAATGATTCCAACCTAAGTGTATGGTAACTTCCGACTTCGAATGTATGTTCCTCTATGATGTGAACTGTTGAATTCTATTTTGATACTGCTTTGCGAGACAGGAATAACTCACACACAATATACTCCTGTGGTCTCAGTGAGATGTTATTGAAGGTTTTCTTTGAACTGATTTATGAGGGGTCAAATAAAATTGTATCTGTCACATGTGCCTAATACAACTGGTGTAGACTTTACCATGAAATGCTTGCTGACGAGCCCTTTCCAACGATGCAGAGTTAAACAATTATTATAAAAAGAAAAATAGTAACACGAGGAATAGAATACACAAGAATGGAGCTATATACAGGGAGTACCAGATCAATGTGCAGGGGCACAAAGTATTTGAAGTAGATACTGTATGTACACATCGCCTGGAGTCAAAATCGGACTTTACCGACAACTGGCACAAAAGCTACTTACAGTATGAGTATTCATACGAAGTAAGATACTTTGATGACAGGAATTTTGCTTATGTGCCATGTGTAAGTCATTGTCAAGCCCGACTCACTGACACCATGCCATCTGTTTATAGTAAGCAGTTATTGTGAGCTTCAGTACATTACAAAAGGGTCACAGTACACTTCGAAGTGAACTATAAACGCATTATGCCTTTTTGTTAATTCTGCTCAGTCTAGGGGGTTTCCAACCTCTGGTCTAGGCGGCAACATCAGTCTATTCTTCCTCTATGCCCAGGGAGGAGTTGACTCACTGGGTGCCACACTACAAAGCTCATTCTCCCTCAGTCCCAGGAGAAACCAAGCTTTGATCTCTTTATCTGGAGCAGAAGAATACTTTTGATGAGCGTCATTGAAATGGTTAATGGCTGCTGCCTGCAAACACACATGTATCAAACATTCACCTTTCAACTTATCCTCTGATGCACCTGTCCCAGCAGCTGTTTGAGGTTGCAGGAGTCAGAGAGAGGCAAACACCAACACACATTGAGACACACACACACACACACACACACAAGGGGGAACCCGACATAGAGCATGAATTGCAATTTGTGCTTCCATCTCTCCTGTCTGTTTTCTGCAGCGAAGCGAATTAGCAACGTGTCAGGGAGGGTTACGGAAACGGGCACCCCAATTTTGAATCGGTATGTAGTGGTAATCAAACCAAGGCCTTTGAAACAGGCGGTTTGAAATCGTCCCTCTTATCCGGTGATATTGCTTTTTGAGTCAAAGAGTGGCTAGGGAGAGCATAAGCTTGAAGCTCACCACAGTTTTTGTTTCATGAAAAAAAAGGGATTTAAAAGATAACCACTTTTCTCCATCCTTTAACATACAGAGAGAGGGTGTTTGAATTTCAATCAGTGATTAGAGTTGCATTCTCCAGTGTTTCAAATAGAAAAGCCTTTAGGGTGTCCATATGTCACTCAGTCGTTTGTTTTGGTTCTGACTTTTTCTTTGTACTTTTTTCGGAAATTAATGATTCATAATGCCTTTATAAGCCCTACATGCTTCACAACTTAATAACCACATTTCATACTGTTCTAATTCACAGAGTAAAAACTCAACGGACATTATGAAAGCTTAAACAAGTTTATTCTACCCAAAGGCTCAATACAGCTGCATTCAGACAAAACATGTTTCCGCCACCACAAGTACATGTATATATACTCCAATTTAGGCACTCCTCCTCCTCTCCAATCCTTGCATCTAGTATGGTTCGACAGGAAGAGGGTAAGAGGGTAATAAACCCTAATTTCTCCCTTAAGAGGATCTGACCTGACCTTTACCCCACATTTGCCTAACCCACAGATGTCCATCCGTATCCCCTATAGCAATCCTGTGACTTCCTCCCATCTACCCAACACATTCCAAAGCCATCTGGCTCCTACAGATAACCATTCACTTCTGATGTAAAAACTAGTCTCTTTCACTCCTCAGATACTATACTTCTGAGTATAACAATGTTCCAAATTTAACCCAGAATCTAACCATACTGAAGAGATTGTGAAGACCATATGTAGATTGCTTTGCCAAATGTAACCACTATGTCATATTCCAACAAAGTTGTGCTTTACAAAGGGTGAGCAATGCTATGTTTGATTATAGCAATTGTGAGACTCATTCTCCAGTTCTTTTCTTTGGATCTGACACGGTTTCTGATTCTTTCTCTCTCTCTCCTCCCAGAACCGCTTCCACCTACAGATGGTTACTCGGATCCCCCCGTCGGGCCTGTCGGAGCTGCTGCTGGCCGTCCTCCAGCGGAGCGGCTGGCAGGAGCGCATGGCCGTGCTGTGCCAGGGTTGGGAGGAGGATGGCCTGCTGGAACTACTGGACCTCCAGAGCCACCTGGGCTGTGGTGCAAACCGTTGGCAACTCCGCGCCCTCCTCAACCTCACCCATGCTGGCCCAGCAGAATCCCAAATCCAGGACTTCCTTTCAGAACACTTCCGGGGGCAGGGCCCAAGTCAGATCCCACCACCGGCCGCGGTGCTGCTGTTTGGGGGCGACCCAGAGTGTGCCGCGGCGGTGCTGCGGAGCGCCCAGGACTTGGGGCTGACGCTGCCCACGGTGCACTGGGTGCTGGGCTACCCACTGAGCCCCGACGCCCTGCACTCCATCGGCCTGCCCCTGGGTCTGCTGGCCTACGGTGAAGTGGAGCGCAAGCCGCTGGACTTCTACATCCGCGACGCGCTGCAGCTGGTGGGCCGGGCAGTGTCAGCGGCCACAGTGGTGCGCCCAGACCTGGCGCTCATCCAGAACATGGTCAACTGCTATGACAAACCCAACAAGCACGAGGTGCCCTCCTCCGGACAGTACCTTGCCAGGTAAGGCTGGTTTACTTTGAACCTTTAACTCACAAAGTCTCTGGAGGTTTAAAAGAATAGTTTACATACATACACAGTCAGGTCCAACATTATTGGCACCCTTGATAAAGATGAGCAAAAATCTTTACACCCCTTCATCTTTTCCATATTTTAGTGTGTTACATCCAGGAATTTAAATGGACAAAATGTTGAGTTTGTGTTACTGTCCTACACACAATATCCCATAATGTCAAAGTGGAATTATGATTTTAGAATGTTTTACAAATCAATTACAAATGAAAAGCTGAAATGTCTTGAGTCAATAAGTATTCAACCCCTTTGTTATGGCAAGCCTAAATAAGTTCAGGAGTAAAACTTTGCTTAACAAGTCACATACAAAAGTTGCATGGACTCTGTGTGCAATAATAGTGTTTAACATTATTTTGGAATGACTACCTCATCTCTGTACCCCACACATACAATTTTCTGTAAGGTCCCTCAGTAGAGCAGTGAATTTCAAACACAGATTTGAGCACAAACACCAGGGATGTTTTTCAATGTCTCGCAAAGAAGGACACCTCTTGGTAGATGGGTAAAAAAAACACCCAGTCACTACAAAGATACAGACGTCCTTCCTAACTCAGTTGCCGGAGAGGAAGGAAACCGCTCAGGGATTTCACCATGAGGCAAATGGTGACGTTAAAGCAGTTAGAGTTTAATGGCTGTGATAGGAGAAAACTGAGTATGATTCAACAACTTTGTAGTTACTCCACAATACTAACCTACATGACATAGTGAAAAGAAGGAAGCCTGTACAGAATACAAATATTCCAAAACATGCATCCTGTTTGAAATAAAGTACTAAAGTAAAACTGCAAAAAATGTGGGAAAGAAATGTACTATTTGTCTTGAGTACAAAGTGTTACGTTTGGAGCAAATCCAATACAACACATTACTGAGTACCACTCTTCGAAATTTCAAGCATGGTGATGCTGCATCATGAAATGGGTATGCTTGTCATCAGCAAGGACTAGGCAGTTTTCTAGGAAAAAAATAAACGGAATACAGCTAAGCACAGGCAAAATCCTAGAGGAAAAACCTTGTTCAGTCTGCTTTCCAACAGGCACTGGGAGACAAATTCACCTTTCAGCATGACAATAACCTAACACAAGGCCAAATATACATTGGAGTTGCTTACCAAGACAACAGGGAATGTTGCCGAATTACAGTTTTGACTTAAATCTGCTTGAAAATCTATGGCAAGACCTGAAAATGGCTGTCTAGAAATGATCAACAACCAATTTGACAGAGCTTGAAGAATCTGGAAAATAATAATGTGCAAATTTAGCTTAATCCAGGTGTGGAAAGCTCTTCGAGACTTACCTAGAAAGACTCACAGCTGTAATCGCTGCCAAAGATGATTCTAACATGTATTGACTTGAGAGGGTTGAATTCTTAACTAATCAAGATATATTAGTGTTTTATTTTTCATGAATGTTTTACAAATGTTAGCATTTTGTGTAGATCGTTGACAAAAACATGACAATTAAATACATTTGAATCCCATTTTGTAACACAACATAATGTGGAAAAAGTCAAGGCGTGTGAATATTTTCGGAAGGCATACATACATACAAAAGTTTGTGGAAATTCTTTCAAATTAGTGGATTTGGCTATTTTAGCAACACCCGTTGCTGACAGGTGTATAAAATCGAGTCCACAGCCATGCAATCTCCATAGACAAACATTGTCAGCAGAATGGCCCATACTGAAGAGCTCAGTGACTGAGCGGCACTGATGCCACCTTTCCAACAAGTCATTTCGTCAAATTTCTGCCCTGCTAGTGCTGCCCCGGTCAACTGTAAGTGCTGTTACATTAGGAGCACCTTCCTAATATTGGGTTGACTCCAACACTTCCTTCAGTTGTGTCAAGTTGGTTGGATGTCCTTTGTGTGTTGGACCATTCTTGTTACACACAGGAAACTGTTGAGCTTGAAAAACCCAGCAGCGTTGCAGTTCTTGACACAAACCGGTGCGTCTGGCACCTACTACCAAACCCCCTTCAAAGGCACTTAAATATTTTGTCTTTCCCATTTACCCTCTGAATGGCACACACACATCCATGTCTTAATTATGTTTAGGCTTAAAAATCCCCTTAATTTACACTGATTGAAGTGGATTTTTAACAAGTGACATCAGTAAGGGATCATAGCTTTCAACTGGAATCATCTGGTCAGTCTGTCATGGAAAGAGCAAGTGTTCTCAATGTTTTATATACTCAGTGTACATACACCCACACGCACGCACACGCACGCACACGCACGCACGCACGCACACGCACACACACACACACACACACACACACACACATACACACACACACACACACACACACACACACACACACACACACACACACACACACACACATACATGCATACTGTTGTATTGCATTCTGTTGCATCTCCTTTTAGCCAAGTTGTGTCTGAATAGTGTTTTCAGGTCCATGTTATTATAACGAATTGGTTCGGTAAGTGCTGTAGACAGTTAAGTAGTGATTCTCTCCCAGTGTCAGTGTTCGCAGGAGACTGCAAATAGGCCTATCTCTTGCTGAGGTCAGACTTTTCTTCACCCCCAACCACAGAGCAGCTCTTCTAAACACAATGATAGATGCAGCCTCCAGTGTTTGGAGAGAGGCTGGAGTGTGTTTGTACACATACGTACACAGACTCTCTCTCACACACACGCACGCATGCACGAACACACACGTGCACACACACACACACACACACACGTGCACACACACACGTGCACACACACAAACACACACACAGACAGACAGACAGACAGACAGACAGACAGACAGACAGACAGACAGACAGACAGACATACAGACAGACTCTCTCTTTCAAACACACACACACATGCACACGCATGCACTCATCCAGCTGGAATACAAACATGAAGTGGAGGAGGGTAGAGTTTTAAGCTTTATTCATGAGTTCCAGTCAGTTGCCTCCCCAACAGGGCAGCCAGGCTCCCTTATCAAAAGAGCCCACAGTCCTTTCTGTCTCTGCGTGGCTCAGAGCAGTGCAGAGCAACAGCAGCACACAGCTTTACAACTGCTGTATCTGCCACAGACCAGAGTAACAACAGCTGCGCAACCTAGCCATGCAGCCAGCGTCTCAGCACAAAAACACAGTAGAATGAGCTTCAATTGGACCAATTGTAACTAGGCTCAGCTATATCATGTTGGGAAAAACGATACACCAGAAATGATGCAATAGCTTGTGGGTCTGGAATGCTAGAGCACCATGTTGTATTTATTAATTGGCTGAAAGAGGCAAGTCATTTTGAGCAGTAAGCAGTTAGCACTTCATTTCAGGAGTAGTGTTTGTTGCCTGGGGCGTCAACGCAGAGGAGAATGATTATAACATTTTGGAAAGCACCCCTTTATAACTATAATAAAACTATATTCAGTTCGACCAAGTCATTTAGGAGGGCCATCTAACTAATGGGATTGACTGGGTGCCTAGTGCAGAGTAAAGATCAACGATGTCGAGATAACAGCGATTTGCTCAAGAACAACTCCATGATAATCATAATGTCACCTAGACACATAATTACAGCTACATAACAGAGCAACTATTAGAGAGAGAAGAGGGCTTCAGGGGAGGAAGGAATGGATCATGAGAGAAATGCATGAGGGTTGATGAGAGCGGTAGATAGAAACCCAAAAAGGTTGAGGTGGGGGAGGTGGATGCTTTTAAAGTAATTGCAACCTGTGCCTACTGTTAAAGAGGAACACATAGCCTTTCAATGTAATGATGTAATAGCATCCAGCTCCTTTTACCTTGTGTGGGGTTGAGAAGAAAGAGGGGAGGAGGGGGGATGTAGGCTGAGACAGAGAGAAATTAATGACCTAAAGGTTTGGAGACAAATGACCTTTTAATTTTCGATGAAAGAAGTTCAGCGGCGATCACATGGTGTCGTCTCAGTTATTGATGGCTGCACACATTCATCCTGACACAACATGACTGTCACAGCTACCCTCAGCCAATGGGATTGTCTGGATCTGTATTTCCTGAAGTGACCCCTTCGCTAAGCTAACCGCTAGCGCTAAGCTAAACCACCATGCCGTAATTCATTGAAGGGCTAACCGCTAGGGGCTAGCATTTCACCATGGATCCGAGGCAGAAATGTATGAACTGGGGCAGGTTTTCACATGGAAATTAACTACTCACTCGCTCAACTAAGCAGAGCCTGGCATTCAGAGTCTGGGGTGAGGCCAAAAAGGTGTCAGCCAGAAAGATAGCCAATCCTAGCCATGGGGAAATGACTAGCTGTCAATCAGAGTGGTGATGGTATACACTGTTGGCCTTGCTGCAGGTGCAGGATGGATTAGTTTGGCTTCAATAGATGCCAATCCTGCTTTTGACATGTTGTGCTACAGTAGCTACGGTGCCTGTCTGGACTGTGCTGCAGGTCAGGTGTGGAGAGAAGAGGTGTAGGTGGTTACAATCAGATCACAGTTTGGAGTTCACTGTGCATTTCCTGAAGTGAGTTTTATACTGTACAGTCTGACTCACTATCCCTGTGGCCAGAAGTCCATGTTCCCCTCCCCCGCCACCACACCATAGAAATCATCTATAGGAAATGCAATATCTTGGGACTCAAATGCATGCACTAAATAGCCTGAAGGGTAATGAAGTCCTGTAATCTAATGTGATCTCCTCTGGCCTATAGGTTCCTGTCCAACACGTCGTTCTCAGGGCTGACGGGGCCGGTGTCGGTGCAGAGGAACCTATCCCGAGTTCTCACCTCTCAGCGATTCCACATCTGGAGCCTGCAGCGGGACGCGGTGGGCCAGCCCACCTGGGTGACAGTGGGCAGCTGGGAGGGGGGCCATCTGGAGGTGGAGGACCAGGGCCTGTGGCAAGGGCACAATGGCAAGGGCCATGGCCGGGGGGAGGGCCAGGGGAGGCGGGGCGGGGGCCGGTGGCGAGCCGGCAGTCCTGTGGCAGGCAGCCGGGTGCGGGTAGTCACCCTAGTGGAGCACCCCTTCGTATTCACGCGGGAGGTGGATGAGGACGGGAACTGTCCGGCAGGACAGTATTGCCTTGACGCGGGGACAAACAGCTCGGACATGCTGGAGCGCTACTTCAGTGAGCGTGCCACGGGAAACTCTACCTTCCTGCCCACGGACTACGGCAAGTGTTGTTACGGATACTGCATAGACCTGCTGGAGAAAATGTCAGAGGACATGCGCTTCGAGTACGACCTGTACATCGTGGGCGACGGGAAGTACGGTGCATCGAAAAGCGGCCGCTGGACTGGGCTGGTGGGTGACCTGCTCAATGGCGTGGCCGACATGGCCGTCACCTCATTCAGCATTAACTCAGTACGCAGCCGTGTCATCGACTTCACCTCGCCCTTCTTCTCCACCTCGCTGGGCATCCTGGTGCGCAGCAAGGACACGGCGGCGCCCATCGGCGCCTTCATGTGGCCCCTGCACTGGTCTATGTGGGTGGGCATCTTTGTGGCGCTGCATATCACCGCCCTCTTCCTCACCCTCTATGAGTGGAAGAGCCCGTTTGGCATGACGCCACATGGACGCAACCGTCTGCGCGTCTTCTCCTACTCGTCTGCGCTCAACCTCTGCTACGCCATCTTGTTTGGCCGCACGGTCTCCAGCAAGACGCCCAAGTGCTGGACGGGTCGGTTTCTGATGAACCTGTGGGCCATCTTCTGCCTGTTGGTGCTGTCCAGCTACACAGCCAACCTGGCCGCCGTCATGGTCGGCGAGAAGACCTTCGAGGAGCTATCGGGGATCCACGATGCCAAGGTGAGTATTTGTTTTCATTATTAACTCTTCTCTCCCGCCACAATCTCGTTCTCCCTCACCCTCTATCTCTCTCATCTTCCCTCTCTCTCCCTCCCTTCCACCTCTCCCTTCATCCCTTTCCCCTCTACCTTCTTCCCTTCCACCCCAGCTCCATCACCCATCCCATGGTTTCAGGTTTGGCACGGTGAGGGAGAGCAGCGCTGAGGAGTACATGAAGAAGAGTTTCCCAGAGATGCACGAGTACATGAGGCGCTACAATGAGCCCACCACACCCGATGGAGTGTCCACCCTCAAGTAAGAGATCACAACCCTACTTCTGGAGCGCAACAGGGTGTGCAAGCTTTTGTTCCAGCCCTACACTCACATACCCGATTCAGCTAATCAAGGTCCTAATGAGTAGCTGCTTAGTAGAATCAGGTGTGTTCGAGTGGGGCTGGGACAAAAAGCCTGCACCTGCAGTATCACTCCTAGAGTAAGATTGTCCATGGCACCTCTGAGCTACATCCATAGAAATACTATTTAAAGGCACTTTAACCTACGTTTGATTGTATCCATGGGTGTTTATAAGTGTTATTTAAGTTATTTGGCCAGAGGTGGATCAAGTCAAGCACAGAGTAGATAGATACTTTCTCTGACTTCCTCTGGGAGAAGTGTTTGTTGTGTTCCTCAAAGAAAGGTCTGTCATCAAGGAAGGCAGAAGAGAAAGGCAATGGAGAGGAGAGGCCAATGGTATTGCTTCAAAACAAGATCAAATGGGAAAGGGAGCACACACAAAAAAAACTGTCTCTCTACGCGTGTTGTCTGACTCTCTAGAGACACAAGGCTGCAAAGTTGATCCTCAGGTGGAAGGTTATAGTTCAATTTAGACCAAGAAAGAGAAGACAACTGTCATTTGAACTTGTGATTGTGTAGACTGTGGATCCTCCTATTTTATCTTAGTTTTGTCAAATCTTTTGACAAGGTTAGCCAGTAGCCACATAGACATGTTTGAATATTGTCTTACAAAATAACTTAGAAAACAAAGATTGTTGGAGTTTTGTGATGCAGACACAGGAAGTCTAGAAGCAAGTGCAGTGTTAGTTTAATGAAAACTAACACAACACAAGCGTCTAACAAAGAAAACATAACCAATACTACCTGAAGAGTGATCCTAGGGAGTGATAGATAAAGGGGGAGTAATCAGGGGAGTGATGAAGTCCAGGTGAGCCTCATGAGGCGCAGGTTTGCGTAATGAGGGTTGCCAAGTGTGCGTAATGGGACCGATTGCCAGGACCGATGTTTAGTAAACCGGCGATGTCGAGTGCCGGAGAGGGGGAGTAGACGTGACAGTACCTTCCTGACTCGCGGCTCCGGCCGCAGGACGATGCCAGCCAAGGGGGCAGCCCCGAGGGCGAGAAGCGGGCCGGTCCAGATGGGGAAGGTGGAAATCTCGGATGATGTTGGGATCTAGAATGTCGTCCACCAGAACCCAACACTGCTCCTCTGGACCATACCCCTCCCAGTCCACCAGGTACTGGAGCCGACCACCACGACGTCAGAAGTCCAGGAGGGATTTGACAGCATAGGCGGGACCTCCTTCGACGTCCAGGGGAGGTGGAAGGGTGTCGTGGGACGCGGCTTCAGCCTGGCCTGAAGAGGGAGACATGAAAAGAGGGTGAGATTCGGTAGTTCGTGGGGAGCTGTAATCTATATGTCACCTTGTTGACCCTCCGGAGAACCTTGAACGGCCCCATAAACCAGGGGCTCAGTTTCTTACAGGGCAGGCGGAGTGGGAGTTTCCTGGTGGAGAGCCAGATGCAATCACTAGGATGGAACACGGGAGCCTTACTGAAGTGGCGATCCGCCTGCTTCTTCTGGTGGCGGATGGCACGCTGGAGCCTCACGTAGGCATCGTTCCAAACTTCTTCTGCGTGCCTGAACTACTCTTCCACCGCAGGAGCTTTTGTCTGGCTCGGGGTCCACGGAGCCAGGGGCGGCTGATAACCCAGAACACACTGGAAGGGAGTCAGCCCGGTGGAGGAGTGACGCAATGAGTTCTTGGTGTAATCCGCCCAGGGAAGGAATCGGGCCCACTCTCCCTGCCGGTCCTGGCAGTGACTCCTCAGGAAGCTCCCTAGCTCCTGGTTCATCATCTCCACCTGCCCGTTAGACTGAGGCCGGTATCCGGAAGTATCCTCAAGCTTTTCCATTATGGTTTTCCATACCCGTGACGTGAATTTGGGGCCACGGTCGGAGGAAGGCCATAGTGCCGGAAGACCTGCTGGAACAGTGCCTCAGAGACCTGGAGAGTGGTAGGGAGACTAGAACGGCAGGATTTAGAGAATTTGTCCACAACCACTAAAATGGTGGTGAACCCATCAGAAGAGGGGAGAACAGTGACAAAATCTTTGGACAGATGTGACAGGAAGGGGAGGTAGTTTCCCTGCTGGAACGTGAAGGGGAGTTTTTTGATTGAGTACATACTGAACATGAGTTGACATAGTAGGCGACATCCTGTGCCAAAGTGGGACACCAGTATTTATCAGAAAGGGATTGGATGGTGCGGGTGATACCTGGATATCCAGTGGCGAGGGATGTGTGCGCCCAGGTCAACAGCTGATCTCTCACCTCCGCAGGGACGTAGATGCGCTCTGGAGGGCAGGTGGTAGGAGCGCGTTCCCTCTCTAGAGCTAGGCAGATGTCCATATCTACTTCCCACAACACGGGGCCAACAATACGGGAGGAACGATTGATGGGCTAAAGGGCACTCACAGGACAGGGAAGGAATCGACGTTGAACCACAGGGCGATGATTCTCATCTTAGACCAGGAGATGGTGGGTTTATGAAGTTGAAGCCATGGGAGGACAAGGATGACTTTGTGCACAGGTGCAGAGGTGATGAGAAAGGGCAGGCTTTGAGGGTGCTGTGACGTGCGTAATAGTGCCGGGTCCCCACTGTCATTTATCCAGGGCTCGGACCAAACAAGAAGAGGAGAGCAGGTACACAGCGATGTTGAGGGAGGAGACAAGGGCCTAGTAGATGAAAATCCCTGCAGCACCGGAGTCCACTAGAGCCTTAGAGACAACACCTGAGCGACAGCCAGCCAACGAAATAGAAACCAGGAAGGGTTTGGCGAAAGATGATGAAGGAATACTGATGAAGACTTCTGGTTAGGATGCACTGGACACAGCTGTAGCTGGTGCCCCTCCTGGCCAAAATAGGGACACAACCCCAGCCGTCTCCGGTGACGTAGCTCTGCCGTGGAGAGATGTGATTCCTATCTCCATGGGTGTTCAGGCTCTGCCTCAGGACGTCTGAAGGAGAAAGGCGAGGGATGAGGGGACCACCGATGCTCCCGAAGAAGGTTTTCCAGACGGTTTGCTATCGCGATGAGCATGTCCAGGGAAACGTTGTCGTCCCGACAAGCCAACTCCGTTTGGACATCCTTGCGCAGTCCTCTTCAGAATAGGGTGTGGAGTGCCGGCTCATTCCATCCACTGGGGGCTGCCACAGTCTGGAATGTGAGGGCGTACTCCGCAACAGTCTGGGCACCCTTCCAGAGTTGGAGTAGTCACCCACCTCTCTCTTTGCCACCCGGAGGATGGTCAAAGACTGCCCTGAACAGAGCTATGAACCCCTCATAGGAACCCAGCTCCTCCTCTCCTCTCTCCCAGATGGCCGTACCAAACTCCAACACCCACCCGGTCAGCAGGGAAATGACCGTGGCAACATTGGACCTCTCCTGGTGGGGGCTCCCGTCTGATGAGCGAAATAGAAGGAGCACTGGAGTAGGAAGCCTCGGCATTTGGATGGAGTCCCATCATATCTTCCCGGGAGGGGAAGTTGGGCATCGGTGACCTGGGCAGATTGCTGGGTAGGCTGGGAGACTGGTTCGCTGGGTTGACTCATGATAGAGGGCTCTGCTATTTGAAAGTAAATCCTCTCGTGTGGTGTCAAGGTGGTGGAGGATGCGAAGGACCTCATCCGTAGTCGCATGCAGTTGGGCCAGCTGATCGTGGTGTTGGTGGAGTAGGTGTCCCTGTTCGCCAACAGTCTATATATATATATATACAGTGGGGAGAACAAGTATTTGAAATACAGGTAAAATATATATATTTTGATATACAGGTAACGAGTTCAAACAGGTGCAGTTAATACAGGTAATGAGTGGAGAACAGGAGGGCTTCTTAATAAAAAACAAACAGGTCTGTGAGAGCCGGAATTCTTACTGGTTGGTAGATGATCAAATACTTATGTCATGCAATAAAATCCAAATTAATTACTTAAAAATCATACAATGTGATTTTCTGGATTTTTGTTTTAGATTCCGCCTCTCACAGTTGAAGTGTACGATGATAAAAATTACAGACATGCTTTGTAAGTAGGAAAACCTGCAAAATCAGCAGTGTATCAAATACTTGTTCTCCCCACTGTATATATATATATATATATATATATATATATATATATATATATATATATATATATATATATATATATTCTGCTGCTTCCATATTTTCGAGGTAGTATTCTGTAACGTAGACCCAGGGAGTCTGGAAGCAAGTGTAGTGTGATTTTAATGAAAACAACCATGGAACGAATACAAAACAAGAGCAGCATGTAACAAGGAAAACATAAACAATACTACCTGAAGCGGTGTGTGTAATGAGGGTTGCCAAGTGAGCATAATGATGGGTTGCCAGGACCAGTGGCTAGTAAACCGGCAACAGTGAGCGCCAGGGAGGAGGAGCGGGAGTAGACGTGACAAGTTTATCCCTTCTGGAATAAGAGTCCACTCTTCTAAGTGGGTGGTTTGATGGATGGCTTGATTAAACAGCCAAAGTGCCAGAAAATTGCTGGTAATATCCACTGTTGATTTCTTACCCAAGAGGTCATCCCCTCCTTACAATTGAAGCTGAAGTCAGAGGACTCCAAAGCTGACACATTTGAAATGTGCAGTTTTGACATCTTGAACCTCCATTATGATAGTTCCCTTGACCCATAATCCTCTCTGGTTCAGCTGATGTGCCTAGTCAGGAGTCAGCATCATAATGGAAGTTGAGTGCCTGATTTGGGCACTGTACTCTGTCTGCATTAATTCCGGTTTTGTTTAGTCAGACAGGCGATTAATATGTGACAATAAAACAGATATCTAATGGCTTTGCTTTACCCTTCTCCTTCTGTCCAATTTCCCTGGAGGACTGATTCTGAGCCCCCCATTTACACTGAGACATGAAGTATAAACATGATGGTGACGAGGGCCATGTGCTGAATCTGGAATGAGGGAGGACATAGCTTTTTGATGTGTGGTGCGTAGGATTGAGACATGGTCAATTTCAAACTTGGCCTGTTTGGTTTGTGGTTTACAACGATTCGGATGTGGCCTAGTTGGTGTGTTGTGATTGGGACGTGAACTAGTTGGTGTGTTAGGATTGGGACTTGGCCTAGTTGGTGTGTTGTGATTGGGACGTTATAGAGATATCCCTCTAGTGGTGTGGGGGCTGTGCTTTGGCAAAGTGGGTGGGGTTATATCCTTCCTGTTTGGCCCTGTCCGGGGGTGTCCTCGGATGGGGCCACAGTGTCTCCTGACCCCTCCTGTCTCAGCCTCCAGTATTTATGCTGCAGTAGTTTATGTGTCGGGGGGCTAGGGTCAGTTTGTTATATCTGGAGTACTTCTCCTGTCCTATTCGGTGTCCTGTGTGAATTTAAGTGTGCGTTCTCTAATTCTCTCTTTCTCTCTCTCGGAGGACCTGAGCCCTAGGACCATGCCCCAGGACTACCTGACATGATGACTCCTTGCTGTCACCAGTCCACCTGGCCGTGCTGCTGCTCCAGTTTCTTTCAACTGTTCTGCCTTATTATTATTCGACCATGCTGGTCATTTATGAACATTTGAACATCTTGGCCATGTTCTGTTATAATCTCCACCCGGCACAGCCAGAAGAGGACTGGCCATCCCACATATGCTCTCTCTAATTCTCTCTTTCTTTCTCTCTCTCGGAGGACCTGAGCCCTAGGACCATGCCCCAGGAATACCTGACATGATGACTCCTTGCTGTCCCCAGTCCACCTGACTGTGCTGCTGCTCCAGTTTCAACTGTTCTGCCTTATTATTATTCGACCATGCTGGTCACTTATGAACATTTGAACATCTTGACCATGTTCTGTTATAATCTCCACCCGGCACAGCCAGAAGAGGACTGGCCACCCCACATAGCCTGGTTCCTCTCTAGGTTTCTTCCTAGGTTTTGGCCTTTCTAGGGAGTTTTTCCTAGCCACCGTGCTTCTACACCTGCATTGCTTGCTGTTTGGGGTTTTAGGCTGGGTTTCTGTACAGCACTTTGAGATATCAGCTCATGTACGAAGGGCTATATAAATAAATTTGATTTGATTTGACGTGGCCTATTTGTTGTGTTGTGATTGGGACGTGGCCTATTTGTTGTGTTGTGATTGGGACATGGCCTGTATGTTGTGTTGTGATTGGGACGTGGCCTAGTTGGTGTGCTGTGATTTGGACGTGGCCTGTTTGGTGTGTGGTGATTTGGACGTGGCCTGTTTGGTGTGTGGTGATTTGGACGTGGCCTGTTTGGTGTGTGGTGATTGGGACATGGCCTATTTGTTGTGTTGTGATTGGGACATGGCCTGTATGTTGTGTTGTGATTGGGACGTGGCCTAGTTGGTGTGCTGTGATTTGGACGTGGCCTGTTTGGTGTGTGGTGATTTGGACGTGGCCTGTTTGGTGTGTGGTGATTTGGACGTGGCCTGTTTGGTGTGTGGTGATTGGGACATGGCCTGTTTGGTGTGTGGTGATTGGGACATGGCCTGTATGTTGTGTTGTGATTGGGACGTGGCCTAGTTGGTGTGCTGTGATTTGGACGTGGCCTGTTTGGTGTGTGGTGATTTGGACGTGGCCTGTTTGGTGTGTGGTGATTGGGACGTGGCCTGTTTGGTGTGTGGTGATTGGGACGTGGCCTGTTTGGTGTGTGGTGATTGGGACGTGGCCTATTTGTTGTGTTGTGATTGGGACGTGACCTATTTGTTGTGTTGTGATTGGGACGTGACCTATTTGTTGTGTTGTGATTGGAAGTGGCCTATTTGTTGTGTTGTGATTGGGACGTTGCCTATTTGTTGTGTTGTGATTGGAAGTGGCCTATTTGTTGTGTTGTGATTGGAAGTGGCCTATTTGTTGTGTTGTGATTGGGACGTTGCCTATTTGTTGTGTTGTGATTGGGACGTTGCCTATTTGTTGTGTTGTGATTGGGACGTGACCTATTTGTTGTGTTGTGATTGGAAGTGGCCTATTTGTTGTGTTGTGATTGGGACGTTGCCTATTTGTTGTGTTGTGATTGGGACGTGGCCTATTTGTTGTGTTGTGATTGGAAGTGGCCTATTTGTTGTGTTGTGATTGGGACGTTGCCTATTTGGTGTGTTGTGATTGGAAGTGGCCTATTTGTTGTGTTGTGATTGGGACGTGGCCTATTTGTTGTGTTGTGATTGGGACGTGGCCTATTTGGTGTGTTGTGATTGGGACGTGGCCTATTTGGTGTGTTGTGATTGGGACGTGGCCTATTTGGTGTGTGGTGATTGGGACATGGCCTGTATGTTGTGTTGTGATTGGGACATGGCCTGTATGTTGTGTTGTGATTGGGACATGGCCTGTATGTTGTGTTGTGATTGGGACGTGGCCTGTTTGTTGTGTTGTGATTGGGACGTGGCCTAGTTGTTGTGTTGTGATTGGGACGTGGCCTGTTTGTTGTGTTGTGATTGGGACGTGGCCTATTTGTTGTGTTGTGATTGGGACGTGACCTATTTGTTGTGTTGTGATTGGGACGTGGCCTATTTGTTGTGTTGTGATTGGGACGTGGCCTATTTGGTGTGTTGTGATTGGGACGTGGCCTATTTGGTGTGTTGTGATTGGGACGTGGCCTATTTGGTGTGTTGTGATTGGGACGTGGCCTATTTGTTGTGTTGTGATTGGGACGTTGCCTATGTGGTGTGTTGTGATTGGGACGTGGCCTATTTGGTGTGTTGTGATTGGGACGTGGCCTATTTGGTGTGTTGTGATTGGGACGTGGCCTATTTGGTGTGTTGTGATTGGGACGTGGCCTATTTGGTGTGTTGTGATTGGGACGTGGCCTATTTGGTGTGTGGTGATTGGGACATGGCCTGTATGTTGTGTTGTGATTGGGACATGCCCTGTATGTTGTGTTGTGATTGGGACATGGCCTGTATGTTGTGTTGTGATTGGGACGTGGCCTGTTTGTTGTGTTGTGATTGGGACGTGGCCTAGTTGTTGTGTTGTGATTGGGACGTTGCCTATTTGTTGTGTTGTGATTGGGACGTGTCCTATTTGTTGTGTTGTGATTGGGACGTGACCTATTTGTTGTGTTGTGATTGGGACGTGGCCTATTTGTTGTGTTGTGATTGGGACGTGGCCTATTTGGTGTGTTGTGATTGGGACGTGGCCTATTTGGTGTGTTGTGATTGGGACGTGGCCTATTTGGTGTGTTGTGATTGGGACGTGGCCTATTTGTTGTGTTGTGATTGGGACGTTGCCTATTTGGTGTGTTGTGATTGGGACGTGGCCTATTTGGTGTGTTGTGATTGGGACGTGGCCTATTTGGTGTGTTGTGATTGGGACGTGGCCTATTTGTTGTGTTGTGATTGGGACGTGCCCTATTTGGTGTGTTGTGATTGGGACGTGGCCTATTTGTTGTGTTGTGATTGGGACGTGGCCTATTTGGTGTGTTGTGATTGGGACGTGGCCTATTTGGTGTGTTGTGATTGGGACGTGGCCTATTTGGTGTTTTATGATTGAGATTTGGCCTGTATGGTGTGTGGTGATTGGGACATGGCCTGTATGTTGTGTTGTGATTGGGACGTGGCCTATTTGTTGTGTTGTGATTGGGACGTGGCCTATTTGTTGTGTTGTGATTGGGACGTGGCCTAATTGTTGTGTTGTGATTGGGACGTTGCCTATTTGTTGTGTTGTGATTGGGACGTGGCCTATTTGTTGTGTTGTGATTGGGACGTGGCCTATTTGGTGTGTTGTGATTGGGACGTGGCCTATTTGGTGTGTTGTGATTGGGACGTGACCTATTTGGTGTGTTGTGATTGGGACATGGCCTGTATGTTGTGTTGTGATTGGGACGTGGCCTATTTGTTGTGTTGTGATTGGGACGTTGCCTATTTGTTGTGTTGTGATTGGGACGTGGCCTATTTGTTGTGTTGTGATTGGGACGTGGCCTAGTTGTTGTGTTGTGATTGGGACGTTGCCTATTTGTTGTGTTGTGATTGGGACGTGGCCTATTTGTTGTGTTGTGATTGGGACGTGGCCTATTTGGTGTGTTGTGATTGGGACGTGGCCTATTTGGTGTGTTGTGATTGGGACGTGGCCTATTTGGTGTGTTGTGATTGGGACGTGACCTATTTGGTGTGTTGTGATTGGGACGTGACCTATTTGGTGTGTTGTGATTGGGACGTGACCTATTTGGTGTGTTGTGATTGGGACGTGGCCTATTTGGTGTGTTGTGATTTGGACGTGGCCTGTTTGGTGTGTTGTGATTGGGACGTGGCCTATTTGGTGTGTTGTGATTGGGACGTGGCCTATTTGGTGTGTTTTAATTGGGACGTGACCTATTTGTTGTGTTGTGATTGGGACGTGGCCTATTTGTTGTGTTGTGATTGGGACGTGGCCTATTTGGTGTGTTGTGATTGGGACGTGGCCTATTTGGTGTGTTGTGATTGGGACGTGGCCTATTTGGTGTGTTGTGATTGGGACGTGGCCTATTTGGTGTGTTGTGATTGGGACGTGGCCTATTTGGTGTGTTGTGATTTGGACGTGGCCTATTTGGTGTGTTGTGATTGGGACGTGACCTATTTGGTGTGTTGTGATTGGGACGTGGCCTATTTGGTGTGTTGTGATTGGGACGTGACCTATTTGGTGTGTTGTGATTGGGACGTGGCCTATTTGGTGTGTTGTGATTGGGACGTGGCCTATTTGGTGTGTTGTGATTGGGACGTGGCCTATTTGGTGTGTTGTGATTGGGACGTGGCCTATTTGGTGTGTTGTGATTGGGACGTGGCCTATTTGTTGTGTTGTGATTGGGACGTTGCCTATGTGGTGTGTTGTGATTGGGACGTGGCCTATTTGGTGTGTTGTGATTGGGACGTGGCCTATTTGGTGTGTTGTGATTGGGACGTGGCCTATTTGGTGTGTTGTGATTGGGACGTGGCCTATTTGGTGTGTTGTGATTGGGACGTGGCCTATTTGGTGTGTGGTGATTGGGACATGGCCTGTATGTTGTGTTGTGATTGGGACATGCCCTGTATGTTGTGTTGTGATTGGGACATGGCCTGTATGTTGTGTTGTGATTGGGACGTGGCCTGTTTGTTGTGTTGTGATTGGGACGTGGCCTAGTTGTTGTGTTGTGATTGGGACGTTGCCTATTTGTTGTGTTGTGATTGGGACGTGTCCTATTTGTTGTGTTGTGATTGGGACGTGACCTATTTGTTGTGTTGTGATTGGGACGTGGCCTATTTGTTGTGTTGTGATTGGGACGTGGCCTATTTGGTGTGTTGTGATTGGGACGTGGCCTATTTGGTGTGTTGTGATTGGGACGTGGCCTATTTGGTGTGTTGTGATTGGGACGTGGCCTATTTGTTGTGTTGTGATTGGGACGTTGCCTATTTGGTGTGTTGTGATTGGGACGTGGCCTATTTGGTGTGTTGTGATTGGGACGTGGCCTATTTGGTGTGTTGTGATTGGGACGTGGCCTATTTGTTGTGTTGTGATTGGGACGTGCCCTATTTGGTGTGTTGTGATTGGGACGTGGCCTATTTGTTGTGTTGTGATTGGGACGTGGCCTATTTGGTGTGTTGTGATTGGGACGTGGCCTATTTGGTGTGTTGTGATTGGGACGTGGCCTATTTGGTGTTTTATGATTGAGATTTGGCCTGTATGGTGTGTGGTGATTGGGACATGGCCTGTATGTTGTGTTGTGATTGGGACGTGGCCTATTTGTTGTGTTGTGATTGGGACGTGGCCTATTTGTTGTGTTGTGATTGGGACGTGGCCTAATTGTTGTGTTGTGATTGGGACGTTGCCTATTTGTTGTGTTGTGATTGGGACGTGGCCTATTTGTTGTGTTGTGATTGGGACGTGGCCTATTTGGTGTGTTGTGATTGGGACGTGGCCTATTTGGTGTGTTGTGATTGGGACGTGACCTATTTGGTGTGTTGTGATTGGGACATGGCCTGTATGTTGTGTTGTGATTGGGACGTGGCCTATTTGTTGTGTTGTGATTGGGACGTTGCCTATTTGTTGTGTTGTGATTGGGACGTGGCCTATTTGTTGTGTTGTGATTGGGACGTGGCCTAGTTGTTGTGTTGTGATTGGGACGTTGCCTATTTGTTGTGTTGTGATTGGGACGTGGCCTATTTGTTGTGTTGTGATTGGGACGTGGCCTATTTGGTGTGTTGTGATTGGGACGTGGCCTATTTGGTGTGTTGTGATTGGGACGTGGCCTATTTGGTGTGTTGTGATTGGGACGTGACCTATTTGGTGTGTTGTGATTGGGACGTGACCTATTTGGTGTGTTGTGATTGGGACGTGACCTATTTGGTGTGTTGTGATTGGGACGTGGCCTATTTGGTGTGTTGTGATTTGGACGTGGCCTGTTTGGTGTGTTGTGATTGGGACGTGGCCTATTTGGTGTGTTGTGATTGGGACGTGGCCTATTTGGTGTGTTTTAATTGGGACGTGACCTATTTGTTGTGTTGTGATTGGGACGTGGCCTATTTGTTGTGTTGTGATTGGGACGTGGCCTATTTGGTGTGTTGTGATTGGGACGTGGCCTATTTGGTGTGTTGTGATTGGGACGTGGCCTATTTGGTGTGTTGTGATTGGGACGTGGCCTATTTGGTGTGTTGTGATTGGGACGTGGCCTATTTGGTGTGTTGTGATTTGGACGTGGCCTATTTGGTGTGTTGTGATTGGGACGTGACCTATTTGGTGTGTTGTGATTGGGACGTGGCCTATTTGGTGTGTTGTGATTGGGACGTGACCTATTTGGTGTGTTGTGATTGGGACGTGGCCTATTTGGTGTGTTGTGATTGGGACGTGGCCTATTTGGTGTGTTGTGATTGGGACGTGGCCTATTTGGTGTGTTGTGATTGGGACGTGACCTATTTGGTGTGTTGTGATTGGGACGTGGCCTATTTGTTGTGTTGTGATTGGGACGTGGCCTATTTGGTGTGTTGTGATTGGGACGTGACCTATTTGGTGTGTTGTGATTGGGACGTGGCCTAGTTGGTGTTTTATGATTGAGATTTGGTCTGTATGGTGTGTGGTGATTGGGATGTGTATAACCCCTTCTCCCTGTGTGTTGAAGGGTAGATCCCCCTCAGCTTGATGCCTTCATCATGGACAAGGCCCTGCTGGACTACGAGGTGTCCATCGACGCAGACTGCAAGCTGCTCACTGTGGGCAAGCCCTTCGCCATCGAAGGTAAGAAACCGCCCGTCCACCCTGACACTGTATTGTTTTGACAGCCCTCAGACTTGACGGCTCTAGAGTCATTGCCTGTCTGTCTGTGTCTATGTGTGTCTCTCTGTTTATGTGTATGTGTGTGTGTGTGTGTGTGTGTGTGTGTGTGTGTGTGTGTGTGTGTGTGTGTGTGTGTGTGTGTGTGTGTGTGTGTGTGTGTGTGTGTGTGTGTGTGTGTGTGTGTGTGTGTGTGTGTGTGTGTGTGTGTGTGTGTGTGTGTGTGTGCTTTCTTAAGTGCCCTGGTATGTAGGTAGGCATGCACTTGCTTGAATGTGTGTTTGGATTCCCTGTCCTCTCCCTGTTTTCTAGTTAATCTCAAATTCACATTCTTTTCATTTGAATATGTATTATTCAAATATATTCATTGCTATTTTGTCTGAACCAACATCACACCCATGTTTCTGAGAGCCTGTGCAGGATTATGGGGAGTAAGTGGAAACAGCCTCCCGCGGTTTGCCTTTCTGTGTTTGTCTTTCTGCATTGCTGCTCCCACATTGTCAACGCATTAAGGTTCACTTTTCACTGTCAGTCTTTTTTAGAGCAGTTACAGTAGGTGTTATGGGTTCTGGTGACCCACAGGGTGTGCAGGGAACAGTGTGAAACAGAGACGTACTATCTAAACTTGTCCAATAAGAAACATGTTTTTATTTTCTGTTGCAAAACGTCATTTGTTTGCCATAATAACACAACCCTAATTCAGTTCACCAAGAACATGATGAGTACTTGATAGCAGATGTATTGTGCCGGATAGAAGGACATGATGAGTACTTGATAGCAGATGTATTGTGCAGGATAGAAGGACATGATGAGTACTTGATAGCAGATGTATTGTGCAGGATAGAAGGACATGATGAGTACTTGATAGCAGATGTATTGTGCCGGATAGAAGGACATGATGAGTACTTGATAGCAGATGTATTATGCAGGAATAGAAGGACATGATGAGTACTTGATAGCAGATGTATTGTGCAGGATAGAAGGACAGACAGCACACCCTGTGGGTTTCTTGAACCAGGATTGAAAATAATTGTTTCAGAGAAGTATCCCTCCAGGCTAAAGTGGGGGCTATTGAAATCAGTGAGGAGGCATCATTTTGGGGGGTTCTTGCGTTGGAATTCTGCTTATATCACGCTATACCACAATAAACATAAAGTTCAAATGCAGAGACTCCAAGACCATTGAGTGCTTTTGAAGTGACAGGTTGCCACTAAAGCAAGGCCATTTGACAATTAATATAGGCTACAAGATAGATAGAGTAATTCACCTATTACAAACAGCCTATGTGAATGCAGCCGTACGTACACACAGCGTTTTACCAAAATAATGCAAATTAAATGCTGAAACTAGTAGCCTAATTACTCATGCAAAACAAAAATACTAAATAGCAATTTGGGTTAGAATATCATTCACAACTGCGAATGCAAACAAATGAATGTGAACAGAACAAATTAGCGGTAGGTGCACTATAGGCCTACAATCTGAATATCAGATTGATAAAGGCATGACACAATCTATATTTAGCCTATTTACGCTTCAAACATGGAAATCATGCAGCTCATTAATTAATTCAGCACAATAAACTTCTGTCGATCGAATTCAACCCACCCACGTAATCATTTAATCAATGCCGGCCTACTGTAAACATGTTTCCAATACGTACAGTTCCATTTACAACCAAGCAATGGACTACCATAAAAACAGAATATAGACTATGTATTGCTATGATGAAACATACGAATATGTAGCTATACCCAGGGGCGTCATTTGGGTTATTGCATTGGAATTATATTGAATTCTGCTTATATCACACTATACTACTATAAACATAAAAGTTCAAATGCAGAGACCATTGAGTGCTTTTGACACATCTACTGGGTATTCCAGCCAATCTCTTCCTATGAACCAGTTGCTATTAAATTAAGGATTTTGGACAGAAAACCTGCAGCAAGGGTAGGATTCAATAGGCTAATCTGGGCTGGCTACTCTGTTCCAAAAATTGTCAGGGACAGTCGGAGGTGGAAGTGGCTGTGGAGCCATTATCCTGGCTGGTAGGCTCTGCACTTGGTGCTAGCTGGAGTTCGGCAGCATCATCGCTGCTGGGCTTGGTGGTGGCCTCGGTGGTTTGATTTCTGATATCCATTGTGGCAGATTAGCTGGTTAGAGCTAAATAGGCTAATAACTAAGACCTTTTACAGCTAGTTAAGAAGCTAACTAAACTCTGTAGTGTTGGGGCGCTTTAACTGTGACCCCGTCCTTCTAAATCTAAATAAAACATTCCAGGCGGAGGTGTATCACATTATTCACGCAGCCTACCACAGATGAGCAGGGTTTTTCATGATTTTTATGGAAACCCAAAGGAGTCATACATAACCGCCCAGTGGCTTTCCCCTTATCACTCTGGCAGGCTCTCAGTCCATGGAGCTGATAAAGCGCAGCGAAGATACAGATTTGGCGCCAACCTGTCACTCAAACATTTGAACTTTTTTGCTATTTTTGTATAGGGACATAAAACTAAAACTAAGGGGGGACAAGTTTCAACTGTGGGGGCTAACCCGGGTGCGTATCTCTTCTTGATCCTGATTCCCCCAATCCATCCTTTACTGAGATATACAGTGCAATTGGAAAGTATTCAGACCCCTTCACTTTTTTCACATTTTGTTACGTTAGGAGGATGGGGGAGAGAGGGAACGGTAATAGGAGGATAGGAGGATGGGGGAGAGAGGGAACGGTAATAGGAGGATGGGGGAGAGAGGGAACGGTAATAGGAGGATGAAGGAGAGAGGGAACGGTAATAGGAGGGATGAAGGAGAGAGGGAACGGTAATAGGAGGGATGAAGGAGAGAGGGAACGGTAATAGGAGGATGGGGGAGAGAGGGAATGGTAATAGGAGGATGAAGGAGAGAGGGAACGGTAATAGGAGGATGGGGGAGAGAGGGAACGGTAATAGGAGGATAGGAGGATGGGGGAGAGAGGGAACGGTAATAGGAGGATGGGGGAGAGAGGGAACGGTAATAGGAGGATGAAGGAGAGAGGGGAACGGTAATGAAAGAGTCTGTCATCTGGCTGCTGTTTCTATTAGCCTGAAAGGGCAGGCCTGCTGTGTTGGATGTGTAGAATGTCAGCTGACGCTGTGTTTTCAGATTCATCACTGGGCAGGACACACACATACAGTACACACACACCCATATGCAAACACACACACTCTCGTTTGTCTTTTTCCCTTTTCGTCCGGAAATTCTACAACTGTATGATAGCTCGCACATACTATTTTCCTATTTTTGGTGGCATGAAAGTGTGTGTGTGTGTGTGTGTGTGTGTGTGTGTGTGTGTGTGTGTGTGTGTGTGTGTGTGTGTGTGTGTGTGTGTGTGTGTGTGTGTGTGTGTGTGTGTGTGTGTGTGTGTGTGTGTGTGTGTTTGTGTGTGTGTGTGTGTGTGTGAGAGATGCCCTCTTGTCTCATTTGCATATTTTATACTTGTGAACTTCATAGCTCACCAGCTTTGAAACGGCAACATTTTGTCTGCCAGATATCTTTCATGAGACTAAGTCACGCGCTCTGGACAGGCGATTGGGGGAGCAAATTCTATTTGAGTCAAGCTTTTTCACTTTTTTCCTGAAAATAATCCCCCCCCTACTCACACTTCCTTTACATCACAATATTTCAGGAAACAGACTTGTGAGAACTGCATTACTCAATCAACTGGTTGCTCTAGAGAGCTGATTTAGTGAGCAATTTCACCAGGGAAGAGGGATCTTTGTTTTCGTTTTTCTGAGTTTGGGGAGACAACTAAACCATGTGTGGAACAGGATCTACACCTTCTCTTTTCACAGTAACTCCTGGAATATTATATTGCTCTTTTTTGCCTGTGTTTTGAAGTGAGAAATGTTCCTCCGTTTTGGGCCCTGACCTCTAGACAGTCATTCATAATAAAGCAGTAATTGGGGTTTTGCTCAATTAGACCTCTCCTATCTCATCTCTCCTCTCCGTTAATTGCATTTTCTAGCCTCCCTCGCTCTTCCCTTTCACTTCCGTCGCTTTTCACTTCCCTCGCTCTTCCCTTTCACGTCCGTCGCTTTTCACTTCCCTCGCTCTTCCCTTTCACTTCCCTCGCTCTTCCCTTTCACTTCCCTCGCTCTTCCCTTTCACTTCCGTCGCTTTTCACTTCCCTCGCTCTTCCCTTTCACTTCCCTCGCTCTTCCCTTTCACTTCCCTCGCTCTTCCCTTTCACTTCCGTCGCTTTTCACTTCCCTCGCTCTTCCCTTTCACTTCCCTCGCTCTTCCCTTTCACTTCCATCGCTTTTCACTTCCCTCGCTCTTCCCTTTCACTTCCGTCGCTTTTCACTTCCCTCGCTCTTCCCTTTCACTTCCCTCGCTCTTCCCTTTCACTTCCGTCGCTTTTCACTTCCCTCGCTCTTCCCTTTCACTTCCCTCGCTCTTCCCTTTCACTTCCCTCGCTCTTCCCTTTCACTTCCCTCGCTCTTCCCTTTCACGTCCGTCGCTTTTCACTTCCCTCGCTCTTCCCTTTCACTTCCCTCGCTCTTCCCTTTCACTTCCCTCGCTCTTCCCTTTCACTTCCGTCGCTTTTCACTTCCCTCGCTCTTCCCTTTCACTTCCGTCGCTTTTCACTTCCCTCGCTCTTCCCTTTCACTTCCCTCGCTCTTCCCTTTCACTTCCGTCGCTTTTCACTTCCCTCGTTCTTCCCTTTCACTTCCGTCGCTCTTCCCTTTCACTTCCGTCACTTTTCACTTCCCTCGCTATTCCCTCGCTCTTCCCTTGCTCTTTCCTCGCTCTTCCCTTGCTCTTCCCTTTCACTTCCCTCACTCTTCCCTCGCTCTTCCCTCGCTCTTCCTTCGCTCTTCCTTCGCTCTTCCCTCGCTCTTCCCTCGCTCTTTCCTCGCTCTTCCCTCGCTCTTTCGTCACTCTTCCTTCGCTCTTCCTTTGCTCTTCCCTCAAATCTTCCCTCACTCTTCCCTCGCTATTCCCTCGCTCTTCCTTCGCGCTTCCCTCGCTCTTTCCTCGCTCTTCCTTTGTTCTTCCCTCGCTCTTCTCTCGTTCTTCCTTCGCTCTTCCCTCACTCTTTCCTCGCTCTTCCCTCGAATCTTCCCATCGCCTCTTCCCTCGCTCTTCCTTCGCTCTTCCCTCGCTCTTCCTTCGCTCTTCCCTTGCTCTTCCCTCGCTCTCCCCTCGAATCTTCCCTCGCTCTTCTCTCACACTTTGCTCGCTCTTCCCTCGCTCTTCCTTCGCTCTTCCCTTGCTCTTCCCTCGCTCTTCTCATCGCTCTTCCCTCGCTCTTCCTTCGCTCTTCCCTCACTCTTCCTTTGCTCATCCCTTGCTCTTCCCTCGCTCTTCCCTCACTCTTCACTCACTCTAACCTCACTCTGCCATCACACTTTCTATGTGTTTCTTCTCACTATTCATCACTCCATCCAGTTTTGTATCTCATACACACACTCATATGTACACACACACAACAGTCACACACACTGCCTTCCTCTCCACACACACACACACACACACACACACACACACACACAAACACACACACACACTCCTTGGTTGGCAGCTAGTCCTCTACTTACTAATTTACTAAAACAATCAAGCAACTCAAATACAGCTGTTGAACTTTCGCTTAACACAGAGTCCCTTCTTTCCGAATGTCTGTCCCTGCCGCTTTAGGATTTCATTTGTCACTATATTTTGGACTGAGTTGTAGTGGGCTACAGACAGTGTAACTGGAAGGTGCCAGGACTGTCAATTTGGTGATTAAAGCCAACCAGTATTTAATGACTGTGACTCAAAGCTGCGAGCCCACGCTTTATTAAGAATAACATCCTCATCAACACTTGGCTACAGGGACATCTGTGTCAGTCTGTGTCAGTCTGTGTCAGTCTGTGCCAGTCTGTGTCAGTCTGTGTCAGTCTGTGTCAGTCTGTGCCAGTCTGTGTCAGTCTGTGTCAGTCTGTGTCAGTCTGTGCCAGTCTGTGTCAGTCTGTGTCAGTCTGTGCCAGTCTGTGTCAGTCTGTGTCAGTCTGTGCCAGTCTGTGCCAGTCTGTGCCAGTCTGTGTCAGTCTGTGCCAGTCTGTGCCAGTCTGTGTCCGTCTGTGCCAGTCTGTGCCAGTCTGTGCCAGTCTGTGTCAGTCTGTGTCAGTCTGTGCCAGTCTGTGCCAGCGCAGAGGGCCAACCCTGTTGGCTTTAAGTGAAACAAAGGGAAGTTAACGGGATCTGAGATGCACTCCATTAAGAATGTTAGACTGAAGCACACGCTTTACACTCCATAAGAGTTCAGCTGTTTCTACTTGTAGGAGCACACAGGCAGGCAGGCAGGCAGGCAGGCAGACAGGCAGACAGGCAGGCAGGCAGGGAGGCGACTGACCGACCGACCGACCGACAACAGTCACCCACGAAGCACCGTTACCCATCGCTCCACAAAAGCCACGGCCCTTGCAGAGCAAGGGGAACCACTACTTCAAGGTCTCAGAGCAAGTGACGTCACCGATTGAAACGCTATTAGCGCGCACCACCGCTAACTAGCTAGCCATTTCACATCTGTTACATGTGCTTGACTGTGTGTGTGTGTGTGTGTGTGTGTGTGTGTGTGTGTGTGTGTGTGTGTGTGTGTGTGTGTGTGTGTGTGTGTGTGTGTGTGTGTGTGTGTGTGTGTGTGTGTGTGTGTGTGTGTGCTTAGGCATGTCTCGCTCTGATGAAACGTGTTAATGTCAGAGCTTGTCTATTATCTGTCATCTTGACTGGCCCAGGGGAGGGAGGGAAGGGGGGGGGGGGGGGGAGTGGGATGGAGGGGGAGATGAATGACATACATTAGCCATGAGAAACAGAGAGATAGGTAGAGGTAAAACCCATTCAGTGATTACAGTAAATAACATTTCTGCCAGTCCTCCTTTGAGATGGAGGGATACAAGAAGGGAGGAGAGGAGGGAGGGGAGGAGAGAGTTGGGGTGAGGGAGAGATGGAGGGAGGAGAGGAGAGAGTTGGGGTGAGGGAGAGATGGAGGGAGGGAGGAGAGAGTTGAGGTGAGGGAGAGATGGAGGGAGGAGAGGAGAGAGTTGTAGTGAGGGAGAGATGAAGGGAGGAGAGGAGAGAGTTGAGGTGAGGGAGAGATGGAGGGAGGAGAGAGTTGGGGTGAGGGAGAGATGGAGGGAGGAGAGAGTTGAGGTGAGGGAGAGACGGAGGGAGAGTTGGGAGAGATGTGTCTAAATGATACAGGCACACACACACACACACACTCCTTGTCATTATATAGTGGATGCTCGGGACGTTCTTCACTTTTTCCTGTTTTTCCCATGTATTCCTCCATCCATCTTTCCTCCAGTTGCCACTGAAGACCACGAGATGGGGATTTTACCTCTCCATCCTTCCACACACCACAGGAATCAGATATCAAAATCTCATTTATTAAATGTAATTTAAACATCAAAGGAGTTTAAAGTACAGGATCAGCAGTACAGGTAGAAGAGGAATTTGTCGAGGCTGAATTCTTTGGTTCAACTATAATATCCATAGCCTCATGTTCCCCTTCTGGAAGGGATGAAGGTAAGGTCATCCGATTTGGTTTAGTATTGATCCACTTCATCTCCTTGGGCGGACGGGATCCAGACACAGTCTGCCAGTTAACTCACTCTGCGTGAAGTTTGGAATGATACGCCTATAGACCCCTGCTCAGTTCTCCACCAAACAATTTAGGACAATCTTTAAAGCATTTTGGGCATTTTATGTGGAACAGAGAAAAACAATGATTTTGTAAAAATGGCTTCTGTTTATTTTTCAGATATGAGACATCTGTGTCACTGTTTGTATCCAGGTTAATGATAGCACAGCCATGTGACTGGTGATATAGAAGGGGACGCACCACAATTATTTCCATGAATTTCTACCAACTACTATACCCATTGTACTATGCTGACGGTAATAGTTTCTCTATCCCCCCAGGCTATGGAATAGGCCTCCCACAGAACTCCCCTCTAACCAACAACGTGTCAGAGTTCATCAGTCGCTACAAGTCAGACGGCTACATGGACATGCTGCACGACAAGTGGTACAAGGTGGTGCCTTGTGGGAAGAGGGTGTTCGCCGTCACCGAGGTGAGTTTTCCGTCCGTCTGTCTGTGTGTGTCCCGGTCCCAGACCGGTTTGGACTATGTTGTCAACAACTTCTATGGTGGTGTTTGACCATCGACGTCAGCCTGGGCCCAGATCTGTTTGTGCAGATAGGGACCAGGCTAGTGTGGCTGTGGTGGAGTGGCCGCCCTGTAGGCACACCACGTGGGTTGCAGACAGTTGATGGACATTGGGTTTGGCCATCCTAACACATCTGGACATATCAAACTGGATGTTTGGCTCTATTCCAATATCCACACTAGCATACCACTTGAATGAAGCAATGTATTGGGCATGCATTCTAAGAGATATTTAAGTGTGGTTTTCAGACAGTCTGGACTCCATCAGTGTCAGATGTTAAGGGAAAAATATTTATTCCTAGATTCGACCTCTGTGTGTGTCTATGATATCCTCTCAGGATTGTGTGTCATCCTGAGGTTATCCTTTAACACCAAGCACCCAGTTGGTCGAACTTCCTGCCCCAATGGACTGCTATCATAGACATACACTGAGTGGACAAAACTTTAAGAACACCTTCCTAATATTGCGTTTTACCCCTCCTCTTTGGCCATCAAAGCGTTCCACAGGGATGCTGGCACATGTTGACTCCAATGCTTCCCACAGTTGTGTCAAGTTGGCTGGATGTCCTTTGAGTGGTGGACCATTCTTGATACAAACAGAAAACTGTTGAGCGAGAACCCAGCAGCGTTGCAGTTCTTTACACAAACCAGTGCACCTGGCACCTACTACCATACCCTGTTCAAAAGCACTTCAATATTTTGTCTTGCCCATTCACCCTCTGAATGGCACACAGACACAATCAATGTCTCAAATGTCTCAAGGCTTATCATAGCTTTCAACTGGATTCACCTGGTCAGTCTATGTCATGGAAAGAGCAGTTGTTCTTAATGTTTTGTACACTCATTACTAATTCATTAACTGGTTGTTATAATCCTATTAAATAGTGTTATTATTGTTGATATCCTGTTACTGGGGCAATCGTCTGGTCCTCCCATCAGCATGACGATATGGGCTGTTTACCTTTTGGCTCCTAGTCCACCCACCCACCCAGACAGACAGACAGCCAGACAGACAGGGCCTAGCAGCCGAGGACTCTGGGATTGCTTTTCTAATACCAACACCACATCAGTCTGCGCTGATTTGTGATCTTCACAGACCCAGCAAAGACAGAGAGTGTGTGTGTGTGTGGTGTGTGTGTGCGCATGCCTGCTGGTATGCATTTTCCCGGATGGGGAAAATGGTGCTAGAGAGACAAGCAGTGATCCCAGCCATCTGTGCAGGAACATCAAAGTCATTCCCAGTCTTGTTATTACCTAATCATCAAATGATCACCTGATTTACGTTGGGGAGAGACTGACGAATGGATGGTAGGACACTGATGTTTCCCACATGACAACATCTCTCGTTCATCTTGATGACACGACTAACAATAACATATCTTCTTTTAGGTACGTCAAGGGAACGATTTTAGTTTGTTTTATTGATTTACCCCGGCTGACACTCCTTTGAACTATGATGTCGTCATGTACCTGTCCACGACGACTCCTCAAAAGATACTCAAATTCATATTTGGAAATGTAAAATAATATACAGTGCCTTGCGAAAGTATTCGGCCCCCTTGAACTTTGCGACCTTTTGCCACATTTCAGGCTTCAAACATAAAGATATAAAACTGTATTTTTTTGTGAAGAATCAACAACAAGTGGGACACAACCATGAAGTGGAACGACATTTATTGGATATTTCAAACTTTTTTAACAAATCAAAAACTGAAAAATTGGGCGTGCAAAATTATTCAGCCCCCTTAAGTTAATACTTTGTAGCGCCACCTTTTGCTGCGATTACAGCTGTAAGTCGCTTGGGGTATGTCTCTATCAGTTTTGCACATCGAGAGACTGAAATTTTTTCCCATTCCTCCTTGCAAAACAGCTCGAGCTCAGTGAGGTTGGATGGAGAGCATTTGTGAACAGCAGTTTTCAGTTCTTTCCACAGATTCTCGATTGGATTCAGGTCTGGACTTTGACTTGGCCATTCTAACACCTGGATATGTTTATTTTTGAACCATTCCATTGTAGATTTTGCTTTATGTTTTGGATCATTGTCTTGTTGGAAGACAAATCTCCGTCCCAGTCTCAGGTCTTTTGCAGACTCCATCAGGTTTTCTTCCAGAATGGTCCTGTATTTGGCTCCATCCATCTTCCCATCAATTTTAACCATCTTCCCTGTCCCTGCTGAAGAAAAGCAGGCCCAAACCATGATGCTGCCACCACCATGTGTTCAGCTGTGTTGCTTTTACGCCAAACATAACGTCTTGCATTGTTACCAAAAAGTTCAATTTTGGTTTCATCTGACCAGAGCACCTTCTTCCACATGTTTGGTGTGTCTCCCAGGTGGCTTGTGGCAAACTTTAAACAACACTTTTTATGGATATCTTTAAGAAATGGCTTTCTTCTTGCCACTCTTCCATAAAGGCCAGATTTGTGCAATATACGACTGATTGTTGTCCTATGGACAGAGTCTCCCACCTCAGCTGTAGATCTCTGCAGTTCATCCAGAGTGATCATGGGCCTCTTGGCTGCATCTCTGATCAGTCTTCTCCTTGTATGAGCTGAAAGTTTAGAGGGACGGCCAGGTCTTGGTAGATTTGCAGTGGTCTGATACTCCTTCCATTTCAATATTATCGCTTGCACAGTGCTCCTTGGGATGTTTAAAGCTTGAGAAATCTTTTTGTATCCAAATCCGGCTTTAAACTTCTTCACAACAGTATCTCGGACCTGCCTGGTGTGTTCCTTGTTCTTCATGATGCTCTCTGCGCTTTTAACGGACCTCTGAGACTATCACAGTGCAGGTGCATTTATACGGAGACTTGATTACACACAGGTGGATTGTATTTATCATCATTAGTCACTTAGGTCAACATTGGATCATTCAGAGATCCTCACTGAACTTCTGGAGAGAGTTTGCTGCACTGAAAGTAAAGGGGCTGAATAATTTTGCACGCCCAATTTTACAGTTTTTGATTTGTTAAAAAAGTTTGAAATATCCAATAAATGTTGTTCCACTTCATGATTGTGTCCCACTTGTTGTTGATTCTTCACAAAAAAATACAGTTTTATATCTTTATGTTTGAAGCCTGAAATGTGGCAAAAGGTCGCAAAGTTCAAGGGGGCCGAATACTTTCGCAAGGCACTGTACGTTTTTGACAGAATCACATTCCAGCCTGTCATTTTCAAGCTGCCTTGGATCAATGTTAGAAACTCCAAGGAGTGTACATGCAGCGCATCTATCATCTATCAATCCAAAACTAGCACATCCTACAAACCATATGTTTTTCAAATTTGAATCTTTCCCAGTTTCCTCTATATGTTTCACACAGGAGCACCCGGATGACATTTCTATTTTACTCTAATTTGAAGGGCAGAATTACCTTGGCTTGCATTGAACAGATTATTCTTCATTTTCATTCCACATCTTTCTGCTCACATGGATTCGGAGGGGAAAGGCTGAGGGACAGAGGAAGGGAGGGGAGGGGAGGGGAACGGGGGGAGACGAGCTACCCCTCCCAGAAACAATATGGTGGAGGACGGGTCCACTCTTAAACACAGTCGACAGGCTAACATCATCCATACTGGGGGCCCTAAGTGCTAATAGGATGAGTTATTCCCCCTGCATACTGATCACTACTTGGTCAGGGAGAGAGGGAGAAGGAGGGAGGGGTGAGAGTATAGAGGGAGAAGGTAGGATGGAGAGGAGGAGGGAGAGAGAAGGATGGGGGAGAAAGGGGGAGAGAAGGACAGATGGGGGGTGAAGTGGGTAAGATGGAGAAGGGGAGATGGAGGGAAGGTGTAGAGGAGAGGAGAAGGGAGAGAGATATAATGGTGAAGTGGAGGGAGGGAGGGAGGGAGGGAGGGAGGGAGGGAGGGAACAGAGTGGCAGAGGGAGGGAGAGAGCAGAGGCTGGCAGCTCCCTCTCTTGGCCGAGTCCCAGAATTAAATGGGAGGAGGGACTGGGTCTAGAATGGGAGGGTGGCAGGAGGGATGGGGAGGGCCTGTACTGCACCCCTGGGGTTCACTGTGTCAGCACTTCGGAAACAAGCCCGCCGTCCTCCACCACTCCCTCTCTCAAGTTTTTCTTCTCTCCCTCTCTCACATCTACGTCCAAACCTCTACAGATAAGATCAGAGGCGGCTTTCGGTTTAGAACATTTCCTCTGAAAAGTTCTCTCTCCTTTGCTGCAAAGTGTCAAACAGCGTTGAACAATGTGGCTGCCTATATATACAGCACATCTCCAACAACTCATGTTGTTAGACCTTGATAGGCTAGATTCCTATTTTATTGGAGGTGTACAGCACTATACAAATACTGTACTATACAACTACTGTACTATACAACTACTGTACTGTATTGCTGGCAGGCACTCAGACAGGGTTCTCACTGCTCTCACTGTGCTTCTCAAACACACACTGTCGTCCTGACTTAGACTAAATGTCCTCTAAGCACTGCTGGAATTCAAAAGGACATCTGCAGCAGCCCACAGGGTAGACACTAATCATACCGGTGGAGGCTGCTGTGGGGGGACAGCTCATAATAATGGCTGGAATGGAGTGAATGGAATGGTATGTTTTTTATGTGTTTGATACCATTCCATTCACTCCATTACACTCCATTCCAGCCATTATTATGAGCCGTCCTCCCCTCAGCAGCCTCCACTGAATCATATAGGCTAGAATAGAGTAGAGTAGAATAGAAGGGTAGGCTCAAAGGAATAGAATGAGAACTCATATCTCTGGGTAGAATAATCTAGAACCAAATAGAATACAACGCAACAAAATCATTAAAGCAGCCAATGGCATGGAGATCAGGATTGTGTTGGTTATTAATCACAATGCTCAGGTCTCTAAAGCCCTGTTTATGCCTGGTTCTTTATCCTGATGTTGTCCACGTTCTGATTGTGCCCACATTTTTAGACAGGTGTAGATAATTAAAATATGGATGGTGATCTGATTATGATCAGATCTTCCTAACTACGTCCGGAGGTAGTCAGGGATGCATTGTGTCTCTGGTGTAACGGATCTGGACAGTGAAACCATTTAAATCATCATTCTTCTGCCCGCTAAAATCATTGTCAGGTACCACTATTGACTTATGGCATCAATATGTCTCTTAAAATAAATGAATAAATATTATTTAGAAAAATATCTGTCAAATAATTTACATTCATGTAAATCTGGTCCCAATGCGGACACAGTGGACAGAAAACAGACACATTTTAATACCCTGTATAGATGCAATTGCTAATATGTGGGCACAATCAGAATGTGAACAAGATCAGGACAAAGGACACATGTTTTCACCAGGTGTAAACAGGGCTTAATAGGAACGCAGCAGCATCTATTTAATAAACGCCACACTTTTAAAATTCTAAATATTTTTTGGGGGCGGGACAGACATGATGTCCAGATGTCAAAACTGTAATGGCCCGATTCAGACTTGGGAAATGTATTTATTTTTAACACTTTTTGGTAGTTTTGACTCTATACTGTCATTTGTGCATGGCTACATCAATCTATAGCTTGGGTCTCCACATTTCATATCTGCAAGTTATAAGGCCAGCATTTCATACATTTTACTGTGGAAAAGTTGATATGCTTCAGTTTGCTTTCATGTGACTGGTTTCTCATTTGTTTCCAGCAGTCATAAGGGAAAATAGATATAAAACAATTGTCACTTATATTTACAATCCCCTTATCCAAATGGCTTACTCATTTACTCATTCTATGGACCATGTCGATCTCTGTCTGAATATAAATTAATAGAGACTGCCCCCTAGAGGTGAAAACAGGGAGCGTTAGAAAAGATGAAAGACCTGAAATGATGCTCAGTATCCATTGGATAGAGATCTAATGACAAGGTTCTCAGGGACCAATCACCATCATCCCAAGGACTGATGTTGGTCCATGGACCAGAGGTTGACAATTTACTACATTGTTAAACCCTTTGTTACAGGTGTTAACCCTACTCAAGTAACCCAACTGTCCCCTCCCTTTCACCTCCTCCTTCTTATACAGACTCTCCAGATGGGCATCCGTCACTTCTCAGGGCTGTTTGTGCTGCTGTGTGTAGGTGTGGCCACGTCACTGCTCACCCTGGCTGGGGAGCACGCCTTCTATCACATGGTGCTGCCACACATCCGACGACGACAGAAGTACAAGTACTGGCTCCACACTAGCCAGGTGAGATGGAGGGAGGGACTGTGTGAGTGAACCAAAGGAGAATGTAAGTGTGAGAGTGTGTGTATGTGTGTGCACAAGAAAGAACGAGAAAACAGAGAAAGTGTGATTGAACCAAGTGTGTGTGTGTCAGAGAGAAAGAGAGAGAATGTGTGAGAGAAAGAAACAGACAGATGCTGTGTGTGTGTGTGTGTGAGCGTTTGTGTCAATAAAATAACCTTCATAGTGAGCCTCTCTGCCTCAGGCTTCAGACTTTTTCATAGCTTCTTTCATTGGCCTTTTTAAAGTGCTCTTTTTTACTTGAACACATTTGTGGCTTTCCCTGTCATGTTTTACGAACTCTATATCTAAAAGCAGTTACGCTTCACAAATCCTCCGGGAATTAAATATGAACAAATATTGATTGCTTGTAAAAGGTTGTTTATGGTGTAGGTTTTTCACTCTCTTGGATAGTCTTTAAAAAAAATGAGGACTGTTTATCACCTTGGCTGACATTTGGCAACATCGCCATCTGCTGTTGACTTAGAGAACCACCATTTGGGAACCGTAGTTGAAGTGAAGTATTAAAAGCACTGAAAATTCAAATCTGCCTGGCTTAAGTCCCCGGAGGTCCTCTAAGCTCCTTCCCCAGTTGGAGGATTATTAACGAGAGGGGGAAAGTAATTACAATTTCTAAGATGGTGTTGATTCTGTCTGTTTTGAATAAATCAGTGTGGAGCTTTTCTCCCCCTCCCACCTCTTCCCCTGGCTCAGTGTAACTATGGCCCCATTTGTTATGTAGAAAATCCACCGAGCCCTGAACCAGACCTATGAGGATGTGAAGAAGAAGCAGGGCGCCAACACAGAAAAAAGGTGACAAAATGGCTGCTATTATGGAGACCTGTTTTAAATATGTGTTTACTGTCCTTGTCCTTTCCTCCATAATCACTGATCTGAGGACCTGAGTAAAATCTAGAAGAAACAATATATAGTTGAAACCTTTCCAGTCCCTTTACCAGTGGTAATGTCTCCAGGGGAAAGGAGACAAGGAGATGAAGCATTAGGGTTGGATTCAACCCTTATCGTGGAAGTATCCCCTTAAATCGTAAAGGTACTTTCCAATTGAGTCGACATATGCAGCGTTTACCATGAATGCAGTGTTTACCCCTTTAAATTTCAATCGAGCGTTAAACGCAGATTTTCCGCGATACTATTCAGATATGGATTGAATCTAGCCCTAATACTGAGATACAGATTGAAAGCAATCTAACATACTAGTAGTGGTTGTTTAAGCACCAGACCTGTGTCTTTCTTTCTTTACTGAAAGTCATGCCTTTTATCTCCATGTAGCTGCAACAACCAGAAGAACCAGCACCCCCAGCCTCCCCCAGACCCCCCTTCCCCCGGCGCCTCGGCCAAGTGGAACGAGAGCAGCACGGACTCCACTGCTGCAGCCGCTAAAGACAAGCGAGTCCACTTTAACCTGGAGACCCTCAACAGCCGCCGCCTTCTAGCCCGGGCCGTGGCCGAGTCTGAAGGGGGGAGGGGGGGGTCGGCTGGATGTGACACTAACCCTAGGACCAACCCGGCCACACGGGTCTGTGCAAATGGGGGCTTCGGGACTTCCTTTGCCAGTTTGGTGCAATCCCTCCCCTCCTCTTCTTCCTCCTCAGGCGTTCCTTTGAGGCCGGGAGAGCTGCAGGAGCTGCAGGAGAGGATCGACCTGATCCGGGATCAGCTGAGGACGGCTCTGGCCAGGAGGGCTGAGCTGCAGACTTCCCTGGCCAAGGAAAAAGCTGCCTGCTCCGCCCCCATAGTGACAGGAATGACCTCCGTGGTTGTAGCTACTGCAGCCCTCCCCTCCTCCCGCTGTGCCACCACCATGACAGACCCTGTCCTCAAGTCCCTGCCCACAGTCCACACCATCCCTCCCATACACACCAATGAGAAGAGCTGATGCCCCCTGGTGTTTGGAAAACCAATGGTGTATTAGGGTTTATTGAAAGAAGTTGGATTACCTTGGATTGGATTTATCCAATTGTGAGCCCGATGCCATAGTATGGCAGCTCTTTCCCTGGACACTCTTTTGTTATTGGGTGAGATGAAAGAGCTTTTCAGGGCACTGGGAATCCCTTGTGATCTACATGTGCCCAATTGGTCCTCCCATGATTGGTAAAATGTGTGTTTGGGTTTGGGCTACCTCAGGCCTACTTGGATCTACCATGCCAATGGAGTGGGGCTAGAAGTACCAGCATGCCCCCATGACCGAGCCCCGCTGGCACTGCACCCATTCTGGGAACTTAACCACTGACTTTCCAGTGGTCTCTCTTCTGCCACAGGAGCCAAAATGGCTGCCACCCACAACCTTCTGTTTCCAGTGTCTTGTTGATTTTAGTGGTGGGGCGATAACTGAATTTTATCAACAATGCAATGGCAACCTGAAACAATCAGTAATACGTGGAGTTCAGACTGTATTCAAATCAGTAGAGGTGGTGCTTTTATGGTGTTTCTGTTTTCTTCCTTTGAGTTCCGAGTCGATATCGTTCAAGAATAAAGTCTGATGGAAGTGTTGGTTGTGATGGTTGAAATGTGAATCCTTGTCAAGTCTACTTTGTGTCGTCTGTATTTTTACCGCTAGGTCCACAGAGGGAAAGTAGGGATGTTTTCCTCATGGAAATGCTGGAATACTTCAGTGATAGAATAACAGGTGGTACCTGAACCATGAAGTCTGTAATACACATGAACTCTTTCCAAACATTTATACAAAAAACAGGGTGTCACTTTTCCTTTGACATGGAATCCTTTTGTTAATCAGGCATGAAAATATGGACTTTATTTGTAATAGCCTGTCAGCGTTTCCCTGGGGACCCCAAACAGTGCACGTTGTGGTTATTGGCTCAGCATTACATAGGCCTCCTAGTTGATTCAAATAATCGACTCAACTTTTTATTTGAATCAGCTTTGCAGTGCTAGGGTCAAAACCAAAACATGTACCCCAGGTTCGAGTTTGGGAGACTCGAGTTTGTCGAGTCTGGCCTATTTCAACCTACAATAACTAGTGGTGCACGTAACCCTACCTACTGAAGGATAGGATTTACATAACCAATACTAGGACACACAAACAACCAGACCAACGACAATTGTTTGTGCAAAGAATGCTTCTTCTGCACTTAGTTTACCGAACAGTTAAATACATTTGAATGAGAGAAGAAATCTAGTCCATCACAGATTGAAGGATTCATTTACATTGCCTAAAATGAGCTACAAATGGACAGCAACTGTTGCATTGCTACAATCATCCTGTTTTTTCTTACAGAACGGCATATAGGCACAGATAAAGAAACTGATCATAAAACGTAATTGATAGAGATATATTTGTCGCATCTGTAAAAGTATCCTCTTCTACAATGAAGACTTTTCTCTTTAAACTGACTTCCTGTCATATTGCACAATTTGGACCTTTCAAACCAGAACCACGTCCTTGGTCCTGCCCACTGCATAGCCATGACTACACCTCGACCCAACACACTGAACAGAAGTGATTCTACTCCCATCTTAATAGAACTAATGGAAAAGTCTAACCCATTTTGCTAAATGTCCCTTGGTTATCGTGATTCCGTTGAAATATAAACCATTTTCCTCATATGAGAGGCCAAAAACCTGCTTAAATTCAACTGCTAAGGAAGTCTCAACATGATATAATATCTCATTTGGAATCATAAGGCATCAAAATAAAGCTCACTGGGCAGGAAGTTGTTCTGTTTCAACAGATGAGGATGTAGACATTGGAACACATCTGTCATTATTCCCTGTTTATTCTGCCCTGACAGTTTCTACTTGGAGTTATAGTATGGAGTTATCATTTTTAATTCTCTGGACTTTTGTTACACCCTGTCCATCTTAGAACGACGTTCAGCAGGTTCCAGAAAGGGGAAGCAGGATGCAAGTCAGGTCCATCTGACGACCGGTAGTTTGTCTCACAGTAGCATCTTACTAGGCTTGCAAGTCCAGTTTAGTCTCTCGTGAGCTAACGAACAAACAGTGGCCAAGTCTGGTAAAGTTTCCAAGGTAGTCTTCAGCAGCTTCATCATCAGGTTTTAAAACAAGAAACATTATTTTAAAAAATACGCTCTTTACCAAATTAAATTGGAGCGTCCAAGGCATGCAATTTCATCACAACTTGCCATTTTGGCAGCTGAATGGTAGATCAATGACACATGTAATGGAGATTGGTTGGCGTGGTTACAATAGCTTTACCCTGAAGCCATTTAACATAGCCTGCTATCGTCTTGTGCTAGTCTGAAGTGTGTTACCAGCTTGGAGTGGGCCGCCGTCAGCTGATGCCCTGCACCAGAAAACATTCTAATACAACTTCATTCTTACGGTCACATGCTCCTCTTTTGGAATACAGGATGTAAGGCAAGGTTTCACAAACTGCTTCCTGGCTCCCCCGGGGGCATGTTCTGTTTTTTGCCCTAGCACCACAGAGCTGATTCAAATAACCAACTCCTTATCAAGCTTTGATTATTTGAACAAAACATGCACCCAGGGGGGTTAGTATAGTGAATTAACATTAGACCATGAAACAGGTGCCTGGTCAAGCCTTCCAGTTGATCATGTATCTGCACGGTGAAGCGATTGCAATTTGAAAGACAAAACCTGATAATGAGTTATGGGTGAGAAAATGGGCCTAGTGTCCTGACTGTACACAGAAAAGTTCCCAGAGGGAAGTAATGATGCAGGTTCACTCAAAAAAAGAGGTTAAGACAAAAGAAACTGCAGTCATAACAGCTCTTCTGCGGCTCAAGTAGTACGGAGCAACTGCCAAGCATTGTAAGAGCAGTGGATTGGCAAAACATCCGAGCACGGAGGTCTACTCAACACTCAAAAACAGTGGATATCAACTCAATTTCCCACGATGCTCCAGATAGAGCTAGCTTGCGGAGCCAGTTGCCAGTTGGAGGAAAAAGTTGAGAGCTTGTGAGAAGTGGGGTTTGGCCAAGTATCATGACAACCCACAGCAACTTTATTAGCCTGTTTAACAGTTCTGAAAGAAAAATGAGCAACTCAAAACACGGGGTTGTCTTTTTTCTGGGTTTGAGGACCAGATGGAATGAATGGATGGATAGGACAAGAGGTCATGTGTTGCAGCCCTGTATAGTCCACTGTGCTCTCAAAAAGAAACATACACCGCCATTTCCAAATCCAGTCGAGACACCCCCTAACCAACAGAATCATCATCTTTAAGGAATTGTATATCACCAATGCAATAGGATTGATTATTTTACAAATACATAAAAATAAAAATAAATTGTATGTCCGGGTAGCCATTTCCGAACAATTCCACACCTTTGAAGAGAAGTTGAGGGGCGGGGCTTTTCTTTTCCTCAGTTCTCCATCCCCCTCTTCTCCTGGTTGTCGTAAGAATGACATTACGGGAATAAAGCCACGTCGGCATCTTGCGGTGTTGGAAGAAGAATTAAGGGGGAGAAGATATGTTTCCTCTGCGTATGGGAGCATGTGTGTGTGTGGGGGGGCTCAGTATGGAGTGGGGCTGGGGGCTTCCTCTGTCTTGGAGTCCCAATCTGTGGGGCTCTGCCTGGGGCATTCTGGCTCCCCAACCACTGCCCTACTGCAGTCTGTGTGTGAAGGTGGTGGTTGAGGAAGGGACGGCCTGACACTAGAGAGGCAAGTCTCTGCTTCCTGGAGTCCTCCCATTGGAGGAGAGGGAGGAGGCAGGCCTGATCCTGCTGCACTGCCTCTACAGGCCACTATGGTTTTGATTTCCACTGCCATCAAGCTGGGACCGGTGCCACTTGTGCTCTCTCCTCCACCATCACTCCCCCCCATCACGCTGAGGCCTGCCCCAGGAACACCAACCCTCCCCACCCCTCTGGCCTCCCCCAGCAATCCCCCTGCCGTGCTCTCCATCAAAGAACCCCCAGGTTGGGGGGCTGAGGAGGACAAGGCCTCCGTGATGATGGCTGTCGTCTCCGCCATCCAGTCCAGCTCCGTTGTCAACTCTCCTACGGCCCCTTGTAACGTGGCACTCCCAGCCAGGCCATTCGACTGGGAAGCCAGGGTCGCTGAACCTTGGGCCTGGGCCACCGAAGAAGCCAGGGGCTCATCTGGCGGTCGGACCTGGCCGTTGGCTTCCCCTCCCCGAGCTGGGGCTGCTGCAGCGGTGGTGTTGTTGTTGAGGTTGTCCTGCAGGGCCGTCTGGTTGCCCCCCTGGCCCGCCAGCTGATTCTGCAGCAGCATCTCCTGGATGCGGATCTGTTGGAGGATGGCCGGAAGCTCGTAGTGGTGGAAGAAGTAGATCATTGAGTGCTATGGATGGAGAAGAGATGTAGGCGCTTAAAGTAAGTCTGTTTAAGTCATGGCGTTAGAAACAGGGTCGGGGGAGGCTATAACCTAGAACTAGAGGTGGCTGGCATTGGCTAAACTCTAGCCTAGGATGCTAATCTCTTTGGTCCAGCCACTAGCATTTGGGCTAAACCATTAGAATCAATCACTTCTATAGGGAAAAATATATATATATATATATTTTCATATTCAGGACATTCATTTAAAATAGTTTTGAAGACACACCAACCCGATATAAACTTATTTAGCGATTCGCTGAAATAAAATGTTATTCTATGTTTTGTTTGTTTACCATAACATCTAATGAACAATAAGCAAGTAGAAGGCCACAATAACATGTCCACTTGCCTAAAGATGAAGCACTTTCCAGCTCAGTGTTTTGACTTGGTGCTCATATTCAAAATGCTGGAGGATGGAGTGTGTGGGCTACTAACTACACACACACTTTGAAATCACACTACAGTTTGAGTGAGTTTATTTTCTCTAGTCAATTTCTTTCCTCCAACCCTTCTCACCTGTATGAAGAGCCAGGAGGTGACCAGAGCCAGGCTGCTGTACTGGCCGTTGAAGCGGTAGTGGTAGGCGTAGAACGCAAAGTGATACAGATAGAAGAACCTGCAGGAGACAGAGACAGCCTCCTTAGAGAGTAGCCAAAAATAACTGGACTGACAGAGTAATGGATAGACTGTCTGGAACTGGAGAGACAAAGTGATCGGTTGTATGTAGTGGAGAGAATAAGCAAATTAGTTCAACTACATAGAAACAAAGCAAATAGTCTTCATGTTCCAAGGGCCCTTTCTCTTCATGTTCCAAGGGCCCTTTCTCTTCATGTTCCAAGGGCCCTTTCTCTTCATGTTCCAAGGGCCCTTTCTCTTCATGTTCCAAGGGCCCTTTCTCTTCATGTTCCAAGGGCCCTTTCTCTCTGCCCATCCCCATTTGATGCAAGATAGTAGGGTTTATATCAGCTATTGGCATTTGCTGGTGTTGGTGTGTGGAACTCACCTCAGCCAATGACGTTTGCTGGTGTTTGTGTGGCAGCAGATGGCGTCGTACTGGTCGGCCAGCCACACGATGAGGATGATGTAGAAGGCGGTGGTGGTGTCGTTGAAGAACTCAGACATGATGGCCTCCATGCCTGGGAGAGAGAGAGATTTGTACCACCGGTTCAATCTAGACCAAGCTTGTTATCGTTACATATGTAGTCGAATATGTTGGCACCCGTAGCACTTTACAATGGAGCGCAATAGACAGAATGTTCCGTTTTCTCTTCTCAAAACTTGTTGAATTACTTTTTTACCATGTAGGCACCTACAACCGGTGAGAAATTACACAGTAAATGAGAATCATTGCATTCAAACAAAATGTATTAGAATTTTAAATAATTTAGTCCGGGCCATTTTAAAATCATACAAATACAAAAGTAAACAAAGTACTTTCAAATTCATCTCATTTTAGAAGAAACGGTGAATCACGCAAAGGTGCCAATATATTTGACCACATCTGTAACTGTAGAGATGGCGCCTCAATGGTATGACACTCTTACCCACGAGAGCCAGGATCACGGTAAGCAGAGGCGCTGCTGGGAAAGCGATGGTCATGTTCATCTCCAACATCTGCAGAAGGTCCACTAGAGAAACAGAGGTCAGAGATTAAGCATCTGGCATGTAGAGATGTATTCTTCCAGGACTACTAGAGTTGAGAGGGGTGTGAGTGTGACTCACCAATGAAGACAAAGATCTGGTGGTGGGAGTAGCGTAGCAGCATAGACACGGACAGGGTCTGTAGACAGGGAAGGAAACAGACAACTTATCTTTCATGAATAACCCAGGGAGTTAGTTAAGCACCAGCTCATTTATCATACCAAATATGTTGTATTGTTTGTGAAACTTCAGAGTAAAGAACCTGAATGAAGGTTTCTCATGGGCTACATTTAACACTTTGGATTTGATGCAAGTTTGACAAAAAGGTGTGTGGAGAATGCTACTTACGAATATTACCATGATGACAAAGGCAGCCAGGTAGGAGGTGCGAGCCATCCACATGCTGACAAATCGGTAGTGTTCCCCAGACACCACATTCCTGAGGAAGCCTGTTCTCACACAGAGCACCGGTCAGAAACACACACACACCACCAAAAATAAACATATGGGAGAATCCCTGACACACACACACACACATACCTTTGTCCTCCTCGTTCTCTGCCAGGGCCTTGACACTAGACATCAGGATGTCATCGTAGCCCAGGAACTCATCCAGGAGGAGGCGACTGAAGCTGTCCCCAAAGCACTGATCCTTCATGGGGTCTGCACACACACACAGAGCCCCTCCTACCCTCTAACACTTGATTGTGGTACCCGTAACAGACTTGTTCGAGTGTTATGATGACTACTTATCTTGGTGTTTCTACAACACCTACACCCTTTAAGCTCTGAATAAGAGCATCTGCTAAAAGACAAACGCTCATGTGAAAGTTAGCCGCTCAACAAAAGGGTGGTCTGAGAGCCTTCAGCTTCAACTTCCATTAATATGAGTGCAGCATTGTGTTGGCCAATATGACCTACGACCCAAATTAATTTATATTTCAAAATCAAGTCTGTAGCTAGCTACAGTCCACCTTTGCCTTGGGTGGCTAAGGGAGGTTTTGTACTAGGCACACCAGCAGGTAACTACTGATCAAACCAAATGCTGCTCATTGGCAAGCAAGTCAGTGGCCATACTTCCTATCCCTTTATTAACTTCAGTCCCCCTGACTGTACCCACTCTAGTCCCCCTGACTGTACCCACTCTAGTCCCCCTGACTGTACCCACTCTAGTCCCCCTGACTGTACCCACTCTAGTCCCCCTGACTGTACCCACTCTAGTCCCCCTGACTGTACCCACTCTAGTCCCCCTGACTGTACCCACTCTAGTCCCCCTGACTGTACCCACTCTAGTCCCTATGACTGTGGTGTTACATGTAGACTAGAAAAGTACATGTCCACGAGCAGCACCGCAGATATTGAGATGAGAGAAATTAAAGACTTCGCTCTGTCACTGCGCATGTGCACAGGTCGGTATCACACAGTTACAGCGTGGTAACCACGGGAGCAAAACAGCGGAGCGCTTCAACGCTCTTAGGTGTTGCGGAAATTGGCCCAGTATGCAGTTTGCTTTGTGCATTTATGTCATTTCGATGAGTCTACCTTTATGTAGGCTTAAGTTAATAACACAGCTTACCCAGGTACTGAATGACTGTTAATGACACCTGCTATGTCATGGTTATGGTGGTGTTAAGTAGGCTTAACACACCTCACCAGCTATGACTGTTCATGGCACCTGCCATCATGTGCTATGGCAGTGTTAAGTAGGCTTTATAACAGCTTACCCAGCGTGACGACCATGACAGGGATGTTGAGGCGTTGCCGGGTGGTCTGGGACAAGCGGAGGAAGCCGTACTCCAGAGAGTACTCCACTATGTAATCCTCCTGAGGCCACACTGAAGGCACAGAGACACACACTCACAGGTAAGCATGCACACACACACAATTGCATTGGCCCCAGTGATGTGCTGGGCAGTACGCACTACCCTTTGTAGCGCCTTACGGTCAGATGCTGAGCAGTTGCCACACCAGGTGATGATGCAACCGGTCAGGATGCTCTAAGCTGCAGCTGTAGACAACTTTTGAAGATCTGGGGAACCATGACGAATCTTTTCAGTCTCCTGAGAGGGAAAAGGGTTTGTCTTGCCCTCTTCACGACTGTCTTGGTGTGTTTGGACTATGATAGTTTGTTAGTAATGTGGACGCCAAGGAACGTAAAGCTCTTGGCCCGCTCCACTTCAACCCCGTCGATGTTAATGGGGACCAGTTCGGCCTTCCTTTTCCTGTAGTCCACGGTCAGCTCCTTTATCTTGCCCACATTGAGAGAGGTTGTTGTCCTGGCACCACACTGCCAGGTCTCTGACCTCCTCCCTATAGGCTGTCTCATCGTTGTCTGTGATCAGGCCTACCACCGTTGTGTCGTCAGCAAACTTAATGATGGTGTTGGAGTCGTGGGTGAACAGGGAGTACAGGAGGGGACTAAGCACGTACCCCTGACGTGCCCCAGTGTTGAGGATCAGTGTGGCAGATGTGTTGTTACCTACCCTTACCACCGGTGGGCAGCCCATCAGAAAGTTCAGGATCCAGTTGCAAAGGGAGGTATTTAGTCCCAGGGTCATTAGCTTAGTGATGAGCTTTTTTAATTTTACCTTTATTTAACTAGGCAAGTCAGTTAAGAACACATTCTTATTTACAATGACAGCCTAGGAACAGTGGGTTAACGCCTTGTTCAGGGGCAGAATGACAGGTTTTTACCTTGTCAGATTGGGGATTCGATCTAGCAACATTTCGGTTACTGGTCCAATGCTCTAACCACTAGGCTACCTGCCGCCCCATAGTGATGAGCTTTGAGGGCACTATGGTGTTGAACGCTGAGCTGTAGTCAATGAATAGCATTCTCACATAGGTGTTCCTTTTATCCAGGTGGGAAAGGGCAGTGTGGAGGTCAATCGAGATTGCTTTCAAGTCAGACACCATTTTAGTCATGAGAATCTCAACTTTCTAATTATCTAAGTCTGGGCAGCGAGCTTGGTTGTCATCAAATGCAAGCCCCAAAATAATTTTTGCCCTTGGAACGCTTGAGCTCCCTCCATTACTTTCCTATGGAGAGACATGCCGGTCTCTTTTGCCAAATATCACACAATGTGAGGAGAATCTCCTCTTTGTAATTATGTAAGCCTGGGCAGCGAGCTCGTTTGTCATCGATCACTAGACCAGAAATAGAAGTTCATTTTTTCCCTACTTTCTCATTACGCAGACATAAGCACAGTTAACACCATCGAGGTGCGGATGTTACTTTCTATACGAGTAGTTTTCCCCCAATTCTGTCCGATGAACAGATTGTAGCGGTAAAATAAAAAGGGAAACATTTGTTGTTGCCATTTGGGCTAAATTTTATTCTAAACATCACCCCAGTCAAAACAGGCTCTGCGAACGTTCGATTCCATTCATTTGCTATGGGCTAGCGCTAGTGTTCCAGCTTAGCCAAAGTTATTTTGCTGTTTTTCAACCTTTGGTGAATTTTGACTTGTTCTGTTGTCCAGCCAATGGAAGAATAGTCTGGAGACAACCGACGCATACAGCAGCAGAACAACGTGCAGAGTTTTTACAAAAGTATGTAACACTGAAAGCTTCAGTATACAAGCTATTAGCAAGTTAGATGGACATAGCATGACATTTCCCCCCAATTTCGAAGTCCCCACATCATGCATTGAGCTAAATATTAATTTACCTTGCATTCACTATAAAGTAGTGGGTGGTGGTCACGAAGATGACTGAAGTGTTTCCCCCTTTCGCAGTAATTTTTTGTTGCATATTCTGTAGACAGGGCGACCATCTTCTATTAAGTTTCCCTCAGCACTCTTGTAAAACCCAAAATACGACCCAACATCAAATTTGGTCCTCTTAGAAGGCTGAAAATTCTCCCGTACGCTGTCAGTGCCTTCCTCCATGTTTTCACACAAAACATAACCCACGTTGCATGCTACACCTGTGTCAGACAGTTTCTAACTTTGATTGAGGCTAGACAGTATTTACCGTGAGTTTTTCAAATTACAATTTGAAACAGTAATTTTACCGTGGTTTATCGTGAAACCGGTAACTGTTTCATCCCTAGACGTAATCATTTAGGCAGGTTACCTTCACTATCTTAGGCACAGGGACTATGGTGGTCTGTTTGAAACATGTATGTATTACAGACTCGGCCAGGGAGAGGTTGAAAATGTCAGTGAAGACACTTGCTAGTTAGTCTGTGCATGCTTGAAGTACACATCCTGGTAATCCGTCTGGCCCTGCGGCCTTGTAAATGTTGACCTGTTTAAAAGGTCTTGCTCACATCGGCTACGGAGAGTGTGATCACACAGTCATCCGGGAACAGCTGGTGCTCTCAAGCGTTCTTCAGTGTTTCTTGACTCAAAGCAAGCATAAAAGGGCAGCTCGCGGCCGAGTTTCCCCTTTGTAGTCCGTAAAAGTTTCCAAGCCCTTCCACATCCATACCCTACTCAACAAATTGGATGCAGTCTATCACAGTGCAATCCGTTTTGTCACCAAAGCCCCATATACTACCCACCATTGCGACCTGTACACTCTCGTTGGCTGGCCCTCGCTTCATACTCGTCGCCAAACCCACTGGCTCCATGTCATCTACAAGACCCTGATAGGTAAAGTCCCCCCTTATCTCAGCTCGCGGGTCACCATAGCATCACCCACCTGTAGCACGCGCTCCAGCAGGTATCTCTCTCTGGTCACCCCCAAAACCAATTCTTTCTTTGGCCGCCTCTCCTTCCAGTTCTCTGCTGCCAATGACTGGAACGAACTACAAAAATCTCTGAAACTGGAAACACTTATCTCCCTCACTAGCTTTAAGCACCAACTGTCAGAGCAGCTCACATATTACTGCACCTGTACATAGCCCACCTATAATTTAGCCCAAACAACTACCTATTTCCCTACTGTATTTATTTTATTTATTTCTTTATTTTGCTCCTTTGCACCCCATTATTTTATTTTGCACCTTCTTTCTTCCACTGCAAATCTACCACTCCAGTGTTTTACTTGCTATATAGCAGGATTTCTTATAATAGTCCGGATTAGTATCCCGCTCCTTGAAAGTAAAAGCTCTAGCCTTTAGCTCAGTGCAGATGTTGCCTGTAATCCATGGCTTCTAGTTGGGAAATGTACATATGGTCACTGTAGGGACGACGTCATTGATGCACTGATTGATGAAGCCGTTGACTGTGGTGGTATACTCCTCAATGCCATTAGATGAATCCCGGAACATATTCCAGTCTGTGCTGGCAAAACAGTCCTGTAGCGAGGCATCCGCGTCATCTGACCACTTCCGTATTGAGCTAGTCACTGGTGCCTCTTGCTTTAATTTTTGCTTGGAAGCAGGAGGATAGAATTATGGTCAGATTTGCCAAATGGAGGGCGAGCTTTGTATGCGTCTCTGTGTGTGGAGTAAAGGTGGTCTAGAGTTTCTCTCCTCTGGTTGCACGTGACATGCTGGTAGAAATGAGGTAAAGCGGATTTAAGTTTGTCTGCATTAAAGTCCCCGGCCACTAAAAACGCAGCTTCTGAATGAGCATTTTCTTGTTTGTTTATGGCCTTACACAGCTCATTGAGTGCGGTCTTAGTGCCAGCATTGGTTTGTGGTGGTTAATAGACAGCTACAAATAATATAGATGTGAACTCTCTAGGTAGATAGTGTGGTCTATAGCTTATCATGAGGTATTCTACCTCATGCAAGCAATTCTTCTAGACTTCTTTAAATATTAGACATAGCGCACCAGTAGTTATTGACAAAAATACACACCCACCCCTCGTCTTACCAGACGTAGCTGCTCTGGGAACAGGGAAGCCAGCCAGCTCTATACAATCTGTGTAGTCGTTCAGCCATGTCTCAGTGAACACAAGATATTACAGTTTAATGTCCAGTTGGTAGGACATTCTTAAATCGTAGATCGTCCAGTTTGTTTTCCAGTGATTGCACGTTGGCCAATAATAGAGGGTAGTGGTGGTTTACTCACTCGCTGACGAATTCTCGTAAGGCACCCCCTGTATTTTCATATTTTCTTCACGCGAATGACGGGGATGAGGGCCTGGTCTCCGGGAAGCAGTATATCCAGTATATCCCATCAGACTCATTAAAGAAAAAATATTTGTTCAGTTCGAGGCGAGTAATCGCTGTTTTGATGTCCAGAAGCTCTTTTTGGTCATAAGAGAAAGTAGCAGCAACATTATGAACAAAATGAGTTACAAAAAAAATGCGGTTAGGAGCCAGTAAAACGGCAGCCATCCCCTCCGGCGCCACTGTGACCATCTAAAAGCAAATTACGGAAAGGAGGACTCAGGTTTACACAGACCATGCATAGCACAGAAAAACACTTATGCAAAGGCAATTTAGAATGGTTAAAACCAATGCAAGGACAGACAGGATCAAAGGCACACAACACAAACTGGGCCTAAACTAAAGTCTGGCTCTCAACTGCTACTGCTGGCCGATTGACAGAGGGTCAAGCTCCAAGTCCACACACAGTCTTTGTCTGGGCACAGCCAGGGCCCTCTGGGGAGGTGAGATGGCATCGCGACATGGCCACACAGTCTGATTCAAACAATGATCCTTGTCGGGCAGAAGACAAGGGAACACATTTTTGGAATAGAATCATGGGGGTGACTAACAACAAAAAGATGGCTGGAAGGGAAGATCAGGGAGCTAACTAGCAGGAAGAGGAAGAAAGGAATGGATTGAGGATTTCTCACTCACTGGGGGGGGGGGGGGGGGGGGTTGAGTTTACCTGCTCGAGTTAGCATCTCAATCTGGGAGACTGTCTCCCTCAGCGGCTGCATACCTTTAGTGGGCGCCTGGCTGAAGGAGAGGTCCTGGCTGTCGTTGAGGCCCCGTCCCCCACCACTCAGCGAGGGCTTCAGCCGTGGCTCGATGTCAAGCTCAAACTGACAAAGAGAAAGACTTATTGAGTTAATGTATAAATGATGCAGGATTATTGGGTCTTTCTCAGCCCCTCCCTCCACACCAGTAGCAGTGTCTCACCCTTACAGAACTGTTGTCAAACATCTCCAGGGTCATCTCCTCCTCGTCCTCGTCCTCCTCGTGGTGGAGCGCGGCCAGGCCCAGCCCTCCTCCTCCCTCCCCCTCAGGCTCCTTGACCAGGCCCTGAAGGCCGTCTGAGTCGTAGAACTGCAGGAAGATGGGTGCACGCGACGAGTTGCGCTGGATCTCCACTCGCAGGATGCCGTCACGCGGCCACTTCTCCCGAACGTGCTCCAGGCAGTTGATAGGCGAGCGTGAGAAAGCGATGTGGATATAGGCCAAGATGAATAGAATAAAGAGTGCCTGGTGGAAATAGAGGGTGGAAGGCATTAACTTATGGCAGATGGAGTCTAGAGCAGTATTGAGATGTAAAGGCCAATCCCCAAATTGACTTCCATATGTTTAATGGTGCCAAAGGGGACACATTTACTAGGATACATGTTTTTTACGTGCCCCCTCCTGCAGCATTGTTAATGTTGATGACAAACACATTGAAGGAAAAAGGATATTATATATATATATATTATAAAAATGTTATAGCGGGGCATTTTAGTGCTAGAGGCATCACCACAGACCCGGGTTCGATCCCGGGCTGTATCACAACCGGCCATGATCGGGAGTCCCATAGGGTGGCGTACAATTGGCCCAGCGCCATCCGGGTTAGGGGAAGGTTTGGCCGGGGGGAGTTTAACTTGGCTCATTGCGCTCTAGTGACTCCTTGTGGCAGGCCGGGAGCCTGCAGGCTGACCTCAGTTGTCAGGTGAATGGCGTTTCCTCCGACACATTGGTGCGTCTGGCTTCCGGGTTAAGCAGGCCGGTGTTAAAAAGCGAGGTTTGGTGGGTCATGTTTTGGAGGATGCATTACTCAACCTTTGCCTCCTGAGCAAACTGGGGAGTTGCAGCGATGAGACATGATTGAAATTCAGGAGAAAAAGTGGGTAAAATACAACAAAGAAAGAAGTAACTTATTGCACACAAGACACCCGTCTGATTCAAGCCTGTCTGGGTGGACTAAACCATTGGAGGACGCAGGGATGGCACACCAGTATCACCGGAAGTCCATTGACCCTTAATTCCTAATTTACAATATGTTTGGTTACGTTAATTTGTGTTAAATGCATTTAATCAATTATTATTCCAGTCTTACTTGTCATTGTAGGGGTGGACACATTGTTTGCAGAGCACACAACGTAAGCTACACAAAAGTTTTTGGTTCATTTCATTACATTTGAGTTGTGAATTTATTCATCGTCTTTCGCTTGGAACGCTCCTGTCAATCTTGAGTAAGGACACGCACCTGATTACACAAAGAAGTAGGACTAGTCTACCTGGCCTGCGCGCAAATGTAGACCTATAAAATGTGCCCATGTGGGGATCGGATTCAATTTCTGATTGTCTTATCTCGCCACCACTAATGCGCTGTGGAGCTTCTCCAGTAGAGGACGACCGATTAATCGGAATGGCCGATTATTTAGGGCCGATTTCAAGTTTTCATAAGAATCGGAAATCTGTATTTTTGGGCGCCGATTTCCGGATTTTTTTTTTATACCTTTATTTAACTAGGCAAGTCAGTTAAGAACACATTCTTATTTTCAATGACGGCCTAGGAACGGTGGGTTAACTGCCTTGTTCAGGGGCAGAACTACAGATTTGAACCTTGTCAGCTCAGGGGATCCATTCTTGCAACCGTACAGTTAACTAGTCCAACGCTCTAACCACTGCACTCCACGAGTAGCCTTCCTGTTACGCGAATGCAGTAGAAGCCAAGGTAAATTGCTAGCTAGCATTAAACTTATCATAATCACTAGTTATAACTACTAATCCAGTTTAGCAGGCAATATTAACCAGGTGAAATTGTGTCATTTCTCTTACGTTCATTGCACGCAGAGTCAGGGTATATGCAACAGTTCGGGCTGCCTGGCTCATTGCGAACTAATTTGCCAGAATTATACGTAATTATGACACAACATTGAAGGTTGTGCAATGTAACAAGAATATTTAGACTTAGGGATGCCACCCGTTAGATAAAATACAGAACGGTTCCGTATTTCACTGAAATAACAAACGTTGTGTTTTCGAAATGATAGTTTCCGGATTTGACCATATTAATGACCAAAGGCTCGTATTTCTGTGTGTTATTATGTTATAATTAAGTCTGATTTGATAGAGCAGTCTGAGCAGCAGCAGGCCCGTAATCATTCATTCAAACAGCACTTTCGTGCATTTTGCCAGCAGCTCTTCGCAAAAACAGTGCCGTTTATGACTTCAAGCCTATCAGCCTAATGGCTGGTGTAACCAATGTGAAATGGCTAGCTAGTTAGCTGGGTGTGCGCTAATACCGTTTCAAACGTCACTCGCTTTTAGATTTGGAGTAGTTATTCCCCTCGCGCTGCAAGGGCCGCGGCTTTTGTGGAGCGATGGGTAATGATGCTTCGAGTGTGGCTGTTGTCGATGTGTTCCTGGTTCGAGCCCATGTAGGGGTGAGGAGGGGGACGGAAGCTTTCCTGTTACACTGGCAATACTAAAGTGCCTATAAGAACATCCAATAGTCAAAGGTATATGAAATACAAATGGTATAGAGAGAAATAGTCCTATAAATACTATAATAACTACAACCTAAAATCTCTTACCTTGGAATATTGAAGTCTCATGTTAAAAGGAACCACCAACTTTCATATGTTCTCATGTTCTGAGCAAGCAACTTAAACGTTAGCTTTTTTACATGGCACATATAACTTTCTTCTCCAACACTTGAACATGTTTCATTATTTATTTGAGGCTAAATTGATTTTATTGATGTGGTTTTTTTGGTCCTCCAATAATCGCTATTGGAAAATCATAAGGGTTTCGACTCTGTCATTCACCATATTCTTATCGGCAGACTCAGTAGCCTCGGTTTTTCTGATGACTACCTTGCCTGGTTCACCAACTACCAACTACTAACAACTATGCAAATTGGAGTGGGTCTCGAGTTTCTGGGATAATGGTGTTGATGTGAGCCATTACCAACCTTTCAGAGCACTTCATGGTTACGGACCTGAGTGCTACAAGTCTGTAGTCATTTAGGCAGGTTGCCTTCGTGTTCTTGGGCACAGGGACCATGGTTGTCTGCTTGAAACATGTTGGTATTACAGACTCAAACATGGACAAGTTTAAAATGTCAGTGAAGACACCTGCCAGTTGGTCAGCACATGCCTGGAGCACACGTCCTGGTAATCCGTCTGGTGAATGTTGACCTGTTTAAAGGTCTTACTCACGTTGGCTACGGAGAGCGTGCTCACACAGTTGTCCGGAAAAGCTGATGCTCTCATGCATGCCTCAGTGTTGCTTGCCTCGAAGCAAGCATAGAAGTTATTTAGCTCGTCTGATAGGCTCGTGTCACTGGGCAGCTTGAGGCTGTGCTTCCCTTTGTAGTCTGTAATAGTTTGCAAGCTCTGCCACATCTGACGAGCGTCGGAGCCGGTGTAGTATGATTCAATCTTAGCCCTGTATTGACGCTTTGCCTGTTTGATGGTTTGTCGCAGGGCATAGCGGGATTTCTTGTAAGCTTCCGGGTTAGAGTCCCGCACCTTGAAAACGGCAGCTCTACCCTTTAGCTCAGTGCGAATGTTGCCTGTAATCCATGGCTTCTGTTTGGGGTATGTACGTACAGTCACTGTGGGGACGACGTCCTCGATTCACTTATTGATAAAGCCAGTGACTGATGTGGTGTGCTCCTCAATGCCATCGGATGATAGCAAAACAGTACAGGTGATCTAGAATGTTTCCCCCTCTGGTTGCACATTTAACATGTTGATGGAAATTTGGTAGATCTGATTTAAGTTTCCCTGCATGAAAGTCTCCGGCCACTAGGAGCGCCGCCTCTGGGTGAGTGGTTTCCTGTTTGCTTATACAGCTGACTGAGTGCGGTCTTAGTGCCAGCATCTGGGGGGCGGCAGGGTAGCCTAGTGGTTAGAGCGTTGGACTAGTAACCGGAAGGTTGCAAGTTCAAATCCCCGAGCTGACATGGTACAAATCTGTTGGCTGCATTGATTGGCTGCAAGGAACTGGAAACATTGTATCAACTATTGTATTAGCTTGGTCCAGGGGGTGCTCGTGATAGCAAACTTACATCATTGTAGAAAATAATCTATATTCAGGAGCAAGAAACTCTGAGCTCCCAGAATATTTTCTACAATGTTGTAAGTTTGCTATCACGAGCACCCCCTGGACCAAGCGAATACAATAGTTGATACAATGTTTCCAGTTCCTTGCAGACAGGCCATGCCTAGCCAATTTATTTATCAGGATATTTGACCTGTAGGCTCAAATCAAATCAAATGTATTTATAAAGCCCATCAGCTAATATCTCAAAATGCTGTACATAACCCAGCCTAAAACCCCAAACAACAAGCAATGCAGGTGTAGAAGCACGGTGGCTAGGAAAAACTCCCTAGAAAGGCCAGAACTTAGCCTGGTTCCTCTCTAGGTTTCTTCCTATGAGGGGTGGCCAGTTCTCTTCTGGCTGTGCCGGGTGGAGATTATAACAGAACATGGCCAAGATATTCAAATGTTCATAGATGACCAGCAGGGTCAAATAACACTCAGGCTGCAATGTTTTTATTTGTTGTCTTTATGTAGGCTATTTTTACACATTGGCAATGTGTAAAATTGGCAATACTTTTAGATTTGTATCATTTAGATAACATTTTGATTTAACACGACATTGGGATATGAAGACTTTATAAATTAAATTGTTCCACAAAAATGTGCATCAGAAAATCATACCTGACACGCAGATCAGTAGAAATGGTACGATAACTTGGCACTCCAATTGGAAAAGGTTGCCGACCGCTGGTGTAGGCCAGCAGCAGCGGGAGGAGGGTTGAGAACAGACGATTCTCAGTCGACTAAGATTTGATTTTAGTTGGGGACAGGCCTTGTTCACATACAGAAAGTGCAGGGTTTGAGGAGAAGCCGGGAGATATTATATCAGGGTTGGGGTCAATTCCTTTTCAATTCAGTCAATAAACCAAAATTCCAATTCTAAATCCAATGCTCCTCAATGCTTCTCACCAACCCTGGATCCTATATTTCAATGGGGGAGAAATAGCCTAAATGACATCACAGAGGCTGCTTAGTGAATGTGCACATTACAAAGACACAGAAGGATAGATTCCTACAGAGAGCAGTCAGCTGAGAAAAAAAAGTGTGTGGTGCTAGAAAACTTGTCTATTTATAATGCTCCTCTTCAATAGGAAGCCAACACACTCAGAACATCTAAAAGATGCTCGTATCCTTGTCGGTCCAAAGCTAAAGCGTCTGACAGAGGGAGAACACGCCATTTTGTTTCACATCCAATCAGTAGCGGGCAGCAGGGCCTCTTATCGCTGGACTGTCTGATAACACACTCAGGCAGTCAGATTCCGACTGTCAGTATTTTTTATTGTCAAATACACCGGATATGTGCAGTGAAATGTGTTTTACATGGTCAACCATAGTAGTACAGCGACCCTGGAGCAAATTCGTGTTGCTTCCTCAAGGGCACGTCAACAGATTTTTCACCTTGTCCGCTCGGGTATTCAAACTAGCGACCTTCCAGTCACTGGCCCTAACCACTAGGCTACCTGCCACCCTAGCTAACAGGTAGGCCTGGTGCACCTGTCACTGTTGACCCAACTGCTGCTTGTTCAGTGTGTTTACATGCACACACGCACATATGCATACACCTTGACTGCATAAAGCCCTTGTCAACATTTTCAATCTCTGATAGAATTCTGAAACTAGCTCCAACTGGAATTCCAAGTAGGAAACTCTGGCATCATTCTAAAGATCCGACTTAATGACCAGAAGATCACGGACATCATGATTTGATCAAGTTTTTTTTCTCCCCAGAGTTCCCAGTTGTCTTGAAAGCACAATTACAGGCAGCAACTAGCCACGCCCCTATTTGTGTTGTGGTATGCAGGGCATATTGCAGTGTTTCCCAAAAGGTACGAGTTTTGGGTTCTTGAGTTAGCCTAAAGTGGGCCTATACCGAGTGATAGCTAAATACAATTGAAGTCAGAAGTTTACATCCACCTTAACCAAATACACTGCTCAAAAAAATTAAGGGAACACTAAAATAACACATCTGAATGAATGAAATATTCTTATTAAATACTTTTCTTTACATAGTTCAAATCACACAAAAATTATCAATGGAAATCAAATTTATCAACCCATGGAGGTCTGGATTTGGAGTCACACTCAAAATTAAAGTGGAAAACCACACTACAGGCTGATCCAACTGTGATGTAATGTCCTTAAAACAAGTCAAAATGAGGCTCAGTAGTGTGTGTGGCCTCCACGTGCCTGGGCATGCTCTTGATGAGGTGGCGGATGGTCTCCTGAGGGATCTCCTCCCAGACCTGGACTACAGCATCCGCCAACTCCTGGACAGTCTGTGGTGCAACGTGGCGTTGGTGGATGGAGCGAGACATGATGTCCCAGATGTGCTCAATTGGATTCAGGTCTGGGGAACGGGCGGGCCAGTCCATAGCATCAATGCCTTCCTCTTGCAGGAACTGCTAACACACTCCAGCCACATGAGGTCTAGCATTGTCTTGCATTAGGAGGAACCCAGGGCCAACCGCACCAGCATATGGTCTCACAAGGGGTCTGAGGATCTCATCTCGGTACCTAATGGCAGTCAGGCTTCCTCTGGCGAGCACATGGAGGGCTGTGCGGCACCCCAAAGAAATGGCACCCCACACCATGACTGACCCACCGCCAAACAGGTCATGCTGGAGGATGTTGTAGGCAGCAGAACATTCTCCACGGCGTCTCCAGACTCTGTCACGCCTGTCACATGTGCTCAGTGTGAACCTGCTTTCATCTGTGAAGAGCACAGGGCGCCAGTGGCGAATTTGCCAATCTTGGTGTTCTCTGGCCAATGCCAAACTGGCTGTAAGCACAACCCCCACCTGTGGACGTCGGGCCCTCATACCATCCTCATGGAGTCTGTCTCTGACCGTTTGAGCAGACATGCACATGTGGCCTGCTGGAGGTCATTTTGCAGGGCTCTGGCAGTGCTCCTCCTGCTCCTCCTTCCACAAAGGCGGAGGTAGCGATCCTGCTGCTGGGTTGTTGCCCTCCTACGGCCTCCTCCACATCTCCTGATGTACTGGCCTGTCTCCTGGTAGCGCCTCCATGCTCTGGACACTACGCTGACAGACACAGCAAACCTTCTTTCCACAGCTCGCATTGATGTGCCATCCTGGATGAGCTGCACTACCTGAGCCACTTGTGTAGGTTGTAGATTCCGTCTCATGCTACCACTAGAGTGAAAGCACAGCCAGCATTCAAAAGTGACCAAAACATCAGCCAGGAAGCATTGGAACTGAGAAGTGGTCTGTGGTCACCACCTGCAGAACCATTCCTTTATTGGGGGTGTCTTGCTAATTGCCTATAATTTCCACCTGTTGTCTATTCCATTTGCACAACAGCATGTGACATTTATTGTCAATCAGTGTTGCTTCCTAAGTGGACAGTTTGATTTCACAGAAGTGTGATTGACTTGGAGTTACATTGTGTTGTTTAAGTGTTCCCTTTATTTTTTTGAGCAGTGTACATTTAAACTCAGTTTCAAAATTCCTGACATTTAATCCTAGTAAAAATTCCATGTCTTAGGTCAGTTAGGATCACCACTTTAATTTAAGAATGTGAAAATTCAGAATAGTAGCAGGAATGATTTATTTCAGCTTTTCTTTCTTTCATCACATTCCCAGTGGGTCAGAAGTTTACATACACTCAATTAGTATTTGGTAGCATTGCCTTTAAATTGTTTAACTTGGGTCAAACATTTCAGGTAGCCTTCCACAAGCTTCCCACAATAACTTGGGTGAATTGTGGCCCATTCCTCCTGACAGAGCTGGTGTAACCGAGTCAGGTTTGTAGGGCTCCTTGCTCGCACACGCTTTTTCAGTACTGCCCACAAATTCTCTATAGAATTTAGGTCAAAGCTTTGATGGCCACTCCAATACCTTGACTTTGTTGTCCTTAAGCCATTTTGCCACAACTTTGGAAGTACGCTTGGGGTCGTTGTCCATTTCAAAGACCCATTTGCAACCAAGCTTTAACTTCCTGACTGATGTCTTGAGATGTTGCTTCAATATATCCACATAATTTTCCATCCTCATGAAGCCATCTAGTTTGTGAAATACTTCAGTCCCTCCTGCAGCAAAGCACACCCACAACATGATGCTGCCACCCCCGTGCTTCACGTTTGGGATGGTGTTCTTCGGCTTGCAAGCCTCCATCTTTTCCCTCCAAACATAACGATGGTCATTATGGCCAAACAGTTCTATTTCTGTTTCATCAGACCAGAGGACATTTCTCCAAAAAGTGCCATCTTTGTCCCCATGTGCAGTTTCAAACCGTAGTCTGGCTTTGTTATGGCGGTTTTGGAGCAGTGGCTTCTTCCTTGCTGAGTGGCCTTTCAGGTTATGTCAATATAGGACTTATTTTACTGTGGATATAGATACTATTGTACCAGTTTCCTCCAGCATTTTCATAAGGTCCTTTGCTGCTGTTCTGGGATTGATTTGCACTTTTTGCACCAAAGTACGTTCATCTCTAGGAGACATAACGCGTCTCCTTCTTGAGCGGTATGCCGGCTGCGTGGTACCATGATGTTTATACTTGCATACTATTGTTTGTACAGATGAACGTGGCACCTTCAGGCGTTTGGAAATTGCTCCCAAGGATGAACCAGACTTGTGGAGGTCTACAATTTTTTGGTTGATTTCTTTTGATTGTCCCATGATGTCAAGCAAAGAGGCACGGAGTTTGAAGCATAGGCCTTGAAATACATTCACAGGTACACCTCCAATTGACTCAAATGACGTCAATTAGTCTATCAGAAGCTTCTAAAGCCATGACATCATTTTCTGGAATTTTCCTAGCTGTTTAAAGGCAGTCAACTTAGTGTGTGTACACTTCTGACCCACTAGAATTGTGATACAGTGAATAAGTGAAATCTGTCTGTAAACAATTGTTGGAAAAATTACTTTTGTCATGCACAAAGTAGATGTCCTAACCGACGATAGTTTGCTTGCCTTGAAGCGAGCATAGAAGTGATTTAGCTCATCTGGTAGGCTCGACTTCAACTGTATGTACATAGATTTGTTTATTTGGGAGGAATAGTTGTTACCACAGATCTGATGCATTCAAGTGGATTTTTTTTTACTTCTGTTCTACCAGATTAAGATCCAAACTAATCCACACATCAAAACAAAGGCTGGACTTTGCAAATTAAAATATTGTTAACAGAATGGACACAACATCACAAACCATAATTCTGTTACCAAACTTTGCATCTGCACTGTTCAAGTAAATGTCTTTGTAAAATGTTCAGTGGAAATGGTCAAATGTAGTCCTTGTGCATAGTTGTATGGCTCGTTTAATTTCGCAATCATTGTTTTGTTTGACATACATTGTATAGTGAAAAATCTGAGTCAGCATCATTCTGTGGAATTCCCCTTTCCTTTGATAATTGAAAGTTATAAAATAAATATACAAAACTAATTTATTTGGAGCAAATTAGCCGAGCGTCCTTGGTGAGTGTACTTGATATCATATCCTTGACAAATTGTAGCCTACATGAAGGTAAAATCATGTGAGGGGAAGTCTTACCTTTAGTAGGATAAAGAACTCGAAGATTCTTCTGAAAGACGGTGGAAATAATCTGGCATAGGTAACTGCCATCTTGAAGAATAGGGCATGGAAAAGTCTGTCTCGAACATTGATGAGTGGGTTTTGGTTGATATTAGGGTTTCGTATCCTGTTCGCCCCGCCATTGTTATTTTGCGGGACGTTGTTATTCGCGTTGCCCTGGTTTTCTGACATGTTATCTCTGGCAGGACGATTGATAGTGGCTAGTTAGCTATTTCAATCCAGGTCAAACGTGGCACCAAAAACTCACCAACTGTAGAATGGTGCAAAACTGCATTTAACACAATGCAATAAAGCAGCTGTCAGTTCACACTGAACAGTCCATTTCTAGAGGTGACCAATTTGATGTCTTAATGGGCTGTGCTGCACTACGACCATGTCGTAGACATAGATGTAACTATCCGGCTACAAACTCGTTCCACTAAAGTTAGCAAATGAGTTTCAATACAATTTAGCTAGCACGTAAACGGTTTGTATTCATCTAATTAGCAATGGCACTTGAAGGATTGCCAAAATCGTCTTTACAATAAGCAATGTTCTATTAAGTTGTAGGCCTTATAACTAAGCGTCAGTCAGTCATAATTCACACCCAGGCTAGCAATCTAGTTACCTGCAACATAGCTATCATGCTAGCTACCACGCAACCTTCCGAAGAAACATTGACGATTTTGGTGATGTTATCGAGGTATATTCTTAGTATATTATATTAAATTCACTATTATGCAGTTGTCTCATTGCCAATCACCAGAAATGTCCCAATAAAATACAATTATTAATACCCTACGCACGCTACAATACGCTACTAGCTAGTGTCGCTGACGACGTTCAAGCTCTACGATGAGAACCGCCTTGTTACTTTTTAGTCGAGACTGTCGATCATATATCTCAGAAGGAAATGATAACTATGATTCCAGTTTGTGCTTGATTCTTGAAAAAAAATCATCCCTTGCTAGTTAGTTGTTGCAATACTCTCAACGATTCCTGGGAAGCAACAACAACAATAAGGCAAGACAAAATGTAAGAAAGAAAGCCTGACAAGAAGAGTCGATTCCCGCGAGCGCCCTCTGTAGATGGACCGGCAATACATACACATTTTTATAAAGAGATCATAGAAAAAGTAATATCCAAATAGTAAACATAATATGCTAGATGAAACGTGTTATTAATTTTCGATGAATTTGTACTCTACCAAATACATTTCTAACGTTTTTACAAAAGAAAAAGGCTGCAGGCAACTGAAAATACGCCTAAATTCGCTTGTCAGGGGTCCTACCACACCATCTTTGTATGTAACATGTTATAGGATGAATGGTAAAGAGTAAATGTATTTTTTTACGTTAGAGATTTAAAATCTAAATAAGACATTTAGCTATATTATTAGAAGTGCGTTTGATGTAGTTGCTTCATGATTTGGTTCTAACGTACTACATTATCATATTGCTAGCTAACGTTAGCTCTAGCTAATGGAAGTAGCAGCTAATGCGTTTTAGCTAGCTGTATACATATAACTACGTTGACTAACACAGTAGCTAACCTAACTAACATAGGTGACAGTGTTAGCTCGAAGAAGACTGATGCAAGTAACGTAAATTTGACATCGAATTCTGCGTCTTGTTTGTGATATAGCTGCAAAGTGCAATCAAGTACATGAAGGTGACTGAACATTTCTCTGATTGGACAAGGACACTTGCACAACCAGTGGAAAAGCATATGGTTGAATGATGGAGGTTGCCTATGTTTGTGAGTGGGAGAAGAGACCCAAGAGCAACCACTATCCTTCCATCCCACTGGTGTGTGCCTGGTCCTGCAGGAACCTCGTTGCCTTTACCACAGACCTAAAAAATGAGGAAGACGAGAAAGGTACACAAATGTGCTTGGTACTGATCTTGTGACCACTTTGTTGTGTGTAGCAAGAGCACAGTAGGAATGTGAAATGGAACAAATCGCATTGCCAGTATCAGGTTTGATCCCATATATCTGTATATAATTTTGCATATGTAACTCAATGCCTCGTAACTTGATTAGCAGAACATGCACTGCAGTGATCACAGTGATTTGGTTTATTTCAGAAGTCAGTCATATGGTCCACATCATTGACACAGAACACCCATGGGATGTGTACTCCATTAACTCTGGACATGGCGAGGTCATATCCTGTCTGGAGTGGGACCAATCAGGTGGGTCAACATAGTAACAACACAAAAACTACTCTTAAAGGTGCAACTGCCCTATCAGTCCAAGTTGACTGATGTGGAACTCAATACAATGCCAAGAAGTGTCCCTAGTGTATTGACTTAAAATGTGTGTGAACCTATGACTACGTTCATTCATAGGTTCCAGGTTGCTGTCTGCTGATGGAGATGGGCAGATCAAGTGCTGGGCGATGGCAGATCACCTGGTGAACAGCTGGGAGAGTTCACTAGGGAGTGCAGAGGACGGAGACCCCATAATAGCTCTGTCCTGGCTGCACAATGGAGTTAAGCTGGCTCTGCATGTGGAGATGGTAATGGACCACCAGCTTGTTCTCATGTTCACACCACCAGCTCTTCTTAACTGTCTGTGTGGACCTTATGATTTATTACCATGTCAGTATTTTATAGACCAGTTTAAAGCTCTTTTTTTATTTTACATTTTAGTCATTCAGAGCGACTTACAGGAGCAACTAGGGTTAAGTGCCTTATTCAAGGGCACATCAACAGAATTTTCATCTAGTCGGCTCAGGGATTCCAACCAGCAACCTTTTGGTTACTGGCCCAACGCTCTTAATCTCTAGTCTAAGCTACCTCTTGAGATAAGACAATACTGTATATGCCATTATTTGGCAGGGGGTGCTGTACACTGGCTGTGGAGAACTGCACATAACAGCATTTAACAAGCATATAACAATATATACTAGGACATACAGTGCCTTGCGAAAGTATTCGGCCCCCTTGAACTTTGCGACCTTTTGCCACATTTCAGGCTTCAAACATAAAGATATAAAACTGTATTTTTTTGTGAAGAATCAACAACAAGTGGGACACAATCATGAAGTGGAACAACATTTATTGGATATTTCAAACTTTTTTAACAAATCAAAAACTGAAAAATTGGGCGTGTAAAATTATTCAGCCCCTTTACTTTCAGTGCAGCAAACTCTCTCCAGAAGTTCAGTGAGGATTTCTGAATGATCCAATGTTGACCTAAATGACTAATGAGGATAAATACAATCCACCTGTGTGTAATCAAGTCTCCGTATAAATGCACCTGCACTGTGATAGTCTCAGAGGTCCGTTAAAAGCGCAGAGAGCATCATGAAGAACAAGGAACACACCAGGCAGGTCCGAGATACTGTTGTGAAGAAGTTTAAAGCCGGATTTGGATACAAAAAGATTTCCCAAGCTTTAAACATCCCAAGGAGCACTGTGCAAGCGATAATATTGAAATGGAAGGAGTATGAGACCACTGCAAATCTACCAAGACCTGGCCGTCCCTCTAAACTTTCAGCTCATACAAGGAGAAGACTGATCAGAGATGCAGCCAAGAGGCCCATGATCACTCTGGATGAACTGCAGAGATCTACAGCTGAGGTGGGAGACTCTGCCCATAGGACAACAATCAGTCGTATATTGCACAAATTTGGCCTTTATGGAAGAGTGGCAAGAAAGCCATTTCTTAAAGATATCCATAAAAAGTGTCGTTTAAAGTTTGCCACAAGCCACCTGGGAGACACACCAAACATGTGGAAGAAGGTGCTCTGGTCAGATGAAACCAAAATTGAACTTTTTGGCAACAATGAAAAACGTTATGTTTGGCGTAAAAGCAACACAGCTGAACACACCATCCCCACTGTCAAACATGGTGGTGGCAGCATCATGGTTTGGGCCTGCTTTTCTTCAGCAGGGACAGGGAAGATGGTTAAAATTGATGGGAAGATGGATGGAGCCAAATACAGGACCATTCTGGAAGAAAACCTGATGGAGTCTGCAAAAGACCTGAGACTGGGACGGAGATTTGTCTTCCAACAAGATAATGATCCAAAACATAAAGCAAAATCTACAATGGAATGGTTCAAAAATAAACACATCCAGGTGTTAGAATGGCCAAGTCAAAGTCCAGACCTGAATCCAATCGAGAATCTGTGGAAAGAACTGAAAACTGCTGTTCACAAATGCTCTCCATCCAACCTCACTGAGCTCGAGCTGTTTTGCAAGGAGGAATGGGGAAAAATTTCAGTCTCTCGATGTGCAAAACTGATAGAGACATACCCCAAGCGACTTACAGCTGTAATCGCAGCAAAAGGTGGCGCTACAAAGTATTAACTTAAGGGGGCTGAATAATTTTGCACGCCCAATTTTTCAGTTTTTGATTTGTTAAAAAAGTTTGAAATATCCAATAAATGTCGTTCCACTTCATGATTGTGTCCCACTTGTTGTTGATTCTTCACAAAAAAATACAGTTTTATATCTTTATGTTTGAAGCCTGAAATGTGGCAGAAGGTCGCAAAGTTCAAGGGGGCCGAATACTTTCGCAAGGCACTGTATAACTGTAATTTGCCACTTCGTTTGTTGAAATGTGCCGCACCCCACTCTCGCTCTACCTCTCCTCCAATCTTCCTCCCCCAGTCGGGCTCCACCAATTTCGGTGAGAAATTTTCACGGGTCAAGTTCTCACCGTCACTCACGCTGTTTGGGGGAAAGCCCATGGAGGGCTGGCTGGCAGTGACAGTGAGCGGCCTGGTCACCGTGTCCCTGCTGAAGCCCAACGGTCAGCTGCTCACAGCCAGCGAGAGCCTGTGTCGCCTGAGGGGCCGCGTAGCCCTGGCCGACATCGCCTTCACCGGCGGGGGTAACATTGTGGTGGCGGCCACGGATGGCAGCAGCTCATCACCTGTGCAGTTCTACAAGGTAGGTATTAGCTAGCGATGATATTACACAATTATTTTTGTTATTCTTATCATTACTGGCTACCACATTAAGTGCTAGCCAGTCGCCTTGTCTCAGAAAAGTCTGGCAAATAATAATGTTCAAATGCTAACGCTTTTTATTTTCTTGTAAAGAGCGTTTACCATCCGATAATGTGAAGTTTTACTCCAACATACGTTATTAAGTAGTGCTAATATTGCAATAATATCACTGACTTTTCGTAATTTTAAATTTCCATTGTCATCCCAACTCTACATCAAGGTGTGCGTGAGCGTGGTCAACGAGAAGTGTCGCATCGACACTGAGCTGCTGCCCTCGCTCTTCATGCGCTGCACCACGGACCCGGTCAGGAGAGACAAGTACCCGGCTGTCACACACCTCAAGTTCCTCACCAGGGAGAACTCGGAGCAGGTGAGAGAGACACTGAACACGTTGCTTTCCAAGTGTCCTTTATTTTGAATTCTTTCCAGCTTTATCACTTACCAGTATGCCAAATGTGCATTCAAACAGTGTAGTGTTGTGTGTGTGTGTGTGTGTGTGTGTGTGGACTAAACCGCAATATGAATACTCTTTTAGGTGCTGCTGTGTGCCTCCAGTCAGATGGGCAGCATCGTGGAGTGCTGGTCATTGCGGAAGGAAGGCCTCCCTGTCAATAACATATTCCAACATCGTTCACCAGTAGGTAAGGCAGAGAACGATAAACCAAGGAAGAGCACACTCAACCCAATTATAAGTATTACTGTAGGTCACTTATAGGGGGCATCTCAATATTTTGAAGTTGTTTCCAATTGTTGTCCACTTTAAAGAACTGAACAGGTGACAGTAAATTCCCTTTTAGGCATCCTCCATTTTGTTTTCAGATCAATGCAGTTAAAGGAAAGGAGACGATACATTATTCTACAATTGAGTTGCCCCCATAAAGAGACACCCCTTACTCACCCTTTCCTCTCTCCATCCCCACAGTGGGCGAGAAACAGCCGACGATCCTGAAATGGCGCATCCTCTCGGCCACCAATGATCTGGACCGTGTGTCGGCCGTGGCTCTGCCAAAGCTGCCAATCTCCATCTCCAACACTGACCTAAAGGTGGCGTCGGACACCAAGTTCTGTCCAGGCCTCGGTATGTGCTGATGCCAAATAACCCGTCATTCCCCCTCCAGATCTACTATTGAGCACTCCAGGTGGCAGCATACACCTTTACAGAATGGTGGTTTGTAGCTCTATTAAACCTACCAAAGAAAGTGGTTCTATGCTCAAGAAACATGTTAGGGAAGTGGTACCTACATGGATGTGTCCCACACAGTATAGTGGTAACATGACACATTGATGCATAATGGCAGAGAAAGTGATGAGTGGAATGTTATACACTTACTCTGTTGCCCCTGTCTGTGCTGCTGGGGTCATTCTCAATGCCTCCCTCTGGAGATCAATAAAGTTAATTCAATTGTATGTGATTCTGTGTGGTGGTCCCTCCCAGGCCTGGCCCTAGCCTTCCATGACGGCAGTATCCAGATCCTCCACCGGCTGTCCCTTCACACCATGGGCGTGTTCTATGGATCCTCCTCGGGCTCCTCCCAGCGACCCGGTGATGAGCCGGCCATAAAGCGGCAGCGCCCCGGCGGCCCAACCGTCCACTTCAAGGCCCTGCAGTTCTCCTGGACCTCACTGGCCCTGGCCGGAGTGGACAACCACGGCAAGGTGAGAGTGCAACAATGCGTTGAGATCCGTTGACTGTGACCTTACATGTCTCACAGTACGATATCAGCACCTCATCCCCCTTTTATAAAGATGAGAAGGCTACTCCGGATTTGAGGTTGTAAAGCTTAGATGGCTTATGTTTTTGAAAAGGGAAAAATTGGCCCTTGAATACACACCCCAGCCATGGGTGTTAAATCTTACAGGAGTTTATGGTCTGCAGGCAATAATGTATGAAACAAATACAATAAATGTATCCTCTCTTACAACAACAAGCTATCCATGTCCTTATTCATGACTTGTGTCCGTCCCCGACCATCCCTCAGATATGAACAATATTTGTATCCATATTTTTCATATCTCTCTTTTGGCTCTTCTTCCCTCCTCAGCTGCACATGATTCGCGTATCTCCATCCATGGGCCAGATGCTGGACATGAATACACTTCTGCGCCACCTGCTGTTCCTGCTGGAGTACTGCATGGTGACAGGCTACGACTGGTGGGACGTGCTGCTCCACGTGCAGCCTGGCATGGTCCATAACCTGGTGGAGAAGCTGCATGAGGAATACATGAGACAGAACCAAGCTCTGCAGCAGGTAGGTGGACCGGGATTAGCCAGAACCAAGCTCTGCAGCAGGTAGGTGGACCATGATGAGCCAGAACCAAGCTCTGCAGCAGGTAGGTGGACCGGGATGAGCCAGAACCAAGCTCTGCAGCAGGTAGGTGGACCGGGATGAGCCAGAACCAAGCTCTGCAGCAGGTAGGTGGACCGGGATGAGCCAGAACCAAGCTCTGCAGCAGGTAGGTGGACCGGGATGAGCCAGAACCAAGCTCTGCAGCAGGTAGGTGGACCATGATGAGCCAGAACTAAGCTCTGCAGCAGGTAGGTGGACCGTGATGAGCCAGAACTAAGCTCTGCAGCAGGTAGGTGGACCGTGATGAGCCAGAACCAAGCTTTCAGTCAGACAGACTGAAATCTGTTGTAAACTAATTTGTGACAATAGATGGAAGTGTTTTTGTTTGTTTGTTTTTCTAATATCCAGTATCTGTGTGTGGAAGGTGCTCTCGACACGTATCGTGGCGGTTAAGGCCTCCCTCTGTAAGCTGTCATCGGCCACAGCTGCGCGAGCCTGCGACTTCCACGCCAAGCTCCTCCTCATCGCCATTAGCTCCACCCTCAAGTCCTTGCTGAGACCCCACGTCCTCAACACTCCAGACAAGAGCCCCGGGGACAGGCTGGCAGAGATATGTTCCAAAAACACTGACACTGGTAGGAGGACTAGCATCACTACCATTTATACCTGTATAATCAATGAATAGACGGATTCCACTTCTGACACCAATTTCACTTAACGTGAGGCTGAAAAAATGAATTATTGTCTGTTTTAACTGAACAGGACTTTTGTTACTGTTGAACAGACTGTAGGCTAAGGCTGCGTTGTTTGCCGTCCTATTAGCTTGCTAGTATCTACAGTGCTTGTCGTTTTTATTTGAAGACTTCAGTGATTCTGGTGAAGATTGACCTTCCACCCCCTCCATAGATATCGATAAGGTGATGATCAACCTGAAGACGGAGGAATTTGTGCTGGACGGCCCCCCACTCCAGTCTCTGCAGCAGCTCATCCAATGGGTGGGAGACTTTGTGCTGTACCTGATGGCCAACCTACCCAATCAGGTGTTTTTTTTATTTGTATGAATCAAGCTACCAATGTAGGCCTTTCACAGAGCTACCAATGTAGGCCTTTCACAGAGCTACCAATGTAGGCCTTTCACAGAGCTACCAATGTAGGCCTTCCACAGAGCTACCAATGTAAGCCTTCCACAACCTGCTGAAAAAGGTGCATTGTTACTCCAGAAACACTTTGTTTCAATATCATATCTTATTAATGTAGTGTTCAATCAAATGTAGAGCTGGTGCTAGTAAAGTGTTCTTCTGTTTGTCTCTGTCCTTCTGTATGTAGAGCTGATGCTAGAATAGAGTGTTACTCTGTCTGTCTTTCTGTGCTATCTACCTCTTATTTTAACCTTTGTCCTGTCTCAGGGCTCCGTCGTGCGTCCCGGCTTTGGGTTTCTGCGCGACGGTTGGTCCCTGGGTATGCTGCGGGAGATGATGGTGATGATCCGCATCTGGGGCCTTCTGAAGCCTGGCTGCTTGCCCATCTACACGGCCACCTCGGACAACCAGGACAGCATGTCGCTGCTCTTCCGCCTGCTCACCAAGCTCTGGCTATGCTGTAAGGATGAGGAGAACATGTGTATCTATGGACTATATATTATGTGGATCTAGCTATGTGGGGTTAAATGTGCCAGAGATGCCTTAAGTTATAACAGTGTCATAGGTCTGTATATGAGTCTACTCTGTCCATTCTTCTGTCAATGTGTCTATGCATCTGTTTAGACCTTACGGTCTCTGTGTCTGTATGTGAACCTGGCCTTCACCCATGTATCCCCCTCCCCCTTCCAGCTCGGGACGAGGGCCACCCCCAGGAGCCAGATGAGCCGCTGATAGACGAATGCTGCCTGCTGCCCAGCCAGCTGCTGGTGCCCAGCATGGACTGGCTGCCCGTCAACGATGGCATCATCTGCAAGCTGCAGGGCAAGCACCCACTGCGGCTTCAGTTTGGCAAGCCCTACAGCCTGCCGGGTCTCAACTCCACACCCCAGGTGGAGGTCTTCTCCAGGTAAGAGTGAGGCCTCAGAGGGCTAGATGGTATTCAGGGGAAAAGGTGTCTCTGCCACCTGGTAGGCTGTTTAGGGTTAGAAGTAGGTGTAGTGCTCTTGGCATTTAGCCCACTCTTGGCATTTGGCCCACATGGCACTCAGTTGTCCTTTTGACATCTGTTTGTAGTAAATGTGCTTCTGCTTAATATTGCTAATATTTCAGTCAAAGCTCAGGTGAAGCCTTCCTGACATGCCATTGGTCAATATATTCATTGTGTTTGTATCTAGGAGCCCGGGGGTCCAGAGGATGGATCATCTACGTTGTCTCTACATGGGAGTCTGCCCCACAGAGGACAGCAAAGCCTGTACCAGGTCAGACACCACACCACTTTCTCTATGACCCACTCCCCAACACTTCCTGCTTTTCTTTCATTTTTATATCACTCTACCGCTTTACGTTTTCATTATTTTTAAGAACCTTTTTTTTTGTCCAAGTAACAATTTTCCTGGTCTTTCTTTTTCAGTCTGACCATGCCTCTGTTGACATTCACTCTCTCGGGGCCTCCCGGGTGGTGCTGTGGTTAAGGGCGCTGTGCCACCAGAGACTCTGGGTTCGCGCCCAGGCTCTGTCGTAACCGGCCGCGACCGGGAGGTCCGTGGGGCGACGCACAATTGGCCTAGCGTCGTCCGGGTTAGGGAGGGCTTGGCCGGTAGGGATGTCCTTGTCTCATCGCGCACCAGAGACTCCTGTGGCGGGCCGGGCGCAGTGCGCGCTAACCAAGGTTGCCAGGTGCACGGTGTTTCCTCCGACACATTGGTGCGGCTGGCTTCCGGGTTGGAGAAGAAGCAGTGCGGCTTGGTTGGGTTGTGTATCGGAGGACGCATGATTTTCGACCTTCGTATCTCCCGAGCCCGTACGGGAGTTGTAGCGATGAGACAAGATTTTTATATCTTAGCTACTAAACAATTGGATACCACGAAATTGGGGAGAAAAAGGGGTACAATTCACAACAACAACAAAAAATGCATTCACTCTCTCTTCCTACCTTACTTTTGGTGGCTTTCCACCTTTTTATTTCGCTCTCTCTTTCTCTCCCTCCCCCATCTCAGGTGTGGCTGTGTGACTATGCTCCGCTCGCCCAACAAGACCAACGCCATGAAGCAGTGGGAGCAGCGCTGGATCAAGAACTGCCTTTGTGGAGGCCTCTGGAGAAGGATCCCCTCCACACTGTCCTGAGATCTGTCCTGAGACCATTATCACCGCAAACCCTGACCTCAGGTCAGCCTTTGGACACTAGCCTGCATGACACTGCTGCCTCTTAGCAGATCTCTTTGGGGGACAGATGAAGTACTGGATATCCATACGGTTGTATTTCAAAGATCGCTGTTTGGAGAGGCGGTGATCATGCCGTCATTGGGGTTAAATGTACCAGAGATACCTGTAAATAGGAACCACGTGTTTTTTATGTCTCTTTATATTCAAACCTGTGTCAAGAAAATAAACCTTATTTGGTGACCTTATGGTTGAGCGGTGTGGCTTTTGTCTTCAAATCCTATTTGAGATCTGGACACGTTTGCTCCTATTTTCATGTAAATATTGCATTTATGTCAATGGGAGATGATAATTAGGATTGGCCCTTGGTGGATGATTGTTTGTTTCGATGTAGTTAGAATGTGGCGACTCGACGTCTATTGTGCATAGAGCCTAACCTGGCTTTAGTCTTGTCATGTGCACCAGGGATTAGACGGAACTAATAATAATAAGCAGTAATATTCACGTTAAAAAGTGAAATATGGATGATATTTGATAAATGCATCTCAAGGCTAGAAGCATCAGAACCCCTAGAAAGGTAGTTGTAACCTTGGATATGACTGGGCAAAGTGTTAAGATTAGGAGAGACATCTGTTTTATAATACACAAGAACACAGCAAGAATGTCTGATTGTGTAAGGGTCTTGTCTAAAGGACTGTCCTTTGCCCCCACATACTCAACTTATTAATTCATTACAAAGATTGACCTATTTTGTTTCTACAGCAATCTACATCTGAAGGCCTGGTACAAGCAAAACATCTCCAACTACAGAAACCAGTGTTTCAGGTCAGGCAGTTTGTGTCCTCAAAAACAACATCCACCTTTTGTCGCATTGTCCAGAATGCCACACTAAATACATTTACAAAGAAGGTGAATTTTGATGTGGAGAATCTGTTTAAGGGTCAAATGGTACTGCAGCGCCAGCTGTGCCACCAGAGACTCTGGGTTCGCGCCCTGGCTCTGTCGTAACCGGCCACGACCGGGAGGTCCGTGGGGCCACGCACAATTGGCCTAGCGTCGTCCGGGTTAGGGAGGGGTTGGCCGGTAGGGATATCCTTGTCTCATCACGCACCAGCGACTCCTGTGGCGGGCCGGGCGCAGTGCGCGCTAACCAAGGTTGCTAGGTGCACGGTGTTTCCTCTGACAAGTTGGTGTGGCTGGCTTCCGGGTTGGATGCACGCTGTGTTAAGAAGCAGTGCAGCTTGGTTAGGTTGTGTATCGGAGGACGCATGACTTTCAACCTTCCTCTCCCGAGCCCGTACGGGAGTTGTAGCGATGAGACAAGATAGTAACTACTAACAATTGGATACCACGAAATGGGGGAGAAAACGGGGTAAAAAATAAATATAAAAATAAATAAAGGGTCAAATGGACTCCAACCAAACACGACGTAACCTTTCTAAGACAGAGAGGCATACATTTGAATCATTGTCCAAAAATGGACGGATTGTGGTTTAACTAAGCAGACCAAGGTGGCGCTACAGTAGTGTGGAGTAAAGACAAATATGTGACAGAAGCCTATTGGCAGAGTACATCATTGTCTAATTGACAATCTCTTACCTTCAACCCTACAGACGACCTAAAAACTGAAGTGAAAGGGATCCTCACAGAAGCTAAGGAGAATAACTACATTTCAGACAATGAGTTCAAATTGATTTTCAATGGCAGCATGGCTTCTTTTTATCTTCCAGAAGTCCACAAGAATCCTGAAAACCACCTTGGCAGACCAGTCATTAGTGGTAATGAAAGTTTGACAGAACCCATCTCCAAGTACATTGATTACTTTATTAGGCTGGGAGTGACGGCGGGAAAGGCTTATCTTCAAGATACCACAGATGTGTTGAACAAAATAATTCCTTTTTAGTCACCATGGGTGTGGAGTCTCTATACACCACCAGTGAACATGAACAAGGATTGGCAGCTATGCACCATTTCTTGAGTACCCGGCCTGAGACTGAGATGCCTCTCACGTAATTCATTGTCTCATTGACTGAATTGTCTCATTGACGCCTTCAAGACCGCTTAGCGGAACTCAAGTATGCCATACGGGTAGGCAATGAAGACTACCCCATGGCAAGGCACTACATGTCCTTACACCATGGCAACCCTGCCTCCCTGCAAACTATGGGTATTGATCATGTTTCGGCCTCAATTAGAAAAGGAGACGATCTTAAACAGCTAAACTAAAGAGAAAGTTTTGGGATTTACAAACTACAAGCCAATAAGTACCCTGGTTAAAATTAAGATATGGATTTCTCACCTTTCCTGTAGGGTGGTGAGAGGGCCCTTTGCTGTCATCTAGTGGACATTTTGCTCTATTGCCCTCAGCTAGGTTTAGACTGTTGCGGACCATATTTGCTGCGTTCTAGTTTACTGTACTATAAAATAGATGGTTCTCCGATCCTTAACACTTTGCCCAGTCATATTCAAGGTTAGAACTACCATTCAAGGTGTTCTGATGCTTCTAGCCTTGAAATGCATGTTTTATAACATATCTACAGTAATTCACTTTTTATTGTGTATAGTATTGCTTACTAGGCGTTGTCCAATGAATTCTCTAACCACGCTCTCTTCAAATCAGGGTTGATTAGAAAAAGCTGTTCAAAAGAGGACATTGTATTATCATATATGTGTACTCCCTGACGAAGGCCATGCAGCCAAAACTTTGTTTCCACGTGCCATATAAAGGCATTTTAATTAATTATACGAGAAGTGCCTTGGTCCTCCTTTCTTTTTGATGACCAATTTACCAAAGAACACCTGTTTACCAAAATCTACTATTGTGTACGTGAGCACTATATTTGAAGTCATCAAATCAAAGTTTATTTGTCATGTGCGCTGAATACAACAGGTGTAGACCTTACAGTGAAATGCTTACTTACAGGCTCTAACCAATAGTGCAAAAAAGGTATTAGGTGAAAAATAGATAGGTAAAGAAATAAAACAACATTAAAAAGACAGGCTATATACAGTAGCGAGGCTATAAAAATAGCGAGGCTACATACAGACACTGGTTAATCGGGCTGATTGAGGTAGTATGTACATGTAGATATGGTTAAAGTGACTATGCATATATGATGAACAGAGAGTAGCAGTAGAGTAAAATAGGGGTTGACGGGTGATGGGTGGGACACAATGCACATAGCCCGGTTAGCCAATGTGCGGGAGCACTGGTTGGTCGGACCAATTGAGGTAGTATGTACATGAATGTATAGTTAAAGTGACTGTGCATATATGATAAACAGAGAGTAGCAGCAGCGTAAAAAGAGGGGTTGTGAGGGGGGGCACACAATGCAAATAGTCCGGGTAGCCATTTGATTACCTGTTCAGGAGTCTTATGGCTTGGGGGTAAAAACTGTTGCCATGCGGTAGTAGAGAGAACAGTCTATGACTGGGGTGGCTGGGGTCTTTGACAATTTTTAGGGCCTTCCTCTGACACTGCCTGGTGTAGAGGTCCTGGATGGCAGGCAGCTTAGCCCCAGTGATGTACTGGGCTGTACGCACTACCCTCTGTAGTGCCTTGCGGTCAGAGGCCGAGCAGTTGCCGTTCCAGTACCAAGAATCACTGCCGTACCAGGCAGTGATGCTCTCGATGTTGCAGCTGTAGAACCTTTTCAGGATCTCAGGACCCATGCCAAATCTTTTTAGTTACCTGAGGGGGAATAGGCTTTGTCGTGCCCTCTTCACGACTGTCTTGGTGTGTTTGGACCATTCTAGTTTGTTGTTGATGTGGACACCAAGGAACTTGAAGCTCTCAACCTGCTCCACCACAGCCCTGTCGATGAGAATGGGGGGTGCTCGGTCCTCCTTTTCCTGTAGTCCACAACAATCTCCTTAGTCTTGGTTACGTTGAGGGATAGGTTGTTATTCTGTCACCACCCGGCCAGATCTCTGACTTCCTCCCCATATGGCTGTCTCGTTGTTGTCGGTGATCAGGCCTACCACTGTTGTTGTCTGCAAACTTAATGATGGTGTTGGAGTCGTGCCTGGCCATGCAATCGTGGGTGAACAGGGAGTACTGGAGGGGACTGAGCACGCACCCCTGGGGAGCTCTAGTGTTGAGGGTCAGAGTGGCAGATGTGTTGCTACCTACCCTCACCACCTGGGGGCAGCCCGTCAGGAAGTCCAGGATCCAGTTGCAGAGTGAAGTGTTTAGTCCCAGGGTCCTTAGCTTAGTGATTAGCTTTTTTCATTGGACCTTTATTTAACTAGGCAAGTCAGTTAAGAACAAATTCTTAACTTAGCTTAGTGACGATCCTTAGTTTAGTGATGAGCTTTGAGGGTACTATGGTGTTGAATGCTGAGCTGTAGTCAATGAATAGCATTCTCTCGTAAGTGTTCCTTTTGTCCAGGTGTGAAGGGGCAGTGTTGAATGCAATAGAGATTGTATCATCTGTGGATCTGTTGGGGCGGTATGCAAATTGGAGGTGGTCTAGGGTTTCTGGGATAATGGTGTTGATGTGAGCCATGACCAGCCTTTCAAAGCACTTCATGGCTAGAAACATGAGTGCTATGGATCTGTAGTCATTTAGGCAGGTTGCTTTAGTGTTCTTGGGCACAGGGACTATGGTGGTCTGCATGAAACATGTTGGTATTACAGACTCAGACTGGGAGAGGTTGAAAATGTCAGTAAAGACACTTGCCAGTTGGTCAGCACATGTTCGGTGTACACGTCCTGGTAATCCGTCTGGACCTGCGGCCTTGTGAATGTTGACCTGTTGAAAGGTCTTACTCACATCAGCGGCGGAGAGCTTGATCACACAGTTGTCCGGAACAACTGATGCTCTCATGCATGTTTCAGTGTTACTTGCCTCGAAGCGAGCATAGAAGTCATTTAGTTTGTCTGGTAGGCTTGTGTCACTAGGCAGCTCTCGGCTGTGCTTCACTTTGTAATCTGTAATAGTTTGCAAGCCCTGCCAAGTCCGACGAGTGTAAAATCTCTGAGACAGGACAGTGTTGAGGCACAGATCTGGGGAAGGGTACCAAAAAAAGAACACAATGGCCTCCATCATTCTTCAGTGGAAGACGTTTGGAACCACCAAGACTCTTCCTAGAGCAAACCAACAGGCCAAACTGAGCAATCGGTAGGGGGAGGTGACCAAGAACCTGATGGTCACTCTGACAGAGCTCCTGAGTTCCTCTTTGGAGATGGAAGAACCATCCAGAAGGACAACCATCTCTGCAGTACTCCACCAATCAGGCCTTTATGGTAGAGTGGTCAGACGGAAGCCACTTCTCAATAAAAGGCACATTACAGCCTGCTCAGAGTTTACCAAAAGGCAACTAAAGGACTCTCAGACCATGAGAAACAAGATTCTCTAGTCTGATGAAACCAAGATTGAACTCTTTGGCCTGAATGCCAAGCGTCACATCTGGAGTAAACCTGGCACCATCCCTACAGTGAAGCACGGTGGTGGCAGCATCATGCTGTGGGGGTGGTGGCAGCATCATGCTGTGGGGATGCTGTTCAGTTGCAGGGACTGGGAGACTAGTCAGGAACAGTGGCAACCCATTCAGAGCCCCAGTTTTTTATTTTTAATAAATTAGTAAAAATGTCTAAATCTGTTTTTGCTTTGTCATTATGGGTTATTTTGTGATTGATGAGGGAAAAATTATATTTAATACATTTTAGAATAAGGCTGTAATAAAATTTTGAAAAAGTCAAGGGGTCTGAATGCTTATTTGTACCCCACACATACAATGATACAGTTGAAGTCGGAAGTTTATATACACCTTAACCAAATACATTTAAACTCAGTTTTTCACAATTCCTGACATTTAATCCTAGCAAAAATTACCCTATCTTAGGTCAGTTTACCACTTTATTTTAAGAATGTGAAATGTCAGAATTATAGTAGAGAGTGATTTATTTCAGTTTTTATTTCTTTCATCACATTCCCAGTGGGTCAGAAGTTTACATACACTCGATTGGTATTTGGTAGCATTGCTTTTAAATTGTTTAACTTGGGACAAACGTTTTGGGTAGCCTTCCACAATCTTCCCACAATAAGTTAGGTGAATTTTGGCCCATTCCCCCTGACAGAGCTGGTGTAACTGAGTCAGGTTTGTAGGGCTCCTTGCTCGCACACACTGTTCAGTTCTGCCCACAAATGTTCTATAGGATTGAGGTCAGTTTTCAGTTCTGCCCACAAATGTTCTATAGGATTGAGGTCAGGGCTTTGGGATGGCCACTCCAATACCTTGACTTTGTTGTCCTTAAGCCATTTTTCCACAATTTTGTAAGTATGCTTGGGGTCATTGTCCATTTGGAAGACCCATTTGCGACCAAGCTTTAACTTCCAGACGGATGTCTTGAGATGTTGCTTTAAAATATCCACATAATTTTCCTACCTCATGATGCCATCTATTTTGTGAATTACATCAGTCCCTCCTGCAGCAAAGCACCCCCACAACATGATGCTGCCACCCCCGTGCTTCACGTTTGGGATGGTGTTCTTCGGCTTGCAAGCCTCCCCCTTTTTCCTCCAAACATAACGATGGTCATTATGGCCAAATAAGTTTTTTTTTTTTTTTCATCAGACCAGAGGACATTTCTCCAAAAAGTATGATCTTTGTCCCCATCTGTAGTTGCAAACTGTAATCTGGCTTTTTTATGGTGGTTTTGGAGCAGTGGCTTCTTCTTCTTCTATAGGACTCATTTTACTGTGGATATAGATACTTTTGTACCTGTTTCCTCCAGGATCTTCACAATGTCCTTTGCTGTTGTACTGGGATTGATTTGCACTTTTCTCACCAAAGTACGTTCATCTCTAGGAGACAGAACGCATCTCCTTCCTGAGCGGTATGACAGCTGCGTCGTCCCATGGTGTTTATACTTGCGTACTATTGTTTGTTCAGATGAACGAGGTACCTTCAGGCGTTTGGAAATTTGGATGAACCAGACTTGTGGAGGTGTACAATTCTTTTTTTGAGGTCTTGGCTGATTTCTTTTGATTTTCCCATGATGTCAAGCAAAGAGGCACTGAGTTTGAAGGTAGGCCTTGAAATACATGTACAGGTACACCTCCAATTGACTCAAATTATGTCAATTAGCCTATCAGAATCTTCTAAAGCCATGACATAATTTTCTGGAATTTTCCTAGCTGTTTAAAGGCACAGTCAAAGTAGTGTATGTAATCTTCTGACCCAATGGAATTGTGATATAGTGAATTATAAGTGAAATAATCTGTCTGTAAACAATTGTTGGAAAAATTACGTGTCATGCACAAAGTAGATGCCCTAACCGACTTGCCAAAACTATAGTTTGTTAACAAGAAATGTGTGGAGTTGTTGAAAAACAAGTTTTAATGACTCCAACCTAAGTGTATGTAAACTTCCGACTTCAACTGTATGTAAGGTCCCTCAGTCGAGCAGTGAATTTCAAACACAGATTCAACCAGAAAGACCAGGGAGGTTTTCCAATATCCCACAAAGACAGAGACCTATTGGTAGATGGGTAAAAAACAACTGACATTGAATATCCCTTTGAGCATGGTGAAGTTATTAATTACACTTTGGAAGTTGTATCAATACACCCAGTCACTACAAAGATACAGGCATCCTTCCTAACTTAGTTGCTGGACTTAGTGGACCCCACTCCACCACAGTCTTTGTCCGCCTCCTCAACCGCCTCCGTGGCCTCTTTCGAGCGGCGACCCTCGCCTCCGACCTCGGACAGGGGGCCCTAGCAATGGGTGAAGGACGACTCCGGCAGTACCTGAGTGACGGGCGATTCCGGCTGCTCCTGGCTGACGGACGGCTCTGGCAGCTCCTGACTGACGGACGCCTCTGGCAGCTCCTGGCTGACGGACGGCTCTGGCAGCTCCTGGCTGACAGATGGCTCTGGCAGCTCCTGGCTGACGGATGGCTCTGGCAGCTCCTGGTTGACGGACGGCTCAGGTAAGCTCCTGGCTGACGAGCAGCTCTGGCAGCTCCTGGCTGACGGACGGCTCTGGCAGCTCCTGGTTGACGGACGGCTTAGGTAAGCTCCTGGCTGACGAGCGGCTCTGACAGCTCCTGGCTGACGGGCGGCTCTGGCAGCTCCTGACTGACGGGCGGCTCTGGCAGCTCCTGACTGCCGGGCGGCTCTGGCAGCTCCTGACTGACGGGCGTCTCTGGCAGCTCCGGACAGACGGGCGACTCTGGCAGCTCCGGACAGACGGGCGACTCTGGCAGCTCCGGACAGACGGTCGACTCTGGCAGCTCAGGACAGACGGGCGACTCTGGCAGCTCAGGACAGAAGGGCGACTGGCAGCTCAGGACAGACGGGCGACTCTGGCAGCTCAGGACAGAAGGGCGACTCTGGCAGCTCAGGACAGAAGGGCGACTGGCAGCTCAGGACAGACGGGCGACTCTGGCAGCTCAGGACAGAAGGGCGACTCTGGCAGCTCAGGACAGAAGGGAGACTGGCAGCTCCGGACAGGAGGGAGACTCTGGAAGCTCCGGACAGGCGGGAGACTCTGGAGGGAGGAGATGGAGAGAGCCTGGTTCTTGGAGGAGGCACAGGATAGACCGGGCCGTGGAGGTGCACTAGAGGTCTCGAACTAAGGGCCTGCACAACCTGTCCTGGCTGGATGGTGATTTTACCCCGGCACGTATATAGATACTTTTGTACCTGTTTCCTCCAGGATCTTCACAATGTCCTTTGCTGTTGTACTGGGATTGATTTGCACTTTTCTCACCAAAGTACGTTCATCTCTAGGAGACAGAACGCATCTCCTTCCTGAGCGGTATGACAGCTGCGTCGTCCCATGGTGTTTATACTTGCGTACTATTGTTTGTTCAGATGAACGAGGTACCTTCAGGCGTTTGGAAATTTGGATGAACCAGACTTGTGGAGGTGTACAATTCTTTTTTTGAGGTCTTGGCTGATTTCTTTTGATTTTCCCATGATGTCAAGCAAAGAGGCACTGAGTTTGAAGGTAGGCCTTGAAATACATGTACAGGTACACCTCCAATTGACTCAAATTATGTCAATTAGCCTATCAGAATCTTCTAAAGCCATGACATAATTTTCTGGAATTTTCCTAGCTGTTTAAAGGCACAGTCAAAGTAGTGTATGTAATCTTCTGACCCAATGGAATTGTGATATAGTGAATTATAAGTGAAATAATCTGTCTGTAAACAATTGTTGGAAAAATTACGTGTCATGCACAAAGTAGATGCCCTAACCGACTTGCCAAAACTATAGTTTGTTAACAAGAAATGTGTGGAGTTGTTGAAAAACAAGTTTTAATGACTCCAACCTAAGTGTATGTAAACTTCCGACTTCAACTGTATGTAAGGTCCCTCAGTCGAGCAGTGAATTTCAAACACAGATTCAACCAGAAAGACCAGGGAGGTTTTCCAATATCCCACAAAGACAGAGACCTATTGGTAGATGGGTAAAAAACAACTGACATTGAATATCCCTTTGAGCATGGTGAAGTTATTAATTACACTTTGGAAGTTGTATCAATACACCCAGTCACTACAAAGATACAGGCATCCTTCCTAACTTAGTTGCTGGACTTAGTGGACCCCACTCCACCACAGTCTTTGTCCGCCTCCTCAACCGCCTCCGTGGCCTCTTTCGAGCGGCGACCCTCGCCTCCGACCTCGGACAGGGGGCCCTAGCAATGGGTGAAGGACGACTCCGGCAGTACCTGAGTGACGGGCGATTCCGGCAGCTCCTGGCTGACGGACGGCTCTGGCAGCTCCTGACTGACGGACGCCTCTGGCAGCTCCTGGCTGACGGACGGCTCTGGCAGCTCCTGGCTGACAGATGGCTCTGGCAGCTCCTGGCTGACGGATGGCTCTGGCAGCTCCTGGTTGACGGACGGCTCAGGTAAGCTCCTGGCTGACGAGCAGCTCTGGCAGCTCCTGGCTGACGGACGGCTCTGGCAGCTCCTGGTTGACGGACGGCTTAGGTAAGCTCCTGGCTGACGAGCGGCTCTGACAGCTCCTGGCTGACGGGCGGCTCTGGCAGCTCCTGACTGACGGGCGGCTCTGGCAGCTCCTGACTGCCGGGCGGCTCTGGCAGCTCCTGACTGACGGGCGTCTCTGGCAGCTCCGGACAGACGGGCGACTCTGGCAGCTCCGGACAGACGGGCGACTCTGGCAGCTCCGGACAGACGGTCGACTCTGGCAGCTCAGGACAGACGGGCGACTCTGGCAGCTCAGGACAGAAGGGCGACTGGCAGCTCAGGACAGACGGGCGACTCTGGCAGCTCAGGACAGAAGGGCGACTCTGGCAGCTCAGGACAGAAGGGCGACTGGCAGCTCAGGACAGACGGGCGACTCTGGCAGCTCAGGACAGAAGGGCGACTCTGGCAGCTCAGGACAGAAGGGAGACTGGCAGCTCCGGACAGGAGGGAGACTCTGGAAGCTCCGGACAGGCGGGAGACTCTGGAGGGAGGAGATGGAGAGAGCCTGGTTCTTGGAGGAGGCACAGGATAGACCGGGCCGTGGAGGTGCACTAGAGGTCTCGAACTAAGGGCCTGCACAACCTGTCCTGGCTGGATGGTGATTTTACCCCGGCACGTCCGGGGCGCAGGCACAGGACGCACTGGGCTGTGCAGACGCACTGGAGACACAGTGCGCAGGGCTGGCACAGGATATCATGGCCCGAGGAGATGCACTGGAGGTCTGGAGAGCAGGGCTGGCACCATCCGTCCTGGCTGGATCCTCACCCTAGCCCGGCAGATGCGGGGAGCTGGGATGTAGCGCACCGGGCTAAGAACGTGTACTGGAGACACTGTGCGCTCCACTGCATAACACGGTGCCTGACCAGTCCGATGCCTGCCATGGTAAGCACGTCTTGGAGATCTGTAGCGCCAAGCTGGCACAGCACGTGCAGGGCTAGGGAGGCGCACAGGAGGCCTGGTGCGTGGGGCTTGCACAGTCTTCACCAGACGGCTAGCACGCACCTCAGGACGAGTATGGAGAGCTGACTCAGGTGACATCAAATCCCAGACACGCTCCATCGGGCGGATGTCGTGCCTCATGCACCAACACAGCAACTCCCTCATTACTCTCTCCTCCAATCTCCCCATTAACTCCTTCACAGGGTCCCTTACCGTCCAGTATCTCTTCCCATGTCCATTTCTCCAGATAGCTCTGCTGCTCCTGGTTACCACGCTGCTTGGTCCTTTTGTGGTGGGTAGTTCTGTAACGGTTCTCCTCGTCATCTGAGGAAGAGTAGTCAAGATCGGACCAATGCGCAGTGTGGTATGTGTCCATGTTAATATTTAATAAATCAACTGAACACTGAATAACAAAACAACAAAGAGAGTGAACGAAACAGTAAGGTGCAAACACACAAAACAAAAAACAGGAAATAACTACCCACAACTCAAGTGGGACAAACAGGTTGCCTAAGTATGGTTCTCGTTGTCTCTGTTTGAGAACCATACTTAGGCAGCCTGTTTTTCCCACTTGAGTTGTGGGTAGTTATTTCCTGATGGGTGAAAGAAAAACATATATATAATCAATTTTTAATTCAGGAATAAGTCAAGGGGTATGAATACTTTCTGAAGGCTTTGGATGTCTCTTAGAGAAAATAATGACCGGAGTGATCTAGTAGAGATAATATTAGGGATAATTGGGTGTCTGGTATTAGGCCTAGGTGGTATAAAGACGAGAGAAATTAGTATCTAGGGTTGATAGTAGCCATCTGATTTTCAGGGTTAAATTGGTATTATGGGCCCTACAGCAGGGTGCAACATTACAGAACGTTCGGTGAGATACTGTATGTACTCGGTAGAACAGATATGAAGCTTTCCTGTTGTAGAGTTGGAAATTGGGTCAACTCAATTCATGTTATTTTTATCTGCAGCATTCTGAACGTTGGAATATCAATCTCTTGTATAGAGCTTTTTTCAGGGTTACATGGAAGTTTGGAATCCATCTGGGGATGAGCCTCTCCATACAGTTGTGCCTCAGCCAGCCTTTCGCCAAATACAATTCTTGAGGTGGAGTAACTCTGCAGGATCACAGTCGAACCAGGGGCTGAACTTGTTTTTAATTCTCATTTTCTTTATGGGGGTGTGTTTGTCAACAATACTACTGAATTTTTTTTTATTTAAATAAGGTCCAAGCGACTTCAACAGAGGGGATCAAACTGATTCTATATCATTTTACAGAGGCCAGTTCATGAAGGAAGGCTTGCTCATTAAAGTTTTTTAGCAAGCGTCTATGACAAATCAGGACAGGTTGTTTCACTGAGCAGCCATTACGAACACAGGCTGTTAAACAGTGATCACTAAGGTCATTACTGAAAACACCAGACTGATACCTATCAGGATTATTTGTGAGGATAACATTGAGCAGAGTAGCCTTTTCTGGGTGTTTTGAGTCATACCTTGTGGGATTTGTAATAATCTGAGAAAGATTTAGGGAGTCCCATTGCTTTAGGACTTGGTCAGGTGGTTTAAGCATGTCCCAGTTTAGGTCACCTAGCAGGACAAATTCAGACTTAGTGTAAGGGGCCAGGAGAGAGCTTAGGGAAGGTAGGGTACAGGCCGGTGCTGATGGAGGACAATAGCACCCAGTAACAGTCAACAAAGAGCTATTTGAAAGTGTAATGCTTAAAACCAGCTAATCAAATTGTTTGGGGACAGACTTGATGGAGACACCGAGCACTGAAGGTGATCCTTGGTGAAGATTGCCACTCCCCCACCTTTGGAAGATATGTCTTGCTGAAAAAGGTAATAACCAGAAAGGTTAACATCAGTATTCAAAACACTCTTCCTTAACCACGTCTCAATAATGACCAACTCATCTGGATTGGAGCTGTGAACCCACACTTTCAATTTATCCATTTTAGGTAATAAGCTTCTAGTGTTAACGTGCAGAAAACCCAGGCTTTTACGAGAGCAGTATGGGGTTGTGTGGGCAAGCAGTTTGCTGATGTCAAATTTGTGAACAGAGCGCCCCATGGAGGTGTTGGTGTTATGTTATGGGCAGGCATAAGCTACGGACAACAAACACAATTGCATTTTATCGATGGAAATTTGAATACACAGAGATACTGGGACGAGATCCTGAGGTCCATTGTTATGCCATTCATTCGCCACGATCACCTCATGTTTCAGCATGATAATGCACGGCCCCATGTCGCAAGGATGGCTGTCCCTCACTACATATCTGTCGCCAAACTCACTGGCTTCAGGTAATCTATAAGTCTTTGCTAGGTAAAGCCCTGCCTTATCTCAGCTCACTGGTCACCATAGCAACACCCACCCGTAGCACACGCTCCAGCAGGTACTGCATATTGCACTGGTCATCCCCAAAGCCAACACTTCCTTTGGCCGCTTTTCCTTACAGTTCTCTGCCAATGACTGGAACGAATTACAAAAATCTCTGAAGCTGGAGACTTATATCTCCCTCTCTAACTTTAAGGATCAGCTGTCAGAGCAGCTTACCAATCACTGTATCTGTACACAGCCAATCTGTATATAGCACACCCAACTACCTCATCCCCATCCCTATTACTTACCCTCTTGCTCTTTTGCACCCCAGTATCTCTACTTGCACATCTTCATCTGCACATCTATCACTCCAGTATTAATGCTAAATTGTAATTATTTTCACCTCTATGGCCTATTTATTGCCTACCTCCTTACTCTTCTACGTTTGCACACACTGTACATGAATTTTTCTATTTTTCTTTTATTTTGTGTTATTGACTGTACGTTTGTTTATGTGTAACTCTGTTGTTGTTTTTGTCACACTGCTTTGATTTATCTTGGTCAGGTCACAGTTGTAAATGAGAACTTGTTCTCAACTGCCCTACCTGGTTAAATATAGGTGAAATAAAATAAATAAAAATGATTTGTACATAATTCCTGGAAGCTCAAAATGTCCCAGTTCTTCCATGGCCTGCATACTCACCAAACACCCATTGAGCATGTTTGGGATGCTCTGGATTGATGTGTCTGACAGAGTGTTCCAGTTCCCACCAATAGCCAGCAATTTCTCACCGCCATTGAAGAGGAGTGGGACAACATTCCACAGGCCACAATCAACAGCCTGATCAGCTTTATGCAAAGGAATTCTGTTGTGCTGCATGAGGCAAATGGTGGTCACACCAAATATTGACTGTTTTTCTGATCCACGCCCCTACCTTTTTTTAAAGTTATCTGTGACCAACAGATGCGTATCTGTATTCCCAGTCATGTGAAATCCAAAGATTAGGGTCTAATGACTGATTTCGTTATATAAACTGTAACTCAGTAAAATAATAGAAATTGTTGCATGTTGTGTTTATATTTTTGTTCAGTGTAGTAAATACATAATTTGTCCAGATCAATGTGTCTTATGTGGTGAGTAAGGAGGCTAGCCTGACCTGGCGGCTAGCTGCACTAATGACCCAGCAGGCCCTGATGCTGTGTATGTGTGTGTGTGTCTGACTGCGAGGAGGTTCCCTTGAGGGTCCACTGCTACCAACTAAAGACGAAAGGACCTCGAACGTGGCCTGACCACGACCTCAATCATCGAGAGAGAGAGAGAGTAAGAGAGAGAGAGAGAGACTGTACTGCATCCCCTTTGTAAATTGCAAAGCCTCTTCATTAAGTGAACAGAGGTCCTCTGGCTCGGAATGATGACACTTAAACACCATCTCCATTCCCCACTGCACTGTGACGCATTTCCCTGTGTCTGCATTGAGCGTGGGTGTCAGTGCAGATATGAGGCTTTTCACGCTGGCAGGCAGGCAGAGTGATGCAGTGGATGACACACCACCAGACATGACATTTGGATCCGTTTCTGGGTCCTGCTCACACAGGCACAGGTACAATGTGCCGCCATTGCTCCTGTGTCTAAACCCATGTAGGAGAGCCAGTGTTATGTGAATGATAGAGTGCTGTGTTATGCTGAGTTTCTGACACATGTATTATTAGTCATTTATGACCGTGAGACTCCATCTGCTCGCTCCTGTTGTAAAGCTAAGCTTGCCAGGGACAAATGTGCACAGAAGTTACAGGAGAGATCGGTAGGTGTTCTCAAAAGGTATAGCCTACTATTAATTCTTTGCATGTGAAGTGATTGACTATACAGAGATAGTAGTAAAACAAAACTCCCATTTATAATATATGTATAATAAGGAGCATGGAGCTAAACCAGGACTGTGGGGAATGTGTTGCAGGCACAGGCAGTGTATAGTAAAGGACAGAATGCTGGTACACTCTTAGAAAAAAGGGTCCCAAAAGGCTTCTTTGGCTTTCCCCATAGGAGAACCCTTTTGGGTTCCATGCAGAATGGTTTTGTCTAGAAGGGATACAGCTTTAGTCAAAATTGACTTTTCGTAGAAAGTTTAGGAGAACTTGCGCAGCAAGGAGAATTAACGTAGCAGGTTAGGAGAACTAGGTTAAGGTTAGGAAAAGTGTTAGGGTCAGGGTTGATGCCAAATTTGACAAAAATGTTATCTCATCTAGACATCACCATGAAGAACCCTCTGGGGGAAGTGTTCTACATGGATCCAAAATGGGTTTTTCAAAGGGTTCTCCTAGCCAAAGAACCCTTTAATGCTCTAGATAGAACTTTTTTTCAAAGAGTGTAGGCCTATATCATATTCTTCCAAGCAAGCACTCTAGGCTAAGGCAAGCACAGCTTCAGTGGACAATGCTTTGCAGCATGCTGTGAAGCATGCGGTGCTATCACTACCCTCCTGGGTAGTTTATCACTACCCTCCTGGGTAGTGATAGGAGGATAGTTTTCATTGAAAGGCAGTGAGTGTCTCTGGCAATTACCTGATTAGTGAGAGAAGCTTTAAAAATGGACGTGCTGCACAGATGCCTGTTTGTGGTCCCAAACAAAGTTCTTTGAGTGTAAAGCTTTTTTTTTATTTAACTAGGCAAGTCAGTTAAGGACAAATTATTATTCACAATGACGGCCTACTGGGCTTGCAGTGGGTTAACCGCCTTGTTCAGGGGCAGAACGATTACTGGCCCAATGCTCTAACCACTAGGCTACCTGCCACTACTAATTTTGCTTACTGTGTATATGTGTATATTTAGGTGCAGGAGCTCCACTATACTTTTTAACTAGCATTCTATAAGAGGAACAGGAACTCAAGCAGTAGAACATTTGAGGTGCCAGTACTCTGCTCAGGTGAGCTCCTGCCCAAGTCAAGCACTGAGAAAGAGAGAAGGGAGAGTGAGAGAGAGCATGCATGAAGGCAGACAGACACCATGTGTCCTTCTAAATTATGCTGGGGGAAGAAACCGTCTTTCTCTCACACCCACTCACATGCTGCAACATACACACATGCACTAAACAAAAGGCTACACACACCCCTCCCCTGCACGTTTCTGCTTTCACGTATTTGTGCAGTAGACGCATCATTGACAGCCCCGAGTTCCTTATGATGAAATACCAGTGTTGTCAATAGACAGGTTATCAATTCTTAATGTTATCTGTCATCTATCTAGCCAAGGCGAGACGCAAGACCACAATATCCGAGGCAACCCTTTGAACCGGCGTTTCTCGCTAAATCGTCAGGTTTGCCCAAGTCAAAAGCCCCCCGAGGTCGGGGAAATCGTGCGTTTTCACTCCACACCAAAGCTGCACCAGCGCTACTAAACAATTTCTTCGGGATCGCTCGGTGAGAAACGTGAGCAGAAAGAAGAATGTGAAACGGACTGAGTTGCTGTGAGAAACATTGAAGGTCGGGGGAAAGAGAAGATATTGGATTTTATTAGGAATTTTCCCATTTATCAAATTAAGGTGAGAAAACTCTGTGTACTATTTATTCCATGAAACGTGCATTGTCAATGTTTTTTTATAGACGCGATGCAGTCGATTTGACAGTAAATGACTGAGGGAGCTACTGTGCGCAATTCGAGTACAGTAATAGTTTTATTATATGAACAGTTTTACAATCACACCTATTCCTCGTGCTACCTGTCATCAATCGACTTTTGCTGATTTTCTATTTGTTATTTGCATGTATACATTAGGCTAATAGATATAGCCTAGGTGAGTTTTTGACTTTATTATTCTCCTACACGGATGTTATGCTTTACATTTCTTCATGGATTTAAAAAAAAACGTAATATTGTGATATGCATAGCCTAAGCTTTAATTGTTGCTCTCTCTGAGTGTATGTGAATCAATCATCATCCATGATCATGCTATTTTCAACCATGTGTTGTTATAGTCCTAACTAGTGATTCATATGTAATGCGATTCCCGTATTGATTTGAGGTATCCTAGGCTATTGCCTATATTCATATACCAGGCAGCACGTTTTGTCGTTGTGCCATAAACCGCCCGTTATGTTTTGGATGGCTGACAATTTGCACACATTAAAATATAAAAAATCAATGCCGCAGTTTTATCTCTGAATTTTCTCAATTGATAGCTTGCACCACCCGTTCTATGACACGCATAGGATCTAATGTCTGCACACATACATTTGGAACCATTTTTATTGTTGCACCAACTATATGTTAATGTCTTCCTGTGTTTTCCTGTCTCTCTGTCTGTCTGTCTGTCTGTCTGTCTCTGCCTACTGATCTACGAAGTTAATAATCAGTTAGGCAGTATTACTGTAGTACTTAATTAGTGTATTTTGGACCATTGAGCTGGCTTAATCCTCTTTATCAGTCTAATCCTGCCTCTTATTAAACCAAGTGTCAAATTGCAGAGTAACAGTGTACCTCAACACACTGGTATGTTGTAGGTGCACTCTTAGAAAAAAGGGTTCCAAACAGGTCCCCATAGGATAACACAGGTAGAACCATTTCTTGGTTCCAGGTAGAACCCTTTTGGGTTCCATGTAGAACCATCTGTGGAACCCGAAAGGGTGCTATCTGGAACCAAAAAGGGTTATTCTAAGGGTTCTCCTTTGGGGACAGCCAAAGAACCCTTTCAGGTTCTAGATAGCACCTTTTTTTCTAAGAGTGTGGTGGAACATCACAGGGGCCAAGCTCCTACCCCACAAGCATTTCTCTACACCCACAATAACATCTGCTAAACACGTGTATGTGACAAATTAAATTTGATTTGCTTCCAGTTCGAGCTATAAGACTGCTAAATAGTTTGTTAAATAGTTAACCAATAGCTACCCGGAATATCTGCATTGACCCTTTTTGGACTAATCTCTTTTGACCCATCACATATGCAGCTGTTATCTATCCCGTTGCCTAGTCACTTTATCCCTACCTATATGTACATATCTACCTCAATTACCTTGTGCCCCTGCACATCGACTCGGTACTGGTACTCTGTGTATATAGCCAGGTTATTGTTACTCATTGAGAATGTATTCCTTGTGTTATTCGTTTTTTTAAATTATGTTCCTTGTTGTTATTATTAGTATATCTATTTTTACTTTTTATTTAATTTTTTAAAAATTTATTTTCTCTCTGCATTGTTGGGAAGAGCCCGTAAATAAGCATTTCACTGTTGGTCTACACCTGTTGTTACGAAGCATGTGTCAAATAAAAGTTGATTTGAACTGTCCCCAAAACATATGTTTAACAATACTTTAAAATCAAACATAATTTACATTCTTTCCTTTCTGTCTAATAAGGTGTTGGAAACCCTGATTTCAGCCTCCAAAAGGCGTCCCCACCTTTGTGTAGAAAGTGTTGTTTTTCTCTTGAGCAAGGCCAGCATTGCCCACAGCACTCCACACAGTGTGGAGGACGTGTGAAAATGACTCGCTTTCTGTCCTAGACTGAGGGACCATCTTCACTCCCACTTGAGTGCAACAATAGACCCAGTGAGGATGGCCATGTTCTAATCCACCCTGTTTAATTAAAAAGACTCCCCATTCAAACCCTCTCGCTGGCTGTCAAGCTGGTTCTCTGACCACAGACATAGACAGACCTCAGCTTGTTTAAGACACTCCCTCCCTTTCCATTCTCCCCAACCCTTTCAACACACTCAACCATTTTTATTGCTGCACTAACTACACTATATAAACAAAAGTACAGCTCCTTCGGAAAGGATTCAGACCCCTGGACTTTTTCCACATTTTGTTACGTTACAACCTTATTCTAAACTGGATTCAATTGTTATTTTTCCTCATCAATCTAGACAAAATACCAAATAATGACAAAGCAAAAACAGGTTTTTAGAAATTCTTGCTAATTTGTTGAAAATAAAAACTTTGATAATACATTTACATAAGTCTTCAGACCCTTTACTCAGTACTTTGTTGAAGCACCTCTGGCAGCAATTACAGCATTGAGTCTTCTTGGGTATGACGCTACAAGCTTGGCACACCTATGTTTGAGGAGTTTATCCCATTCTTCTCTGCAGATTCTCTCAAGCTCTGTCAGGTTGGATGGGGAGCGTTGCTGCACAGCTATTTTCAGGTCTCTCCAGAGATGTTCGATCAGGTTCAAGTCCGGGCTCTGACTGGGCCACTCAAGGACATTCAGAGACTTGTCCCAAAGCCACTCCTGTGTTGTCTTGGTTGTGTGCTTAGGGTCGTTGTCCTGTTGGAAGGTGAACCTTCGCCGCAGTCTGAGCGTTCTGGAGCAGGTTTTCATCAAGGATCGCTCTGTAATTTTCTCTGTTCATCTTTGCCTCGATCCTGACTTGTCTCCCAGTCCCTGCCCCTGCAAAACATCCCCACAGCATGATGCTGCCACCACCATGTTTCACTGTAGGGATGGTGCCAGGTTTCATCCAGACGTGACGCTTGGCATTTAGGACAAACAGTTCCATCTTGGTTTCATCAGACCAGAGAATCTTGTTTCTCATGGTCTGAGAGTCTTTAGGTGTCTTTTGGCAAACTCCAAGCAGTTTGTGATGTGCCTTTTACCAAGTAGTGGCTTCCGTCTGGCCACTCTACCATAAACACCTGATTGGTGGAGTGCTGCAGAGATTGTTGACATTCTGAAAGGTTCTCCCATTTCCACAGAGAAACTCTAAAGCTCTCGGGTTCTTGGTCACCTCCCTGACCAAGGCCCTTCTTTCCCCTGATTGGTCAGTTTGGCCAGCTCTAGGAAGAGTCATGGTGGTTCCAAACTTCTTCCATTTAAAAAGGATGGAGGCCACTGTGTTGTTGGGGACCTTCAATGCTGCAGAATATTTTTGGTACCCTTCCCTAAATCTGTGCCTCGACCCAATCCTGTCTTGGAGCTCTATGGACAATTCCTTCAACTTCATGGCTTGGTTTTTGCACTGACATGCACTGCCAACTGTGGGACCTTATATAGACAGGTGTGTGCCTTTCCAAATCATGTCCAATCAATTGAATTTACCACAGGTGGACTCCAATCAAGTTGTAGAAACATCTCAAGGTATTTATGTTTTGTATTTTTAAGGCATTTGCAAAGATTTCTAAACTTATTTTCGCTTTGTCGTCATGGGGTATTGTGTGTAGATGGCTGAGGATTTTAAAAAACGGAATCCACGTTTGAATAAGGCTGTAACGTAACAAAATGTGGAACAAGTCAAAGGGTCTGAATATTTTCCAAGGGCACTGTATATGGACACCCCTTCAAATGAGTGGATTCAGCTATTTCAGCCACACCCATTGCCCTGTATAAAAAATTGAGCACACAGCCATGCAATCTCCATAAACAAACACTGGCAGTAGATTGGCTTTACTGAAGAGCTTAGTGACTTAACGTGGCACCATCATAGGATGCCACCTTTCCAACAAGTCAGTTAGTAAAATTTCTGCTCTGCCAGAGCTGCCCCTGTCAACTGTAAGTGCTGTTATTGTGACATAGAAACGTCTAGGAGCAACAACAGCTCAGCCGCGAAGTGGTAAGCCACACAAGCTCACTGAACGGGACCACTGAGTGCTGAAGTGCGTAGTGCGTAAAAATCATCTGTTCTCGGTTGCAACCCTAACTACCGAGTTCCAAACTGCCTCTGGAAGCAACATCAGTACAATAACTATTAGTCGGGAGCTTCATGAAATGGGTTTCCATGGCCGAGCAGCCGCACACAAGCCTAATATCACCATGCACAATGCCAAGCGTTGGCTGGAGTGGTGTAAAGCTCACCGCCATTGGACTCCGGAGCAGTGGAAATGTGTTTTCTGGAGTGATGAATCACGATTCACAATCTGGCAGTCCGACGGACAAATCTGGGCTTGGCGGATGCCAGGAGAACACTACCTGCCCCAATGCGCAGTGCCAACTTTAAAGTTTGGTGGAGGACGAATAATGGTCTGGGGCGGTTTTTCATGGTTCGAGTTAGGCCCGTTAGTTCCAGTTAAAGGAAATCTTAACGCTACAGCACACAATGACATTCTAGATGATTCAAATCAAATCAAACTGTATTTGTCTCATGTGCAGAATACAACAGGTGTAGGTGTCACCTTACCGTGAAATGCTTACTTACAAGCCCTTAACCAACAGTGCAGTTCAAGAAAGAGTTAAGAAAATATTTACCAAATAAACTAAAGTAAAAAAATTTTAAAATGTAACACAATAAAATATCAATAATGAGGCTATATACAGGGGGGTACCGGTACCGAGTCAATGTGCGGGGGTACAGGTTAGTCGAGGTACGAGGTAACTGACTATGCATAGATAATAGACAGTGAGTAGGAGCAGTGTAAAAAACTAATTGGTGGGTGGTAGAAGCTGTTAAGGAGCCTTTTGGTCCTAGACTTGGTGCTCCGGTACCGCTTGCCATGCGGTAGCAGAGAGAACAGTCTGTGACTTGGGTGACTGGAGTCTGACAATTTTTGGGTCTTTCCTCTGACACCGCCTAGTACATAGGTACTGGATGGCAGAAAGCTTGGCCCCAGTGATGTACTGGGCTGTACGCACTACCCTCTGTAGTGCCTTACGGTCAGATGCCGAGCAGTTGCCATACCAGACATTGATGCAACCTGTCAGGATGCTCTCTAAGGTGCAGCTGTATAACTTTTTGAGGATCTGGGGACTCATGCCATATCTTTTCAGTCTCCTGAGGGGGAAAAGTTGTTGTCGTGCCCTCTTCACGACTGCTTTGGTGTGTTTGGACCATGATAGTTCGTTGGTGATGTAGACCCCAAGGAACTCGAAACTCTCGACACTGATGAAGCCGATGAGTGAGGGCATTGGATGAATCCCGGAACAAATTCCAGTCTGTTCTAGCATAACAGTCCTGTAGCATAGCATCCAAATCATCTGACCACTTCCGTATTGAGATAAGTCACTGGTACTTCCTGCTTTTGATTGTAAGCAGGAATCAGGAGGATAGAATTATGGTCAGATGTACCAAATGGAGGGCTGGGGAGAGCTTTGTACGTATCTCTGTGTGTGGAGTAAAGATAAAGTCTCACGTTTTTTTCCCCTCTGGTTGCACATGTGACATGCTGGTTGAAATGAGGAAAAACAGATTTACGTTTGCCTGCATTAAAGATGAGAACTCTCTTGGTAGATAGTGTGGTCTACAGCTTATTATAAGGTACTCTACCTCAGGCGAGCAATACCTTGAGACTTCTTTAATATTAGACATTACACACCAGCTGTTATTGACAAATAGACACACACCCCCGCCCCTCGTTTTACTAGGCATAGCTTCTCTGTCCTGCCGATGCATGGAAAATCCTTCCAGCTCCATGTTATCCATGTCGTCGTTTATCCACAACTCTGTGAAACATAAGATATTACAGTTTTTAATGTCCCGTTGGTAGGATAATCTTAATCGTAGATCATCCATTTTATTTTCCAATGATTGCACTTTGGCCAATAGAACGGATGGCACTCGTCTACGAATTCTCAGAAAGCAGCCCGACCTCTGCCCCCTTTTTCTCAGTCTTTTATTCACGCACATGACAGGGACTTGGGACTGGTCTCGAGAAAGCAGTATATCCTTTGCGTCGGACTCGTTAAAGAAAAAATCTTCTTCCAGTTTGAGGTGAGTAATTGCTGTCCTGATATCCATAAGTTATATTTGATAACAGGAGATGGTAGCAGCAACATTATGTACAAAATAAGTAGAAAAAGAAGTGAACAATGTGAAAAAACGAACAAAAAAGCACAGTTGGTTAGGAGCCCGTAAAACGGCAGCCATCCCCTCCAGCGCCATTCTGAACATTCTGAACAATTCTGTGCTTCCAACATTGTGGAAACAGTTGGCAACAGTTTAGGGAAGGCCCTTTCCTGTTTCAGCATGACAATGCCCCGTGCACAAAGCGAGTTCCATGCAGAAATGGTTTGTCGAGATCGGTGTGTAAGAACTTGACTGGCCTGCACAGAGCCCTGACATCAACCCCATCGAACACCTTTGGGATGAATTGGAACGCCGACTGCGAGCCAGGCCTAATCACCCAGGCCTAGTTTCCAACCTCTCTAATGCTCTTGTGGCTGAATGTAAGAAAGTCCCTGCTGAAATGTTCCTACATCTAGTGGAAAGCCTTCCCAGAAGAGTGGATGCTGTTATAGCAGCAAAGGTGGGAACAACTCCATATTAATGCCCATGATTTTGGAATGAAATGTTCGATGAGCAGGTGTCCACATACTTTTGGTCATGTATTTTTATGTCTGTCTGTCTGTCTGTCTGTCTGTCTGTCTGTCTGTCTGTCTCTACCTAATGATCTATGAAGTTAATAATCAATTAAGTAGTATTACTAGTGATGCATCGAAATTACATTTTTGGCCAATACCGATATCCAATATTTTCTTTGCCAAAATAAAATGATACCGATAACCGATATTTAACATTTTAGCACCCTTTTAAGCATGGATGCAGTGGTCTAAGGCACTGCATCTCAGTGCAAGAGGCGTCACTACAGTCCCTGGTGCAAATCCAGGCTGTATCACATCCGGCCGTGATTGGGAGTCCCATAGGGCAGCGCACAATTGGCCCAGAGTCTTTGGCTTGGTTTGGTTTGGCTTGGATAGGCCATCATTGTAAATAAGAATTTGTTCTTAACTGACTTGCCTAGTTAAATGAAGGTTACACACACACACACACACACACACACACACACACACACACACACACACACACACACACACCACTGACCAGCAAAGGACTTGCATTTTTCTTACACAAGCAAAGGGCTTGCATTTTTTCTACACAAGCAAACAACTTGTGTTTTTTGCACAAGCAAAGGACTTGCATTTTATCTACACAAGCAAATGACTTGCATTTTCCCTACACAAGCAAAGGACTTGCATTTTCCCTACTCAAACAAGGACTTGCATTTTCCCTACACAAGCAAATGACTTGCATTTTCCCTACACAAGCAAAGGACTTGCATTTTATCTACACAAGCAAATTACTTGCATTTTCCCTACACAAACAAGGACTTGCATTTTATCTACACAAGCAAATGACTTGCATTTTCCCTACACAAGCAAAGGACTTGCATTTTCCCTACAGAAACAAAGGACTTGCATTTTCCCTACACAAGCAAAGGACTTGCATTTTATCTACACAAGCAAATGACTTGCATTTTCCCTACACAAACAAGGACTTGCATTTTATCTACACAAGCAAAGGACTTGCATTTTCCCTACACAAGCAAAGGACTTGCATTTTCCCTACACAAGCAAAGGACTTGCATTTTCCCTACACAAACAAAGGACTTGCATTTTCCCTACACAAGCAAAGGACTTGCATTTTCCCTACACAAACAAAGGACTTGCATTTTCCCTACACAAGCAAAGGACTTGCATTTTCCCTACACAAACAAAGGACTTGCATTTTCCCTACACAAGCAAAGGACTTGCATTTTCCCTACACAAACAAAGGACTTGCATTTTCCCTACACAAGCAAAGGACTTGCATTTTCCCTACACAAGCAAAGGACTTGCATTTTCCCTACACAAGCGAAGGAGCATCTACATATTTTCAAGGAAGCACTTTCTTTGGGACTACATAACATATTCATACACCATTCATAATTGATGTCTACACTGTACATAATGCTACATTCTGTCAATTGCAAGTTTGTATGTCACTGCATACCCAATTCAATCCGTAGATTAGCGTTTGTAAATGTGCAGTGCTTATTTAAACAATAAAGCACGAGGGGTATACCACAGGTATGACACAAAATAACTTTTTACTGTTCTAATTACGTTGGTACCCAGTTTATAATGGCCTTGGGTGTTTTTGGTATATGGCCAATATACCACAGCTAAAGGCTGTATCCAGGCACTCCGCGTTGCGTCGTGCTTAAGAACAGCCCTTAGCCATGGTATATTGGTCATATACCACTTCTTATACCACTGCTTATACCACTGCTTTCAGCCAATCAGCATCCAGAGCTCGAACCACCCGGTTTATTTTAGTGTTATAAATTACTCATAAATGTATTATATAGCCCTTATTCAGTGGCTTTAAAAAAAGACCATTGCCCAGGAGCTGTAATCACCATAAAACCATCACATTTCCATATTCCATTTAGATAAATTGATGGGGTTATATTTAAAAATATTTCGTATTTGGTTTTCCAATTTTGATCCTTAAATATCAACGTCAGTCAGATCTTTTCAGGCCTCAAAGTGGTCTTATGTCAAGAAGACTCTATGTCCCACGCCATGTACTGGAGGCTCCTGAGTGGCGCAGCAGTCTAAGGCACTGCATCTCAGTGCTAGAGGCATCACTAGAGACCCTGGTTTGATTCCAGGCTGTATCACAACCAGCCGTGAGTGAGTGTCCGATAGAGCGGCAAACAATTGGCCCAGCGTCGTCGTTAGGGTTTGGCAGGGGTAGGCCGTCATTGTAAATAAGAATTTGTTCCCATCTGACTTGCCTAGTTAAATAAAGGCTAAGAAAAACAAAATAAGAAGATATGTCTCAATATTCCACAACATATGGTGGAATAACTACAACTACTTCCACAACTACATTACACTGCTGTTGAGGTTTGAAAACTTTGTGTTATCACTTTATTGAATCAATACACTCTCTATGGCCTTATGTTTTGTGAATATTCCCATACTGGATGAGAAAATGAGAAAATCACTATAATTATTTTGCTATTCATCAGTACCCACATCGAGATGGGTATTAGCAACAATGCGTTTCCAAACAGATGTAGCACCTGAAGTTATCTCCTGCTGGTTAGCATGAATAGCAGCTAGCAGAGAAGCTTAACAGTTTGAGCTACAGTACCAGTAGAGAGAGCTTGTTCCAGGCATGGCTTCTCACCTGTATGCTCGGGGTGCCAGGGAGGCTGGCTGTGTGTGTGGTTGGGCCAAAGTCAGCACTAGTTACTTTGGCATTATCCTCTCCATAGGTATGGGTCAGTCCCATAATAGCCCTATCAAGATATGTGTGGGCTATAATAATGAATCAACCACTTTCAATGTGTGTCCTCTCACTGGCAAATTTGGTTTATACAAGTAGGCTCCCAAATGGCACAGCGGTCTAAGGCACTGCATCTCAGTGCAAGAGGCGTCACTACAGTCCCTGGTTTGAATCTGTGATTGGGAGTCCCATAGGTCGGCACACAATTGGCCCAGTGTCGTCCGGGTTTGGCCGGGGTAGGCCTTCATTGTAAATAAGAATTTGTTCTTAATTGACTTGCCTAGTTAAATAAAGGTTACATTTAATAATAATAATTACCTGTAAGCCATATGCTCAAGCAATGAATATAGATTATTGTCTGATCCTTGAAGGCTGCTGATTATCCTGTTGGTTTTGGGATTTTAACCAGTGACTGATTTATATCTGGAACAAGGTGTGTGCACTCTCCAGCTGACCAGTAAGATTAATTGATCAATAAATACCAGACAGAAACAAAAAACCAGCAATACTCCGGAACTTACAGGCTTGAGTTGTACACCCCAGGAGTTTTGACATGTCATCCATTATCACGAACATTAACACGTTTTACCATTTACCATCAGGATCATCTGTTTTCCATTTTAATGGATTAAATAAATACATACATTAATAAATAAATACATACATTAATAAATAAATACATACATTAATAAATAAATACATACATTTATAAATAAATACATACATTAATAAATAAATACATACATTAATAAATAAATACATACATTAATAAATAAATACATGTCAAAAAATGTTCATATTAAAATAGAAAAGAGATGTCCCTGAGCTCATTCAGTACTATTATTGTATTAGAACTTCAACTATGCGTTCTTTCAGGTTTGTCCACAGACGTCACAATGATGACTACAAGAGACCCAAAGCCCAAGAAGACACAACCCAAAGACAGCTTGACGTTGTTGCCCTGCTTCTATTTTGTAGAGGTGAGTAGATATATAAACATTATGATAATTGCATATTTTGAGGAACTGTGTTATTTAACATGTTACGGTGATAATCTTTGGTTGTATCTGAATGAATGAGTGTGTGAATGAATGAATGAACTCGCAAACACCAGATATTTGTCTTGTGCTTTGCCTTTCTCTTGGGTGGATGATTATGAATCAGCTGAAGTGAGAGAAAACAAATCTGGATGACCTGTAGCTGAGGATGAGCTGCTTTCGTATCATTTCAGCTCACGTCTTTTAAACAGTCTGAGCCTCATTCATAGACATTGAATTAGTAACTATCTATATGCAACCATTGTAGATGCGTCCCAGTAGTCTTAAATTACCTTGTTTTCTATCCTTCATTACCTCTGATCTGATAGGACTTCATAGGGAAGGTTGTGGCCACATAGAGACTATGTAAACAGATGAAAACGAATACGCATTCATGATGGTCCGTGTTTGTTTGTCAATTGTTCAACTCATCTCAACTACTTTCAGACAAGTTGCATACGCAAAGAGCGAGAGGCAGAAGTTCTGTATAGTATATTCACGGTTAGGGTTAATAGTAGCTAATAAAGGGACAAGTCTGACAACAACCTTTGACATACACTTCAACGTCCTGTTTCCCAGCTGCCCATTGTGGCTTCTTTTATGGTGTCGCTCTACTTCTTGGAGCTGACGGACCTGCTCCACCCGGCCCAGGTGGGTTTCCGTTGCCATGACCGCACGCTGAGCATGCCCTACGTGGACGGTGGAGACGAGCTCATCCCTCTACTCATGCTGCTCAGCCTGGCCTTTGCTGGGCCGGCCGCCTCGGTGAGGACACCCCTCTAAACACACTTGCACGAGTGCAGGCACACACACACACACGCACGCACGCACGAGAAGCCCTATAAACATACCCACGTTTGGCCTATGTCAGTGTTTCCCTCAAGTACCCCCAACAGCACACATTTTTGTTGTAGCCCTGGACTAAAAAACCTGATTTAACTTGTCAAGGGTTTGATGATTAGTTGACAAGTACAATTTAGTGTGCTTGTCTGGGGCCACAACAACAATATGTACCATTGGGGTTACTGGAGGACTGGAGGTAGGAAACAATGGCCTATGTGATACACTCTATGTATAATGAAGCCATTATACACTCAAACTGCATGTACTCATGCCATAAAAACTCAATAGTGTAGAATGTGTGAAGGCATTGAAACCGGCGGTAGAAAGCCTAGTGGTTAAGAGCGTTGGGTCAGTAACCGAAAGGTTGCTGGTTCGGATCACTGAGCTGACTAGGTGCAAAATCTGTCAATGTGCCCTTTAGCAAGGCACTTAACCCTAATTACTCATGTAAGTTGCTCTAGAGTGTCTGCTAAATGGCTGAAATGTAAACCGTTCAAACTACACCATAATATAGTTGTGAATATGCATATAGGCCTACATTCAAATTAGACCACAGAACATGAGACAGACATTTCTCAAAACCACAAACCAAATATTGTTTTCTCAAATAGCCCATTCTCTCTAGGGTTGAGCATGATTGTCAAGTAGAAATGTGTCGACTAGTACGTGGTCATTAAATGTTTCTATATCTCTGACTGTGTGTTGTCATCTGGTCAGATAATGATAGGGGAGGGCCTGGTCTACTGCATGCAGTCACACTTTAAGATCCGCCCTGGGGTGGAGGGCAGCATCAACGCCGGCGGGTGCAACTTTAACTCCTTCCTACGGCGAACGGTGCGCTTCGTAGGTATGGTTCCACTCAGTGTCAAATGAATGTGGCCTGTTCCTGGATTTCTCCAGTGTGACAATGACTCACTCTTTCTTTATTTCCTCCTCGTCTTCACTGTTCTCCCTCTCCCCAACTCACTGCTTTCCCTCTCCCCATGTCACTGCTTTCCCTCTCTCCCCATGTCACTGCTTTCCCTCTCCCCATGTCACTGTTCTCCCTCTCCCATGTCACTGCTTTCGCTCTCTCCCCATGTCACTGCTCTCCCTCTCTCCCCATGTCACTGCTCTCCCTCTCCCCATGTCACTGTTCTCCATCTCCCCACGTCACTGCTCTCCCTCTCCCCATGTCACTGCTCTCCTACTCCCCATGTCACTGCTCTCCTACTCCCCATGTCACTGCTCTCCCTCTCCCCATGTCACTGCTCTCCCTCTCCCCACGTCACTGCTCTCCCTTTCTCCCATGTCACTGCTATCCCTTTCTCCCATGTCACTGCTCTACCTCTCCCCATGTCACTGTTCTCCCTCTCCCCACGTCACTGCTCTCCCTCTCCCCATGTCACTGCTCTCTCTCTCCCCATGTCACTGCTCTCCCTCTCCCCACGTCACTGCTCTCCTTCTCCCTTTCTCCCATGTCACTGCTCTCCCTCTCCCTTTCTCCCATGTCACTGCTCTCCCTCTCCCCACTGCTATCACTGCTCTACCTCTCCCCACATCACTGCTCTCCCTCTCTCCCCACATCACTGCTCTCCCTCTCTCCCCACATCACTGCTCTCCCTCTCCCCCCACATCACTGCTCTCCCTCTCTCCCCACATCACTGCTCTCCCTCTCTCCCCACATCACTGCTCTCCCCCCACATCACTGCTCTCCCTCTCTCCCCACATCACTGCACTCCCTCTCTCCCCACATCACTGCTCTCCCCCCACATCACTGCTCTCCCTCTCTCCCCACATCACTGCTCTCCCTCTCTCCCCACATCACTGCTCTCCCTCTCTCCCCACATCACTGCTCCCCCCCACATCACTGCTCTCCCTCTCTCCCCACATCACTACTCTCCCCCCACATCACTGCTCTCCCTCTCTCCCCACATCACTGCTCTCCCTCTCTCCTCACATCACTGCTCTCCCCCCACATCACTGCTCTCCCTCTCCCCCCACATCACTGCTCTCCCTCTCTCCCCACATCACTGCTCTCCCTCTCTCCCCACATCACTGCTCTCCCTCTCTCCCCACATCACTGCTCTCCCTCTCTCCCCACATCACTGCTCTCCCCCCACATCACTGCTCTCCCTCTCTCCCCACATCACTGCTCTCCCTATCCCCCCACGTCACTGCTCTCCCTCTCTCTCCATGTCACTGCTCTCCCTCTCCCCCCACGTCACTGCTCTCCCTCTCCCCCCACGTCACTGCTCTCCCTCTCCTCCCACATCACTGCTCTCTCACTCACCCTCCTCTCCTTTTCACTCCCTTACTCTCTCTCCCCTTCTCCCTGTCTCTCTAGGCGTCCATGTGTTTGGGCTGTGTGCCACGGCTCTAGTAACTGATGTGATCCAGTTGGCCACAGGCTATCACTCCCCCTTCTTTCTGACCGTGTGTAAGCCCAACTACACTCAGCCAGGTGTGGCATGTGACAAAAACCCCTACATCACCAAGGACATCTGCTCCAGCCACGACCAGCACGCCATCCTCTCTGCCAGGTAGCTGCATTACATAACATGACATACACTGTAAAGGGGCTGTATTGAATTTGACAGTAATTTACAGGCAGCTCATTGGAAAGTAAGTTGCTGTATTTCATAATGCAGTACACCTACTCTAATCCATACAGTATCAAAGCAAGTGGTGTGTAATAACACCCAGTACAATACTGTAGAATTGACCGTATTATACTGTAACAAAGTAAATGCTACCGTAATCGTAATGAATGGATGGATGATTGGGGTTTGTATTTCACAGTATTTTGCTGTAATTACATGGGATTGGTGCAAGCAGGTCGGCTGCTATGTAATGTGTTTGCACATTACAGCATATCAATAAATATGTGGTGTTCCACTTAACAAATGCTTCTAAACTGGCAGCGACTACATGGCAAAACCATTGGCAACCATTAAAGGTTTAATCTGTCCCCTATACATTTGACTTTGAAGGGACACAACTACCACACACCGGTTAACTTTGTACAGCACTCTCACTAACAGGTGCAACAAATATAGCCTCATACAAGACAAGCCTCAAAATATGTTAATGAGCCAGAAACAACAATACCATGCACCCACTAGTGGTCAAAACGTTTTTAGCGATCTAAAAATACAGTACAGCACAGATTGTGTGGGATGAAATTACAGTACCATTCAAAATACAGCAATTATTTCCCTGGCCACAATCACCTGAACCAGGAAGAATTAAGGTTCTGTTCCAATATTGCTAGAGTGGTTGCTAGAGTGGTTATGGGAAGATACTATAGCTCTTGTGTGTCCACATCTCATGAGGCAAACTAAACACAGCAAGGGAAAAAGAGAAGCTAAAAAAATGATGGGTGAATATGAATTTAATGGGTTTTCAAGGACATTGTTTACTTAAGATCAACTACTTGTACATTCAGTTACACTTACAGAGCAAAACATGAACCTTAAAGGAATACTGATTCATTGGTTCAGTGGAGATGAGGACAGAAAATAATTTCAAAGTATTGGAATGCAGCCTTGGACAGACCATCTTATTTTCTCTGGTGGGGGATGTGTCCTAATACTCCTGAAAAAAACACATTTTCATGTTTTCTTCCTCTCTGGACCACTGATCTAAACTGACTGGGTAGGTGAAAGCCAAAGCAAGTTGTACTTTCCTCCATGTTGCTTTCAAGTAGATTATCCATTCTTATTCAGTCTTAGGTAGGCTAAGGGATTATAAAGGTGGCATTAGTAAGGACACCATTTTGGCCAGTCATAGACAGATAAACAGGGAGGTATGTTTAGACAGATATAGCACACAACACCCCAACACTAACCTGCATTGTAGAAATGTGCAGGTGTGATCTTTATTCCTTACGCCACACTGGCGCTGTTCTCTCCCCTTTCAAGTTATGATCAAAGCTGTGTGACATACGGTGTCTGTCTTTCTGCTTTTCTAGCATTTCGTCTCAAGGCTAACACGTTTTCTGTTTCTTGACAGGAAAACCTTTCCCTCCCAGCATGCAACCCTGTCTGCATTTGCTGCTGTGTACATATCAGTAAGTACACCTCCTGGGACGAATACACAGTATGGAAGCTAGTAATCAGTGGAATCGGTAAAATTTTATTTGGATAGTCCATCTGTAAATGCTCTACAGACTATCAGTAACATTTCCTCTAACATTTTCAGTTCAGAGCATGGTTATTGCCTAGACTGTATTGCTAGGGCCAGGTGAAATTTGCTGAGGCAGTGTTTCCCTATTGGCCAGCAGGACTCAACTGGAGAGAAAAAAAAGTCTGTCGCTTTAAGTCAACTGAAAACCCAAACTGCGACAGAACATGATAATCTAGTTTATTGATTAAATGTGCAGAGAACGCTGTTGAAGTATTGATAAGCAAACGTACCCCCAGATATTGTCTTTGGCTCTTTTTAATGCTTTGTTCAGTGGCAGGTCAAGTACAATAGAATTTGATAAGCCACAAATTAGGACATTGGGCTAATATTGCTTGTGAATATAAATGGTATCGTAGCTAAAGTAGTCGCACCAGATTCTCAATGCACAAATCCTTGGGGCAAATCTGTCCCCACTGTTTATTTTAAGGAAGAGCTTAGCGTACTGTGCCAAACACACTGGGTTTTCCCACACATATATTTGGTAACTCTTAAATAGAAAGGTTTGCTTATAAACCGCTTAAAATATTATCACAGAGCTTAAATTATGTGGATTGAATTAAGTGAAAACGTGTAGAAGCCTGTTCAGGTTATTAATAGTTAACAAGGCATAATGCAGTTTATAAGCAGAAACCAAATGTAACTGTACATCATCTTCATAGATGAATGGAATGTATTGAGTTTTTCTTTTATAATATCTCACCATTTATTTTCTCCATTTCTTCTTTCTTTTTCTTTTATAATATCTCACCATTTATTTTCTCCATTTCTTCTTTCTTTTTCTTTTATAATATCTCACCATTTATTTTCTCCATTTCTTCTTTCTTTTTCTTTTATAATATCTCACCATTTATTTTCTCCATTTCTTCTTTCTTTTTCTTTTATAATATCTCACCATTTATTTTCTCCATTTCTTCTTTCTTTTTCTTTTATAATATCTCACCATTTATTTTCTCCATTTCTTCTTTCTTTTTCTTTTATAATATCTCACCATTTATTTTCTCCATTTCTCTCTTCTTGCAGATGTACTTTAACTCAACCATCTCAGACAGCACCAAGCTGCTAAAGCCAGTGTTGGTGTTTGCGTTTGCCATCGCTGCGGCACTAACCGGACTGACCCAGATCACCCAGCACCGCAGCCACCCCATCGACGTCTATGTGGGCTTCCTCATAGGGGCCGGCATCGCTGCCTACCTGGTATGGCCTGACTTCCATTGAAATCTATCTTGACTTCTATAATATATATAACATTTTTATGTTTGATACTGATGATGCAAATTAATATTTATTTCTGTAAATGTTTGTTTTTTTATCTGCAGGGCAGGATTGACAGGTGATTAAAACATTTAGGAATACGGAATTTAAGGATTCTACCTAAGCTGATATACAAAGGGCTATTCATGTGCGCATATATTTCTGAAAGGTAGATGTGAGGGAAGTCTACCTACTACTTCTATAGTAGCCGTTCTGTGATTTAATTTGAGGCGTGCTTCTACACCTGCATTGCTTGCTGTTTGGGGTTTTAGGCTGGGTTTCTGTACAGCACTTTGAGATATCAGCTGATGTACGAAGGGCTATATAAATACATTTTATTTTATTTTGATTTGAGCACAGGAGAGGACAGTGTTATTTGCCAGACACTGGTGTAGGATTTTAGCCAATCAAACAGTACTGCATACCATCTCTCCCTCCCCCACTTAAATGGCATACCTGCCGTTTAACGCTAGGCTCTTTGATATCTCTAGATTACTGCTCTCATTAAAGTTTCTGAATACTCCTGCTCTCATTTAAGTTTCTGACTCCTCCCACTCTCATTCAAGTTTCTGACTCCTCCTGCTCTCATTAAAGTTTCTGACTCCTCCTGCTCTCATTAAAGTGTCTAACTCCTCCCACTCTCATTAAAGTTTCTGACTCCTCCCACTCTCATTCAAGTTTCTGACTTCTCCTGCTCTCATTTAAGTTTCTGACTCCTCCCACTCTCATTCAAGTTTCTGACTCCTCCTGCTCTCATTAAAGTTTCTGACTCCTCCTGCTCTCATTAAAGTTTCTAACTCCTTCCACTCTCATTAAAGTTTCTGACTCCTCCCACTCTCATTCAAGTTTCTGACTCCTCCTGCTCTCATTAAAGTTTCTAACTCCTCCCACTCTCATTAAAGTTTCTGACTCCTCCCACTCTCATTCAAGTTTCTGACTCCTCCTGCTCTCATTAAAGTTTCTGACTCCTCCCGCCCTCATTTGCTTTCTGCTATCATTAGACTGTCCTCAGGACGGGATGGAGTTCACTTTCATACCCATCATATCTCTCTCTCTCTCTCTCTCTCTCTGCCTCTCTCTGCCTCTGCCTCTCTCTGCCTCTCTCTGCCTCTCTCTCTCTCTCTGCCTCTGTCTCTCTCTGCCTCTCTCTGCCTCTCTCTGCCTCTGCCTCTCTCTGCCTCTGCCTCTCTCTGCCTCTCTCTGCCTCTGCCTCTCTCTCTGCCTCTCTCTGCCTCTCTCTCTCTGCCTCTCTCTGCCTCTCTCTGCCTCTGTCTCTCCATTTTAGATACGGTCTTTCCATCCTTCACCTGAATGGTGATTATTTGAACAGATTCTGGAGGTGTTGTTCCATGACGTTCTGTCTTTCTATGGGAGGGTCTACTCTACATACCCATTTGTCTTATCATGCTCTTTCACTCTTATGTCCTTCTTTCTCATAGCTCTTTTCTGTCTTGTATCTCTTTCCCTCTCTCATTTCCTCTTTGTCCCTGTGTTCTCTCACTCTTATCAGAGATATAGAGAGCGGGGGTTAGAGCTATCTCATCAGTTCTGTTGAAGTATACCCAGACGAATGAGAGTGAATGATATTGCCTTTCCACAGGACTATTATATTGAGTACCCGTAGAGGAGTTTCAGGCGACCAAGACCTTCTCTTCTTCTCTTCCAGGCTTTCCACGCCGTTGGCAACTTCAGGTCCTCCGACGACATCATCATCAAGCCAGCTCCGCCCCCCCAGAAGGAGGACGCCCTACGAGCTCTGACCCAGCGGGGCCACGATTCAGTCTACAACAAAGGTGTAGCTTCAGCGTCGGAGAGCGCTGACGAGATCGCTGCGCCCCCCTCCCTGGACCGTCTGGAAGGCATGGGGCGTCCGCTGCAGCGCGAGAAAGCCTCCATGGGCAGCCTGAAGAGGGCCAGCGTGGACGTGGAGCTCCTGGCACCCCGCAGCCCCATGGGTCAGCAGACCATGGTGACCTTCAGCAACACGCTGCCCAGAGCTAGCATGAATGCGAACGGGGGCATGGGCACTAATGGGGCCCCCGACGATTCCATGATGCAGCCCACCCAGCCTGTAAAGAGGAGGCTCAAGGCTGTGCAGGTGCCCATGGACCCCATGCGCTCACAGCAGCTGGTGACAGAGTGGAAGCAGAAGTCCATGGAGATGCGGGGTCTGAGTCTCAGAGATGAGGCAGAGCGGGAGGCCAGTGAGGAGGGCTCCGAAGGGGAAGAGGAAGTGTCTGAGGACGGGGGGCCACAGGCCTCGTTATACCCATCTACGGTGCAGTCCAATAGTGGAGCTTCCACCGGCCAAATCCCCATTAGTGTGGGACCTCCGGGGGGTGTGAGGGTGGTGGCAACCCCCAGACCCCCCCACATCCCAGAGACAGGTCCGCCGCCGGTGTCGCCCAAGAGCGCATTGACCCGCGCCAAGTGGCTGTCCATCACGGAGAAGAGCAGTGGCAGCGGGTCTCTTCGGGGGGCTCCTAACCAGCCACGCATCATGCAGGTGATCGCAATGTCCAAACAGCAGGGCCTCCTCCAGTCCTCCTCCTCGGGGGACACACCCAAGTCCTCCGAGACCACCTCCACCTCCTCCTGCACCTCCTCTACGGCCAGCGCCGACTCGCCCCACTACCGCCCGCCCTTTGAGGCCCAGCGCAATTCGGCCATTATCACGGTAGACGCCCACGCCCCCCACCACCCGGTGGTGCACACTGCCCCCCAGCCCTCCTCTGGCAATGGGAATCCCTGGAAGTGGAGAGACGCATCCGATGGTAGCGACCCTCGCAACGCCTACGAGCTAAACAACCTGAACCGCAGCGCTGCTCGAGGCAGCTTCCGGCCGCACCAGACCATCTCGCCCTGCTCCTCCACTGGTGACGGCGACCACGAAGTGCTCCCCCCTCCGCCTCTTCCTCACACCGAGGTCCTCCATGACGGGCGAAGCCGAGAGTCCACTTTACAACGCAAGACCACCCTAGTTCAATTTCAAAACAAGACTGGACAGGAGAACTACTATAAAAAACTACAGGGTGCCAGGAGGAATAAGGAGTAGTTACTAACTAACTCTCTTACTAACTAAATAACTAACTAACTAACTAGTTAGTCTTACTAACTAACTAACTAATTAGCCTTACAGTCAAACCACAAAACCTTGACTGACAAGCTGGGGTCTGCTGCTATGCAGCTCTCAGACTTTGTGTGATGTTATCAAATGAGTTCCGCAATACGGTGGTAGCCTACATGTGTATGATGTATGCTAGCTGGAGGAATACATCTTGAGTGGATGTGGAACTGGTGAGTGTCATAGCAGGTCTGTGCAAAAAGGGATGCTGAGGTATTTCATTTCAGGAGCACAAAGAAGCTTTTCAAAGGTTAAAATGGGAAGAACACCACCACGCAACACAAACCAAAAAACACATTTGAAGGATAACGTATTAACTGAGCTGAACCAGGAAGTTTTGAAACATTTACAACATCTTCATTGACTCCATCTTCCTTTCAATGATTCCTGTTACTCAATGGGCTGATTGTCTAGTGTTGGAATGGCATTGACTCTATGTTGTGGACTTTTTGTTGTTAATACTTAATTGCTAATGTGTAGATTCTGAGCATGTATGTCTGTGTGTTTGGGAAAGTGGGTCAGGTGTTTGTGTGTATGGGTGTGTGTTTGGGAAAGTGGGTCAGGTGTTTGTGTGTATGGGTGTGTGTTTGTGTTGAAGAAGCACAGTATGTTTAAAAATATATACATTCTGCTGTATTCAGCAGAATGTATAGGGGCCAATGATGGTGCCATTTCTCAACAAAGTTCAGACCTTGATCTTAACTCTAAAGCTGAAGAACAACAACAATTTTAACCTGAACTTCTTCTGTTGTAGAATACTGACAGGACTGAATGAAAGTAAGTTGTGTAAAGGAGTGCTTTTCAATTTCAACTTCTCCATATGGATCTTACTTTTGAGAGTGCTACTAGAGTGCCTCATAAACTGACTTAAAGCATAAACCGTGTGTATTTTTTACTGGACATGTTATACGAGAACAAAACTACAATAAGGAAAGTCCCATCAGGGGAACAGTCATTTTATCAAAGCAATAGCGGCAGTACGAGGCAGAATGTGTAAAATAGGATGGGTAATGTTGACGGTTTCCTTTTTGCTGATCGTTGAAAGCTTCGAAGTGAACATGCACACAAATCAATACACTCCTGTGGATCTGCACGTTATGTACATGATTGTCAGGTTGGAAGTACTACTTTGTCAGTAAACAAAAAAAAATACATTAAAAGTTGTCATTAGTAACTGAACTGTGAAGCACTAGTGTGGCAAATGTTGTATATCTGAGGCATGTTTGGTTCTTAATGTCCACCAAAGCCCTCCAACTGACAATCACAAGTTGGATCATCAATTCCTCACAAAAACTTCAGTATGTGTGTGCTGTATTTGGGCTTCATTCAACGTGTTCTAGTGCTGCGCACTGAAATACCAACAATGCGCCAGCGAGAATCCTTAGTTGCTACATACATTTTTTGACTTATAATTTATGATATTTACCCATTGATTCTTGAAGAATATAACTTGTAAATGTCTCATGGACTTAGTTCAACTGTCATACCCCATCAGAACCCAAAATTGAAGCTTGTTTTCTCCAATGTTTGTATACAACATAAATGTAAACAAACACTGTATATCAAAACATTTGATATCATGAATTGTCAGTCACTGCATCCATATCTCTGTCTATGAATGTAAGAGTGGGTACATTTCTCCAACCCCCTCCCTTAGCTTTTTGGAGAACAGGGGTGGGGAGAATGCTTTGTTATTGTTTAAATTAAAGATTCTAGCTTTAAAGGGAATTTCCCCACTGTTAACGGAGATCATATTCATGGTAAATGCTGAGAGTGTTGACTGTGTGGGGGTATAAAGCTCTTCAAAGAGCATCTATTTTTCTCATTCTAAAACTCTCAGCTACCATGATACACATCAGTGCTCATTATCCTAGTCACTCCAATAGGCTACAATAACTACATGAAAGAGCAAATAGACCAGTATTTTGTCTAGAATGTAGACACCTTGTTTTGTCTGGGAACAGCACCATGTGCGTTCCCCCATTTGTTTTATTACAGTCCTTTATCCTAAACACACTTACATGTGCAGCAGACTAGACAACAGCTGCACAGCAACTGCACCTTGGAAAGATGGTTATTTGCTGGGTTATCATGTGAGTTGTGGTTGGCTAGCTGGGCTATTATAGTGGGCGGGAGAGAGAGAGCGAGAGGCCCCAGGCACATAACAGATTGCTGTGGATGGTCACTGGGAGTCTAAATGAGCACCACAACACCTAAGGGAATACACTGACTATGATTTATTACTGAGGATTATGCTAAACAGGCACACAGGCATGTACGCTCACGCACACACACATGCAGGCACACTCGCACGTCACACACATACTCATGCATTCAAATGAATGTATCCACTCACAAAGGAACACATACACTGAATATACAAAACAGTTAAGAACAACTGTTCTTTCCATGACATAGACTGACCAGGTGAATCCAGGTGAAAGCTATGATCCCTTATTGATGTCACTTGTTAAATCCACTTCAATCAGTGTAGATGAAGTGAAGGAGACAGGTTAAAGAAGGATGTTTAAGCCTTGAGACATGGATTGTGTATGTATGCATTCAGAGGGTGAATGGGTAAGACAAAATATTTAAGTGCCTTTGAACGGGGTATGTTAATAGCTGCCAGGTGCACCGGTTTGTGTCAAGAACTGCAACGCTGCTGGGCTTTTCACGCTCAACAGTTTCCTGTGTGTATCAAGAATGGTTAACCACCCAAAGGACATCCAACCAACTTTACACAACTGTGGGAAGTATTGGAGTTAACATTTTTATTATATATATATTTTTTCACTTTTATTTAACCAGGTAGGCTAGTTGAGAACAAGTTCTCATTTACAACTACGACCTGACCAAGATAAAGCAAAGCAGTGTGACACAGACAACAACACAGAGTTACACATGGAATAAACAATAAACAAGCCAATAACACAATAAACAAGTCAATGACACAGTAGAGAAAATAAAGTGTATATACATTGTGTGCAAAAGGCATGAGGAGGTAGGCAATAAATAGGCCATAGGAGCGAATAATTACAATTTAGCAGATTAACACTGGAGTGATAAATGAGCAGATGAGGATGTGCAAGTAGAGATATTGGTGTGCAAAAGAGCAGAAAAGTACATAAATATAAACAGTATGGGGATGAGGTAGATAGATTGGGTGGGCTATTTACAGATGGACTATGTACAGCTGCAGCGATCAGTTAGCTGCTCAGATAGTTGATGTTTAAAGTTGGTGAGGGAAATAAAAGTCTCCAAATGGGCCAGCATCCCTATGGAACACTTTCGACACCTTGTAGAGTCCATGCCCTGATGAATTGAGGCTCTTCTGAGGACAAAAGGGGAAGCAACTCAATATAAGGAAGATGTTCCTAATGTTTGGTATACTCAGTGTGGCTACATACAGTAGAACTGGAATTTAAACTCCATGCCCCTTGATATGACTGGTTAAACTCCATGCCCCTTGAGGTGACTGGTTAAACTCTGTGCCCCTTGAGGTGACTGGTTAAACTCCATGCCCCTTGAGGTGACTGGTTAAACTCCGTGCCCCTTGATGTGACTGGTTAAACTCCGTGCCCCTTGAGGTGACTGGTTAAACTCCGTGTCCCTTGAGGTGACTGGTTAAACTCCGTGCCCCTTGAGGTGACTGGTTAAACTCCGTGCCCCTTGAGGTGACTGGTTAAACTCCGTGCCCCTTGAGGTGACTGGTTAAACTCCGTGCCCCTTGAGGTGACTGGTTAAACTCCTTGCCCCATGGGGTGATATGAAAAGACATTAACAAACATGAACTGCAGAATCCTAGATAGTCTCCAGGGTGTAACATAATCTGCTATCCACATCTGAACTTGTGTCAATCCACTGGGAGATTTTAAAATCAACCCGCAGAGGCCTTTTAATTAACCTTGTAAATCATACATGCTCAGTGATTGAGAATGGGAGTTGCCTGTTTTTTGTTGTTGTTGCTTATAGTGAGTTGTCTTGGCAAGGAAATTAATAATGTAAGTCTAGATCTGGACAGGAGAGCTACCCTATCAGATGGTTGCGTCCATGGCCGATGATATCCTTGAAGATGCAAACAGAACATTGTGTCCCACACCTGAGGCCTCACTATGCAGTTACCAGGGCAACAGTCTAGATGCTTGATGTTGGAGATGGGAGCCCAGTGTTGGAGAAACACACTTCCCCCTCTCTCCTTCCCTCCTTCTCTCCTCTATCCTTCTCCCTCCATTTTTCTTCATATACACACGCACACTCACACAGGAGACAGGCCCAATACCAGTCAATTTCAGATAATTCTGCATTAGTAAACACCTGGGGTCAGCTTCCACTTGGCGACGCCCGTCTGATTTGATTTTATTGCCAGACAGGTGGCTACTTGCAGTGTAAAGTATATTGTGTGTACACTGCATTGTATCCTAAATTCAGGCTTGCGTTTGTATTTTTTTGAATAGATCAATTCCAGCTTTAAGTGTGCATGTCTTCACTGACAACTCATACCATGAGAACTTTTCAGATCATCTGATACAAAAACACTTATCTCTAACGATTTCATCCAACAATATTTCATGAAAACAGAGGCTTACTATGCCATCTGATTAAAATCCTGAGTAGATGATGATTTTTTCAATGTAGGAGTCACCAGCTGAAGCCTGACGATGATGAAACGTATGCAATATCAGACTTGTGAGAAGTTTTGGTCTCAGTATCTCTTTAATTAAACAACCAGACACAAAAAGAGACTTGAGTTCAGCCCCTGCCTACATACAGTAGCTAATGGTCCCTTTTTCTCATCTGCTTTGCCCCCCCCCCACACACACACACACCTGAATAGATGCTCACAAGATCCGCAAGGGCAGAGGCGGCGGTCAGCACCCCATAACATATGTTTATTTCTTTATTTCCTGGAGCACAGCCCGGGATGTTGCTATGGCAACAGGGGCTAGGCAGTGTGCATCTGGAGTGTAAAGCAATTTATCTCTTTAATAAGGAGTGTGTGTGTGTGTGTGTGTGTGTGTGTGTGTGTGTGTGTGTGTGTGTGTGTGTGTGTGAGAGAGAGAGAGAGAGAGAGAGAGAGAGAGAGAGAGAGACGGAGAGAGAGAGAGAGAGCGAGAGAGAGAGAGAGAGAGAGAAGTGGAGACAAATTTGACCCCAATAACTACCGTGGAATATGCGTCAACAGTAACCTTGGGAAAATCCTCTGCATTATCATTAACAGCAGACTCATACATTTCCTCAATGAAAACAATGTACTGAGCAAATGTCAAATTGGCTTTTTACCAAATTACCGTACAACAGACCATGTATTCACCCTGCACACCCTAATTGACAACCAAACAAACCAAAACAAAGGCAAAGTCTTCTCATGCTTTGTTGATTTAAAAAAAGCCTTCGACTCAATCTGGCATGAGGGTCTGCTATATAAACTGATGGAAAGTCGTGTTGGGGGTAAAACATACGACATTATAAAATCCATGTACACAAACAACAATTGTGTGGTTAAAATTGGCAAAAAACACACAAATTTCTTCACACAGGGTCGTGGGGTGAGACAGGGATACAGCTTAAGCCCCACCCTCTTCAACATATATATCAACGAATTGGCGCGGGCACTAGAAAAGTCTGCAGCACCCGGCCTCACCCTACTAGAATCCGAAGTCAAATGTCTGTTGTTTGCTGATGATCTGGTGCTTCTGTCACCAACCAAGGAGGGCCTACAGCAGCACCTAGATCTTATGCACAGATTCTGTCAGACCTGGGCCCTGACAGTAAATCTCAGTAAGACCAAAATCATGGTGTTCCAAAAAAGGTCCAGTCACCAGGACCACAAATACAAATTCCATCTAGACACTGTTGCCCTAGAGCACACAAAAAACTATACATACCTTGGCCTAAACATCAGCGCCACAGGTAACTCCCACAAAGCTGTGAACGATCTTAGAGACAAGGCAAGAAGGGCATTCTATGCCATCAAAAGGAACATACATTTCAACATACCAATTAGGATTTGGCTAAAAATACTTGAATCAGTCATAGAGCCCATTGACCTTTATGGTTGTGAGGTCTGGGGTCCGCTCACCAACCAAGACTTCACAAAATGGGACAAACACCAAATTGAGAGACTGCACGCAGAATTCTGCAAAAATATCCTCCGTGTACAACGTAGAACACCAAATAATGCATGCAGAGCAGAATTAGGCCGATACTCACTAATTATCAAAATCCAGAAAAGAGCCGTTAAATTCTATAACCACCTAAAAGGAAGCAATTCCCAAACCTTCCATAACAAAGCCATCACCTACAGAGAGATGAACCTGGAGAAGAGTCCCCTAAGCAAGCTGGTCCTTGGGCTCTGTTCACAAACACAAACACACCCTACAGAGCCCCAGGACATCAGCACAATTAGACCCAACCAAATCATGAGAAAACAAAAAGATATTTACTTGACACATTGGAAAGAATTAACAAAAAAACAAAGCAAATTAGAATGCTATTTGGCCCTACACAGAGAGTACACAGCGGCAGAATACCTGACCACTGTGACTGACCCAAAATTAAGGAAAGCTTTGACTATGTACAGACTCAGTGAGCATAGCCTTGCTATTGGGAAAGGCCGCCGTAGGCAGACATGGCTCTCAAGAGAAGACAGGCTATGTGCTCACTGCCCACAAAATGAGGTGCAAACTGAGCTGCACTTCCTAACCTCCTGCCCAATGTATGACCATATTAGAGAGACACATTTCCCTCAGATTACACAGATCCACAAAGAATTCGAAAACAAATCCAATTTTGATAAACTCCCATATCTACTGAGTGAAATTGCACAGTGTGCCATCACAGCAGCAAGATTTGTGACCTGTTGCCACGAGAAAAGGGCAACCAGTGAAGAACAAACACCATTGTAAATACAGCCCATATTTATGCTTATTTATTTTATCTTGTGTCCTTTAACCATTTGTACATTGTTAAAACACTCTCTATATATAATATGACATTTGTAATGTCTTTATTGTTTTGAAACTTCTGTATGTGTAATGTTTACTGAAACACATGTTTCCCATGCCAATAAAGCCCTTGAATTGAATTGAATTGAATTGAATTGCGAGAGAGAGAGAGAGAGAGAGAGAGAGAGAGAGAGAGAGAGAGAGAGAGAGAGAGAGAGAGAGAGAGAGAGAGAGAGAGAGAGAGAGAGAGAAAGAGAGTGAGGGGCCAACAGAGGAGTGGTCAAAATTGATTTTATGAAAGACTGCATTTGAATGAATCTCTTACCGTACCTTGTCTGTGCTTCTGAATACACTGAAAGGCCTTAATAAACGAAATCTAATCAAGCATAACATTACACACTTCGAGTGGTTTGCACATCAAACAGGTGACTATTAATGTGACCTGAGCTGAGAGTCAAATATCTGTGACGTGGTACCTTGCAGTAATGTGCTTGGTAAAAATTTTAACAAACAGAGCAAGACAGGACTGGAGGCAGGGAAGGACGCAAGGCAGGGTAGGAGAGAGGGAAGGAAGGAAGGCAGGGTAGGAGGCAGGGAAGGAAGGAAGCAAGGCAGGGTTGTAAGCAGAGTAGTTGGCAGGGTAGGAGGCAGGGAAGGAGGCAGGGAAGGAAACAAGGCAGGGAATGAGGCAGTGAAGAAGTCAGGGAAGGAAGTATGGCAGGGTAGTAGCAGGGTAGTAGGAAGGGTAGGAGATGGCGTAGGAGGCAGGGTAGGAGGCAGGGAAGGAGGCAGGGAAGGAAGCAAGGCAGGGTATGAGGCAGGGAAGGAGACAGGGGGTGAAGCAGGGTAGGAGGCAGGGCATTTCTTTACCACATATTCTTTACCAAGGATATTCTAATGGTTTCAATCTTCTCTATATCCCATTGATCATAATGCTGATGTGTGGATAAGAGGAGGTACAGCGTACCCAATGAAAATAACTCTCCTTCCAGAATGTAATATTGTTCTTCCCCTTTGACTTTCAGTGTGAAGAAAGTGTGAAGCAATGGAATGTGAATAGCTCATTTAAAACCAAACTATTAATAATTGAACATATAGAACAACAAACTAGAGTGTAAGCAAATGTTTTCCAAGTCAATGATAATATGGAGTTGTTTGGAGATTCTGTGTGGTAGTTTATTGTCTATTTTGGTCTTGTCTATTATTTCCTTCCTTACCTCTCACTATTTTCCTGTGTGGGAATATCTCAATACCCACCGGAGTACAGTGAGTACAGTTTTGCATGGATTCTCTGTCGTCTTTTGGTTATAACCGTCCATTTTCCTTTCCTACCTCCTACTCAGATCTCATCACGTTTAGCTTCAAAAAGCTTTAGTGTGCCTGTCTGCCTGTTGGCATAAGTTAGGCTACTCTATGAGAACAAGACACCTCTCCTGTACCGAACAAAAATAGAAATGCAACATGCAACAATTTTAATGATTTTACTGAGTTACAGTTCCTATAAGGAAATCAGTAAATTGAAATCAATTCATTAGGCACTAATCTATGGATTTCACATGACTGGGCAGGGGCGCAGCCATGGGTGGACCTGGGAGGGTATAGGACCAGCCACTGGGGAGACAGGCCCAGCTAATCAGAATTAATTTCTCCTCATAAAAGGTCTTAATTACAGACGGAAATACTCCTCAGTTTCATCAGCAGTCCAGGTCGCTGGTCTCAGACAATCCCGCAGGTGAAGAAGTCGAATGTGGAGTTCCTGGGCTGGTGTATTTACATGTGGTCCTTGGTTGTGAGGCTGGTTGGGAGTAATGCCAAATTCTCTAAAACGTAATTGGAGGCAGCTCATGGTAGAGAAATTAACATTAACAGGGATATAAACCAATTTGTGCACAAAATTTGAAAGAAATAAGCTTTTTGTGCGCATGGAACATTTTGGGGATCTTTTTTTTCAGCTCATGAAACCAACACATGTTGCGTTTAATTTTTTGTTCAGTATAGATTTGTCACTCAGAAGAGTGGATGTCAGCTTTAATCATACACAACACAAGCCCTTCGGAGACAGAGGGCAGCCCTGACAGGTACCATGCTTTAGCACACTCACACCAGCTAGTTTCCCATTGTAAATGCTGTCCATGATCTGTGCTGTGGGAGTCCTCTTACACCAGCACAGTTGTGAAGAAGGCCCGGCAGACCCAACAAAGGCTGGTACTCCTGAGGTGCTGACTTGTTTCACCCTCTACAACCACTGTGATTATTATTATTTGACCCTGCTGGTCATCTATGAACATTTGAACATCTTGGCCATGTACTGTTACAATCTCAACCCGGCACAGCCAGAAGAGCCTGGCTCCTCTCTAGGTTTCTTCCTAGGTTCGTGCCTTTCTAGAGAGTTTTTCCTAGCGACCGTGCTTCTACATCTGCATTGCTTGCTGTTTGGGGTTTTAGGCTGGGTTTCTGTTAAGCACTTTGTGACATCAGCTGATGTAAAAAGGCCTTCATTAATACATTTGATTGACTGATCACTCCCAGCCCAGCCATCCAGGATGTGCATGCCAGGCAGTGTCTAAAAAAGACCCCAAAAAATGTCCAAAGGCTCCAGCCACCTGAGACATGGACTGTTCTCAACGCTCCCGTTCAGCAGGCAGTACCGGTGCATCAAAGCTCAGACCAACAGACTCCTTAACAGATTCTATCCCTTGGCCATAAGGCTAAATTATTATTGATTTGATGTATTGCCATTACTATTAGTATCTATCTATTTATTCTGCTTCTGGTCATTATTACTCCTGTTTACATGTATATATCACCATCAGTATATTACCATAAGTATTTATATATTCCTGCTACCAGTCACTTTTTAGTCCTGTTTACATGTATATATTTGCATAAATATTTATATATTTGTCACACCCTGATCAATTTCACCTGTCTTTGGGATTGTCTCCACCCCCTCCAGGTGTTGCCCATCTTCCCCATTATCCCCGGTGTATTTATACTTGTGTTCTCCGTTTGTCTGTTGCCAGTTTGTCTTGTTTGTCAAGTCAACCAGTGTTTTGTTCTCAACGCCTGCTTTTCCCAGTCTTTCTTTTTCTTGCCCTCCTGGTTTTGACCCTTGCCTGTCCTGACTGAGTCCGCCTGCCTGACCACTCTGCCTGACCTCTGGATTATTGACCTCAGCCTACACTGATCCTGAGCTTGCCTGCCATCCGGTACCGTTGCCCCACCTCTGCCTGCCTTGACCTGTCTTTTACCTGCACTTGTTGGATTATTAAACTATTGTTAATTCGACAATGTCTGCATCTGGGTCTTACCTTCATACCTGATAGTATGAACTGGCCATGACTGACCCAGCAGACCCGGCCGGGCCAGTTGCACAATGCCATCTCCTCCCAAGGAGCCTCCATTGGTAGGCACAAGGAATTGCTTCGTGGTCTTACGGAGGGGGTCCAAACGTTGGCTGAGCGCCATGACTGGGCATTGGACATGCTGCTGGAATTCCGTAATTCCGCAGGTTGTCTGGGGGGCAGCCTTTCACGATGGTAACCCCACCGCCCATCAGTAATTCGGAGGTTAGCAGCGCCGCCCCACCGGCCACTCCACCTTCCCGGGAGCCTCTTTGATCTTTCCCAGAATGCTTTAATGGGGAGCTGAGCACATCTCGGGTGTTTTTAGCTCAGTGTGCCCTCATTATCGAGCTTCAGCCCTCCTTCATCCCCTTGGATTGCTCCAAGATAGCCTACCTCATCACGCTGATGTCTGGGAGGGCTCTCACCTGGGCTACCGCCATATGGGAACCACTGCCGGCCATGTACGTGAGTCTGGAGGGGTTCGTGGGAGAGGTGAGGAAGGCTTTTGATTCCCCGGAAGCTAATCCAGCTCCGGCAGGATGCCCGCAGACTATGCGGTGCATTTCCTCACGTTGGCAGTGGAGAGTGAGTGGAACTAGAAAGTACTGTTCGACATGTTCCTGCACGGCTTCTCGGAGGAGGTTATGGACGAGCTTGCTGCTCGGGAGTTATCCACAGATCTTGACTCCCTCATCGCTTTGACCATCTGCATCGATGGGCGATTGCGGGAATGACGGATGGAGAGGAAATTCGATTTCACTCGCACGTCCAGCGATTTCACCTCGTCTCAAGAGTCATCCCGGAAGTCCCCGATGGTGCCGTTGCCGAGAGCACTCAAGGTTTCCCGACCTTCCTCGAGAGTCACCGAAGACGGCCGAGGCACTGTTTCCCAAGCCTATGCAACTAGGCAGAGCTGGGCTGTCGCCAGCGGAACGGAAACACAGAATCAACACAAGGAGCAGTCTATATTGCGGGACTTTTGGTCATTTTGTGTCCTCTTACCTGGTAAAGCACCAGGCTCACCACGGCGCCCCATGGACGTATCTGTATTCTCTGTCGGGACCAGAGACCAAGGCTATGGAGACATACATTGGGGACTCCCTAGCTACCAGATTTTTCCGTCCCTCTTCCTCTCCCTCTGGCGCAGGGTTCTTCTTCGTGGAGAAAAAGGACAAGACACTGCGCCCGTGCATTGACTCCTGGGGACTCAATGACATTACTGTGAAGAACCGTTATCCGTTACCACTCATTTCCTCTGCCTTGTTTTCTCCAAGCTGGATCTACGAAAAGCCTACCACCTGGTGCGGATACGAGAGGGGGGACGAGTGGAAGACTGCCTTCAACACGACCAGCGACCACTACGAATATCTGGGCATGCCCTTTGGCCTCAACATCTACCTTGCCGTGTTCCAGGCTCAGGTGAATGATGTTCTCCGCAACATGTTGAACAGATTCGTCTACGTTGATGACATCCTCGTCTTCTCCCGCTCCCCCCCAAGAACACGTATTCCACGTCCAACAGGATCTCCCGCACCTTCTGGAGAACCAGTTGTTTGTTAAGGCAGAAAAGTGTGAGTTCCATCGCTCCACCACTCCTTTCTGGGCTACATCATCTCTGCTGGGAGTGTCCAGATAGATCCCGAGAAGGTGAGAGCGGTGGTGGATTGGCCTCAGCCTACGTCCAGGGTGCAGCTGCAACGCTTCCTGGGGTTCGCTAACTTTTATCGCCACTTTATCCGGGGTTACAGCACCCTGGCCTCCCCCTGTCTGCACTCACCTCTACAAAGGTTCCTTTTGCCTGGTCCTTTGCCGCTGACCAGGCATTCCGGAACCTTAAACACCACTTCACCACTGCTCCTACCCTGGTTCATCCTGACACTTCTCGTCAGTTCATGGTGGAGGCCAATGCTTCGGATGTCGGAGTGGGGGCTGTCCTGTCCCAAATTCTGCCCTGGACCTTAAGCTGCATCCCTGCACCTTCTTCTCCCACCGCCTCAATGCCACGGAGTTGAACTACGAAGTGGGGAATCAGGAGCTTCTCGCGGTGAAGATGGTGTTGAAGGAATGGAGGCACTGGCTAGAAGGGGCGGAACATCTGTTCATTGTGTGGACCGACCACAAAAACCTGCAGTATCCCCGCATTGCCAAGTGCCTCAACTCCAGGCAAGCGAGATGGGCCCTGCTGGTTAACCGGATCAACTTTTCTCTCTCCTACAGGCCGGGGTCCAAGAACGCCAAGCCGCTATAACCCCACAGTTACCACCCCGGAGCCTGAAACCATCCTTCCCACCTCGTGCCTAACGACTGCACCCAGCTGGGGTATAGGGAAACAGGTCCGGGAGGTGCAGCGGTCCCAGCCGAACCCTGGGGGGGGGCCCAAATAACCAGATGTTTGTGCCTGATGCTGTCCGCTCCACGGTAGTGGAGTAGTAGTGGACCCATTCCTCCAGGCTTGCCTGTCACCCAGGCTCTCGTTGGACCCTGGCCTTCGTGCAACAATGCTTTTGGTGGCCTACTATGGATGTTGCCGTGTTTGTTTCTGCTTGCAAGGTCTGCGCACAGAGCAAGACTCCTCGGCAAGCTCCGGCTGGTCTTCTCCAACCACTGCCTGTCCTTCGCCGTCCCTGGTCTCATACATCCCTGGATTTCGTCACGGGTCTCCCCCCATCTGAGGGTAACACTGCCGTCCTGACTGTGGTCGACAGGTTTTTCAAAGCCACCCACTTTATTCCTCTCTCCAAATTACCCTCGGCCGTATCCACAGACTCCCGGTGGACAATCTTGGTTTCATCAAACCAGAGAATGTTGTTTCTCATGGTCTGAGTCTTTAGGTGCCTTTTGGCTAACTCCAAGCAGGCTCTCATGCGCCTTTTACTGAGGAGTGGCTTCTGTCTGGCCACTCTACCATAAAGGCCTGATTGGTGGAGTGCTTCAGATATGGTTCTCCTTCTGGAAGGTTCTCCCATCTCCACAGAGGAACTCCGGAGCTCTGTCAGAGTGACCATCGGGTTCTTGGCCACTTCCCTGACCAAGGCCCTTCTCCCTCAATTGCTCAGTTTGGCCGGGCAGTCAGCTCTGGGAAGAGTCTAGATGGTTGCAAACTTCTTCCATTTAAGAATGATCGAGGCCACTGTGTTCTTGGGGACCTTCAATGCTGCAGAAATGTTTTGGTACCCTTCCACAGATCTGTGTCCGTCGACACAATCCTGTCTTGGAGCTCTACGTACAATTCCTTCGACCTCATGGCTTGGTTTTTGCTCTTACATGCACTGTCAACTGTGGGATCTTATATAGACAGGGTTGTGCCTTTCCAAATCATGCCCAATTAATTGAATTTACCACAGGTGGACTCCGATCAAGTTGTAGAAACATCTCAAGGATGATTAATGAAAACAGGACGCACCTGAGCTCAATTTGGAGTCTCATAGCCAAGGGTCTGAATATTTACTGTATGTAAATAAGGTATTTCTGTTTGAGGTTTTATACATTTCCACCATTTTCGAAAAACCTTTTTTGGCTTTGTCATTATGGGGTGTTGTGTGTAGATTGCTGGGAATAATTGTATTTTTAATCCGTTTTAGTATAAATTTGACGTAACAAATGTGGAAAAAGTCAAGAGGACTAAATACTTTCCGAAGGCACTGTATATTCATCTGCCTATCACACCTACACTGACACTCTTGCACTCAGTGCTGTAAAGTACTTAATTACAAATACTGAAGTTGTTTTTTGGGGTATCTGTACTTTACTTTTCTATTTAAATTGTTGGCTTTTACTTTTACTTCACTCCATTCCTAAAGAAAATAATGTACTTTTACTCCACATATTTTCCCTGAAACCCAAAAGTACTCGTTACATTTTGACAGGAAAATGGTCAAATTCACACACTTATCAAGAGAACATCCCTGGTCATCCCTACTGCATCTGATCTGGCAGACTCACTAAACACATGCTTCATTTGTAAATTACGTCTGAGTGTTGGAGTGTGCCCCTGGCTATCCGTTAATTTTTTAAAAAATAAGAAAATGGTCCTGTCTGGTTTGCTTAATATAAGGAATTTGAAATGATTAATACTTTTGATACTTTAACACGTTTTAACAATTCTATTTACTGTTGACATTTAAGTATTTTTTTAAACAACTACTTTTAGACTTTTACTCAAGTAGTATTTCTCTTTAACTTGAGTCATTTTCTGTTGAGGTATCTTTACTTTTATTCAAGTATGACAATTTAGTACTTTTTCCACCACTGCTTGCGCTCACCCACACACTCACACTTACATAGACACTCTCCCCACCACGCAGGCACCCACTCACCACTTATGCTGCTGCTATGCTGTTTACTATTGTTATTATTATTAATGCTGTTACCAGTCACTTTCTCCTAATGGCTGCCTACATATTTACATCTACATCAATACTCCAGTATCCCTGCACATTGTAAATGTGCTACTGGCTCTGACTCTGTATATCTTCCTCTCTAATTTCTTATTTCTCGGTGTTCTTATTTATTTATTTATTTATTTTCCGCTCAGTGTTCTGCCCTACTGTTGCTCTGCTCAGTGTTCTGTCCTACTGTTGCTCTGATCAGTGTTCTGTCCTACTGTTGCTCTGATCAGTGTTCTGTCCTACTGTTGCTCTGATCAGTGTTCTGTCCTACTGTTGCTCTGATCAGTGTTCTGTCCTACTGTTGCTCTGCTCAGTGTTCTGTCCTACTGTTGCTCTGCTCAGTGTTCTGTCCTACTGTTGCTCTGCTCAGTGTTCTGTCCTACTTTTGCTCTGCTCAGTGTTCTGCCCTACTGTTGCTCTGATCAGTGTTCTGTCCTACTGTTGCTCTGCTCAGTGTTCTGCCCTACTGATGCTCTGCTCAGTGTTCTGCCCTACTGTTGCTCTGATCAGTGTTCTGTCCTACTGTTGCTCTGCTCAGTGTTCTGCCCTACTGATGCTCTGCTCAGTGTTCTGCCCTACTGATGCTCTGCTCAGTGTTCTGTCCTACTGTTGCTCTGCTCAGTGTTCTGCCCTACTGTTGCTCTGATCAGTGTTCTGTCCTACTGATGCTCTGCTCAGTGTTCTGTCCTACTGTTGCTCTGATCAGTGTTCTGTCCTACTGTTGCTCTGATCAGTGTTCTGTCCTACTGATGCTCTGATCAGTGTTCTGTCCTACTGTTGCTCTGTTCAGTGTTCTGTCCTACTGTTGCTCTGATCAGTGTTCTGTCCTACTGTTGCTCTGCTCAGTGTTCTGTCCTACTGATGCTCTGATCAGTGTTCTGTCCTACTGTTGCTCTGCTCAGTGTTCTGTCCTACTGTTGCTCTGATCAGTGTTCTGTCCTACTGTTGCTCTGTTCAGTGTTCTGGACATTTGTGCTGCAATAGGCTTTTCTCCCTCTGGTTTCCCCCACCAATCCCCATCTCCCTGTCTCTGCGCCAGGCGAGATAACAGCACTTGCTGTGTGTGTGTGTGTGTGTGTGTGTGTGTGTGTGTGTGTGTGTGTGTGTGTGTGTGTGTGTGTGTGTGTGTGTGAGAGAGAGAGAGAGATAGAAGGAGTGCATGCATGTCTTCCTGTGTATGTGTGTCATTGCAGCCTACATAAGGCTTAATCTGTGTGCTTGCAAGTCAGTGTGTCTGCCCCCAATGGTGCAATACAATGTGATGGTCATGACTATCCCTCAGATCTAGTGCCACTAGTTAGAATTCAATACAAATGGCTATATGACACCAAAGAGTATTTGTTTTCATTAATTGCAACAACAACAAAAAAAAACATTCTTTGTAAATGCGTCTATATACAGAGCATTCGGAAAGTACTCAGACACCTTGACTTTTTCCACATTTTGTTACGTTACAGCCTTATTCTAAAATGGTGACAGCGTCATGCTGTGAGGGTTGTTTTCAGAGGCAGGGACTGGGAGACTAGTCAGAATTGAGAGAAAGCTGAACGGAGCAAAGTACAGAGTGATCCTTGATGAAAACCTGCTCCAGAGTGCTCAGGACCTCAGACTGGGGCAAAGGTTCACCTATCAACAGGACAATGACCAGAGCTCGGACTTGAACCTGATGAAACATCTATGGAGAGACCTGAAAATAGCCGTGCAGCGACACTCCCCATCCAACCAGACAGAGCTTGAGAGGAACATGGGAGAAGCATGAGAATGGGAGAAACTCACCAAATACAGGTGTGAAAAACTTTTAGCGTCATACCCAAGAAGACTTGAGGCTGTAATCACTGCCAAAGGTGCTTCAACAAGGCACTGAGTAAAGGGTCTGAAAACTTATGTAAATGTCATATTTAGATTGAGCTATTTAATCCATTGTTGAATAAGGCTGTAACATAACAAAATGTGGAAAAGGGGGTCTGAATACTTTCTGAATGCATTGTACATAACATGTGAAAAGCGGAATGCAATATGTGTAAGTGAGAATTTAAAAGAATCTTAAAAGCTATTTACCTTGCTTATTTTAAGCACAACGAGTGTATCAGAGCTCAGGATAAGACCCAGATGCAGACAGCCAGAGTTACAGATGTTTATTGACCCAAACAGGAGGCAGGCAAAAGACAGGTCAAAGGCAGGTAGAGGTCCGTAAACGGGTCAGAGTCAGGCAGGTACAGAACGGCAGGCAGGCTCAGGGCAGGCAGAATGGTCAGAACCGGGGAACTAGGAAACAGAGCTTGGTAAAGTAGGGAGATGGGAAAACAGGCTGGTAAGACCTGACAAGACTAGATGAACTGGCAACAGACAAACAAAGATCACAGCTATAAATACACTGGGGATAATGAGGAAGATGAGCAACACCTGGAGGTGGGTGGAGACAAGCACAAAGACAGGTGAAACAGATCAGGATGTGACAGAATGCCTTACTCAACCTTACGGTAAGGATTCAATGGCTGTAGGGATTATTGTAAGGATTAAATTGTTGCTGGGTGACGGGGAAAATAAACTGATACCAAACTTTTATCTTGCCCTGCTTACAAAAATACCCACTCAGCAAAATGGCCAGGGCCCTGTTATCCAAAAGCATTTTAAGGCTAAATTCATCTTTAGAACCATTGAGCTCAATGGTTGAGCTCAATGGTTCTAACGCTGAGCTCAACGGTTCTAACATTGAGCTCAACGGTTCTAACATTGAGCTCAATGGTTCTAATGATGGTGTGGTCAGCAGTTGTGTGGTTGTGTCCCTCTCTTCTTCTCCCTCTCTCCCTCTCTCCCCCTTTCCCTCTCTCTCCCTCTTCCTCTCCCTCTCCCTCCCTCTCTCCCTCCCTCCCCAACTCTATGCTTTGTTGGTTTGCATTCTCCAGGTCTCTCTCTCCCTCTCTTTCCCTGCCTCTCACTCTCTCCCTGTGTCATTATCTCCCTCTCTCTCCCTGCCTCTCACTCTCCCTCTCCCTCCCTGCCTCTCACTCTCTCCCTCTCTTCCTGCCTCTCACTCTCTCCCTCTCTCTCACTCTCTCCCTGACTCTAGTTTTTCCTCCCTCTCTCACTCCCTGCCTCTCACTCTCTCCCTTTCTCTCTCTCCCTGCCTCTCTCTCTCTGCTTCTCACTCACTGCCTCCCTCACTCTCTTTCCCTCTCTCCTTACCTCTCACTCTCCCTGCCCTCTCTCTCTCTCTCTCTCTCTCCCTCTCTCTCCCTCTGTCTCCCTGCTTCTCACTCTCTCACTCTCTCCCTGACTCTAGTTTTTCACCTTCCTCTCCCTCTCACCCTGCCTCTCACTATCTCCCTCTCTCCCTGCCTCCCTCTTTCCCTCTCTCTCCCTGCCTCCCTTTCTGTTTCCCTTCCTCTCCCTCGCTCTCTCCCTATCTCCCCCCCCCCCTCTCTCTCTCTCTCTCTCTCTCTCTCTCCCTCTCCCTATTTCCCCCCCTCTCTCTCTCTCTCTCTCTCTATCCCTGCCGCTCTCTCTCCATGCCTCTCACTCTCTCCCTCTCTGCTTCCCTCCCTATCCTTACCTTTCACTCACTCTCCCTCTCTTTACCTCTCGCTCTCTCCCTATCTTCCTCTCTCTCTCTCTCTCTCTCTCTCTCTCTCTCTCTCTCTCTCTGGACCCGCTAGAAGTTGTCTTTCATTACTGCTACTCTTCTGTATCTGCTATTTACAATTGATGTCAATTACTTTCCATGGTCCTCCCAATACTTCCCATGGTCCTCCCAATACTTCCCATGGTCCTCCCAATACTTCCCATGGTCTTCCCAATACTTCCAATGGTCTTCCCAATACTTCCCATGGTCTTCCCAATACTTCCCATGGTCTTCCCAATAATTCCCATGGTCCTCCCAATACTTCCCATGGTCTTCCCAATACTTCCCATGGTCTTCCCAATACTTCCCATGGTCTTCCCAATACTTCCCATGGTCTTCCCAATACTTCCCATGGTCTTCCCAATACTTCCCATGGTCTTCCCAATACTTCCCATGGTCTTCCCAATTCTTCCCATGGTCTTCCCAATACTTTCCAATTTTTATTTGAATAATCTTCCCTGATGAATTCTCCCCATCTTAAACCTCTCCTTCCCACATACTAGAGAGCTATCTGTCTGATACCTCATGTGGTAGAAGCCAGTTTGACACGGCAGACTTCCCAACTTCCGCTCTCTTGTTTATTTAAATGTTAATGTAGGTTATTCATCCTTCTTTTAACCAGCTGAGTTCCAACATATAAAGTAACATCCTATACAATAGAATAAAATGTCATGGAAGCCTGCAAGCCCTACCTTCTGTGTTGAGAATTGTTTCATATTGCATCTTGCAGTGGACTTGTGGTGCCCGTTGATGCTCAACCCATCAAATAGCAATTACCGATAGTTATTGATTGCACTGGGCAACAATGAAATCCCTCATTGATTCCCATGCGCAACAATAAAATCCCTTCCTTGCACAAAAACCTTTTTATTGATCATAGCAAATGGAGATGTGTCGAGTTACCACGGCAACTGCCATGCCGACTCGGGTGCTGCGCTCAAGCTGTTGGAGAATCTGTGTGTCGGGAAGATTGGTGGGGGTTTGGGGGGGTGGGGTGGGGGGGGGTGGAGCCCCATAGACAGCCCAACAGACGAGCAGCCCAAGAGGAGCGTCACCCCCCAGTCCTGCTCCTGCATTGATATGAGGTACACAGTACATTCACCCAGCTGGAGATCGATTCAACACATTCCAGACAGAACAGGCCCTAACAGACCGACACAACAACACCCCCTCAACCATCCCCGGAGAGCTGAAGAGGGAGAGAAACGTGTCTGCACTCTGGACTGTGGTGACAAAACTCTAACAGAAGGGAGAGGAAATACAGCCCAGCTGGAGAAGGACGGGAGAGTGCTGAAGGAGGAGGCATGGGCCCTCCATGCAGCATCTTGACTGGCTGCATCACTGCTTGGTATGGCAATAGCACAGCCCTCGATCACATGACGATACAGAGGGTAGTGCGGACAGCCGGTACATCACTGGGGCCTAGCTCCCTGCCACACAGGACCTCTATATCAGACGGTGTGAAAGGAAGGCCTGGAAAATCGTTAAAGGCTTCAGCCACCCATAGCCATAGATTGTTCTCTCTCCATCCACATGGTAAGCAGTACCAGTGAATCATTTCTGACTCCAACAGGCTCCTGAACAGCTTTCATCCCTAAACCATAAGACTGCTAAATAGCCAACAAAATGGGTTGGCCCTTGTATTTTATTTTTGCACTGTTTATATGCACACGCACAGGGCCCTACAAACTCATGCACACTGACATTACCAGCCAGGTCTCCCATGATACAAGTCAGTATTCGATGTCCATGCATGTCTGAGGCTTTTGGGAGATGATGTGGAAACCGGCCACTAGGGGCAACAGTGAGCGCTGTTACCTTCAAGTAGGTTTTGGTTTTGCTAGGGTGTTGTGGACGGGGATTTCAAAGGTTGAAAATTCAATCCAGTGATAGAAAGTTGTTTTTGAGATTTTTGTTTTAAGCCTATCCCAAACCTTAACCCTAACCTTAACCACTCAGAGTTAATGCCTAAACTTAAGATTTCTGAGTTAATGTCTAAACTTAACCCTAACCTTAACCACTCAGAGTTAATGCCTAAACTTAAGATTTCTGAGTTAATGTCTAAACTTAACCCTAACCTTAACCATTCAGAGTTAATGCCTAAACTTAAGATTTCTGAGTTAATGTCTAAACTTAACCCTAACCTTAACCATTCAGAGTTAATGCCTAAACGTAACCCTAACCTTAACCATTCAGAGTTAATGCCTAAACTTAAGATTTCTGAGTTAATGTCTAAACTTTACCCTAACCTTAACCATTCAGAGTTAATGTCTAAACTTAACCCTAACCTTAACCATTCAGAGTTAATGTCTAAACTTAACCCTAACCTAACAATTGTTTACAGACAGATTATTTCACTTATAATTCACTGTTTCACAATTCCATTGGGTCAGATGTTTACATACACTAAGTTGACTGTGCCTTTAAACAGCTAGGAAAATTCCAGAAAATGATGGCATGGCTTTAGAAGCTTCTGATAGGCTAATTGGCATCATTTGAGTCAATTGGAGGTGTACCTGTGGATGTATTTCAAGGCCTACCTTCAAACTCAGTGCCTCTTTGCTTGACATCATGGGAAAATCAAAAGAAATAAGCCAAGACCTCAGAAAAACATTGTAGACCTCTACAAGTCTGGTTCAACCTTGGGAGCAATTTCCAAACGCCTGAAGGTGCCATGTTCATCTGTACAAACAATAGCATGCAAGTATAAACATCACGGGACCACGCAGCCGCCATACCGCTCAGGAAGGAGACGTGTTATGTGCCCTAGAGATGAATGTACTTTGGTGCAAAAAGTGCAAATCAATCCCAGAACAACAGCAAAGGACCGTGTGAAGATACTGGAGAAAACAGGTACAAAGGTATCTATATCCACAGTAGAGTCCTATATCGACATAACCTGAAAGGCTGCTCAGCAAGGAAGAAGCCACTGCTCCAAAACCACCATAAAAAAGCCAGATTACAGTTTGCAACCACAGATGGGGACAAAGATCGTACTTTTTGGAGAAATGTCCTCTGGTCTGATGGAAAAAAAATATATAACTTATTTGGCCATAATTACCATCGTTATGTTTGGAGGAAAAAGGGGGAGGCTTGCAAGCCGAAGAACACCATACCAACCGTGAAGCACAGGGGTGGCAGCATCATGTTGTGGGGGTGCTTTGCTGCAGGAGGGACTGGTGCACTTCACAAAATAGATGGCATCATGAGGCTGGAAAATTATGTGGATATATTGAAGCAACATCTCAAGACATCAATCAGGACGTTAAGGCTTGGTCACAAATGGGTCTTCCAAATGGACAATGACCTCAAGCATACTTCCAAAGTTGTGGAAAAATGGCTTAAGGACAACAAAGTCAATGTATTGGAGTGGCCATCACAATGCCCTGACCTCAATCCCATAGAACATTTGTGGGCAGAACTGAAAAAGTGTGTGCGAGCAAGGAGGCCTACAAACCTGACTCAGTTACACCAGCTCTGTCAGCAGGAATGGGCCAAAATTCACCCAACTTATTTTGGGAAGACTGTGTAAGTTTTTACTAGGATTAAATGTCAGGAATTGTGAAAACTGAGTTTAAATGTATTTGGCTAAGGTGTAGCAGCAGCATAAAAGAGGGGTCTGGGCAGCCATTTCATTAGCTGTTCAGTAGTCTTATGGCTTGGGGGTAGAAGCTGTTTTAGGGATAGCCCCTTTTTTTTAAATTTTCACCTAAATTACATACCCAAATCTAACTGCCTGTAGCTCAGGCCCGGAAGCAAGGATATGCATATTGTTGGTACCATTTGAAAGGTAACACTTTGAAGTTTGTGGAAATGTGAATTGAATGTAGGAGAATATAACACAATAGATATGGTAGAAGAAAATACAAAGAAAGAAACAATCTTTTTTTTCTACCACCATCTTTCAAATGCAACAGAACGGTCCCACTTCCAGCCATCACTCTGGTTGTAATTCCGATGGTGTTCACAAAATGACAGCAGTGTGTGTGCAAATAACTTGAAGTTTGAGCGGCCTACATGACATTTAGTGTGAAGTCACCAGGTGGGCAAATCGTGAAGGAGCCATTTGCATTCATATTACATTTTTCTGCAAGAATATTGTCAAATCTGTATACTTGGACTTTTATTTAGCTTTTTCAGTATTAGTAGCCATTTTATAAGTTCAACATTTGCAAAACAACCAGTTTTCAGGAGAGTGATGGGAGTCAGGCGCAGAGAGCAGAAGTTTTACGGGGAAAAAAACGCTTTAATGTCCACAGTAAACAGAAACAGGTACAAAAATGGGTGCAGCCAAAACACAGGCACAACACAACCCAAAGACCACTGTTAGATAAACCGGACAGCGAAAACCCTAAATGAACAATACACCTCCAACGTACAATGACAACAAGCCCGCACAAACACAAGCGGACTAAACAAACTTAAATAATACCCACCCCAAAACCCCAACAAGGAACAGGTGAAAACAATTAGACCAAAACAAACGAAAAGGGAAAAGGCATTGGTGGCAGCTAGCAGACCGGCGACGACGACCGCCGAGTGCCACCCGAACAGGAAGGGGAGCCACCTTCGGTGATATTCGTGACACTTATAATTTTTGTCCAAAAGGGAAAGGCATGCTGGCGCAAAAGGTTAGCGTCTACATTTTTCGACCGAGACAGTGTTTCTGGATTCTCCCGTAAAGCCCAGCTCATTGGCTATCAAGCTAGCTTTGTTTGACCCCGATTGGTGCTTTATTGATGAAGATATAGTCGATCAAATGAAGACCGGCCGAGTCATCGACGTGCCAGGAAGGTGTCGCTCTATGACCAAATTTGGTGTCCTATAAGATATACGACACCCCTAATGATATAGTGAAGTCTGGTTGCATTCTAGGACCTCTGAGGAATACATATGAATGTGAATTGACCGGTTGAAACAACGTTTAGAGTTAGATTTTCATTCCTTTCTTTGCAAATTGAACGAGTGGAAATACAAAATTGATAGTGCACGCTATATGGACCTTTTTAGGATATGAAAAAGGATTTTATCTTACAAAACAACACTTCATGTTATTTCTGGGACCCTTTGGATGATAAATCAGAGCAAGATGTCAGAAAGTAAGTACACATTTCACATTCAGAGGTGAATTTATCAAACCTATTAGCTACTGTAAATTGGACAGTGCATTTATATTAACAAGAATTTAAGCTTTCAGCCGATATAAGACACTTATATGTGCCGACATTTGTTGTTTCTCTAAAATCTGCGATGTTGACATAAGGCGCTGCAACTGTCCCGTTAATGTTAAGTCTACCCCCTCCTTTTTCGAACATTCTGTTAAAAATCGCACAACTTTTCAGCGTCCTGCTACTCATGCCAGGAATATAGTATATGCATATGATTAGTATGTGTAGATAGAAAACACTCTGAAGTTTCTAAAACTGGTTAAATCACGGCTGTGACTATAACAGATCGTGTGTTTCATTGAAAAGCGCAAGAAAAACTGCTCTCTGAAAGCTACAAATTATTTCCATGCGTCACTTTCATGGGTTGTTAAAAGGGCACAAAATTTATTATCGACCTGCATGCAATTCCTACAGATTCCACACGATGTCGCCATTGTCGTCATTTTCAAGGGAGTTTTTTCTTGGAAAATCCAACTAACTGGATTCCGTTTCTTCCGGTCTCCACCAGGATGTTTTGAATGTGCACATTGGCAGCCATTGATTTGAAAACGAGGAGCTATTGAATATACATCGCCCTGTAATCATTTTGATAGATTATAAACGTTTACTAATACCTAAAGTTGGATTACAAAAGTATTTCGAAGTGTTTTGTGAAAGTTTATCGTCGACTTTTTTAATTTTAAAAAATGACGCAGCGCTTAAAAACAATGTTTTTTTCTGAATGACACAGCTTCCATAGAAAGCTATTTTGGGTATATATGGACCGATTTAAACGAAAAAAAGACCCAATAGTGATGTTTATGGGGCATATAGGAGTGCCAAGAAAGAAGCTCGTCAAAGGTAATGAATGTTTTATATTTTATTTCTGCGTTTTGTGTAGCGCCGGCTAAGCTATATCTTTGTTTACATCGCATTCAGGCATTTTGGGGTGTTGCATGCTATCAGATAATAGCTTCTCATGCTTTCGCCGAAAAGCATTTAAAAAATCTGACTTGTTGGCTAGGTTCACAACGAGTGTAGCTTTAATTCAATACCCTGCATGTGAATTTTGATAAAGGTTTGAGTTTTAACGAGTACATTTAGCATTTAGCGTAGCGCATTTGCATTTCCAGGTGTCTACTTGAGACATCTGCGTCTCAAGTAGGAGCAAGAAGTTTAACTTCTTGGCGCACCCATCCCGTTAGCGGGATCATTTTCGTCAACATCCCCTGAATTGCAGAGCGCCAAATTCAAATTAAATTACTAAAAATATTGAATTTTCATGAAATCACAAGTGCAATATAGCAAAACACAGCTTAGTTTGTTGTTAATCCACCTGGCGTGTCAGATTTCAAAAAAGCTTTACGGCGAAAGCAAACCAAGCGTTTATGTAAGGACATCTCTCTCAGCAGACAAAACATTACAAACAGCTAGCAGCAAAGTAGATTGGTCACGAAAGTCAGAAAAGCAATAAAATTAAACGCTTACCTTTGATGATTTGGATGTTTGTTTGGCGCATTATGTTCAGTAATCCACAGGCTCGAGTGGTCACAACGGGGCAGACGAAAATTCCAAGTAGTATCCATAAAGTTCGTAGAAACATGTCAAACGTTTTTTATAATCAATCATCAGGTTGTTTTTACAATAAATAATCGATAATATTTCAACCGGACCGTAGCTTTTTCAATAGGAGAAAGAGAGAAAATGTCTGCTCTAAGCTGTTGGCGCATGCAAAACTCTGCTGGCACCCAGCCATCCACTGACGCGATGTGATCGTTCATGCTCACTTTTCAGAATAAAAGTCTGAAACTAAGTCTAAAGACTGTTCACACCATGTGGAAGCCATAGGGAAAATAATCTGGTTGATGTCCCTTTAAATGGAGGGAATGCATGCAATTGAACAGGGAGCTTTCAAAATAGAAGGCACTTCCTCTTTGGATTTTCCTCCGGTTTTCGCCTGCAATATCAGTTCTGTTATACTCACAGACAATATTTTGACAGTTTTGGAAACTTTAGAGTGGTTTCTATCCTAATCTGACAATCATATGCATATTATAGTTTCTGGGCCTGAGAAATAGGCAGTTTCATTTGGGTACGTTTTTCATCCAAACGTCAAAATACTGCCCCTTACACTACACAGATTAACGGGACGCCTATCCCTAAATGAAGCCTATTTGACCTCGAACTGGCGCTCCGGTACCGCTTGTCATGCGGGAGCAGAGAGAACAGTCTATGACTAGGGTGGCTGGAGTATTTGACAATTTTTAAGGCCTTCCACTGACACCGCCTGATTTAGAGGTCTTGGATGGCAGGAAGCTTGGCCACAGTGATGTATGGGGCCGTACGTATTACCCTTTGTAGTGCCTTGCGGTCAGAGGCCGAGCAGTTGCCATATGAGGCAGTGATGCTCTCGATGGTGCAGCTGTAGAACCTTTTGAGGATCTGAGGACCCATGTCAAATCTTTTCAGTCTCCTAAGGGAGAATAGGCTTTGTCGTGCCCTCTTCACAACTGTCTTAGTGTGTTTGGACCATGAAAGTTTGTTGGTGATGTGGACTCCAAGGAACTTGAAGCTCTCAACCTGCTCCACTACAGCCCGGTCGATGAGAATGGGGGTGTGCTTGGTCCTCCTTTTCCTGTAGTCCACAATCATCTCCTTTGTCTTGATCACGTAGAGGGAGAGGTTGTTGTCCTGGAACAACACGGCCAGGTCTCTGACCTCCTCCCTATAGGCTGTCTCATCGTTGTTGGTGATCAGGCCTACTACCATTGTGTAATCGGCAAAATTGATGATGGTGTAGGAGTCATGCCTGGCCATGCAGCCGTGAGTGAACAGTGAGTAAAGGAGGGGGCTGAGTATGCACCCCTGAGGGGCCCCAGTGTTGAGGATCAGTGTGGCGGATGTGTTGTTACCTACCCTTACCACTTGGGGGCGGCCCGTCAGGAAGTTCAGGATCCAGTTGAAGAGCCAGGTGTTTAGTCCCAGGGTCCTTAGCTTAGTGAGTTTTGAGGGCACTATGGTGTTGAACACTGAGCTGTAGTCAATGAATAGCATTCTCACATAGGTGTTCATTTTGTCCAGGTAGGAAAGGGCAGTGTTGAGTGCAATAGAGATTGCATCATCTGTGGATCTTTTGGGGCGTTATGCAAATTGGAGTGGGTCTAGGGTTTCTGGGATAATGGTGATGTGAGCCATGACCAGCCTTTCAAAGCACTTCATGGCTACAGATGTAAGTGCTACGGGTCGGTAGTCATTTAGGCAGGTTAACTTAGTGTTCTTGGGCATAGGGACTATGGTGGTTTGCTTGAAACATGTTGGTATTACAGACTCAGTCTGGGACATGTTGAAAATGTCAGTAAAGACACTTGCCAGTTGGAGTACATGTCCTGGTAATCCGTCTGGCCCTGCTGCCTTGTGAATGTTGACCTGTTTAAAGGTCTTACTAACATTGGCTACGGAGAGCGTGATCACACAGTCGTCTGGAACAGCTGATGCACTCATGCATGTTTCAGTGTTACTTGCCTCAAAGCGAGCATAGAAGTAATTTGTGTGTGTGCTCGTGTCACTGGGCAGCTAGCGGCTGTGCTTCCCGTTGCCATGAGAAAAGGGCAACCGGTGGAGAACAAACAAAACTGTAAATACCACCAATATTTACCTGTTTATTTATGTTCCCCTACTATTTGTTCTACAACTATTTGCACATTGCTAAAAAACTGTACATACTGTAGCTGATAATATAACACTTGAAATGTCTTCATATTTTTTAAACCTTTGTCAGTGCAATGTTTACTGTTAATTTCTAATAGTTTTTTGTTGATGTTGTTTTGTGTGTTCTCACTTTTGTTAATTGTTTATGTCATTTGCTTTGGCAAAGTAAACACATGTTTCCCATGCAAATAAAGCCCTATTAAATTTAGAAAGAGGGGGGGCATTAGGCATCGTACTAGTCATGGCATAGAGACTTGATTCCCCCCTCAAGAATGCAACAATTGTCTGGGGTAATTAACTTTAAGCTATCGTATAGGGGACTATTGTCTTGGTTCTATGATTTAGAGTGGACTAACATAACTATTCTGGTGGACACTGTTGGGTTAGATATATGTTTTAGCGTTTTAAAGGAGAAAAAAACGACACATTAGCTATTCTCATCAAACCGCAGGAGATTACTTGTTATCTATCGCAAGACAATCTGATGCATCTGGACTGGTAGCTTATATGTTCTGAATCTGATGCAACTACGCTTGACACTAAATTATCAGCTCTTGTATTTTGTAGCCAACACAACACAGTGAACAGCCCATTGTGTTTGTTTGGTGTTTGATTCTCTGTATGGGCTGGCCCCAGCCGGCAGCCAGCCAGCAGCCAGCCGGCAGCAAGCCGGCAGCCGGCCAGCATGCCAGCCGGCGGCCAGCCGGCAGCCAGCCGGCAGCCAGCCGGCAGCAAGCCGGCAGCCAGCCGGCAGCAAGCCGGCAGCAAGCCGGCAGCAAGCCGGCAGCCAGCCAGCAGCAAACCAGTCAAGACGCTTTTTGTCCCATCCTTTGATGGGATCATTGGTGGTGGTGGGGATAGATGCAGCATGCAGCAGGCAGTAGACAGTAGATATGGCTATACACACAGCAAAGAGCTGCATTACAGCAACATATAAGGTTACTGGGGGAATGGAATCCATGTGATTGTTGATAGGTGTAAATATTTGGAAAGATTTAACTATAGGAACACTGCAGACTGAATAACAATGGCTATTCGTGCTTTACAACAGTGCTGGGTAAAAGTGATCTGATTTTATATAGTAAGGCTTTGGATGGTCTTTGAAGTCTTTTACCAATAACTAACTCTCTGACGTAATCCTTCAATTTGACACATTTTGACATTTTTCCCTCCAAAGCAAGTGCATTCTCCTATTTGTGCGTCATGCTTGGGTAAAAATCAATTGAAGTCTGTGTCTGTGCAAGTCTGCGCAGATGTTTCCACGGGAGTTGGGCACTTACGCCAACTACAGGCAAAATGGTTTGATCAATATATTCACTGTGTATCCATTTTTTTTAACTAGGCAAGTCAGTTAAGAACAAATTATTATTTTACAATGACTGCCTACCCCGGCCAAACCCTCCCCTAACCCGGACGACGCTGGGCCAATTGTGCGCCGCCCAATAGGCCAACCCTACTCCTGAAAAGCTACAGTATGCAGGCTTTTGTTCCATCCCTGCAGTAAAACACCTGATTCAGCAAATCAAGGCCCTAACGAGCAGCTAATTACTAGAAGTGGGTGATTTAGAGTTGGGGTGGAACAAAAATGTGCACACCATACAACTCTGCAGGAGACCCTGTTTAAGATTGTGCTACAAATCTCCAGTAGGTGGCGGTTTCATCCACTAAATGGAGTGTCTTGGTTGATTGATGGTCACTGCAACACAGTATTGCATTAGAGCCACGAGGAGAATCCAACCCTGTAGGAGCCTTTAATATAAGAACCAGTGTAACCTCATTGTGTGTTATGATGCACATCATGTCTGAAAATAATGAAGCTGAGTTAAACAAGTATTTATTTTACTTATTTCCAGGCCAATGAAATAAAGTGAATGATGCAGGTCATAATTGACCTAGAGTAAATCAATTGAATTGATTTAATTGTATCACAAGTTATCTTTTTTTGTTGAGTTTACACATATATATGTAAAACATACAACCATTTCTCATTAGCTGACTTTTAAGAGAATTTACATAGAAATGTTGAATTACTAATATGACTTTAACATCATATTATCAACATTGATGAATCATTATTTCACCAATAATTTGAGATGCTTAATTCCGCCCCCTCCAAATATATTTGTATTGATGTTTGAAAGAGTGATAGTTCACTCAAAAACGATTAAACTATCAGTTAACAGTGAGCCAATGAACAAAATATTAAAATACCGTTTTTGAGTGCACTATCCCTTTCCACACTTAGGCCTATGACCTAAGTGACCTATTTATGCTACTGGACACACATAGTATGGCGTCCAGTTATCAATTCATCAATCACTGAAATCAGAGTCACAAAGTGTCACACCATAAACAATAGCACCCTTTAGGCCGAAAGTGGGCGCTGGCATAAGAGAGCAATGGTCATATTAAAGCGGCAATCAGAAGTTGAAACAATAACAAAGTGTCTTCCCTGCCTGTTTCAGTAAGAAGCTGAGGGACGGGGCAGGACAAATACAACCACTCTCAAATTCAAAGACAGAACTATGGATAAAGCAAGGACTGACTATCCACAATATCAATGTGATAGTTTTAACCATGCTTTGAGGCTATATAGTGTTTGTTTACATTTACTTTGTTTACAAGCTTATATTTTGGGTTCTGATGGGGCATGACAGTTGTTATATTCTTCAAGAATCAATGGGTACAAAGCATGACATCTAAAGTCCAAAAATGGATTTAGCAACTGCAGATTGCCCCTTTAAGAGACTTTAGTTTCAATAATATATCATTGCAATGAAAGTAGTTGAAAGCCATCACACAAACCACTTAAACCCTTGCACCTGGCAGATCACCAGTGGTCCATGGAAGTTGATGGAACAACGTTTGGGAACCTCTTGTCTAACAACGTTTGGGAACCTCTTGTCTGGAGGTAACACTGTCTTTGTACAAAGTGTCATCTGTTTTAACCCAGCAACAATTTGACTGTATTTATGGTTCCCCATGATTGTTAGCTTAGAGAGAGAAAAAAATGTCAATGTCCTCTGAAGCAACTAATTTGCAAGTATGGAAATGATAATCTGTTTAACAGTGCAGGTTGACTAAGGCCTCGTGGTAATGTAGTTCTGGTTAACGCGGCAGGTAGTCTAGTGGTTAGAGCATTGGACTAGTAACTGAAAGGTTGCAAGATCGAATGCCCAAGCTGACAAGTTAAAAATCTGTCGTTCTGCCCCTGAACAAGTCAGTTAACCCACTGTTCCTAGGCCGGCATTAAAAAATAATAATTTGTTCTTAACTGACTCAGAGGTAAAAAAATATATATATAATGCACAATAAAATAAAACTTTATTTTTAAGTATATTTCACACTATGGGACAAAGTTTAAAAAATGAATAGCTCTCTCAATGATGGTACCATTCCTTACTTTGATGATAGGGCCTAGACAACTTTAAATGCTGTAGTGTAGGCTAACAGGTGAGTAGTCTAGGATACAGTGCATTCTGAAAGTATTCACACCCATCCCCTTTTCCACATTTTGTTAAATTACAGCCTTATTCTAGAGTGGATTAAATAAAACATATTCCTCATCAATCTACACAGCAATAACCTACAATGACAAAGGGAAAACAGGTTTAGAATTGTTTTGCAAATGTATAAAAAAATAAATATATATGTAATATATACCTTATTCACACAAGTATTCAGACCCTTTGATCATCCTTGAGATGTTTCTACAGCTTGATTGGAGTCCACCTGTGGTAAATTAAATTGATTGGACATGATTTGGAAAGGCACACACCTGTCTATATAAGGTCCCACGTTTGACAGTGCATATCAGAGCAAAAACCAAGCCACGAGGTTGAAGGAACTGTCCATAGAGCTCCAAGACAGGATTGTGTCGAGGCACAGATTTAGGGAAGGGTACTAAAAATATTCTGCAGCATTGAAGGTCCCCAAGAACACAGTGGCCTCGATCATTCTTAAATGGAAGAAGTTTGGAACCACCAAGACTCTTCTTAGAGCTGGCCTCCCGGCCAAACTGAGCAATAGGGGGAGAAGGGCCTTGGTCAGGAAGGTGACCAAGAACCCGATGGTCACTCTGAAAGAGCTCCAGAGTTCCTCTGTGGAGTTGGGAGAACCTTCCAGTAGGACAACCATATCTGCAACACTCCACCAATCAGGCCTTTACGGTAGAGTCGCAGACGGAAGCCACTCCTCAGTAAAAGGAACATGACACCCCGATTTGGAGTTTGCTAAAAGGCACCTAAAGGAATCTCAGACCATGAGAAACAAGATTCTCTGGTCTGTTGAAACCAAGATTTAACTCTTGGGCCTGAATGCTAAGGGTCACGTCTGGAGGAAACCTGGCACCATCCCTATGGTGAATCATGGTGGTGGCATCATCATGCTGTGGGGATGTTTTTCAGCTGCAGGGACTGGGAGACTAGTCAAGATCGAGGAAAAGATGAAAGGAGCAAAGTACAGAGAGATCCTTGATGTAAACCTGTCCCAGAGCACTCAGGACCTCCGACTGGAGTGAAGGTTCGCCTTCCAACATGACAATGACCCTAAACACACAGCCAAGACAACGCCCCTGACTTGAACCCGATCGAACATCTCTGGAGAGACCTGAAAATAGCTGTGCAGCGACGCTCCCCATACAACCTGACAGAGCTTGAGAGGATCTACAGAGAAGAATGGGAGAAATTCCCCCAAATACAGGTGTGCCAAGCTTGTAGCATCATACCCAAGAAGACTCTAGGCTGTAATCGCTGCCAAGAGTGCTTCAACAAAGTACTGAGTAAAGGGTCTGAATACTTATGTAGATGTGACATTTCTAAAAACCAGTTTTTGCTTTGTCATTATGGGGTACTGTGTTGTAGATTGATGAGGGAAAAAGTCAAGGGGTCTAAACATTTCCGAATGCGCTGTACATCATAGGTTGCATAAGGTAGCCTATGTTTAACATTTTGTCATGTTTAACAGTTTTCATCTCCTAAATAAATTAATTGATGTGCGAGAAATAAAGTCGAGCTATATCGATTCTATGCCTACACATTATTATTTTTTTATCCATGTGGGGGCGTATCTCCTCACCTCAGTCGAGCGCGCTGCGAACAAACGATTCAACATTGCGGCGTATGAGCTCAAACGCGGAACAAAATACATCCTCATTAAACAAGGAATGGTGGGAGAAGCGTTGTGAAATGTATAGAAGTTATAGTGAACGCATTAACAAAGGCGAATAATTATTTGGGCCATTGATTTAAAGGGTTGTGTCTTGTGTGTTGCCAAATCTGCGGGACGCGCGTTGCTCCCCATCAAAGCCATCTACAGGGGAGGGACATAGCAGATTTCTCGACTTCACCGCTCTGATTGAAGGGGAGGGGGTCCGTAGACCGAAATTGATGGTAGTGGGCTACTGAGAAAGACGAGCTACTCCTGTTGATAATAAAGGCAAAATACACCTTTCAGTCGAATACAGCTGAGTTGGTGAAACGGGCCGGTGGTGAAACATGGAGTAAGTAGCCTTTTGACTTTAACTGCATGTATTGCATATGCTATTTTATGCACTCACGCACAGATAATTTCGGGCGTGCTCAATTTGAACGCTTTTCACCCTTTTTGTCACACCTGCAAAAGGAGGACAAATATGTACTCTAGCTAATTGCACTGTCGGCCTTTTTGGGGAGTGCACTGTGGGATTTATTTTTTGGAAACAGTGAAGAAAGGATGGTATTAGGCTGTGTGAATAGTTTGATTATAAATTCGAACATCAATAGGCAGACAAAATATAATAGAATGGTATTCACCATGACTGTTTTTATTTGTCGGCTTTTTTAAATAGCCTCCCTGTGTGCCTGTGCTTTGAAAGACATTTGACCTATATCTAGGCTAGGGCAAAGCCGCATGGTCAATCGGCAGTCCATGTAAGGGATATCATCTAGCAACAGCTGGGGAGTCAAGGGAAATACAACATTTGCCCTAAATAACCACTCTCGATAATATGTCCCAATGTGTAACTACCGTGGATTTGAATGGACAACCAAAAATACTGTGGGTAATTGTCTATCGATTTAGGCTCTGTGATGTTTGTATTTTTCGGGGATCAATATGGGAATGTGTAATACATGTTCCTGAATAATAGCCCGCTGTATATGGGGTTCCTGAACGTCATAGTGCTACGGAGTGCATGTCGCGCTTTATGGAAATAGCAGGGAGCGCTAGATTACCGTACCAGAGGGCCGTGCCTGCTCTAATTGTGTGAGCGGTGGGCGTGCATGTGTAGGAGCCAGGGCAAGCGTTCATTTTCTCCCGGGTGGGCGTGCATGTGTAGGAGCTAGGGCAGGCGTTCATTTTCTCCCGAAATGGGCTGTTCCAATATGGCTGAGAGCTGATGCGGTTGCTTTAGTGTAGGCTACTTAGACAGATGTTCTAGGAAACATGACTGGTGTTTTATCCCTATGTCATTATGGCTGACTACTTATCAGTGACATACAGAAGATAAAAGGATACATGGAAGTACAATAGGATCCCATGGCCATGAGAATGTTACATTGTTGCAGGCCTAGGAAGCCACAAATATTACAGTGTTACAATGACTTTGTTTGAATGGTGCACATTTGCCATAGCCTACATTGCTTCAATCTGACTCCAGCTAGGAAAACCCCTTCATTTAACCTGACATAAGCAACATCCTCAAGAACACTAGTTTATACCACCAATTTTGAACATCAAATATGTGATGATTAAACACAGTAGGTGCATTGTCATATTGATAAATATTGTGTCTTCCTTCCACATTTAGTGTAATTGGGAGGTTCCAGGAGGTTTAGGTTCAGTGTTCAGAATAGTGAAGGTGCCATCAGTACACAGTAGGGTACAGGTGTGTGATTTGAAGTTCAAATAATGCAGTAGGCTCCGATTTGAGTAAAGCTGTGTTATAAGAGAATATAGTGCAACACACACATGCCAGACAGAGCGCATGTTTGATATCCATAAGACTTTGATGGAGCCATTGACTTGAGGAACAGCTGTGGAAAACACGTAGCAAGAAAATCTTGAATGCATTTGAGTAGATTTTTTGTCTTTTAATTACTTATTTCCAATTATTTGACATCTGGTCAATATTTTGTTTACCAGACCATTGATAGCTGTACAAATCTGAACACCACAAATCCTTTGTAATTTCCCTCCCAAGTTGGCTGCTGACATAGACAGATACACAGAGATACAGAGTGGTATTCTGGCCATTTCTCAGACACTGCTAATGGCCATTCGATATGGGCTGGACCTATCAACATCGGGATTCCATGGAGCAACTGTTTGGAGAGCAGAGGCGGAGATAGTCCTCTCATTTCATCCAGCCTCTGCTTCTGCCTCAGCCTTCAACCTCTCCCTCTCTCACATAACAGTCATTAAGTCTGATCTGCTCCCTGCCATCTCTCTAATCCTCCTTCTTCATCCTCCCCTTGCTCTAGTCTCTGCATGGGTCATCCTTCACATTCTCAACAACCATTGGGTATATATTTCAATCTTAATAACCTGATTAGATACAGTATAGTACAACTCTTACCGTATTATACAATAAATATTCCAGCAGTCTTGAAAGAAGTTATCTCATCCCAGTCAGCCCATGAGGGTGATTCTCAAGCCAGCCAGTGGTGTCCCAGTCCCCCTCTGTCATTCATCAGTCACAGTGACACACATTCAACATAGCCTTTGGGGCAGACCAGACCTCATGCAGTGGAGGGGAGTGTGGCACTGTGGTGTGGGTCTTGTTGTTGAGGGTTAGCGCACAGATAAGTGCCACTGGTGGTGACCATGACACTTCAGGGCCGTTTGAACTGACTTCAAAGAGTGGTATTTAGCCTTAGTGTCTTTATAGATACAGTGGATTTCTGCATAAATTGGTCATCGAATTTGATCTGATATTCATCTAAGTCACAACAATAGACAAACACAGTGTGCTTAAACTAATAACACGCAAATTATTATATATATTGAATACATAATTTAAACATTCACAGTGTAGGTTGGGAAAAGTATGTGAACCCCTAGGCTAATGACTTCTCCAAAAGGTAATTGGAGTCAGGAGTCAGCTAACCTGGAGTCCAATCAATGAGTTGAGATTGGAAATGTTGGTTAGAGTTGCCTTGCCCTATAAAAAAACACACAAAATTTGAGCTTGCTATTCACAAGAAGCATTGCCTGATGTGAATCCTGCCTCAAACAAAAGAGATCTCAGAAGACCTAAGATTAAGAATTTTTGACTTGCACAAAGCTGTTGAAGGCTTACAAAAGTATCTCTAAAAGCCTTGATGTTCATCAGTCCACGGTAACAACGCAGAATGCTCAATGAGGTTAAGAAGAATCCTAAAGTGTTAGATAAAGACTTCCAGAAATCTCTGGAACATGCTAACATCTCTGTTGACGAGTCTACGATACGTAAAACACTAATCAAGAATGGTGTTAATGGGAGGACACCACGGAAGAAGTCACTGCTGTCCAAAAGAACCATTGCTGCACGTCTGAAGTTTGCAAAAGTGCACCTGGATGTTCCACAGTGCTACTGGCAAAATATTCTGGGACAGATGAAACTACAGTTGAGTTTTTGGAAGGAACACACAACATTATGTGTGGAGAAAAAAAGGCACAGCACACCAACATCAAAACCTCATCCCAACTGTAAAGTATGGTGGAGGGAGCATCATGGTTTGGGGCTGCTTTGCTGCCTCAGGGCCTGGACAGCTTGCTATCATCGACGGAAAAATGAATTCCCAAGTTTATCAAGACATTTTGTAGGAGAATGTTAGTCTATCTGTCTGCCAATTAATGCTCAACAGAAGTTGGGTGATGCAACAGGACAATGACCCAAAACACAGAAGGTAACAACAGAATGGCTTCAACAGAAGAAAATATGCCTTCTGGAGTGGCCCAGTCAGAGTCCTGACCTCAACCCGATTGAGATGCTGTGGTATGACCTCAAGAGAGCAGTTCACACCAGACATCCCAAGAATATTGCTGAACTGAAACAGTTTTGTGAAGAGGAATGGTCCAAAATTTCTCCAGACCGCTATGCAGGTCTGATCCGCAACTACAGAAAACGTTTGGTTGAGGTTATTGCTGCCAAAGGAGTGTCAACCAGTTATTAAATCCATCCACTTTTTCCACCCTGCACTGTGAATGTTTACACGGTGTGTTCAGTAAAGACATGAAAACATATCATTGTTTGTGTGTTATTAGTTTATGTAGACTGTGTTTGTCTGTTGTTGTGACTTAGATGAAGATCAGATCAAATTTTATGACCAATTTATGCAGAAATCGGGGTATTTCTAAAGGGTTCACATACTTTTTCTTGCCACTGTACATAGCCGATAGCATATCTGATACTTATATAGATGATAGATATATAGCTGTAATATATGCGTAGTAGCCTATACTAAAAAGCCTTTATTCTTTTCATGTTGTGTTTTAAATATGTTTCAATGTACTGTGCTACTCGCCTGGCTACCCAAATTCCTTGCTCCAGCCAAATGCTACGTCATGCCCACGGACGTCAGTTTCTTCTCCACAATGAGTCAGGATCTGAGTACCTTCCCAACGATTTCTAAAATGGTAACACATTCAAACAGTTGTGATTGGTCCTAGAAACGGATGGTTTGGGCCAGAGCCAGAACACACGTGGGCAAAGCAGCGTTTTAAATATTCATCATTGGGTTTGATACTCTGATTGGTTAGAGATGATCCAATTGCTTATGAAAGTTTTGTGCAACACCCCTTATTTTGATGTCACCACAAATTACTTAAACGATGGCAGTTTCAGACTGAAGTATGTAATGGACAAAGAGCAGCGGAATAATTCAGTTTGAGTCATCAGGCAATTGTGCAACTGCCACTCTGTACTTTTGCCTTCACTGGTTTTACACTGGTGACAACTCCAAGGGTTCGGGAATCGGACAAGATCGAGGAGTATAGATTGATTATGTGTTGTTGTTCCCAGCACAGCAACTAGTCCCTCCGGATTCTTTTTTCACAGGGACGGTCTCCATAGAAACAACGGGCGGCATTCCTCTGTCAGCCGGACAGTTGTGTTAGTCCTTTTAATTAATAACAGCTTTACAGAATTGCACAACAAAAATATATGAATCTCAGCATAGTACTTTATGTGGCCGACAGCTCTGGAGAAAGGTTTGGCCTCTAAAAACCGAGATAGGCTATGACTACAAACAAGGCTTTGATATATTTATATAATTTATATCTACACTCAATTATTCAACGAAAGTCCAGTTATTGGTTGTTTCATGTTTGTCTCCACCATAAAGGCCATCATCCAGCGTTTAAAGGGGTGGCTCTGTTTTTTTCATGACTTAAAAAAGCTGAACCATCCCTTTAAGAGCTTTGTTTTACTCTAGTTTACACGAACATTATACTCAATAACAGTATGACAATAATGGGATTTACTTTCATGTTTGGTGCATAAGCAAAAATATCTCAAGTTCAAGCCTTTGTCTGAAATATTGAATTGATCAATTTGACTTTGAGATCTTTGAGACCACACTTTCATGACTTCTAGCCCTGAGACAAGTGCTATGATCTTGAATTGTTTGAACAGTATCTTTCTCGCACCACCACTGTGTGTCATAACATAACTGGAGAATATTTACAGAGCAGGACATCTATTGGTACTTGTGCAGGCAAGGTAACATTGCTTCTTAGCGGCCCTGAATGATGACTAGATAGTGGGCCGTGCCCCCTGTAAGGACTCAGCACTGGACTTAAGTGGTAGATACATAGTTTCTATTCGTTTTCTCATCGCACGCTCAACTGAGCAGACTAAAATATATAATGTTACTTCTAGATTTGTGCCCTTATTGTTGCTATATCTGTCCATTTAGTATCTACTGTATCATACATGTTAGAATATTACATTTTTGTTATATAATATATATATAAACGCAGCATGCAACAATTTAAAGATTTTACTGAGTTACAGTTCAGATGAGAAAATCGGTCAATTTTTGCATATGGAACATTTCTGGGATCTTTTATTTCAGATCATGAAACATGGGATGATGTGTTTATATTTTTGGTCAGTATAAATTAACATTTTAGTCATTTAGCAGACGCTCCTTTACAGAGCGACTTACAGGAGCAATATTCATTCACATGACATTGCCACATCCTGAATATAGAGAGCCCTTTGTTCTCTATGGTGTTGTAGGTCAGGGCATGACTAGGGGGTGTTCTAGTCGATGCATTTCTAGGTTGGTGCTCTTAGTATGGTTCCCTATTAGAGGCAGCTGATATTCGTTGTCTCTAATTGGGGATCATACTTAAGGTGTCCCTGTTCCCACCTGCATTTGTGGGAGATTGTTTTGTTGAGTGCTGATGTGCGCGCTGTTACTTCACGGTCGTCGTCGTCGTCGTCGTCGTCGTCGTCGTCGTCGTTTGTTTGTTTGTATATTGTTTTGTTTAAGTTTCACTAATAAAAGATGTGGAAGTCGAATCACGCTGCGCCTTGGTCCGTCTATCATAACAACCGTGACAGACATTCATATGCATTGTCATACTCAGAGGGCTGTTTCCGACAATACAGTGGTGGTTTTCTTTGTGTTTTTCACTCATGTATGTGGTGGGAATTGACTTATTTTAGACTCTAATGGCTCAGTGTCACACCCCATCCTGTTGTCCAAACAGGATGAGACCAAGTAAACCCACATGTTAACATAGATTCATCGATCGTCAAAGTTTGAGATTAGACAAATTCAACACACACTCTTCCTGAACAATAAACATTTGTAACTATTTCTAGACAAAAGTATTCGAGAGCATTTTTGAAATGGCTATTTCATTTTGAAATACACAATAGTAAAAGGTCAAATATCGTGACAACCGGAACTGATTTAGGAGTGTAGCGCTTTCTACACCTTCCTTTCATTTTACAAAATGAACCCTGTAATCTGCTCACAGCCAGGATGCAAATTCATCCATCAGCAAAAGCTTTGGGATATTTTCCTCTGTCTTCTTCACACCTTGTTCTTCATGCTTAAAGGTTAATTGATCATCCATGAGCCCTGAACTTGTCAGTGGTGACATTTCCTCATGGTTTTATTGGGCATAGATTATTTATCTGTGTGGACTTTATCAGGGTGCACCACATTAGCCTATTGAGGGTTTGAGTTGGAGCCTCTATTGTCCTGTGGAGATGGTGGTCGAGGCTAGGGAAAGAAGGCAGGCCACCCTGGGGTAGGATTACAAAATTCAGGAAACTTTCCCCAAATTCCCAGTTTTTTCAGAAAAGCTTTCCCCATATTCCCTGTTTTATTTTTCTTTCAGAAATCGCAGCTGAATGATTCCCAGTTTAAGGATCCTTTCCCTGTTTATTCACTTCTGATTTTGGGAATCCTCCAATTGGGATTCATGAAAACCCTTGGAACCTTTTTAAGGAATATTGCAACCCTAGCCTAGGGTACCGAGTGTACTGACAGTAGCAGCCACAACACCGGGACACACTTTCCCCATGAAGCTTATTAGTTACTGGCGTTACATCCCCGTCTGTCTCCATTTCTCTTCTTTCATTATTGTTGTTCGTAGATGTTGATGGCACCGTAATGGCTTACCAGAGGTGGGACCAAATCATTGTTATTCGAGTCACAAGCAAGTCTCAAGTCACAAGGTCTGAGTCTCAAGTTGAGTCCCAAGTAGAACGAGTCGAGTCCAAGTCGCACATTCTAAGAGCAAGTCATGTCGAGTCATGCGTTTTTTCAAGTTATGTCAAATAAAAAAATAAGCTATACATGCAAAAACATGTTAAACTACAGCAAATATTGTCTATTTATTGAGGCTACCAGACAGCCATTTTCATTATTTTGTCAACAACACATTTTGATTATGTAATATTCTAACAACAACATCCAAATTGGTTAACCATGTTCCCAATAGCTTAATAGCTTTTGTAGGACCAGATAAGCTGTCGTAAAGTCAAAAGGACACTGAAATGAGATATTTTACCAACCTAAATAAAGACTAGATTTATGTGTATTCAGTGCAAGTACCCCACCCTATTCTCAACAGGCCAGCAGGGCAATACCATTTGTTGAGATTATTAGTGGTGTCTGACTCCGTGCCCCTTCCTTCTGTTGCTGCTTGTAGAGGGTGTTGGAGGAAGTGCCACAGTGTTGTGTTTGGGGATAGAAAAAACCCCAAGTCCTTATTTTTTACTGTCTCATTGTCGGTCTGCATGATGTGACCCCACCCAGCCTGTCACTGTGTCTGTGTCCCGCACGTCTCCCTCCATGTGACGAGGGACAGGATATGCCCGTTGGCCTCGATCACATTACACTGCAGACTAGAGCGAATCAGGGCGAATCAGGCTCTCTAGAGCTTCCCTTTGCCGACTCTGCAGAATATTTTCTGTCATTGCGAGGGACAGTGGTGTTGGTCATGAAGCCTTAAAGCTTCTCTTTGTCACCCGCCTGCATGTTTTTTTTGGGGGGGGGGCGTGACAGCAAGACATACTCAGCCCTGCTTTCAAAACAGAACGCCTGACCAGTGAAGTGTAGGGCCTTGAATTGAAGACCTTACAGTGAAAACAGAAGGAGAGTAAAATAGGCTGGTCCAGCTAGACATACTCTCTGCCTGGGAGGAAAAACATGTTTCAGCTCATTTGTGTGTTTGATTTCTTTGGAAATACAGAATAGATGCCTTAGATTCCTTATTCTCAATGAGCTGTTTTTTCTCAGGAAGGATACAGAGAAATGGCAAAGAAATCAGCGTAAAATGTGTATTATTACATTGCTAGTGATCGTAGGTGCCTCTGCGCTAACACTGCATTTATTTTAAAAGGAAGCTCATCATTCTGTCATATTTGACCAAGTATCTTGCTGAAGAAACTGTTCGGTTTATGCTTTGGTTTCTGAATTGTTATTATGAAGCACTCAGAATAGCACCACGCCCTCTAGAAATCCCCAGACCACATCAACAAAGCGGAACACATCTCTTAGTATTTGAAGTGACTCTGCACCTGTGCTCACTAATTTCCCCATCTCCCTTTAACTTTTTACCTGCCTCATCTAATCTGAGTGGACATATTTCACATTATATTTTTTTGTTTCCCACACACAGAACTGTGTCATTGTCCTTGCTCTCACTGACACCAGACTCCAGAGTACATATCCCTCTTATTCCGAAATCACTGATTCTGAGGGGAAATTTGAATTCTTGAAAAGCCTGCAGTGTTCCCAAGGAGTAGGATTCTGGTATGTGGAATGGATCCAGGGATGCCAAACTGGTCTAAGCATAAACAATAATGATACAACAATAATATACAGGCAGCACTACTGTTAGTACCTCCAACAGAAGTATGACTAAGATCCAATACCACATAGAATTTCACAATTTACTGTAAGTGGAAACACAGTAGTTAAAAAATATCCATGGAATATACTGTAATGAAACAGCAGGGAGCAGGTCTCGAACCCTTGACCTTCGAGCCCGAGGTCCGGCGCGCTATCGACTGTGCCGCAAAAGCATGCTCGAGCGGCAGGGTCGATTTCCGCGCTTATAAACCCAGGGTCGTCACAATATGTATATCTCTATATCTGAACAATATACTGCACTCTAAGAAAAACATTTTCTATGTAGAACCATACAGGAGCTTTGGTTTGTCCTCATAGGGGAACCCTTTTTGGTGCTGGGTAAAACCCTTTGCAGAGTGTTCTATCGAGGACCATCTATGCAGGGTTTTTCAAATAACCCCCTGTATATGGTTCTGCCTAAAACCTTCTACAAAGGGTTCTCCTGAGAACCATTTTATCTTTGGAAGATTCTTCCTAGAACCCTCTGAATGGGTCCACCAGCCTTTATTTATGACAATTTATTACATATATCATAAGGCCTTTCTTTGAGGCCCTAGTTATACCCTAACACAGTGGTCAAATCAAATGAAATCAAGCTTTATTTATACAGCACATTTCAGACATGGATGTGCTTTACATGAAAAAATGAATAAAAAACTATGAAAATAAAAGCAGAAATATTTACTACACAAGAAAAATAAGATAAACAACTAAAGAATGACACAATCTGAACGACTAAAAATCACCCTAAGGAAAAGCAAAGCTAAAAAGATGTTTACATATGTTCTACGTTTCAGCCCTCCTCAGGTTCTCTGGCTGCCTCTCCATGCCTCTTGGTCCTAGGCTTTGGGATAGTTAAAAGGCCAGTGCCAGAGGACCTGAGGGACCTACTGGGTACATAACTTAAAGCACATCTGACATGTATTGGGCTGCACAATCATGGACGGATTTAAAAACCAATAGAAGAATCTCAAAATGAATTCTAAAACTCACAGGCTGCCAGTGCAGAGACCTTAAAACCGGTGTAATGTGGGCTCTCCGGCTTGTCTTTAGTAAGTACCCATGCTGCAGCATTCTGTATGTTTTGCAGTTGACCAATGGCTTTCTTGAGTAGACCAGACAGGAGAGCTTTACAGTTGTCAAGCCTGCTTACAATAAAAGCATGGAGGAGTCTCTCTGCATCAGCAGAGAGAGAAACAGCCACACCTCAGCATTTAAAAAAAAACTTTATTTAACTAGGCAAGTCAGTTAAGAACAAATTCTTATTTCAATGACAGCCTACGAACAGTGGGTTAACTGCCTTGTTCAGGGGCAGAATAACAGATTTCTACCTTGTCAGCTCAGGGATTTGATCTTCCAGCCTTTCAGTTACTGGCCCAACACTCTAACCACTAGGCTACCTGCCGCCCAATGCCAGTAATGTTCCTCAGGTGGTAAAAACCTATTTTGGTCACATTCAACGTTTTGTTCAGAATCTAAAATAACACCTAGGTTTTTTACTTGGTGTTTTATCTTTATTGCCCGTGAATAAATAAATAAAATGTGCAGCTACATTCTCTCTCTTTGCTTTGGCTCTAACAATATGTACCTCAGTCTTTAGCTGGAGGAAGTTGTGGCCCATCCAAGATTTAAATCACTAATGCAGTCTAATAATTTATCCATGGAGCTAAAATCCTCTGGTGACACAGAAATATAAAGCTGTGTATCGGCTGCGTAGCTGTGAAAATCAGTTCTGTTTTTTCTGATAATGCTGCCAAGGGTGACAGAAAACCTGTGACTGCTTAAATTGGTCCTGAACCAATTTAGAACTGGACCAGAGAGGCGATCCCACCTCTCCAGTCTGTCCAGAAGGATATCATGGTCAAAGGTATCGAATGCAGCGCTTCAATCTAAGAGTACAAGGACAGAGAGCTGTTTGGCATCTGTGTTGGCTCTAAGATAATTTACTACTTTAACTAAGGTTGTCTCTGTGCTGTGGTGGGCACGAACACCAGATTGGAATTTTTCAAAAATACATTTGGCACTATTTGTAGGTAGAGTTATTAAAGTGACTATGTATAGATGATAACAACAAAGAGTAGCAGCGGTGTAAAAGTGTGTGTGGGGGGGAGGGGGGTGTAATGCAAATAGTTCGGGTAGCCATTTGCTTAGGTGTTTAGGAGACTTATGACTTGGGGTTAGAAGCTATTTAGAAGCCTCTTGGAACTAGACTTGGCGCACTGGTACCACTTGCCGTGCGATCGCAGAGAGAACAGTCTATGACTAGGGTGGCTGGAGTCTTTGACGCTGCCTGGAATAGAGGTCCTGGATTGCAGGAAGCTTGGCCCCAGTGATGTATTGGGCCATTCGCACTACCCTCTGTAGTGCCTTGCGGTCAGTGGCCAAGCAGTTGCCATACCAGGCAGTGAAGCAACCAGTCAACATGCTCTCTGGTGCAGCTGTAGAACCTTTTGAGGATCTGAGGAACCTCCTGAGGGGGAATAGGTTTTGTCGTGCCCTCAACACGAATGTCTTGGTGTGTTTGGACCATGTTAGTTTCCTCTTTTTCCTGTAGTCCACAGTCATCTCCTTTGTCTTGATCACGTTGAGGGAGAGGTTGTTGTCCTGGGACCACATGGCCAAGTCTCTGACCTCCTCCATAAAGGCTGTCTCGTCGTTGTCGGTGATCAGGCCTACCACTGTTGTCATCATCAAACTTAATGATGGTGTTGGAGTCGTGCCTGGCCGTGCAGTCATGAATGAACAGGTAATACAGGAGGGGACTGAGTACGCACCCCTGAGGAGCCCCTGTGTTGAGGATCAGTGTATCGGATGTGTTATTACCTACCCTTACCACCTGGGGGCGGCCCGTCAGGAAATCCAGGATCCAGTTGCAGAGGAAAGTGTTTAGTCCCAGGGTCCTTAGCTCATTGACGTGCTTTGAGGGCACTATGGTGTTGAACGCTGAGCTGTAATCAATGAATGGCATTCTCACATTGTTTTTCCTTTTGTCCAGGTGGGAAAGGGCAGTCTGGAGTGCAATTGAGATTGCATCATCTGTGGATCTGTTGGGGCTGTATGCAAATTGGAGTGGGTCTAGGGTTTCTGGGATGATGGTGTTGTGAGCCATGACCAGCCTTTCAAAGCACTTCATGGCTACAGACATAAGTGCTACGAGTCGGTAGTCATTCAGGCAGGTTAACTTAGTGTTCTTGGGCACAGGTACTATGGTGGTCTGCTTGAAACAGGTTGCTGTTACAGACTCGGACAGGGAGACGTTGAAAATGTCAGTGTAGACACTTGCCAGTTGTTCAGCGCATGCTCGCATTACACGTCCTGGTAATCCGTCTGGCCCTGCGGCTTTGTAAATGTTGACCTTTTTACAGGTCTTACTCACATCGGCTGCGGAGAGCGTGATCGCACAGTCTTCCGGAGCAGCTGGTGCTGTCATGCATGTTTCAGTGTTATTTGCCTCGAAATGAGCATAGAAGTAGTCTAGCTCGTCTGGTAGGCTCATGTCACTGGGCAGCTTTCAGCTGTGCTTCCCTTTGTAGTCTGTAATTGTTTGCAAGCCCTGCCACATCCGACGAGCATCTGAGCCGGTGTAATATGATTCGATCTTAGTCCTGTATTGGCACTTTGCCTGTTTGATGGTTCGTCAGAGGGCTTAGCGTGATTTCTTATAAGCTTCCGGGTTAGAGTCCTGCTCCTTGAAAGCGGCAGCTCTAGCCATTAGCTCAGAGCAGTTGTTGCCTGTAATCCATGGCTTCTGGTTGGGGTATGTACGTACATGACTGATGTGGTGTACCTCAACTAACACATTGACTCTGTACCGGTACCCCCCTCTATACATCTGACCCGTTTTTTTATTGATCTAGTCACTGATGCTTCCTGCTTTTATTTTTGCTTGTAAGCAGGAATCAGGGGGATAGAATTATGGTCAGATTTTCCAAATGGAGGGCGAGGGAGATCTTTGTATGTGTCTCTCTGTGTGAAGTAAAGGTGGTCCAGAGTTTTTGTCCCTCTGGTGGCACATTTAACATGCTGATAGAAATTTGGCAAAACAGATTTATGTTTCCCTGCATTAAAGTCCCTGGCGACTAGGAGCGGCGCCTCTGGGTGAGCGTTTTCTTGTTTGCTTATGGCGGAATACAGATCATTCAATGCTATCTTAGTTCCAGCCTCTGACTGTGGTGGTATGTAAACAGCTGCAAAAAATACAGATTAAAACTCTCTAGGTAGATAGTGTGGTCTACAGCTTATCATGAGATACTCTACCTCAAACGAGCAATAGCTCAAAACTTCCTTAGGTATTGTGCACCAGCTATTATTTACAAAATACATCGTCCACCGCCACTTGTCTTACCAGACACCGCTGTTCTATCCTGACGGTGCACCGTATAACCAGCCAGCTGTATGTTGATAGTGTCGTCATTCAGCCACGACTCCGTGAAGCATAAGATATTACAGTTTTGAATGTCCCGTTGGTAGTTTTATCTTTCATGTAGGTCATCTATTTAATTATCCAGAGATTGCACGTTTGTTAGCAGAATGGAATGAAGTGGGGGTTTATTTGATCGAGCCCGAATTATCAGAAGGTAGCCCACCTTCCGGCCCCTTTTTCTCCACCTCTTCTTCACGCAAATCACGGGGATCTGGGCCTGTTCCCGAGAAAGCAGTATATAATTTGCGTCGGGGTCCTGGAGGGAGTTGATGTCATGGACAATGGCTCCTGGGTGACAGAGGACCTTGGTCGGTCAACAGATCGTAGGCAAGCCAAAATCTCTCAGTATCGAGCTTGCCCACAATGATGGTGGTCGTGATGGAATCCGATGGGGAAGTGATCTGCTGAACTATGGCGGCCAGGATCTGTGCTGACTCCCGGGGCTGATAGATCCGTCTCAAGCGGGGAAAAGCTGTTTGATAGCTGGATCAGATCTTCTTGGATAGATGAAGGGTGGCCAGACTGCCTCCCCGATCTCTTACGCCTTGCGAGTGTCCAGTCTCCCATGGGCCGCAGAGTTGAGCTGAACATCTGTTTGTTGGATTGGGACAGATCAACCCTGCCCAACTCACCGACAGCTTTGCTATCAGGCATTTAAAACTGAGATTCGGTTTGCCTGGGTTACAGAAAAGTCGGTGTACTTTTAAAAGCAGGTTGTTCTTTTCTCACAGCCGAGCTAACAGCCGAAGGATCTCTTCCCTAAGCTGCTCGATGGTGTTGCATTTAGGGCAGACAAATCCCTGTCCATTTTCCAGTTCCACCTTGGCTTCATCTTGTGTGGAAATCTTTTCACACCTGAAGTTTTTGTGCCCAGCCGTGGATAAAAGCACTGGTGGGTTAGCACTGCTAGCGTTAGCTGCTAGCCATCATGAAAATGGAGCAGGCTAACTGCTACTTAACAGGAACACAAACTTGCTGTCCCAGATGTAAAGGCTGACCGCGTTGCAGATTGCGTAGCAATACAAACTTTAGCTATGATTAAAAACGATTTCATAAAAACGATTTCATAAAAGCAACAAACCGAATGTAGACTATCTCCTGGTGTCAGGAATCTCCTGGTTTACTGACGTCAGGCCTGCAAGTTACATTATGCTGGCTGGCAAAGTGATTTGTAATTCCTATTGATCGGAATCCAGACAGTGTTAGGATATCCAACAAGTGGAATTGTTAATCACCCACATCCTGCATTCAGAATGTCTGCCAGTGTAGGGAAGATGAATTACTGACACTACCTCAACCATCTAAACTTGAACAACCTAATAATGCAATAAATCCAACAGATTGGACTCTATTATGGACTGTATTAAACTGTATTATGTTATTTTTGTGTAGCATGAAATCTATTAACCAATCACTGTAAATGCAAAAACACAGAAATTACAGCAAAACAAAACATTCTGAAATTCTCACTCAAATAGAGCATGCTGGGAAATATTATATATGGTTCTATGTAGAACCCTTCTTGCCTCCCAAAGAATCATCAAAGAACCCTTTCTTCCAAAATGGCTCTTATGATGTTAAAATTTCTAGGTAGAACCCTTTGCCTTACAATGAAGACTTGTCTTCCAAAAAGGGTTCTTCTGAGCAAAATTGTTTTTGGTAGAAACATATCCCTCTGCAAAGAACCCTTTTGGAACCCGTTTCTTCTTAGAGTGTGTAGTATGAAGTGATGTCATTAGTGTCACTATTAATATCACTATTAATGACTCCCTGTCAAATTTGAGGTGTGATCCCTTAAGCCCCCCCCCCCCCCCCCCCCCGTCTGTATATAGCTCCTGTAGGCCCCTATGGAGCTTAGCTTGTTGCAGCAGTGCAGTTTTACTGGGGCTTTGACAGGTCCTCTTCTGGAATGCACCCACATACAACCCCCTCACATACACGCTTGCAAGAAAGCATGCACGCACACACACATTCTCACACACAAACACATCAGGTCACAGTGCCCTCAGATTCACCTCCAATGAAATGTTCACGTGTAATGAAAAGGGCTGGACATGATGCACCAGTTCATGGTCAGTATTCATGAGTGAAATTGACCAGTGCTCTGCAATACCCCCAGAGGCATTTGAACCAAATGTGTTGATCCTGGAAGTTTGAACATTCCCACAGCAATTTCCCACAGCCATTTTGCTTGGCCTCATATTGATACATTCATCATCCTATTTCTAATGACAAAAATCTTATATAAAGGGCTAATATTGGGCAACATAACAATTCATTTATGGGATTTAAAAAAATGAAAACGAAGCAATGCCTGTTGAACAGGAACAAGCTTCTCTGAGGGCTGACCAAAACCAGAACCCTTATGCCGTTGTTGGCACTTCATGAAAATGTGCATGTGACAGTGAGAAAATTAGCATGTGATCTTTTTAGAGAATTCCGAGCTGCAGCTGGGAAGGAACAAAAAAATCCAGTCTAAATTGTTGATTTTACACATTAATAATGCAAGGTTATGTAATCGATTCACCACTACACGTTGACCCACTCGCCCTCTGAAGGTTTCTACCCAGATGAATTAGTTTATCTCCTGATGTACTGTAGCCACTCCAACAGCCTCCATCAAACCTAGCCTGTACAGATTGGTGGGTAGCTTCTACTTCTTGGTAGATAGCCTTTACTTATTGGTGGATAGCCTTTACTTATTGGTAGATACTCATTTTCCTCAGACAATACCTAGCGTAGCATCTAAGATGAGCCACATGTGATACGCTAATTGCATTTTGTCCCAGAGACATAGCATCGACGCAAACACCTATGTGTTTTGCATATATCACAGAATTTTCAAAGGGAGCATCACATTTTCAACCTCTCCTTGTCCAAGTCTGTTATCCCCACATGTTTCCAGCTGACTACCATCATTCTTGTTCCCAAAAACTCTAATGATGATATGAAAAAAGTAACTTGAAAAGCATGAGCTCTGCTTAGTTTTTTTGCACGAGCTGTACACAGTACATCGGTCACTCAATCACAATTTGACAAGCACTCGATAATGCCTAGAATTTTACGACGGCATCCCCTTTGTGTGGCCATAATACTCCCTAAAAAAATCCATGCCTTTTACTGCCAGTGGCTGTTGTGCCCTTGGCCCAGAGTGCTGTGCGCTCTGAATCACCTCTCACTCACATGCCTCTCCATCACGTGATGGGGTCTTTCTCACAGACTACAAGTGAAGACAGACACATCGGGGACGCAACTGCGCGTGTCCTTATCCAATTCTGAGGTGCATGTTGAAGATATTGGAAGAACTGTCCACATTTACTTTTCGTCAGCCAACAAGAGGAGTAGGCCTAACAAACAGCAAAAGCTCTAGCCTATGTCAATCTACTGTCCCCCTTAGTGCAAAAGTTGACCAATTCTATTCCAAACATAGTCTGGGACAGTTGTGGGATGCGATAGATCCCAAATTAATACAACTACTAGCATCTAATAATTAACTTTTTACCCAATGTGGCTGACGCAACAAAGAAAGTTTGGCTTAAAATATTGATAAACTATTAGGCTGTTTCTTCACATTATAAGTGCAGCAATGCACACATGGTAGTAGGCTATAAGGGCAAATGTTCCATTAGCGGAAAACACCATTATGAAATGTGACCACAAATCCAATTATGCATGTAATGCTTTTATTATAAAGGTGCATTTTTATGGTGAAAATGATCTTCCCCAAACTTGAAACTGTGCGAATATGATTTGAAAAGTTGAGAAAAAGGCATTTTTTATGATGGGCATCATTCACAGGTGATAGGCTAATATTGTCACCCATCAGACTATTCTTGATTTAGTAAAATAATATATGAGTGAAATGTGTTTTGATTTAGAATGGACCATTATCATGCACCTACAAAAAATAAGATGCCTTAATAGAAAAATACCCACTGAGTAAGAGTCTAAAAGTATTTGGTTTGAAATATACTTAAGTATCACAAGTAAATGGAATTGCTAAAATGTACTTAAGTATCAAAAGTAAAATGATTAATAAATTCAAATTCCTTATATTATGCAAATCAGACAGGACAATGTTCTTTAAAAAACATTTTTTACATTCATGGATTGCCAGGGGTACACTACAACACTCTGACATTAATTTACAAACCAAGCATGTGTTTAGTGAGTCTTCCAGATAATTATTTATTTATTTATTTAACCTTTATTTAACCAGGTAGGCCAGTTGAGAACAAGTTCTCATTTACAACTGCGACCTAGCCAAGATAAAGCAAAGCAGTGCGACAAAACAACAACACAGAGTTACACATAAACAAATGTACAGTCAATAACACAATAGAAAAATATATATTTAAAAAATAAGAGGTAGTAGGGATGACCAGGGATATTCTCTTGATAAGTTGTGTGAATTGGACCATTTTCCTGTCAAAAAAGTACTTTTGGGTGTCAGGGAAAGTGTATGAAGTAAAAAGTATATTATTTTCCTTAGGAATGTAGTGAAGTAAACTTATAGACTTATTACTACCACTACATTGCTGTTCATTGATTATTGATTACCATTAGTATATATCTATTTCTTATCCTACTGGTCACTATTACTCCTGTTTACATGTATACATTACCATTTGTATATTATCACAAGTATTTATATATTCCTGCTACCAGTCACTTTTCAGCCCTGTTTACATGTATATATTACCATTTAGTATCATAATTATTTATATATTCCTGCTACCAGTCACTTTTCAGCTTTTCAGCCCTGTTTACATGAATATCCATCCGCCTACAGTGACACTCTTGCACTCACCCACACACTCACACTTACGTAGACACTCTCACCACCACGCAGGCCCCCACTCACCACTTATGCTGCTGCTATGCTGTTTACTATTGTTATTATTATTAATGCTGTTACCAGTCACTTTCTCCTAATGGCTGCCTACATATTTACATCTACATCAATACTCCAGTATCCCTGCACATTGTAAATGTGCTACTGGCTCTGACTCTGTATATATCTTCCTCTCTTATTTCTTATTTCTCTGGGTTAAAACAAATAGATGAGTTATAATATTTTGATATTGAATACTACACTGTTGGCTAGGGCATGCAAATTAAGCATTTGTGCTTGTGACAAATAAAACTTGAAACTTGAAACAATGAAACATTTTGTCCTCTTTTTTTGCCTGGTACACATGGTCCTAGGCTGAGTTCTGCTGGCTCGCCTTCTTAAAATAAAGGTCCTCATTGTAAATTATAACCTCCCGCTTTCCACTCTTTCTGCTTACCCCCTCAGCTTCTCATACCACTCTCCACTGTAAGCCAAGCATATTTGACTTAGGAGCCCCGAAAAACGCATTATATTTTTACAGGTGGTGTGTGTTACAGTATATTGGGGGGGGGGGGGGGGCGACAACACATGCTGGGGTAGCGGGGGTGTTGGGTCGGTGGAGAAGGACGGTAGCGGAGGCCAGGCATTCCTGCGTTCCCTCATGGCATGCTGTACATCTCATCTTTTAAACAGGGCTATCAGAGGGGGGAAGGTCACTCCTGACCAACACAGTCTGGGACTGGATGGAATGGTGCTGGATGGGATGCACCCGTCTGGGACTGGATGGTATGCTGGTGGTGCTGGTGTCTGGGTGGGATGCACCCACCTTAACAAGTTATCATCCACTGGTTTGGTGTCATATTTTGGTTTTGGACCCCTTGCAGTCTCCTCCAGGAATTAATTCCTAAATTTTCAGCTAGGTTGAGCCTCAACTTGTCTCTTTCCCTATTTCACACTCAACTTGTCTGTTATTTATTATCAAATTACAGAGTCAACCATATTGGCTAGCACACTAGACCCAGAGTGGTGACGCATTACTGTGGTTGTCGATAGTGCTTTTGGATAAGGAGTATTGAGTATATTTTAGTCATTTAGCAGACGCTCTTATCCGGTGCAACTTACAGGAACAATTAGGGTTAAGTGCCTTGTTCAAGGGCACAATGACATATTTTTTCACCTAGTCAGCTCGGGGATTCAAACCAGCGACTTTTCAGTTACTTGTCTAACGCTCTTAACCGCTAGGCTACCTGCCACCTGGAGTAGTGCACTCACTTGACTAAGCTACTGGCCATTTGCTGCTTGAGGCCTGATTGTCCTTTTTATGTGTTTTTTCTGGGGTTGAAAGGTCAAGGAGAAGCTGTCCTTCTGGCATTCTTACTCTGACCTATCAGAGATGAGATCAGGAGCATAGAGATGAGGGTCGCTGCACAATGGACATGGAAGATCAATAATCTTCTGCAACATGGAGGAGCAAAATTAATTCAGGGCCAAACTCTACCATGATAACATGGCCCTGCTGTGATAGCCACAATGTATGGTTCAGTTAAACAGTTCTGGACTAAGGATAGGGTACTTTATAGGGTACTTCATGTAAAGTGTGAACATATGGGATTCACTGTGTGTTAATGTGTTTTATTGTGTATGAATGTGTGAAAATGTGGCACCACATTTTTGTGGATAGACTGGATCATGGCAAGATGCCTTGTGGGGACCAATTCAGGAATCAATTAGCCTGACATACGATGGAGAATCATTATCAATTATACAGCATATTATTGCCCGACATCCTTCTTTCTGTTTGGTAAAACATATGGAATTTCCTTGTGTGGTGATTGATGACTGTTCAAGCTCATCCTTATTTCCCCACAAAAATCTCAACATGAGAAAGAATGAGGTGGCTGTCAGAATTATCCATGCTATCTATTTGATAAATCAATATTTCCTTGAAGGTCCTGAGAGAGAGGCAGTAAGTTTTGATGGTTTTCTTAAATCAAATAACTTGTGTAGGTAGTGATAAGTTATGCTGTTGCCAAAGAATCAGCGATTTGTCTGGTTGTCATTTTTTGGCTTCATTCCACCTATTGAGTTTTTATATACAAGGTGTTACTTTCTTTACTATTGTATTTGTTTTTTAATCAGGACTCCGTGACGTGAACAAATTATAGGGTCCTACTGTAGCTCTAGTCCATACACCATACACACATGACTATTAGCCATACACACACGACTATTAACCATACACACACGACTACATGATTATTAACCATACACACACGACTATTAACCATACACACATGATTATTAACCATACAAACATGACTATTAATCATACACACACGACTATTAACCATACACACACGACTATTAACCATACACACATGATTATTAACCATACACACACGACTATTAACCATACACATGACTACATGACTATTAACCATACACATGACTACACGACTATTAACCATACACACACGACTATTAACCATACACACACGACTATTAACCATACACACACGACTATTAACCATACACATGACTACATGACTATTAACCATACACACACGACAATTAACCATACACACATGACTATTAACCATACACACACGACTATTAACCATACACACATGACTATTAACCATACACACACGACTATTAACCATACACACACGACTATTAACCATACACACATGACTATTAACCATACACACACAACTATTAACCATACACATGACTACATGACTATTAACCATACACACACGACTATTAACCATACACATGACTATTAACCATACACACATGATTATTAACCATACACACACGACTATTAACCATACACATGACTACATGACTATTAACCATACACACACGACTATTAACCATACACACACGACTACATGATTATTAACCATACACACACGACTATTAACCATACACACATGATTATTAACCATACAAACATGACTATTAATCATACACACACGACTATTAACCATACACACACGACTATTAACCATACACACATGATTATTAACCATACACACACGACTATTAACCATACACATGACTACATGACTATTAACCATACACACACGACTATTAACCATACACATGACTACATGATTATTAACCATACACATGACTACACGACTATTAACCATACACACACGACTATTAACCATACACACACGACTATTAACCATACACACACGACTATTAACCATACACACACGACTATTAACCATACACATGACTACATGACTACTAACCATACACACACGACTATTAACCATACACACACGACTATTAACCATACACACACGACTATTAACCATACACATGACTATTAACCATACACACATGACTATTAACCATACACACACGACTATTAACCATACACACATGACTATTAACCACACACACACAACTATTAACCATACACACACGATTATTAACCATACACACATGACTATTAACCATACACACACGACTATTAACCATACACACACGACTATTAACCATACACACATGACTATTAACCATACACACATGATTATTAACCATACACACACGACTATTAACCATACACACACGACTATTAACCATACACACACAACTATTAACCATACACACACGACTATTAACCATACACATGACTACATGACTATTAACCATACACACACGACTATTAACCATACACACATGACTATTAACCATACACACATGACTATTAACCATACACACATGACTATTAACCATACACACACGACTATTAACCATACACATGACTATTAACCATACACACATGATTATTAACCATACACACACGACTATTAACCATACACATGACTACATGACTATTAACCATACACACACGACTATTAACCATACACACACGACTACATGATTATTAACCATACACACACGACTATTAACCATACACACATGATTATTAACCATACAAACATGACTATTAATCATACACACACGACTATTAACCATACACACACGACTATTAACCATACACACATGATTATTAACCATACACACACGACTATTAACCATACACATGACTACATGACTATTAACCATACACACACGACTATTAACCATACACATGACTACATGATTATTAACCATACACATGATTACACGACTATTAACCATACACACACGACTATTAACCATACACACACGACTATTAACCATACACACACGACTATTAACCATACACACACGACTATTAACCATACACATGACTACATGACTACTAACCATACACACACGACTATTAACCATACACACATGACTATTAACCATACACACACGACTATTAACCATACACATGACTATTAACCATACACACATGACTATTAACCATACACACACAACTATTAACCATACACATGACTATTAACCATACACACACGACTATTAACCATACACACACGACTATTAACCATACACACATGACTATTAACCATACACACACACGACTATTAACCACACACACACGACTATTAACCATACACACACGACTATTAACCATACACACATGACTATTAACCACACACACACAACTATTAACCATACACACACGACTATTAACCATACACACATGACTATTAACCATACACACAGACGACTATTAACCACACACACACACGACTATTAACCATACACACATGACTATTAACCATACACACACGACTATTAACCATACACACACGACTATTAACCATACACACATGACTATTAACCATACACACATGATTATTAACCATACACACACGACTATTAACCATACACACATGATTATTAACCATACACACACGACTACTAACCATACACACATGACTATTAACCACACACACACGACTATTAACCACACACACACGACTATTAACCATACACATGACTACATGACTATTAACCATACACATGACTACATGATTATTAACCATACACATGACTACATGATTATTAACCATACACATGACTGACTACATGACTATTAACCATACACATGACTACATGACTATTACCCATACACATGACTACATGACTATTAACCATACACACACGACTATTAACCATACACACACGACTATTAACCATACACATGACTACATGACTATTAACCATACACACACGACTATTAACCATACACACATGACTATTAACCATACACACATGACTATTAACCATACACACATGACTATTAACCATACACACACGACTATTAACCATACACACACGACTATTAACCATACACACATGACTATTAACCATACACACACAACTATTAACCATACACATGACTACATGACTATTAACCATACACACACGACTATTAACCATACACATGACTATTAACCATACACACATGATTATTAACCATACACACACGACTATTAACCATACACATGACTACATGACTATTAACCATACACACACGACTATTAACCATACACACACGACTACATGATTATTAACCATACACACACGACTATTAACCATACACACATGATTATTAACCATACAAACATGACTATTAATCATACACACACGACTATTAACCATACACACACGACTATTAACCATACACACATGATTATTAACCATACACACACGACTATTAACCATACACATGACTACATGACTATTAACCATACACACACGACTATTAACCATACACATGACTACATGATTATTAACCATACACATGACTACACGACTATTAACCATACACACACGACTATTAACCATACACACACGACTATTAACCATACACACACGACTATTAACCATACACACACGACTATTAACCATACACATGACTACATGACTACTAACCATACACACACGACTATTAACCATACACACATGACTATTAACCATACACACACGACTATTAACCATACACATGACTATTAACCATACACACATGACTATTAACCATACACACACAACTATTAACCATACACATGACTATTAACCATACACACACGACTATTAACCATACACACACGACTATTAACCATACACACATGACTATTAACCATACACACACACGACTATTAACCACACACACACGACTATTAACCATACACACACGACTATTAACCATACACACATGACTATTAACCACACACACACAACTATTAACCATACACACACGACTATTAACCATACACACATGACTATTAACCATACACACAGACGACTATTAACCACACACACACACGACTATTAACCATACACACATGACTATTAACCATACACACACGACTATTAACCATACACACACGACTATTAACCATACACACATGACTATTAACCAGACACACATGATTATTAACCATACACACACGACTATTAACCATACACACATGATTATTAACCATACACACACGACTACTAACCATACACACATGACTATTAACCACACACACACGACTATTAACCACACACACACGACTATTAACCATACACATGACTACATGACTATTAACCATACACATGACTACATGATTATTAACCATACACATGACTACATGATTATTAACCATACACATGACTGACTACATGACTATTAACCATACACATGACTACATGACTATTACCCATACACATGACTACATGACTATTAACCATACACACACGACTATTAACCATACACACACGACCATTAACCATACACACACGACTATTAACCATACACATGACTACACGACTATTAACCATACACACACGACTATTAACCATACACACACGACTATTAACTACACACACATGACTATTAACCATACACACATGACTATTAACCATACACACACGACTATTAACCATACACACACAATTATTAACCATACACACACGACTATTAACCATACACACACGACTATTAACCATAGACATGACTACATGACTATTAACCATACAAATGACTACATGATTATTAACCATACACATGACTACATGACTATTAACCACACACACGACTACACGACTATTAACCATAAACACACGACTATTAACCACACATACACACGACTATTAACCATACACACACGACTATTAACCATACACACACGACTATTAACCATACACACATTACTATTAACCACACACACACGACTATTAACCATACACACATGACTATTAACCATACACACATGATTATTAACCATAGACATGACTACATGACTATTAACCATACACATGACTACATGACTATTAACCATACACATGACTATTAACCATACACACATGATTATTAACCATAGACATGACTACATGACTATTAACCATACACATGACTACATGATTATTAACCATACACATGACTACATGATTATTAACCATAGACATGACTACATGATTCTTAACCATACACATGACAACATGATTATTAACCATACACATGACTACATGATTATGAACCACACACATGACTGCATGACTATTAACCATACACATGACTATTAACCATAGACATGACTACATGATTATTAACCATACACATGACTACATGATTACTAACCATACACATGACTACATGATTATTAACCATACACATGACTACATGATTATTAACCATACACATGACTACAGGATTACTAACCATACACATGACTACATGATTATTAACCATACACATGACTACATGATTATCAACCATACACATGACTACACAACTATTAACCATACACACACGACTATTAACCATACACATGACTACATGATTATTAACCATACACACACGACTATTAACCATACACATGACTACATGATTATTAACCATACACACATGATTATCAACCATACACATGACTACATGATTATTAACCATACACATGACTGCATGATTATTAACCATACACACATGACTATTAACCATACACATGACTACATGATTATTAACCATACACACATGATTATCAACCATACACATGACTACATGATTATTAACCATACACATGACTACATGATTATTAACCATACACATGACTACATGATTATTAACCATACACATGACTACATGATTATTAACCATACACATGACTACATGATTATCAACCATACACATGACTACATGATTATTAACCATACACATGACTACATGACTATTAACCATACACATGATTATTAACCATAGACATGACTACATGACTATTAACCATACACACACGACTATTAACCATACACATGACTACATGATTATTAACCATACACATGACTACACAACTATTAACCATACACACATGATTATCAACCATACACACATGACTATTAACCATACACACATGATTATCAACCATACACATGACTACATGATTATTAACCATACACATGACTACATGATTATTAACCATAGACATGACTACATGATTATTAACCATAGACATGACTACATGATTATTAACCATACACATGACTACACGACTATTAACCATACACATGATTATTAACCATAGACATGACTACATGACTATTAACCATACACATGATTATTAACCATAGACATGACTACATGACTATTAACCATACACACACGACTATTAACCATACACATGACTACATGATTATTAACCATACACATGTCTATTAAACAAACAACAATTACTATTAACCATACACTAATGACTATAAACCATACACATGACTATTAACCATACACTAATGACTATAAACCATACACATGACTATTAACCATACACATGACTACATGATTATTAACCATACACATGTCTATTAAACAAACAACAATTACTATTAACCATACACTAATGACTATAAACCATACACATGACTATTAACCATACACTAATGACTATAAACCATACACATGACTATTAACCATACACTAATGACTATAAACCATACACATGACTATTAACCATACACTAATGACTATAAACCATACACATGACTATAAACCATACACATGACTATTAACCATACACTAATGACTATAAACCATACACATGACTATAAACCATACACATGACTATTAACCATACACTAATGACTATAAACCATACACATGACTATTAACCATACACTAATGACTATAAACCATACACATGACTATTAACCATACACTAATGACTATAAACCATACACATGACTATTAACCATACACTAATGACTATAAACCATACACATGACTATTAACCGTACACTAATGACTATAAACCATACACATGACTATTAACCATACACTAATGACTATAAACCATACACATGACTACATGATTATTAACCATACACATGACTACATGATTATTAACCATACACATGACTACATGACTATTAACCATACACTAATGACTATTAACCATACACTAATGACTATTAACCATACACATGACTATAAACCATACACTAATGACTATTAACCATACACTAATGACTATAAACCATACACTAATGACTATTAACCATACACTAATGACTATTAACCATACACTAATGACTATAAACCATACACATGACTATAAACCATACACTAATGACTATTAACCATACACTAATGACTATTAACCATACACTAATGACTATTAACCATACACTAATTACTATAAACCATACACTAATGACTATTAACCATACACTAATGACTATTAACCATACACTAATGACTATTAACCATACACTAATGACTATAAACCATACACATGACTATTAACCATACACTAATGACTATAAACCATACACTAATGACTATTAACCATACACTAATGACTATAAACCATACACTAATGACTATTAACCATACACTAATGACTATAAACCATACACTAATGACTATTAACCATACACTAATGACTATTAACCAGGCACATGACTATAAACCATACACTAATGACTATAAACCATACACTAATGACTATTAACCATACACTAATGACTATTAACCATACACTAATGACTATTAACCATACACTAATGACTATAAACCATACACTAATGACTATTAACCATACACTAATGACTATTAACCATACACTAATGACTATAAACCATACACTAATGACTATTAACCATACACTAATGCCTATTAACCATACACTAATGACTATTAACCATACACTAATGACTATAAACCATACACATGACTATTAACCATACACTAATGACTATAAACCATACACATGACTATTAACCATACACTAATGACTTTAAACCATACACATGACTATTAGCCATACACTAATGACTATTAACCATACACTAATGACTATAAACCATACACATGACTATTAACCATACACATGACTATAAACCATACACATGACTATTAACCATACACATGACTATAAACCATACACATGACTATTAACCATACACATGACTATTAACCATACACATGACTATTAACCATACACTAATGACTATAAACCATAGACTAATGACTATAAACCATACACATGACTATAAACCATACACATGACTATTAACCATACACTAATGACTATAAACCATACACTAATGACTATAAACCATACACATGACTATAAACCATACACATGACTATTAACCATACACTAATGACTATAAACCATACACTAATGACTATAAACCATACACATGACTATAAACCATACACTAATGACTATAAACCATACACATGACTATAAACCATACACATGACTATTAACCATACACTAATGACTATAAACCATACACATATGACTATGAGTGTATCTATGAAATAATGTGTGTAGGAAAGCTAAGCAGCCATGGGACTGATCTGCAAATGTTCTGAATTCCTCGGGTGTGAAAGTTCTGAATTCCTCGGGTATGAAAGTTCTGAATTCCTCAGGTATGAAAGCATAGATGCATACATGTTTCCTCTCTAGTAAAATGCTTGACCAGCGGGAAAGGGATTTTACAGCTATCAATGAGACTGGAGGAGGAAATTCAGATCTCACTCTCTCTCTCTGGTGTATGTCTCTGTGTGTGAAGGAGATATTTTTTAAAGTCATAAATACCTAGGCCCTTTCATTTCTACAGTGTGTGTATCATGATTTGCTTCTTCTTTTGATTTATGAAGTGCTACTGACTGGCATGAATTTGACTCAGTGCTTTGGCAACATGGGGCTACTCCTGTGCATTTGTAATCAAAGGAGAGAGAAGGAGAGGGAGTGAGATGCTTGTTAATGTCTGTTTGTGAAATTAATTTAAAAGTTTGTATTTAAGGTAACCATGGGTGGAAGAAACGTAACTTGGCCTTACCAACACTTCTCAACATCAACATGTTTCAAATGCCAAGAGACCCATAGTATCTAAGACCACAAACCTAATAGACTGGCTGTGTCTTCAGAATGTTGTCTTCACGGCCAATTGTCTTGTGGGTTTCTTGTTAATCGTGTTTAACATCCTCTCTCTCTCTCTCTATATATATATATTTTTCCCCCTTCCTCTACCCACCCTTTTCTTCTTTCTACCACCCTTCCTTCATTCCCCTCTCTCCCCCTCTTCCTACCTCCTGTTTCTCCCTCCCCTTCTCCCCTCTCTTTCTCTTTCTCGCTCTCTCTCTCCCTAACTCTTTTTCTTTCTTTCTTTCTTTCTTTCTTTCTTTCTTTCTTTCTTTCTTTCTTTCCTCTCTCTCTCTCTCGCTCTCTAATTTCAATTGTTTCTCTCTTTCTGGCAGGATGTCTGAGGGGCTGTCACAGCAGGAGAGAATCCAGGCTATAGCGGTAAGTGATAAGATCATCATGCCACATGTGTTACATTGTTACACTCTCACCCTCAAAACACTTTCTATACAGTACAATCTGCACAGATTGACATACTCCGACATTACTACACAGGGAAACGATTGCAGCACCTAATATGCTTGTATAGAGTTGTAGATGGACTGGTTGGGGTTTGATGGATTTTATTGGAGATTTCCTCATCCACTTTCATTTATGTCCTCAGCTTTCCGAGGGTGTTCCATGAGCGTTTTGCTCATTCATCTTTTGAGGTTTTAATCATTCATTCTTACCAACTGGGAAGGAGAATTAAAACCTTCCATTCCTAAGCCCATGTCTTTCAGCCCCAAACTCTTTCTCTTCTCCTCTATCTTGCTCTCCTTCTAACAATCTTTCGCTATGTCTTTATCTGCCTTACACACACACACACACACACACACACACACACACACACACACACACACAGAGACACACACACACACAGAGACACACACACACACACACACAGAGACACACACACACAGAGAGACACACACACACAATTATCTTTAAAGATTCTGCCTTATTCATTCTTTGCCTGGATGGAGAGAGAGGTACTCACCTGTCTCTATCTATGCCTCCATCTCTACCTCCCCCTTCCTCTACACACCCTTTTCCCTCTCTCTCTCCTCCTCTCCCTACCTCTCTTTCTCCCTCCATCTCTCTCGCTCTGTCTCCTTCTCTCATTCTTTCAATTTAATTCGTACCCTTTTTAATAGTGCTGCATGAGAAAAACCTACAGACAGACCTAGCCAAGGCCAGTGCTGTAGACTGCCTATACCCTCAACTCCCCTCCCCTCTCTTTCTATCAGCCTTATGTCTTCCATAACGATAGTAAAATAATTTAGCTAATTCTGCCCACATGGTAATTGAACCCACTACCGTAGTGTTATAAACTAAGCACTCTAACCAACTGAGCCAGCCATCTTTAACCTTTTATTTAACTAGGCAAGTCAGTTAAGAACAAATTCTTATTTGCAATGACAGCCTACCCTGGTGATGCTGGGCCAATTGTGCGCCACCCCGTGGGACTCCCAGTCACAGTTGGATCTGCTGCATCCTGGATTCGAACCAGGGACTGCAGTAATGCCTCTAGCACTGAGATGCTAGAGCAGCCTTACTCTAAAATTGATTACAGCCTTACTCTTAAATGTATTAAATTGTTTATTTTCCTCATCGATCTACACACAATACCCCATAATGATGAAGCAAAAACTGATTTTTTTGAAATGTATGCAAATGTGTAAAATAAAAATAACATATCACATATACATAAGTATTCAGACCCTTTACTCAGTACTTTGTTGAAGCACCTTTGGTAGTGATTACAGCCTTGAGTCTTCTTGGGTATGATGCTACATACTTGGCACACCTGTATTTGGGGAGTTTCTCCCATTCTTCTCTGCAGATCCTTTCAAGCTCTGTCAGGTTGGATGAGGCTCTTGCTGGGCCACTCAAGGACATTCAGAGATATGTCCCCAAGGTACTCCTGCGTTGTTCTTGGCTGTGTGCTTAGGACCGTTGTCCTGTTGGAAGGTGAACCTTTGCCCAAGTCTGAGGTGATGAGTGCTCTGGAGCAGGTTTTCATCAAGGATCTCTGTACTTTGCGTCGTTCATCTTTCCCTCGATCCTGACTAGTCTCCCAGTCCCTGCTGCTGAAAAATCATGGGCATTAATATGGAATTGGTCCCCCCTTTGCTGCTATTACAGCCTCCACTATTCTGGGATGGCTTTCCACTAGATGTTGTAACATTGCTACAGGGACTTGCTTCCATTTAGCCACAAGAGCATCGGTGAGTTTGGGCACTGATGTTGGGCGATTAGGCTTGGCGCGCAGTCGGCGTTCCAATTCATCCCAAAGGTGTTCGATGGAGTTGAGGTCAGGGCTCTATGCAGGCCAGTCAAGTTCTTCTACACCGGTATCAACCATCCGTTTCTGTCTGGACCTCGCTTTGTGCTGAAACAGGAAAGGGCCTTCCCCAAACTGTTGCCACAAAGTTGGAAGCACAGAATCATCTATGTTGTAGCGTTAAGATTCAGCACTCGGCGGTCCCATTCTGTGAGCTTGTGTGGCCTACCACTTCGTGGCTGAGCTGTTGTTGCTCCTAGACATTTCCACTTTTACAGTAACAGCAGAAATTTGACCAACTGACTTGTTGGAAAGATGGCATCCATCATAAGATGGCTTCCTATGATGGTGCCACGTTGAAATTTGCTAACCTCTTTAGTAAGGCCATTATACTGCAAATGTTTTACTATGGAGATTGCATGGCTGTGTGCTCAAGTTTATACACTTGTTTGCAACGAGTGTGGCTGAAGTAGCCGAATCCCTCAGAGACATTCAAAATGGGCCAAAATAGATTTGAAAGGTACAGAGTAGCTTCAGGCTTAAACTTGAAAAATGTGGCATTTCAAGTTAATTCACTGATTTACTCTATGGGTGATGAAGGATATAGGATATATCAAGGATATATTAAATCCTTCACCTTTGACTGAGGAAGAGAAACGTAACTACAGTGCCGTTAAGACCGTTTTGAAATGCATTTCCTAAGGCGACACAACATTGTATTTGAGAGAGCTAGGTTTAATGTGGGCAAACAGGAGCTGACAGCATTATCACACCTGTTCACAAGCTAGCGGAACATTGTTATTTTGGCTCACTCAGGGAAGAACTGATCTGAGATCAGATTGTAGTGTGAATAAGAAATATCTCACTTTCTGTAGTTACAGTTGGATTCCTAGCTTACCTTGTCAAAAGCTATGCAGTGGCAGCTCTATGCAGAGTGAAGAGAAGGAGGAAATGCATGCATCTTTATACTGTGCTAAAAAAAACTGAGGGGAACAGAGACAGAGACAGATGTGGAGAAAACAATCACAGACAGGGCCAGTTTATCCAACACAGAGCAAAGATGGAAAGAACTTGGCTATCACATTGGCATGTGAAAGGCTCAGCCAATAACTTATTTATTACCTTATCCTCCCACCCCCAATGTCCCCCTACTCCCCAGTGTCCCCCCCACTCTCCAGTGTCCCCCCCACTCTCCAGTGTCCCCCACACCCCAGTGTTCCCCCGCCTCCCAATGCCCCCCAGTGTCCCCCACACCCCAGTGTTCCCCCGCCTCCCATTGCCCCCCACCCCCCTGTCCCCCCACCCCCAATAGGCTGATAGTTTCAACCATATTGCTCACACCCTATCCAATTATTCTCTGATCAACAAGTGCCTGGGTTTAGGGGTAAGTGGATTGTCTTTGATTGGGTTTCAGTTGGCAGGCTTGTGAATTGTATTTCTAATGCTTTTGGAGCTGGCTTGGAGCTGGCTTGGAGCTGGCTTGTCTGGAGACAGAGCAGAGACGAAGTCATGTAGACTATGGCCAGATCTTTTAAACATAATACCCTGCCACAGTTGCGATTGGTGCTGTTTAAATTTAAGGAAGATTTTTTATGTTTTATGATGTTTTATGAAAATGGCCTTATTGCTATTAAGGCATGTTGGATGACGGTCATTCATATTCCATTCACTCAGCTCAATGTAACATCGATAGGTTTAGGCTACTACATGATACTCACATTTTCCCTGGACCCATCATGAGGTTGTTACAACCAAGCCTATGAATGAAAGATATCTTTTTCTTTGCAACTCTGCCTAGAAGGTCAGCATCCCAGAGTTGCCTCTTCACTGTTGATGTTGAGACAGTGTTTTGTGGGTACTATTCAATGAAGCTGCCAGTTGAGGACTTGTGAGGTGTCTCCTTCTCAAACTAGACACTCTAATGTACTTGTCCTCTTGCTCAGTTGGGCACCGGGGCCTCCCACTCCTCTTTCTATTCTGGTTAGAGACAGTTTCCGCTGTTCTGTGAAGGGACTAGTACACAGCGTTGTACGAGATCTTCAGTTTCTTGGCAATTTCTCGCATGGAATAGCCTTCATTTCTCAGAACAATAATAGACTGATGAGTTTCAGAATAAAGTCCTTTGTTCTGGCCATTTGAGCTTGTAATCGAACCCACAAATGCTGATGCTCCAGATTCTCAACTATTTTTAAGAAGGCCAGTTTTATTGCTTCTTTAATCAGGACAACAGTTTTCAGCTGTGCTAACATAATTGCAAAAGGGTTTCCTAATGATCAATTAGGCTTTTAAAATGGTAAACTTGGATTAGCTAACACAACGTGCCATTGGAACACAGGAGTGATGGTTGCTGATAATGGGCCTCTGTACGCCTATGTAGATATTCCATTAAAAATCTGCCATTTCCAGCTACAATAGTCATTTACAACATTAACAATGTTGACACTGTATTTCTGATCAATTTGATGTTATTTTAACGGACAAAAAATGTGCTTTTCTTTCAAAAACAAGGACATTCCTAAGTGACCCCAAACTTTTGAACGGGAGTTAATTTTGTATAGTTTTATCCAAAAAGTCGAACTTTTTAAAATGTTTCACTGTTTTTATTTTATTAAATGCACTGAGTAGGATGGTTCTCCCCTTCCTCCTCCTCAGAGCCTCCTTTGCCTGGCACAATGAGAAATGCACGGCTCATTGTGTGTATGTGTGTGTTATTGTGTGGGAAGAACATTTTGGAAGTGGGCTGCTCATTTGATTATTACATGGATCCGGCCTCTGACAAGCTTCTTAAATTCCAGCCCCTTGTATCGCGCTTGAACAGCCTGGGATATAAGTGCAAGTTGGTGGCGCTGATATTTGTTAGTCTCGGCCACGTACATAGGCTTACGGTATGTGGCCTTCAGATGGCACGCCTGTCTCAGACTATGGCAAAGTAACCGGCAAGGTACTGCTCTGTTTCAGCCGTTAAGGGCAGGACAAGGTGCTTTTTGTATCCTTATGTGTCCTTGTATCGCAGAACTTTTAAATGTTTGAATCCGTCTTGATGTTATATGATTGGTGGATTCAAATAAAGGTGTGTGTGTGTGTGTGTGTGTGTGTGTGTGTGTGTGTGTTTGGGAGGTTGAATATAAGGACTTGAATTAGTCCAAGTCATATTGGGGTATAAGAGAGTCATGCCATGTGTTCCTATAACCTCAAGTAAACAATTTCTATCCAGCAAACCTTCTGTATAGTCAACTTAGAGCACATATTGATTTAGATTAGTCACCTTATCCAGCACTGTATGAAATTCAGCCTAGAATGCCCTTTCAAACAACTCTTTCATATCAAAATACCAAGCCTGAAGGAGGGACACTGTGACACAGCACATGCCAAAGTATGTAACTGTTGAGCAGGACAGCTCTTCAGGAGGAGAATGTTTATGGTTTCCTCTGTACTAGAGTGGAATGGCCTAGTAAATCTTATATCTGTAGTTGGCCACTACAGCCACAGGGTCTGTGTCAGGAGTGTAGCTCTTCTAACAGTGTGGACCTTTCATTTCTCTATTGCTATGATCTGTGGTAGATTGTATTTACTGAGGAGATTGAATGGACAGTCTGGACAGTAGCCTCTCTGTAAATACACATATATTTCTGTACACACTTGAATATGGTTAGTACTGGTCTTTAGTAGATGAAAGTTTGAGTTTTTACATATTTATTCCAGTTGAGGAGTCCAAGACACAAACGAAATGAGGCCAAATATCAGTTGCACTGGGAATTTAGTGCCGTAATGGACCATTCACTGATTACTCACTGTTATGTCACTGTTTACTAGAAAACGGAGACGATCCCAGTGTTGCTGGCACTATGCCCCAATCCACTGAGCAACAGGAATCTACAGGGGTAGAACATGTTGCCACTGTTTCTTAGGGTGATCATATCATCTCTACTCTGTGTTTTCCCTATGCACCAACAGGAGAAGAGGAAGAGGCAGATAGAGGTCGAGAACAAAAAGAGGCAGCTGGAAGATGACAGGAGACAGCTTTCACATCTCAAGGTAAGAAGGGGGACCTGGGACATGATTGGAAACTGGGGGAAGAGAGGCACTGGGAGGTGGGGACACACTGCGGGGGACTGGGGAGACACTGAGTGGTGGGGGGACACGGGGGGAACTGGGGGTTGGGGGACGCTGGGGGGGATACTGAGAGGTGGGGAGACACTGGGGATTGAGGGGACACTGAGGGGGGGCACTGGGGGTAGGGGACACTGGGGGGAGGGACAGTTATGTGGGCTTCACATTACAATGGAATTGAGTGCAGGAGCATTGAAAAGTTCAGTTTTATTTTAACGCTGGAAAACAAATGTCTTGATCGTCTATCTCTACCTCTTGTATCAGTTAAATATCAGAGAGTCATGCTCTGATACGCCATGCTCTGGTACGCCATGCTCTGATACGCCATGCTCTGGTTTGTCATGCTCTGGTACGCCATGCTCTGGTACGCCATGCTCTGGTTCGTCATGCTCTGGTTCGTCATGCTCTGGTTCGTCATACTCTGGTTCGTCACGCTCTGGTTCATCACGCTCTGGTACGTTATGCTCTGGTTCGTCACGCTCTGTTTCGTCATGCTCTGGTTCGTCATGCTCTGGTTCGTCATGCTCTAGTATGTCATGCTCTGGTATGTCATGCTCTGGTATGTCATGCTCTGGTATGTCATGCTCTGGTATGTCATGCTCTGGTATGTCATGCTCTGGTACTTCATGCTCTGGTATGTCATGCTCTGTTACGTCATTTCTCGTACATCATGCTCTGGTACGTCAAGCTCTTGTACGCTATGCTCTTGTACATCATTCTCTGCTACGTCATGCTGTGGTACGTCATGCTCTGGACGATACGCTCTGGTACATCATACTCTTGTATGTCACGCTCTTGTACGTCATGCTCTGGTATGTCATGCTCTGGTACGTCACTCTCTGGTATGTCACTCTCTGGTACGTCATGCTCTGGTACGTCATGCTCTGGTATGTCGTGCTCTGGTTCTTCGTGCTCTGGTTCTTCGCGCTCTGGTACGTCATGCTCTGGTACGTCATGCTCTGGTACGCTACGCTCTGCTATGTCGTGCTCTGGTACGTTATGCTCTGGTACTTCATGCTCTGGTACGTCATGCTCTGGTTCGTCATGCTCTGGTTCGTCATGCTCTGGTACATCATGCTCTGGTACGTCAAGCTCTTGTACGCTATGCTCTTGTACATCATTCTCTGCTACGTCATGCTGTGGTACGTCATGCTCTGGACGATACGCTCTGGTACATCATACTCTTGTATGTCACGCTCTTGTACGTCATGCTCTGGTATGTCATGCTCTGGTACGTCACTCTCTGGTATGTCACTCTCTGGTACGTCATGCTCTGGTACGTCATGCTCTGGTATGTCGTGCTCTGGTTCTTCGTGCTCTGGTTCTTCGCGCTCTGGTACGTCATGCTCTGGTACGTCATGCTCTGGTACGCTACGCTCTGCTATGTCGTGCTCTGGTACGTTATGCTCTGGTACTTCATGCTCTGGTACGTCATGCTCTGGTTCGTCATGCTCTGGTTCGTCATGCTCTGGTACGTCATGCTCTGGTACGCTACGCTCTAATACGTCATGCTCTGGTTCGTCATTCTCTGCTACGTCATTCTCTGTTACGACATTTCTCGTACATCATGCTCTGGTACGTCAAGCTCTGGTACTTCATGCTCTGGTACGCTACGCTCTAGTACGTCATGCTCTGGTTCGTCATGCTCTGGTACGCTTCGCTCTGGTACGTCATGCTCTGGTACATCATGCTCTGGTAATTCATGCTCTGGTATGTCATGCTCTGTTACGTCATTTCTCGTACATCATGCTCTGGTACGTCAAGCTCTTGTACGCTACGCTCTGGTACATCATTCTGTGGTACGTCATGCTCTGGTATGCTATGCTCTGGTACGTCATGCTCTGGTACATCACGCTCTGATACGTCATGTTTTGGTACGTCATGCTCTGGACGCTACGCTCTGGTATATCATACTCTTGTATGTCACACTCTTGTATGTCATGCTCTAGTACGTCACTCTCTGGTACGTCACTCTCTGGTACGTCACTGTCTGGTACGTCACACCCTGGTACGTCATGCTCTGGTACTTCGTGCTCTGGTACGCCATGCTCTGGTACGCCATGCTCTGGTACGTCATGATCTGGTACGCTACGCTCTGGTATGTCGTGCTCTGGACATCATGCTCTGGTACTTCATGCTCTGGTACGCTACGCTCTAGTACGTCATGCTCTGGTTCGTCATGCTCTGGTACGCTATGCTCTAGTACGTCATGCTCTGGTACGCTACGCTCTGGTACGTCATGCTCTGGTACTTCATGCTCTGGTACGTCATTCTCTGGTATGCTATGCTCTAATACGTCATGCTCTGGTTCGTCATGCTCTGGTAAGCTATGGTCTGGTACGTCATGCTCTGGTACGTCATGCTCTGGTACGTCATTCTCTGGTACTTCATGCTCTGGTACGTCATGCTCTGGTACGCTACACTCTGGTATGTCGTGCTCTGGTACGTCATGCTCTGATACGCTACGCTCTAATAGTCATGCTCTGGTTCGTCATGCTCTGGTAAGCTTTGGTCTGGTACGTCATGCTCTGGTACGTCATGCTCTGGTACATCATTATCTGGTACGCCATGCTCTGTTACGTCATTTCCTGTACATCATGCTCTGGTACGTCAAGCTCTTGTATACTACGCTCTTGTACGTCATGCTACGTATGTCAATCTTTCGTATGCAACGCTCTGGTATGTCATGCTCTGGTACGTCATGCTCTGGTACGTCATGCTCTGGTACGCTACGCTCTGGTACGTCATGCTCTGGTACTTCATGCTCTGGTACGTCATTCTCTGGTACGTCATGCTCTGGTACGTCGTGCTCTGGTTCTTCGTGCTCTGGTACGCTACGCTCTGGTACGTCAGGCTCTGGTATGCTACGCTCTGGTATGTCGTGCTCTGGTACGTCATGCTCTGGTACGCACGCTCTAGTACATCATGCTCTGGTTCGTCATGCTCTGGTACGCTACGCTCTGGTACATCATGCTCTGGTACGTCATGCTCTGGTACGTCATGCTCTGGTACGCCACTCTCTGGTTCGTCACTCTCTGGTACGTCATGCTCTGGTACGTCATGCTCTGGTTCGTCACGCTCTGATACGTCATGTTCTGGTACGTCATGCTCTGGTACGTCATGCTCTGGTACGCCACTCTCTGGTTCGTCACTCTCTGGTACGTCATGCTCTGGTACGTCATGCTCTGGTACGCCACTCTCTGGTATGTCACGCTCTGGTGTGTCGTGCTCTGGTACGTCATGCTCTGCTACGCACGCTCTAGTACGTCATGCTCTGGTTCGTCATGCTCTGGTACGTCATGCTCTGGTATGTCATGCTCTAGTACTTTGTGCTCTTGGTCTTCATGTTCTAGTACGCTACGCTCTGGTACGTCAATTTCTTGTATGCTATCCTCTTGTACGTCATTCTCTGGTACGTCATGCTCTGGTAGGTCATGCTCTGGTACATCATGCTTTTGTATGCTACGCTCTGGTATGTCATGCTCTGGTACGTCATGCTCTGGTACGTCACGCTCTGGTTCATCCTGCTCTGGTACTTCATGCTCTGGTACGTCATGCTCTAGTACGTCATGCTCTGGTACCCTACGCTCTGGTACCCTACTCTCTGGTACGTCATGCTCTGGTCCGTCATGCTCTGGTATGTCATGCCCTGGTACGTCATGCTCTGGTACTTCATGCTCTGGTACGTCATGCTCTGGTATGTCATGCTCTGGTAGGTCATGCTCTGGTACATCATGCTTTTGTATGCTATGCTCTGGTATGTCATGCTCTGGTACGTCATGCTCTGGTACGTCACGCTCTGGTTCATCCTGCTCTGGTACTTCATGCTCTGGTACGTCATGCTCTGGTACGTCATGCTCTGGTACCCTACGCTCTGGTACCCTACACTCTGGTACCCTACGCTCTGGTACGTCATGCTCTGGTCCGTCATGCTCTGGTCCGTCATGCTCTGGTCCATCATGCTTTGGTCCGTCATGCTCTGGTATGTCATGCCCTGGTACTTCATGCTCTGGTACGTCATGCTCTGGTACATCATGCTTTTGTATGCTACGCTCTGGTATGTCATGCTCTGGTACGTCATGCTCTGGTACGTCATGCTCTGGTACGTTACGCTCTGGTCCGTCCTGCTCTGGTACTTCATGCTCTGGTACGTCATGCTCTGGTACGTCATGCTCTGATACGTCATGCTCTGGTACCCTACGCTCTGGTACCCTACGCTCTGGTCCGTCATGCTCTGTCTGGTATGTCATGCCCTGGTACATCATGCTCTGGTACTTCATGTTCTGGTACGTCATGCTCTGGTCCGTCATGCTCTGGTACGTCATGCTCTGGTACGTCATGCTCTGGTACGTCATCCTCTGGTACGTCATGCTCTTGTACTTTATGCTCTGGCACGCTACGCTCTGGTATGTCATGTTCTGGTACGTCATGCTCTGGTACGTCATGTTCTGGTACGTCATGCTCTGGTATGTCATGCTCTGGTAAGCTACGCTCCTGTACATCTTGCTCTAGTGCGTCATGCTCTGGTACGTCATGCTCTGGTACGTCATTCTCTGGTACATCATGCTCTGGTACGTCATGCTCTGGTAAGGCTATTCATACATTTTAATGTAGTCTGGGTTTTTAATGGAGGTCGAGGTCCAATATCTGAAATTGCATTGAGTGTGATGGTTTCCTACGCCCTTTCATTTTAATATATTGTTTATTTATGAGTGCTGTGTTGATGCATCAGATTTTAGTGGGGTAGTTAACCGTGCCAGTAAGGCCTGGCAGGAACTCGGCACCGAGTCCTAAAAGTCTAGAGGGGTAGAGGGGAGTCTATATAGAATAGGCACAGCAGGAGAGCACTCTGAGATCTTGAAGGACTTGGCTGGGGCTGCTAGAATTGAACTTGTGCGCTGGGCATCAGTAAAGGGTATATGTGTATGTGCACGCATGTGTGTTAGTTTGCATATGTGTGCGTGCGCATGTTTGTTTGTGTGTGTGTTTGTGTATGTGTGTGTGTGTGTGTGTGTGTGTGCATGCATATGTGTGCGTGTGTTTGTTTGTGTGTGTGTGTGAATGTGTGTATTCAAGGGTCCTGAAGGCACATGGCTGGACAGAGGAAGCCCTATGCTCAGACAGCAGATGAAGAATAAAAATACCAAAACGTTTGGCTAAAAGGACATCCTGTTTTGGGGCAGGAAAAAGACACACTTCCCCTGCTAAATATGCAGCTCATTGTCTTGTCCTGCTTTACTTTCAGCTACATTATCTGCATTCTTGTATCGTGGAAAGTGAGTTTGGCGTCGTCGCTTTTGCTTGCGTTGCTTTTTGCTTTTATTCAGTTTCTTACACTGCAGTTTGTGGCCTCTGAAACATTTAAACATACACTTTCATCGCTTTACAAGTACCATTCACTTCAGTTATAATTCACTTTTTGAAACAACAAGATTAAACCCTTTTAGTTGATTGACTTGAACCAATCTCCATATTGGATTCTACTGCAGTTCTATTTTCTTTTGTTTGTTTGTCCAATGGATGGATTGAGCATGAATGGATATTAAGCAGGATTCCACATATGATGCATCCCAAATGGCAACCAATTCCCTAAATAGTGCACTACTTTTAACCAGGGCCCATGTGTCTTCGGACACATCCAAAGACAATTGCTAAATGGGGATGACTTGTGTGTATGGTGTAATGTTTGGTCCCCCCTCGTGAGAACTTGTTCCTGACCGTGTGTTAGAATGTTGTTGTAGCCAGGCTCTGCTGGTTCCCTTGTTAAGAAAGGTCAATCTGCTGATTAGAGGAAGAGACTGATCCCCGAAAACCACTCAAGGACACTAATAGTCAGGGGAGTGGGCCACCGAACGGCAATGACACATCAGGATACACACGCACACACACACACACACACACTGTCCAAATAGGGGGCTAAGAACTCCGTTCTTTGTCAATCTGCACTCTGAAAAGACATAATTGATTGGTCATTATGTGGTCAATGAAATGGATGAAGAAGCAATTGTTCAAATCCAAATCAGATGTTATTGTTCACATACACGTATTTAGCAGATGTTATTGTTCACATACACGTATTTAGCAGATGTTATTGTTCACATACACGTATTTAGCAGATGTTATTGTTCACATACACGTATTTAGCAGATGTTATTGCGGGTGTAGCAAAATGCTTGTGCTTCTAGCTCCGACAGTGCAGCAATATCTAACAGTTTCACAACATATACCCAATACACATACATCTAAGTAAGGAATGGATTAAGAATATATATACATATATGTCAGAGCGACATTGGACTAAGATCCAGTGGCATAGTAGAGAATACAGTGTGTATATATATATATATATATAAGATGGGTGATGCAATATTTACACACAATTAAAGTGACTAAGATACCGTAGAATAGTATAGAGTACAGTTCACACATATGAGATGAGTAATGCAAGGTACTGAGACATTTATTAAAGTGGCTCGTGTTTCATTTTCTTAAAGTGGCCAGTGATTCCAAATCTATGTCTTTAGACAGCAGCCTCTGATGTGCTGGGGATGGCTGTTGAACAGTCAGTAGTGTAGTATAGAATACAATACAGTATATACATATGAAATGTGTGACGCAATATGTAAACACAATTTAAAAGTGACTAAGATACTGTATAATTGTGTGGAGTGCAGTTTATACATATAAGATGAGTAATGCTAGATACGGAAAAATTATTAAAGTGGCTAGTGATCCATTTCTAAAAGTGGCCAGTGATTCCTAATATACGTCCATAGGCAGATGCCTCTGATGTGCTAGTGATGGCTGTTTAACAGTCTGATGGCCTTGAGATAGAAGCTGTTTTTCAGTCTCCCAGCTTTGATGCACCTGTACTGACCTCGCCTTCTGGATGATGTGGGGTGAATAGGCAGTGGCAAACACAACAGGCATTAAGCATGTTAGAGTAAAACACCTATTTATGTTAAGTGACCAGTTTGTTTGCACTCAGTTTTTTTCAGTCTCACAGCAGACATGGTTTTATTTCTGTTTATTTTTGATTAGTGCAGGGATTTGTACAGTATAGACTATTGGTTGTGAGGATGGACATCAGGGCTGTGAAAGGTCAATGCTCTACCAACTCAATCAATCCATGAAACGGACTAAAAATCAACTCCTCAATTTGCGTTGGCCCATTATTGTCGATAAAGATACTTTCGATTTCTTAATTGAATTTCAATCCATTTTCTCAGTTGAGTAATAAAAATAGAAATGGCCCCTGATGGACACAGGAAGTATGGTAGCACAACAGGAAAGGATGTCCCTTTGGGACTCACAGAATACAGCTTGTTTCTTATAGTTATAGTTTTCTGTCAATTTCAATTCAGTTAAACTCCTGTTTATTTCCCAATAGTCCATTTGGAAATATGACAAGGACATTGAGAAGCTATTACAGTGTCTTGCACATAACTTTGCTTGTCTGATCATGTTTGATTTGTAGAAAAAAGTATAATATGAAGCTAACTGTGCCCCTGATCTGATCTTTTACAAATGAATGAAAAAATATTTTCACTGACCATCCCAGTTGGAGTGTGAGTGTATGTGTACCATATCTGTGCGTGTCAGTATGCACATGTGTGTGTCTATGAGTATGCACACATCTACTGTATGTGTGTTGCTTGTTTAAGGGGCATCCTGCTCCGCTGGAACAGTGGCTCAAACACAGGTCACACGTGCGGGATCGGCTGTGGCTGTGCTGTTGTATCCGCCGGGGTGATGGTGTGTGTGCGTGCGTGCGTGGAAGGGTGTGAACAAGCGATGATGTCACTGAATCATTGAGCTCACCAGGGGAGGGGCAGGGAGAGAGGGAGGAAGGATATGCAGAGGAGAGGGATGAGAGAGAAAGTGAATGGGAGAGGAGAAAGAAGGGGAGAAAGGGGAGGATGGACAAGAAGACAGTGTATAGACATTAGAAAGGTGGAGTAGAGAGGATTGTGACAGCAGATTTTCTCTCCTTGTGTCATCAAAGAGAGGTGGCAGGGAAATAGAAACTGATCATGACAGGAGTTCTCTTTACACATAAATGCATAATGGTTGGTACGCACCAAGACTAGAAAATGAAATGTATTATGTTGTATCCAGGTTCCATTAACACAGACAGAGCCTGAGCGAGGGAGAGAGGTATATCCCATGAGAGAGAGAGAGAGAGAGAGAGAGAGAGAGAGAGAGAGAGAGAGAGAGAGAGAGAGAGAGAGTATATGTTTATTTTTTAACCATTCCATTGTAGATTTTGCTTTATGTTTTGGATCATTGTCTTGTTGGAAGACAAATCTCCGTCCCAGTCTCAGGTCTTTTGCAGACTCCATCAGGTTTTCTTCCAGAATGGTCCTGTATTTGGCTCCATCCATCTTCCCATCAATTTTAACCATCTTCCCTGTCCCTGCTGAAGAAAAGCAGGCCCAAACCATGATGCTGCCACCACCATGTTTGACAGTGGGGATGGTGTGTTCAGGGTGATGAGCTGTGTTGCTTTTACGCCAAACATAACGTTTTGCATTGTTGCCAAAAAGTTCAATTTTGGTTTCATCTGACCAGAGCACCTTCTTCCACATGTTTGGTGTGTCTCCCAGGTGGCTTGTGGCAAACTTTAAACAACACTTTTTATGGATATCTTTAAGAAATGGCTTTCTTCTTGCCACTCTTCCATAAAGGCCAGATTTGTGCAATATACGACTGATTGTTGTCCTATGGACAGAGTCTCCCACCTCAGCTGTAGATCTGTAGGTCTTAGTATTTTGTGTTTTCTTTATTATTTTGGTCAGGCCAGGGTGTGACATGGGTTTATTTATGTGGTGTGTTTTGTCCTGGGGTTTTGTTAGGTATTGGGTTTGTGGCTTAGTAGGGTTATCTAGCATAGTCTATGGCTGTCTGGAGTGGTTCTCAATCAGAGGCAGGTGTTTATTGTTGTCTCTGATTGGGAACCATATTTAGGCAGCCATATTCTTTGAGTGTTTCGTGGGTGATTGTTCCTGTCTCTGTTTGTTTGTTTACCAGATAACCTAAACAGCCTTTCTCACGTTTGTTGTTTTGTATAATGTTCATGTATGAGTTTTTCCTTTATTAAAGAACATGAACACCTACTACACCGCATTTTGGTCCGATCCTTGCTACACCTCCTCGTCAGAGGAGAAGATAGAAGAAAACCGTTACAAGTGCATTAATTTACCTGAAATGTAAAAGAAAATTCAAACCTTATTTAAACTGTAAACATTTTTGACCATTTGATACTGTAAAATAAAATACAATCAATAAATAATAATAAATTCAAATTGATCAGCAACATTAACTCAGGAGCACAATACAGTATATGAAACACTTTGACCTATAAAACAAAAATGAATAAAACAATTTGTGCTGATTTTTTAAAAATCAAAATGAGGAGGTCAGGATTAATGGCTACAATGAGCACGTTTTGCAGAGCACAGCTTTTCGAAGCGGGGTTTGAAGCATGATACTGCAACTCTCAGCTCCTGCTCAATGTTTAGCTGGGACCTGTACTTGGTCTTCAGTGCAGCAACAGCAGAGAAGCCAGTCTCACAAAGATAAGATGTTGCAAAAGGAAGAAGAATGCCCATGGCCCTCTCCCCTAAGAGTGGATACTGCCCCTCTACACTCAGCCAGAATTCATTCAGTGTCTGTGATGTGAACCTCAGTCTCAATGTGGAGTCAGAGGTCATATCAATGAACTGGTCCTCCTCTGCAGAGCTGAAACCAGTTGGAGCTGGTGCATTGAAAGGATCTCTCACCCAGTCATATTGGGAACTGTTTTCAGGGAAGTACTTTTTAAAGAATCCCATCAGTGATGAAATATGCTCCTTAATATATTCGACTGAGGTGGCATCATAGTCAGTAGTGTCAACAAATTCATGCAGGTTCTCGAATGAATCAGTATTTCCTTCATCAAGTGGCCTGCCCCACATTGCAAGCTTTCGAGTGAAAAAGCTGATCTTGTCTGTGACCTGAGGGAGGTGTTTATCTTTCCCTTGAAGCTGTAGATTTAGTTAATTTAGCTTTCCAAATATGTCACTCAGGTAGGCCAGTTTTGCCAGGAAGTTCTCATCACTAAATTTTTCTGCGAGGTCATAATTGTGCTCCTGCTCCGAAAACATTATCTGCTCTCTGAGCTCAAAAACTCTGGACAAGACTTTTCCTCGTGACAGCCATCTTGCTTCACTGTGAAACAGCACAGCTTGATGTTCAGCTCCCATGTCCTCACAGATAGCAGAGAAGACTCTTGTTTTTAGTGGTCTGGTCTTTATAAAATTGACTACACCTACAATGTCAGTCATAACATCACTTAATTCAGAGGAAGGGTGCCTTGATGCCAGTGCTTCTCTGTGTATAACACAGTGTGTCCACTCCGCATTAGGTGAGGCCTTCTTGATGAGAGCCCAAAGTCCTTTTCTCATCCCTGCCATGGTCTGTGCACCATCACTGCAAATGCCAATGCAGTTCTCCCACTTTAGCCCATTCTCAGTCAGGAAGCAGTACAGCATTTTGAATATCTCTTCAGCTGTGGCTCTGTCTGTGACATATTTACAAAACAGTAGATCCTCACACAGGGAGTTTGTCATGTCTAAACGTACATAAGCGATAAACAAACAGTCTTTGTTGCTGTCAGTTGCTTCATCGAACTGTAAGGCAAAGCGTTTGTCTTTGAGTTTATCTACCAGCTGTTCTTTACGATCGTTAGCAATGTCATTTATACTTCTGGCGACAGTGTCATTGGACAGAGGGATAGTTTTATTTTTGCAGCACTTGAGTCATCCAGCATGACAGAGACCATGTCTAATGCTGCAGGCAGTATCAGCTCCTCTGCTATGGAGTGTTTTTTTTAACTGAGCAATTATATGATGCTAACAGTGCTCGCTGGTTTACTGAAGTAGCATTCACAAAGCGGGACGATTGTTAGCAATATTCGGCACGTTTCCACTGAAAAAACTAATGCGGCTTATCAGCGTGATTGGGGTGTAATGTCTTTAAGTGACGCCTTCATTTATTTGGCTTCATGCTGTCCGCTGCCAACATTTTTAGACACAGTAAACATACCGGTCTTTCATTGTCTCCCACCGTAGTCACAGTGATGCCAAGCGCTACATACGCTTCCTCATATTTCCTCATCTTAGCTTTCGGGAGACTTACGTTTGTCTCATTATCTCCGTCTCTCTCCGCCTTTCTTTTCATCCCTGTTAAATATTTTTCCATGGTGTCTGTTATGGGTTTGTTATCTGCACTTCATATCTCCTGCTCTGTGCTGTGTGCTCTTGTTCGGTGCAAAAAAAAAATCTACTCCCTGCCGCAAAAAAAAGCATGTTCCCCGGGGTCACACGCGCCCCCCTGGCATCGCTCCGAGCTCCCCCAGGGGGGCGCGCCCCACTATTTGAGAAGGACTGGGTTAAGGTCACCACAATATGAATTATAGCACATGCTCTTATTAATTATGTCAGATTGATGATCTAAGGAAAGAGAACACGGCTCTGAACTGTAGACTTTATTCATGGCAAGGTGGAGGTGTTGCAAAGGGAGAACAAACAACTTAAAGAAACCTTGCTTTATGTACAGTGTCGATCAATCCAGGACAATCTAATATTTTCAGGGATACCGGAGAATGAAAACAGCAGAAGCTGGGGACACTGTCCGAGACGTTATATCAACTCAACTAAAACTGCCCACTGATGTTGTGCGTAATGTCACTTTCTCCAGAGTCCATAGAATAGGCAAGGCATCTGGAAATAAGCCACAGGCTGTTATTGCATGTTTTGATCAATTTAAGCAAAAGGAAATGACGAAGAACATGTGCAGAGGACTCAGAAACACTGATTTTGGAATGAATGATCACTTACCCACCGAGATCAATGAAAGGAGAAAAAAACTGTATCCTATCATGAAGGAAAAGCGTTGCCTGAATCAACGAGTCTCCATGGTGATGGATAAACTTTATATCAACGGGCAACTGTATCAGGACTCTAGAGTAACTCCCTGGCTATTTTAATCCAACTGTATCAGGACTCTATAGTAATTCCCTGGCTATTTTAATCCAACTGTATCAGGACTCTAGAGTAACTCCCTGGCTATTTTAATCCAACTGTATCAGGACTCTAGAGTAACTCCCTGGCTATTTTAATCCAACTGTATCAGGACTCTAGAGTAACTCCCTGGCTATTTTAATCCAACTGTATCAGGACTCTAGAGTAACTCCCTGGCTATTTTAATCCAACTGTATCAGGACTCTAGAGTAACTCCCTGGCTATTTTAATCCAACTGTATCAGGACTCTAGAGTAACTCCCTGGCTATTTTAATCCAACTGTATCAGGACTCTAGAGTAATTCCCTGGCTATTTTAATTCAATGTTCAAATCTGAGTTTGTGTGTTGTAGTGTATCATGACAGTAGTGTACTATAATGAATACATGCTCTATTGATCTCCTCTTGACAAGGAAAGGGTTGCAATATAGCTCAGATTAATGTATGCAGCCTTCCTAACAAAATACATGAGTTTTTTAACTTGGTGAACATAAATAATATTCATATTTTGGCTTTGACCGAAACGCATTTAGATGCATCTGTAAATGATGGGCAAATTAACATTCAATGATATAGTCTACTTAGAAGAGACAGGAAAAGGAATGGTGGGGCTGTAACACTGTACATTCAGAATCATGTACCCTTTAAGAGGAGGGATGACCTTAATGTATGTCAAGTAGAGGCACTATGGGCTCAAGTACATCTGCCTCACCAGGCACCCATATTGGTAGGATGTGTGTATAGACCTCCTAGCTCTAAGGTGTCCTATCTGGATGACTTATGCACTGGGTTTGACCAGGCCACAGATAGTAACAGAGATGCATTTATCTTGGGGGATTTTAATATAAATTGGAAGGATCATAATAATTCAAATACAACTAAATTGATGAGATGTGCTGAGAACTGTGGTTTGAAACAAATGGTTAATGACACTACTAGATCATCAACTAAGTTGGGTGACCGTTCAGACACATGCATTGATCCGATCTTCTGTAATACAAGCCAGATCAATGCCAGTGGACTGGACAAACCATAATATTGTGACCATAACCATAAACACCAAGGTTCCAAAGAAACCCCAAAGGATTGTGGTCAAGAGACATTTTAAAAGATTTAATCATGAGCTATTTCAAAATTATTTGGCTGCTGTACCCTGGGAGCTGATTTATCTAGAGGTTGATTTAAATCACAATACAGAATGTTTCATTTATTTGCTCACTGAGGTAATGGACTATCTCCATGGATTGATGATGAACTCGTTGAGGCTTTTTCTCAAAGAAATATGGCAAAAGTCTTAGCAGCCAAATCTAAACTAGAAATGTATTAACAGAATTATAGAACACTACGTAATTGTGCAGCTAAATTGAATTGTAAGAAAAAACATTATTTTACAAAAATGCTTTTATTGATTGTAAAAGTTATTGTAAAAAGTTATGGAATACAGTTAAGGGCTTATTTGGTACATTTATCTCATCATACCCATCTAGTGTGGAATTTGACGGGAGAACAATATCAAAACCAGCTGATATTGCCAATCATTTTGCAGATTTTTTTTACAAAGAAAATGAATTTACTGAGCTGCTGTTCAATGGATTGACGATCATATTATGAGCAACAAAACCTGGTCTTTTAGTCTACAAATGGTGTCAGTAGAGGCGGTGTTATGCCTATTAAAGCCATTACCCGATGGTAAACCTACAGGTTATGGACAATTTTTTACTTTGCAGATTGCAGCACCACTGACATATATATTTAATCGGTCACTGGAAAAGGGGATGTTTGCAAATGTATGGAAGCATGCTAAACCGTGTCCTATTCCGAAAGACCGCAAGAACCCATTACTCCTGACAATAGTCAACCAATTAGTCTACTTCCTTCACTCAGTAAAATATCAGAGGGTATTGTGAGCAGACAAATATGGGAGTACATTTAAAAGAAGGATCAGATTACAGCCAATCAGCATGCTTATCGCAAAAACCATTCCACTACCACTGCATTGTTTGACATGACTGACCAGTGGCTCAATGCTGTGGATAATGGCAGGTTTGTGGGTGTACTATTTTTAGATTTTAGTGCAGCATTTGATTTAGTGGATCATTAAATAATTTTGACAAAATTATTGTATTATGGTTTTAAGGAGGTAGCATTGAATTGGTTACAGTCATATCTAACTGACATGAAACAGTCCACCTATATCAATGGTTCACCCCTCATGCTTTAAACTGTGGAATACCGCAGGGCAGCTGCTTTGGGCCACTACTTTACTTAATATATACCAACAACTTTCCTAATGCCTTATCCTTATCTAAATCTCAAGCTACTATGTTTGCAGATGATACTACAAGTTATACAGCAAGTCAATCGGTTCAACAGGTACAGCAAGCTCCACAAGTAGATTTGGAAAATATCAGGGAGTGGGTTTTCCGGGACAAACTTGTTTATAACACCAAGAAAACCAATGTTATGTTGGTCTGTTCCACTAGGAAAAGGCCAAAACATCATGGGATACAATTAAGTATGGGAGGAGTACAAATTGAGGAAGTGGAAGAAATCAAACTACTGGGAGTGCAGCTCGACAACTGCTTATCATGGTCATCTCAAATAACTCATCTATGTACATTTTTTTCTTTTTTTAACTGCATGCATGATCAGAAGGATAGATTAATATTTACCAGGAAAGATTCTTAAGCAAATAACACAAGTATTAATTGAGTCAGGTGAATACTATTCTGTGCTCTGGGGAAATGCATCAGCAAGTGAAATTAGGAGGCTGCAGATTGCACAGAACAAAGCAGCAAGGATTGTTTTAAGGTGGAGATATGGTTCTTCTGTTGTAGTCATGCTCAGTACTCTTGGTTGGTCATCAATCAACAAGATAATTGAAAAAAACATGCTTATTTTATTTCAAAATATACACAATTTAAAACAGCCAAACTCTATTCACAATAGTATTCAGTTGGTAAGAGACAAACATTCAGTAAATACTAGGAATAGATTGTCCACCATCTATGTGTTATCCAGACAGAAAAGAGAAATAGGCAAGATAACATTTTGATTTAGAGCAATAAAGAAATTAAATAATTTAACTGAGCAAACCAGAAACCTTTCAATATATACATTTAAACAATACAATTACATAGGAAAGTTGTGCTGGACTGTGGTAGATGAAGAATCAATCCATCTTTTTAGACTGTTACAGTATTTATCTGGTCAACATGTCAGTGTATTATGTCTGTTTGTAATAGTGTGTTATATGTGAAAATGTGATCATATTATACATTGTATTTTAATGTTTAAGGACTCTTGGAAGATTAGTCCAAATGAGGACATAAAGAGATCCTAATCAAATCAAATGACTTATTAATTATTGTCACATGCTCTTATGTAATCCTTTATAAAGACCTCAGAACAGGCAGAGGACATGCTCAAAATGTAATTTACATAACCATAGACCACTTAAACTCGTACAACACTTCCACTCGCGGCTGCCCAAAAATAACTAACTGAAATCCATGCCCCCACTAATCTTCACCTCCGCCCTGGGAAACAGAAATATACCTTCACCATACCCCTTTTTTTGAGAGTGTGTGATGATTGTACCTTTATTTTCAAATATTGGTTACAAAAATGTTCCGTTATATTCGGATATGTACCCTAAAAGGTATCGACAGGTACATTGTGTGTTTTGATCTTTTTGTACCCGAGGGAAACAATACTGTACCCTAACCGTTCCCTTGTTTCTGTGAGTATATAGACTGATAAAGAGTCCGCTCTCCACAAAACAGTCCTAAAATTAAGCATTATAAGCTCAACAAGAAACCGTTGCTAATGTTATAGCTAATGCACCTTATAGTTCATGAGCCAGAGATCAGGATATCTTTAAAAACATCTGGGGGGAATATAGTGTCTCAGTGTTATTTTGCAAGGTCTCTGTCCTCTAGAAAAGACACTCTTGTCAATGTAATTTTGCTGATGGGGCCAGAAATATTTGAAATCCTGACTTACAGTTTACAATGTGTTATCTCTTTCAAACAATTTACCACGAAACACAACATTTCAACAAAAAGTAATTTGATATCAGACATTAGTTTGTGATTGATGTTCCTATGTTCTTCTGTCCTGTCCAGCAAAAGTCCCTGAGGGAAAAATGGTTGCTAGACGGAGCTGCTGGGTCGGAGCAGGACGAGGCCAAGAAACAGTTGGCGGAGGACGAGACCAAGCTCAAGGGGCTGGAGGAGAGCATCATTAGGTACGTCTACAACCCAGGAACACTGGTGTACCTACTACCTTTATACGTTTCTGGATTCACTCTATATCTTTAGTTCACCAGTCTTTAACCTGGCAAAACCTGCTCTTAACGTGGTCAGATTCTAATATCCTGTTCTCTCTATTTCATTTTTCCATGGCGGCTCTCTGGCAATGTGGCACAGCACATTTGTTATGGTTGAGACCCTTTTGCAACGTTTCTTTGAAACATTTTAATAAGACATAAGTTGTACTCTTAGCTGGAAAAGAGGACAAGCCTATCAGATGCTGCAAAGCACTCAATACCAGTTGACAAAACTAGCCAGACTTAAGAGAGTGGGTGGGGAGGGGGTGGAGGGAATGGTGGAGGCAGTAATGGGGGTGCTCACTGGTGGAGAGACGAACGCAGACAACGTCTGGAACAGCACTCATCAATCTCTCCAGTACAAAAAGGAGACCCAGTAGCCAAGAGACCCCCTCCACCCTTTCCACACACACCCCTCCCATCCTCCATCCAACCATTTTCTTTCTCACTCATAGCAAAACAGTGTCATCAATCTTCTTCTCTGGCAGTCCATTTCGCTGATTAAATTCCTCCTGGCTGCTGGCAGGATGTATGGATGTATTGGGGCTCAGACTGGGGCAACACTGGCACTAAACTATCACAACTCCCAATGAGCAACGGCAGCTAACAATGGCCGCTGTCAAGGCCGGCGCTAGGGAGAATACAGAATGGGATAATGCTAAGGAGAAGCTATTGTCCCTATCTCAAATAAACGCTTAATTCTGTTAGATAGGCCGTAGCCAGGAAGGCCCCAGTGAGGTTGTTTTGGTATTTAACAATATGAGGGCATTTAAAGGGATAGTTCATGGGTATTTCTCTTTTGCTCTGAGCAATTCATTTTAGATAAAAATATCAGTGTATCACCTTCCCAGGGGATGAGCTCTGTAGTTGGGTGTGATGGGCTGTATCTTCTGACTCTATAAAGCCCTCATTGTGTGCATAGTTGCACAAAATAACAAACATTTTAGATAGACTAGACATAAATCCCAAACTGCTGTGGAATACTACATCAGGCTTGGTACACACCATGTCTGTGTGTGAATGATCACGTTTATCCCTTTTCTGCAGAATGGAACAGGAACTGGAGGAGCTGGAGACGGGCGTGTCGGTGACCTCCACCAAAGAGAGTCTGACAGATGCAGCCAAGGTGGAAGAATCCAAGACTGCCGAGAACAAAGTGAGCCCCCCACCCCTGAGGGCAGCTGGACATCGCTGGTCCACCGGACACTGACCCACTATTAGAGACACGAGTATTTGCCTAGGGTGTGTGTGTGTGAAGGAGGGGGGGTGTGCGTGCGTGTGTGTGTGTGTGTGAGTGAGTGTGTTGGGGGGCATGTTTGAAGTAGGGGAGTGGGAATCGAGGGAAGGGGGGGGTGGGGCGGATTGCCAGAGCAAGCCTTGGGTCATAAATGAAAGCAAAAATCTCTGTGTGTACAGTAACTGCCCATGTGATGGACTGACAGTGACATGTCCAGTTGAGCAAATGCCATCAGTAATATGATTAGTGACAGTCCGGATGGGCCTGGAGAGTCAGACACTGGGTCTGACAAGCAGTGTATGAGGAAGAGTTGATGACGGGAGGGGGGCTCTTGTCCAAAAGGGATGTTCATATTGACAGCACACACTGGGCAGCTTTTAGCATGGGGGTTTCATAGCAACGGCTAGAAAAGACTCTTCTGTCTCCTTCTTGAACTCGTTGGCTCTTTCCTTCACGAGTCAATATCCACTTCCTCAAACCATCCATGCTGGCACCGCTTTCCTGAAAGGGAAAGTTATTATACAATGTGGCATCTCTTTCTACCTCAGTCGTTTTTCTTGCTTCCTTGTCGGACATTGTTTTTATGGCATACCTCAATGGAAAATATATTCCTTCCCTTAAACTAGGTTTTCAAAGAAATATGTTAAATATGTGACACAATGTTCCTTCATTAAGAAGCTATGGTTTTAAATAAGAGTGCCTCTTCAAGAAGCAAATTCAATACCTCAAACTGTGGGTTGTCAGGAGAACTTGTGTGGCGCAGCGGTCTAAGGCACTGCATCTGAAGTGCTAGAGGTGTCACTACAGACCCTGGTTTGATTCCAGGCTGTATCACAACCGGCTGTGATTAGGAGTCCCATAGGGCGGTGCACAATTTGCCCAGTGTTGTCCGGGTTTGGCTGGGGTAGGCTGTCATTGTAAATAAGAATTTGTTCTTAACTTGCATCAAACATAATAACAAAATCTATACTGTTAAATTCATTGTTTTTGGAATTGCCAATTCTCCCTGACTGTCAAGCTTTTTTTTTGTTGTAATAGTTCTCAAAGATTATATGATAAAAATTTATTCTGTAGGTTCATTATCTTTTCTACATACTGTATATCTGGTTTTAGTCATTTAAGTTTACACTGAAAGCAATCAGCTCAAAGTATCTAGACATTTCTAGACACATTATAGTTTTCTGGGTCAGGTGATGGTACCTTGCTAGAGCCGTCAGAGACGCAAAGAGACATTTCTATACAAATTATTTCAGGTTTTTTTATGCTATTGAAATTCTTTCTGAAATTGAAATACATTTTCGGGATGGAAAAGCGCTAGTGAACTGAGCTCTAGAATTAAATTAATTGAGTCAAGTTTAGAGTAGAGGTGGAATCCCAAGCATATGTGTAGTGCAATTAAAACTTCTTCAGGATCGGTGTTTCCCCTGCGGGACGGTTGAGCTAATGTAGGCTAATGCAATTAGCATGAGGTTGTAAGTAACAGGTAGCCTAGTTGACGGCAGGTAACCTAGTGGTTGGAGTGTTGGACTAGTAACCGTAAAGGTTGCAAGATCAAATCCCCGAGCTGACACAGATAAAAATCTGTCGTTCTACCCCTGAACAAGGCAGTTAACCCACTGTTCCTAGGCCATCATTGAAAATAAGAATTTGTTCTTAACTGACTTGCCTAGTTAAATAAAGGTAAAATAAAAAAATTAACAAGAACATTTCCCAGGACATAGACAGATCTGATATTGTCTGAAAGCTTAAATTCTTGTTAATCTAACTGCACTGTCCAATTTACAATAGCTATTACAGTGGAAGAATACCATGCTATTGTTTAAGGAGAGTGTATAGTTTTGAACATAGTTATTTCTTAAACAAATTAGGCACATTTGGGCGGTCTTGCTACAAAATTTTGAACAGAAATGCAGTGGTTCATTGGATCGGTCTAAAACTTTGTATGGACACTGCTGACATCTAGTGGCCAGAATCTAAATTGCATCTGGGCTGGAATAATACATTATGACGTTTCTCTTGCATTTGGATGGTACAAGAAAAATAAAAAACACATGTTTTTTTCTTTGTATTATCTTTTACCAGATCTAATGTGCTATATTCTCCTATATTCTTTCACATTTCCACAAACTTCAATGTGTTTCCTTTCAAATGGTACCAAGAATATGCATATCCTTGCTTCAGGGCCTGAGCTACAGGCAGTTAGATTTTTAAAAAAGGGACATTTAAAAAAAGGGGGCGATCCATAAGAGGTTTGTTACAGTTTTCTTCTGGTGAAAGAGAGGAGGACCAAATGCAGCGTGGTTATTCATAAACATCTTTAATAAAAGATGAAAAATGAACAATATACAAAACAAGAAAAACCGAAACAGCCCTATCTGGTGCAACAAACACAGAGACAGGAACAATCACCCACGAAATACTCAAAGAATATGGCTGCCTAAATATGGTTCCCAATCAGAGACAACGATAAACACCTGCCTCTGATTGAGAACCACTCTAGGCAACCATAGACTTTCCTAGACTAAGTAACTAAACACAATCCCATAAACTACAAAACCCCTAGACAAAACAAACCACATAAATCACCCATGTCACACCCTGGCCTAACCAAAGGGCGTGACAAGGTTTACCATTAGACCTTTACGTCAATCAAAGTATATTACCCTAAAATATGAATATTACTACTGGATGCATCCAATTTAAAAGTACTGCAATAAGAATACAATTATCAAAAGACTGCATACCATAAGCCTTCAAAATGGCCTTGTAAGGACATTTTTTTAAATCAAAGTAACATAGCATACACTGCAACTATTGCGATACAAAGTATAGCCAGGAGATTGCAACGACAATGACTCAATAAACCGATCAACTCAACTTCATGATATCCTACCTAGGACGGAACCTGATTTCAGTAACCCCCAGCGTTTAATTAGCGTCACCCTAGTGTCCAGAAACAATATAAACTAAAGGCATACAGCTTCACACACATTACCTAATCTAATCAACACAACTCAATCTAAATAAATGTGCCGCTCCCACTTTGGAATGAATACCGTCCAGCGAAACAGTTTAGTACCGCAACTCTGAAAAGAGAAATCCATAACGTATCCAATACAGTGTGTCATGTCAAAATGTACAGCTCTTTATGAGCTATTGAAATAATACAATGTGATAATTAAATTCATACAGTTACATTTATTTATGTCAACTCAATTTTAATCAGCTTTCGCTCCTCTAACCCCGGGGCGCCGGGGGAACGTCCCTGCCTGGATAACGCCGCGGGCGTAGGTGTGCTTCTCTCCTATGATGTGTAAACATATGGCCATCCATCCGGAGAATGCCATAAATTGTGATTGAATCATCATGCTGTGCCTTGGCACCAGCAAGTCACCGCCACAAGGGACACCATCTCTCATTCTACACGCCCTACAACAGTTTACATGTTTACTAGCATATAAGCATGATTTGATACGGTATATTCTGTGTTTGATCATGTGTTTTCTGGGTTTGATCATGTGTTTTTTGGGTTTGATGATGTCTTTTCTGGGTTTGATCATGTGTTTTTGGGGTTTGATCATGTGTTTTCTGGGTTTGATCATTAGTTTTCTGAGTTTGATGCTCTATGATGAATGGATTAAAATACTGTTTTCTCTCTCTCTCTCTCTCTCTCTCTCTCTCTCTCTCTCTCTCTCTCTCTCTCTCTCTCTCTCTCTCAGGCTCCTGCAGGCACTGTTCAAGGTAACACATCTTCATTCACACCTTATTCCTCACCTCTTTCTCCTCTTTTACAAGTCTATTGTGTTTGTCTCTCTTTCTCCCTCCTGCTCTCATTCCTATCCCACTTCCTTGTTCGATGACCACTTATAGAGGTCAAGGAAGTGCTCAAAGTGCACAACAGCCCTCGTCTGGACATGTCCGGAGGTGAATCAGATTTATGGAGAACAGGTGAGTCTCGGTACCCTGTAGATCACATACTGAGACACACTGTAGAGCGACATCTTAGGGAAATGCTTTTGCCTCTAGATTAACTCTAGATTTTAATGTCATGCTAGCATATTAAGGTGATGTTATTCCTTTCAATGTAAAAAAAAAAAAATTTTGGAATATATTCCTGTTTCATTCAGGAATATATTAACTGATTCCTAGTGAATTGAGACATTATTGACTGATTATATTAATCATATGCTGTAAATTGCATCTGTGCAATCTTACATGCAATAGAGCCCATTTTTGTCATAAATGGAAGACATCTCAATACGATTCCATTGGAGTCTTCTTTATCTGTCTTTGTCCCAAACCTGGGCACCTCCTCTGTGTTTGTCTCTTTCTCTCTCCCCCTCTTTCCCGCTCTCTCTCCCCCTCTTTCCCTCTCTATCTCCATCTATTTCTCACCCCACTCCCTTGACTGCTTATAGAGGTCAAGGAAGTGCTCAAAGTGCACAACAGCCCTCGTCTGGACATGTCCGGAGGTGCATCAGACATAATGAGAACAGGTGAGTCTTGGTACCCTGTAGATCACATACTGAGACACACTGTAGAGCAACATCTTAGAGAAATGCTGTTTTCAACCTCTTTTCCCTTTTTTTCCAGTCTTGAACATACAGTACCAGTCAAAAGTTTGGACACACCTACTCATGCAAGGGTGTTTCTTTATTTTTACTATTATCTACATTGTAAAAAAAATTGTGAAGACATCAAACTTATGAAATAACACATAGGGAATCATGTAGTAACCAAAAAAGTGTTAAAGAAATCTAAATATATGTTATATTTGAGATTCTTCAAAGTAGCCACCCTTTGCCTTGATCACAGCTTTGCACACTCTTGGCATTCTCTCAACCAGCTTCATGAGGAATGATTTTCCAACAGTCTTGAAGGAGTTCCCACATATGCTGAGCATTTGTTGGCTGCTTTTTGGGTCCAACTCATCCCAAACCATCTCAATTGGGTTGAGGTCAAGTGATTGTGGAGGCCAGGTCATCTGATGCAGCACTCCCCTTCTTGTTCAAATAGCCCTTACATAGCCTGGAGGTGTGTTTTGGGTCATTGTCCCCCTAAATGCAAACCAGGTGGAGTGGCATATCTCTGCAGAATGCTGTGGTACTGTAGCCATGCTGGTTAAGTGTGCTTTGAATTCTAAATAAATCACAGACAGTGTCACAAGAATAGCACCCCCACACCATCACACCTCCTCCTCCATGCTTCATGGTGTGAACGACACATGCGGAGATCATCCGTTTGCCTACTCTGTGTTTCACAAAGACAGCGGTTGGAACCAAAAATCTCAGATTTGGACTCATCAGAACAAAAGACAGATTTCTACCGGCCTAATGTCCATTGCTTGTGTTTCTTGCCCCAAGCAAGTCTCTTCTTATTATTGGTGTCCTTTAGTAGTGGTTTCTTTGCAGCAATACGACCATGAAGGTCTGAATAACGCTGTCTCCTCTGAACAGTTGATGTTGAGATGTGTCTGTTATTTGAACTCTGTGAAGCATTTATTTGGGCTGCAATCTGAGGTGCAGTTAACGCTAATGAACTTATCCTCTGCAGCATAGGTAACTCTGGGTCTTCCTTTCCTGTGGCGGTCCTCGTGGGAACCAGTTTCATCATATAGCGCTCAATGGTTTTTGCGACTACGCTTGAAGAAACTTGAAACGTTCTTGACATTTTCCTGATTGACTGACCTTCATGTCTTAAAGTAATGATGGACTGTCGTTTGTCTTTGCTTATTTGAGCTGTTCTTGCCATAATATGGACTTAGTCTTTTACCAAATAAGGCTATCTTCTGTATACCACCCTACCTTGTCACAACACAACTGATTGGCTCAGACGCATTAAGAAGGAAAGAAATTCCACAAATGAACTTTTAACAAGGCACACCTATTAATTGAAATGCATTCCAGGTGACTACCTCATGAAGCTGGTTGATAGAATGCCAAGAGTGTGCAAAGCTGTCATCAAGGCAAAGGTTGGCTACTTTGAAGAATCTCAACAAAACAAACATGTTTGGTTACTACATGATTCCATGTGTGTTATTTCATAGTTTTTATGTCTTCACTATTAATCTACAATGTAGAAAATAGTAAAAATAAAGAAAAACCCTTGACTGGTATCGTAGATGCCTCTTAACATAGATCTGAGTACAACATCTGATGTCAGCTTCATATAATTTAGTTACATTAATGATTTTTCTAATAAAAAACAGTGATTACCAAATAATCATTGACATTGATATATATTACAGTGTTAGAGAATCTCACATTAACCCATAACCTAAATCTTAATTTTGCACAAAATGGCATTGGCACATAACAACTCAACAATCTATCAATTTTAGTAATTTAGCAGACGCTCTTATCCAGAGCGACTTAGATGAGCAATGAGGGTTAAGTGCCTTGCTAAAGGGGACATCAACAGATTTTTCACCTAGTCAGCTCTGGATTCAAACCAGCACCCTTTTGATTATTGGCCCAATGCTCTTAACCACTAGGCTACCTGCTACGTAACTCCTCAGTGGATCTCATTATTATCAACACAACCAGTTTGAATTGCCAGTCAGTAGCTTCTTAATAGTGCTCTCAGCAGTATCACATTTAATCTAACACGTCATCAAATCGTCATTTTGATGACAGTTTCATTGAATGACAGCAAAATAGCTGAATACTTGGCAATTTACCCCACTGTCATACACAACACCTCAGTATAGCTCAGGACATTGTAATCACAGTTACAAATGGCTGGGGACAGCTTCATCTCCTCTCTAGGGGGCCTTTCAGCAGTATCACACTTGGGCCCTCCTTCCTCCTCCTCCTTCTCCTTATATGTGGGCCTCTGTCCCCCTTAATTAAACATTGACTTTCATCAGCCTCACAGTAGCCCTGAAAGGAGAGAGAGGGATTCCACTGAAGGGCTATACTCCACAGTGAGGGAGTGACTAATGAGTTATTTTACTTCTTGAGCCCAGGTCACCATACAACTCCCACCTAGAGAACCCTTTCTGAGCAGGGGGGTGGAATGGGGGGTGGAATGGGGCTACTTATTGTTTCATCAACACCTGCTGGGATTAAATGCAAATTGCCGATGCTTTCCTGGATTGGTTTGTTTTGGTAACATTTTGGTGTAATACGGCCATCATATAACAGCTAAATAACTATAAACTAAGAAAGGAACATAGTATGTTCACCATATCCTGTACATACTCCACTCCCTGCAGGGTCTCAGGGGGAGTTGGGATATGCATGAAACACATTTCCTTTACACTCTTGTACAAGTGTCCATCCACAGTGTGTAACAATACACATATAAACACCACCCACATTATGATTATTATAAACAAATAATAGATATACTGTAGATATCTAGCAGCTAGAAACGTTGATAAGGAACAATACAATGCAAGGGGACTGCAATGTGTGATCATTATAGAGGGACTGTTATAGGGGATCAATATAGAGGGACTGTTATGGGGGATCAATATAGAGGGACTGTTATGGGGGATCAATATAGAGGGACTGTTATGGGGGGTCAATATGGAGGGACTGTTATGGGGTATACATTTACATTTGAGTAATTTAGCAGACTCTTATCTAGAGCAACAATACGGTTAAAAGGCACATTGACAGATTTGTCACCTAGTCAGCTCAGGGATTGGAACCGGCAACCTTTCGCTTACTGGCCCAACACTCTTAACTGCTAGGCTACCTGCCACCCCATGATACATGACATATCTACCAGTTCCATAATGTGAAAAGGGTGTACTGTAGTACCTGAATGTGCTGTAGTGCCTGAATGTGCTGTAGTACCTGAATGTGCTCTAGTGCCTGAATGTGCTGTAGTACCTGAATGTGCTGTAGTACCTGAATGTGCTGTAGTACCTGAATGTGCTGTAGTACCTGAATGTGCTGTAGTACCTGCATGTGCTGTAGTACCTGCATGTGCTGTAGTGCATGAATGTGCTGTAGTACCTGAATGTGCTGAAGTACCTGAATGTGCTGTAGTACCTGCATGTGCTGTAGTACCTGCGTGTGCTGTAGTACCTGAATGTGCTGTAGTGCCTGCATGTGCTGTAGTACCTGCGTGTGCTGTAGTACCTGAGTGTGCTGTAGTGCCTGCATGTGCTGTAGTACCTGAATGTGCTGTAGTACCTGCATGTGCTGTAGTGCCTGAATTTGCTGTAGTACCTGAATGCGCTGTAGTGCCTGAATGTGCTGTAGTGCCTGAATGTGCTGTAGTGCCTGAGTGTGCTGTAGTGCCTGAATTCACTATGTGTGGGTGGTAAGGTACATAGTCACGTGGGAGGAACTATTTTAATGACGGACCACTTGGGTATTTGATCAGCTAAGTACTCATAGCTAAGTACTTAAGAGAAGACAAAATCAATGAGAATACCATACAACATGTTGCATTCTCTGTGATTTGGTTTACTGTATTTCATGTCCTCTATTTGTTGTCACTCTCAGGCGTGTTTCTGTACTGTATTTTCCCCTAACATTTGTCTTCTGTCCTAATCTTCACAGTGATCAACTGTCTGTCTCTGTGTTTGTCTATCTGTTTGGGTGTGTGTATGAGTTTGTGTGAGTTTGTCTCTTTGCCTGCATGTCGGTCTGTTCTTATTCATTCCTGCAGACATTCGATGTGATTTGTGACTAAAGGGGTTAAAACAAGTAGAGTAATGCTTGTAAAGAGATGGTATACTGAGTATTCAGTTCTCACAGTGGAGATACCCTATATGTAGTTATCCTCAGACGATGCGATGTTGCCTAGGCAACGCAGCTCCACCGTCGTCATGCCAGCGTTAGATTCACACACAGTGTGCACATCACAACAAATTATAGTGTTGCTTTCAAAAAAGCTAAGTAGTTTCACAGTGTCAGCTGTGGCCTAATAGCATAATTATCCAAATGAATTTTGTACATGCTTTCTTTGAAGGAAAAAGGAAACCGCACACTGCTCTTGATAGTATCACTGATCTTTAATAAGGATACGTACTATCAAGAGCAGTGTGCGGTTTCTTTTTTCCTTCATCTTCTTCAACTGTTACCATGCACCTGCAAAAAAGATAGCTCAGATGTGCGAGTGCCTTTTGACTTTTGAAGTACATGCTTTCTGTACAACCTGGTGTTCACGAAATTCTGCAAACATGACTCACTTTTCCCATCCAGTATCTACCCCAGTCAAAGGAATATCGTGAATTGTAGTTAAGTTTACTTCATGTGTGTTGGTGTTACACGGGCATACTGATTGGTGGCTAGGGTTTATTTATTTCACCTTTATTTAACCAGGTGAGCTAGTTGAGTTCTCATTAGTGTAGATCGATTTAGTATGGCTTTTAGTGGAACATTGTAGCATTGTTGTGTAGAGTGGTTGTCTTTAAAACAAATTACAGTACAAACGAAAGAGAGAAGGGGAGAGAGAGAGAGAGAGAGAGAGAGAGAGAGAGAGAGAGGCTATGTAGTGTGTAACATATAGATGTGTGGGATGACTGTGAGTGTGTGTGTGTGAGAGAAAGAACAATTCTGCAGGGCCCTAACATCTCCTCTTGTTGACACCCAATGACACCAGCGATGTACTCAGTAGAGATCACCGTTGAGAGGGACAATGTCACGGGCGAGACTAAGGTGTTGTCCACCAACACCCTACTGCCCATTAACCTCTCTGGGCAAGGGGTCAAGGTGTATGAGGATTACCAGAAAGGTGATTTCCCAACGTGATTTCAACAGCAAAAGGAGACACTCAGCTGAGACATGCACAGTGAATGCCTTTATGAGAAGTGTTAATAATAGCTATGACTTTATCACTAAATATTTTATGTACAAGAGCAAATTGATAACAGTAATATCACAAGATGGTAAACGTTTTCTCTGAAGATTAAGATATTATCTTGGATAAGTCTACCTAAAATTATAGTTATTACAGACATTGCTTGTTTGATCGTAGCCAATTAAAGACATAGGCTACCTCTTGTGGTTCAATAAACTTCACAATGTATTTTCACTTTATATAAAAGCTTCTTTATACTCTGTCTCATATAATGACTGGCGTGAATCCACTCATTGACAGTAGATATTTTTTTACTTAATTTTACTTCTCGTGAAGCAAAAGAACTACATACAGATGTAGGATGTTAATTTGATCACCCTGTTGCAGGAGACCTTTCCAGCAATGCAGGAAATGTTTCAATGCAAGTGTATTTGAGGCTTCTGAAGTTTGTCATTTCCACTTAGAAATTTCAGACTTGATTTTCCCTTATGAAAATGTATTTACTCTTTCAAAAATGTATATTCATTATAATCCACATAATAACTTACATTTCCTGTTGATGCATTATTACTTTCCTGCTGTAGCAAACTGGCTCAAATTAAGACTCTACATCTGTAGTTAAGCATAGTATGACAAAGTGTTGCAGGGTGACCAATATACCATCCCTACTTATAGACCTGGTTTTAAGCCAATAACTCTATCTCAATAGTTATATTTGTGAATGTGAACTTGGGCTATTATGTATTGGTTCAAAAAGACGTCAATACATTCAAAACCCATTTCAAATGGTCCCGTTGGTCTCCCTGTAGCTGATTTGGTTCACCTGTTGGTATTGGGCATGATCCTTCACTAGTATTATCAGATCAGTGATTATTGCTTCACGGATGGAGGCATTTAAATTTTTTTTAACAGAGTCTAGTTCTCCATGCTCTAATGAGTCTCTTCTGTTAAGGACACGTCTGTCGCTCTCCTTTCTCTCTCTCCATCTCTCTCTCTCTCTCGTAGTGGTACACGAGGTGAACGGGGAGAACGGGGTCCACCAGCTCAGCGCCAACGAGGTGGACGAGCTCATCCTCAAAGCTGATGAGTCCATGATGAGCGACGCCACCACCGCTGGCGCCACCTACACCACCCCTGTCTTCCCCACCAATGCTGAGTTGGCTGCCGAGCAGCAGACGACACCCAAGAAGGAGATCACAGGCATGGAGGCCAAGGCAGGTGGCGCTAGTCCCCAGCCAGGTGGAGGCGAGATGGAGGCCAGCGCCGAGAACCCCGTCACTATGGTGTTCATGGGCTACCAGAGTGTGGAGGACGAGACAGAGACCAACAAGGTGCTGGGCCTGGAGGGTACCGTCAAGGCCCAGCTGGTGGTCATCGAGGACGGCGAGGGCAAGAATGTGACGGTTGGGCCCACTCCAGCCACCGTGACCGTCACTGAGGGAGGCGCCAAGGAAGAGCAGTCTCCCCCACCCAACGGCAGCGCCGCTGACCCCGCCAAGACCCCCCAGGAGACATCCTCTGCAAAGGAGAAAGGGGGTGAGCCAGAGGGGGGTACCACTGAGTTAAACAACAAGGAGAAGCAGCCTTGCAAGTGCTGCACCATCATGTGAGCAACTGTTTGTTGTGTGGCTGAATTCCCCCCGGAACTTGACTTTTCAAGGAGAAATGACAAACCAACAACCATAACGTCATGACAACCAACAAACCCCTCCCCCCCCACCCTGAAAAAAAAGGAATACATGTTCTTTATCTTCTGATAGCCGGCTGTTGTTTCCCGACTTCGTTTGAAGCATTTCATTATCATCTCATCGTCTCCTTTCCTTCTCTTGACCTTTTTTATTATTTCAGGTTTGGTTGTGCGAAAGGAGAGCAATCCCTACCTCCTCACACTTTGAGATTTCTGAGGGAGAGAGGAGATAGAAAAGGAAGGATAGAAAGAGAGAAAGAAAGAGGAAGGGGTTTGTTTACTCACCCAGCATTGTCCAACAAGCATTTTTTTTAAATGACATCTCTTATACACCACCATGAATTGTGTAATCTTAACTTTCTGTATGATGGACAGATATATCTCTCTATGTATCTCTATATATACATTGTTTATTTTAAAGATATATTTATTTGACTTTTATTTTTTGAAAATGCCCTCTGGAAAGTGTTTTTGACAGAAGCATGGTATTCATTGTTTTTTTCTGTCCTGTTCTAGAGCATTTTAGATAAAAACAGGGACATGATGGAACACTTGGAATATTTATGTTAGAAAATTCTCTTGGATTTTAATTTCCAGAAATTTTTTTTAAAAAGTCACTTTGGAATGTCTGTGACAAACACAACACTGATATATAGGATGTCTGTGACAGACACAACACTGATATATGGGATGTCTGAGACAAACACAACACTGATATTTAGAAGTGACATGCAATGAGACGTCAGTGATATTGATGACATCGAAGTACTGTGTGCGTGTGTATATGAGCATGCATGAGTGTATGTGTTTTGGTTTAAAATGACCTCATTGGTCCTTATATCATCCTACACTACACTACCCACAATTCCCATCACCTATTTTCTTTCTGGAAGAAAAAACAATCCATGCAATTTTTTTGTGATTTCCCTGCAACCAAATCAGCTACACTAGTTCGACAACACTAGTAATGAATTGAATAACAATAACATACCGAAGCTTGAGACTGATGAAATGAATGCCCATCTGTAAGGCTTGATGTTTGTGTGATTCGCCCCCACTTAACTACATTATCCAGAATACCACTGCCCCTTTAATATAAATAATGTTGCTTACAGCTGTCTTTGTGATAACACTAACTACTTTTCATTAACTCATTGACATAATCCTGGCTCCTGATGTTATGACCTAGCAACTAACAGCTGGGTTTTGAAATAATGGTCGGCGTGGACAGGCCCTTCCAATGTCCCGAAGATTTTCAGCTGGATATTAACTACTGTGGAATTGGTGCATGGAGCATAATCTGTTGTTTTAAATGGCAGCGCATATCCTACCAAACTGTGTTGCAAATACCGCAAGAATTTGCTCCATTCAGACATTAAGGAAGAGTGACATTTGAATGGGTGTCGGGGGTCATATATTTCCCTCAGAGTCTGTGTGGGAGAAGATTCATTATAAGAGTACTTGGTTTTCTGTTTTCCTGTTTGAACTCTACTGTCAGGCCTTGGTTTTGTCATTTGTCAACGAAACCAAAGAAAACCGTTCAAATAGGCCTACTTTTCATTGTGTATCTATCACAGGAGGTTGGTGGCACCTTAGTTGGAGAGGACGGGCTTGTGGTAATGCCTGGAGCGGAATCAGTGGAATGGTATCAAATACACCACACACGTGGTTTCCATGTGTTTGATACCATTGCATTTGCTCGGTCCCAGACATTATTATGAGCTGTCCTCCACTCTGCAACCTCACTGGTATCTATCGACATGTGAGGCAAAAAGCAGGGAATTTCAACTTCAACATTCCAAGAAGTTTTCAGAATCCTTTCCTACCCTCCTCTGAGTGGTCAATTTTGCTCCAAATGTTGTGTTTTTTTTCAGAGAACAATAGATGTTTTTGCAGAATGGCTACATTTGAACAGCTGTGTTTTACTTTCCCTTGGCTTGTGTGTGTTTGTTAGCTGCAGCTATAGCATTCTTTACATCTTACTTATTTCTGCCATTTTGGAGCCAAATTTCCAGCTAAGCTGAGGGTCATGTTATCATTGTCCAGTGTATTTTTCCCAGTGGTGAGTTGAGTCAGTTGAGTTGGATTAGGTAAACTAGGTGTCAGATCTTTTCAACCAACCCACTGACACGCTCATATGTAACCGTGGTCCAAGTGTTATTATTCACATCCGAAATAAAACAAACATTTTGTTTTCAAAGATGGTCTGCATTATCTTGAAGTGAGTCCAAGAAGTGAGCCAGAGGTTTGCATCATGTTTACCTATTCCTCTTTTTATATTGTTCCATGTGTATTTATACCTTTCCATTGATATTGATAGAGCTCTATATGTTATTTAAAGGGTTAATGTCTTTGTGAGGGTTCAAATCAAGAACATGATGGAGAATAGATTAAAAAGAACCAGGTCTGATAAGCCTTGTTTATGCTGGAGAATCCATTGCACTGCAGAAAGAAACCAAATGGAACATCTATTCATTTCAATTTGTGCGACAGGGTAGCCTAGTGGTTAGAGCGTTGGACTAGTAACTGAACGGTTGCAAGTTCATATCCCTGAGCTGACATGGTACAAATCTGTCGTTTTGCCCCTGAACAGGCAGTTAACCCACTGTTCCTAGGCCGTTATTGAAAATAAGAATTTGTTCTTAACTGACTTGCCTAGTTAAATAAAGGTAAAAAAATGATCATGTAAAATATATTATGAAATAATATTCTTTGCCAATCCCCTTCAATCCCATTTCCTCATGCGCATTCAAAGGGGCAGGGCAATCATTGATAGGCCGACACATCCTCCAATATGCTGCTCAGCATCCAGCAAAGCTGACACAGTGAAATGTGCGATACTCTATAGGAGTGGTCCAAAGCTTTCTCGGTTGCTGTACCACCAACTGAATTTTGTTCTGCCCAGAGTACCCCTGCAGTACCCCCTCATGTGCATTTTACCAGTAGGCCTATGGTCGCATGAGTCTTCTCAAGTATCCTCTGTGGATAGGCCAAGTACCTCCAGTGGTCCTAGTACCGGTTCTATCACTGCTCTATAGGACAGTCACACTATCTGTAGTGTTGGTCTAGAATACTTTCGATAAAAAACACTGACTTCGAATTCGCTTAGGCATTGCTGACGACCAGTCCTTGTCGAATAATATTCCCACACTGCTGGATCCAAATCTATGCAAGAACTCCCATTCATGAAAGCTGCCAACGTTAGCATCAGCAAAATCATCATATAAGAGTTAATCGAGTATATCACAAAGGCCAAGCATTGAACCATGCCCATCCTTTCCTTTGCAAAAGATTAACCTTTTTTATTTCCTAAATATCTGCTTGCTAACAGTTTACGACATATGTGTGTGGCTCAGCCTCAGTAGCTGTTAGCATAGATTTGGTTTGTCAATTTCAATTTGAACGGTGGAAAGAAGATTTCATATGTTGTCACTGCCAACATGGCAGCACATCACATGTTGGGATGGATACATGTGGGTTGTGGGTTTTTGTGGTGCTAAATCATTGATACTGTTATATCTGACAGCCAAAGTTTAGATATTATTTTAGATATACATTTCTGCAGATTGTGTTTCAAGAAAATCACTGATATTTCTATTTGCAATAGGAAATAGTGTCAGCAAGAGTCATTTTCTAGGCACACCTCAACAAGGAAGTGTTTAATCCGTTCAATTCCAAGCTTATTTGAAGCAACAACTAGGTGTTATGTTTTTAAAGTTTTTCTTTTAGGATAACATGCAACAGTCATCTCAAAACTGAAAAACATGAACAGTCATACATCTCTTTGTTCTAACACAAACATACTGTACAAATGCACTTACTGTAGGGTGGTCAAACTGAAAGCCATAGTGTTCTTGGTGGAAGAAATCGTCCATACCATTAGAGTCAGAGAGAACATTGGTGACCATAACCTAATCAAATTTGTCCATCCACAATGAAATATAGTGACACTTAAGTTAAAAAAGGACTTACATAACACCTTCATAACATTTCTTTAGAGGAAAGAATTACATGGCACTTTGAGAGGGACTTGGAAATCAACAACACAGTGTTTCATTTTGTCTGTTCTATTCACACCGTTCATTTTGCTGCCTTCAACAACTTTGAGCACTTCAAGGTTAACGAACATCAATGTCAATGAAGGATAATGAATGCCAATGATGTTCTTATGAAGGGTAATGATTGCATGGACATCTCCACTAAAGTGCTGATCCATCCTACTGAGCAGTGGGTGGAATTTACTCTTAACCACTGATGCAGGGTCAGATTTAATTTTATCCCTAATGGCTAAGGTTAGGATTGGGAGCTATGTAATCTGATCCTAGATCTGTGGTGAAGGGTGACTTCTGCCTCAAGCTCGTTTTGAATACCCAATACTTCTCCTTCCTCGGTCCCTCTGTCTTGCTGAGCTTGGTGTAGCAGCAGAGGCTTGTCGCCCCTGGCAACTACTGTCTGCACTGCCAGCGCCATGGTTACCTCATGACTCTTGCTCTGCAACAGCACCCCCCTGTTGGTTCTTATCAATATTTACATTCATTTCTGACTTCTCTCTCTCTACACACCCCCAATGCCTTGTAGTCTGGCCCCTGGTCAGGCATCTTTTTTGTAAATGTATATATATAAGTATCTACATATAAATGTCTGTCGCTCTCTCGTCCTCTTGTGTAGACTCCTAGATCTTTGTGCTCATGGCAGTCAGTCAGTGAAGGGCCCAGATAATAGAGTGGGTGTCAACACACTGCTGCTCTTCTTATGCTTTGTAGTTGCCAAGGTCTGCTTTCTCACAAACTGGAAAGTGCTGTAGAGGAAACGACAAATAAAAATGTGACGTGCTTCAATGGTCTCTCTCGGTCTCTCTGTTTTGTTTCTGCGTTTTCTCCCTCCGTCTTGAAATGTGTTGTCTCCTTAGTCAATACAGATGAAGGTGCGTGCTGATGTGAGTGTGTGTTTGTGTGTGTGTTTGTGTGTGTATCTTTAGCCTCGGTTCTTAGTTTAAAGTTGTAAGGCTCTCGAAGGCCTGCATTGTGAAATCCTCACAGTTCCTTCCTATGAACAAAGGTCCTGTCCACCTATCCACCAAAATGAAATGTTTTTACACTGCTAATCTAGGATTCATTGTCATTGACACAGTGACCTGGCTACACAGTCACTGTTGGCAGAAGTAGGATTGTGTGTGGGTGTGTGTGTGTGTGTGTGTGTGTGTGGGGGGGGGGGGTGTACACGGAATGCTCCTCTTTTGTTTGGCGCTTTTTAATGGTCAGCAGCATTCCAACGCAATTATCAGCAACACACACATGGCAGCTGCTGAAAAAACTAAGGAGCAGTCACGCCACCCCTCCCCCACAACAACTCTTAAATTCTTCTGCACTAGCAGCTTTGATGGACAGGGGTTGAGGGGGGTTGATGGAGGGGGCGAGTGACAGATACTGTGTGGGGGGGAGGGCCTTGGGGGGTGAGGAGGGTTACAGGGAGGGGTTTGGTCAGGGCCAAACCCAGGACCAAAACACCAGTGGAGCCCGGAAGACCCAGCTCTTAGGCCTGACACACTGGAGGCTATGAGGGGGGCACAGATCCAGACGGTGCTAGATTATCTGCCTGAGAGGAGCCGGGGGTGGAATGAAGAACACCTGTTGGAGAACCCAGAGGTCTAGGAGGGGAGGTCTAGAACCGGGAGGTGAGTTACAGAATGGGGGGGATTACTGAGGTATGGAATGGAACTACTCTTCTTACAATCATATAATGTAAGGAGATAATTATTCTCCATCTATGTAGAATTCTTTATTGAATTTTCATTTAGAATATTGGGGACTTTTTGTATTTGTATTAATTAGGGATCCCCATTGGCTGCTACCAAAACAGCAGCTATTCTTCCTGGGGTGCAAACACATTAAGGCACTTACATCACACATAAAACAAAAGATAAAACAGTACATCATATACAATTATTACACCACTACATATCTACAATATAAAATGTACAAAATCACCATACAACAATATTACAATGTAAGTGTATGTAGAGCGTGTGTGTTAGCGCTTGTGTGTGTATGAGTGTGTCTGTACCTTTGTGTGTGTCTCTTCACTGTCCCTGCTGTTCCATAAGGTGTATTTTTACATGTTTTTTAAAATCTGATTCTACTGCTTGCATCAGTTACCTGATGTGAAATAGAGTTCCATGTAGTCATGGCTCTATGTAGTACTGGGTGCCTCCCATAGTCTGTTCTGATTGTGAAGAGACCTCTGGTGGCATGTCTTGTGGGTTATGCATGGGTGTCTGAGCTGTGTGCCAGTAGTTCAAACAGACAGCTCAGTACATTCAGCTTGTCAACACTTTTGACAAAAACAAGTAGTGATGAAGTCAATCTCTCTTCCACTTTGAGCCATGAGATATTGACATGCATACCATTCATATTAGCTCCCCGTGTACTTTTAAAGGCCAGCTGTGCTGCCCTGTTCTGTGCCAATTGTAATTTTCCTAAGTCCCTCTTTGTGGCACCTGACCACACGACCGGACAGTAGTCCAGGTGAAACAAAGCTAGGGCCTGTAGGACCTGCCTTGTTGATAGTGTTGTTAAGAAGGCAGAGCAGTGCTTATTATGGACAGACTTCTCCCCCATCTTAGCTACTGTTGACAGTTTACAATCCAGGCTTACTCCAAGCAGTAAAGTCACCTCAACATGCTCAATTTCCACATTATTCATTACAAGAGTTAGTTGAGGTTTAGGGTTTAGTGAATGATTTTTCCCAAATACAATGCTCTTAGTTTTGGAAATATTAAGGACAAACTTATTCTTTGCCACCCATTCTGAAACGAACTGCAGCTCTTTGTTAAGTGTTGCAGTCATTTCAGTCGCTGTAGTAGCTGACATGTATTGTGTTGAGTCATCCATATACATAGACACACTGGCTTTACTCAAAGCCTGTGGCATGTCATTAGTAAAGAATGAAAAAAGTAAGGGGCCTAAACAGCTGCCCTGGGGTATTCCTTATTCTACCTGGATTATGTTGGACTCTTCCATTTAAGAAAACCCTCTGTGTGTTGTTAGACACATAACTCTTTATCCACAATATAGCAAGGGCAGTAAAGCCAAAACACATATGTTCTTCCAGCAGAAGACTATGATTGATAATGTCAAAAGCTGCACTGAAGTCTGACAAAACAGCACCCCACAATCTTTTTATCATCAATTTCTCTCAGCCAATCATCAGTCAGATGTTTGTTAAATGTCCTTCCCTATAAGCGTTGTGAGGTGTGTTCAGTGAAAGTTTGCAGTAATCGTGGCTGAAAATATTAGCCTGCAATACAGGTTTGGGTGGAGAAACATACCAAGTGTACAAAGATATTGAAACCTTTCAATATGCTGATGTAAGAAGGGCTTTAGAAATACATTTGATTCGATTTGATTTCAAGCGTGTACATTTTTTAATTTCCAAATGAAGAAATGATAAAATATTAAAGACAATAAATAACCAAAATAGGTAACCATCAGTTTCACCAAAATGTTTGTTTAATCAAGAATGTTTTATAGTAAAAACAAAAAAAGAAGGCCCTCAATCTCATCAAATGTAATGTTCTGTCTCCTCTCTCTCTCTCTTCTCAGAGGGCCTGAGTTGAACTTGATTGCCCCCTGCACCTAGCCTTGGATCCTGTTACATAGAAGGCTGCCGAACACATTTACCAACACGCTGGAACATACACTCTGCAGTATGTTCAAGTACACCCCTCATTGGCAGGTGCTGTGTAGCAGCATGGAGCATGAGACCAAGGTAAGACAACCCTTACCACAAACACAAAAGACAAAATGACCATTGTGGTTGAAACAAAAGAAAATCCTGATTGTAGGCTACCAATTTGTTTTGCCTTGACATCATTCTAGATGTTGCCTCATTTACCAACAATCAACAGTTTTGGATCTTCATTGTTTGAGTTTTTTGTACCATTACAGCCTACAATATTCTCATGTTTTCCATGCTCTTGTGCAAAAACTACGCCGATCATCATTGACTTAAAAGCAATTTTGGACAAATACATCTCAATAGTGCCCACTTTAATGTCTGTCACATGTTACATCTGTCACGCATTTGATTCCTAGAAGTTCAATCATAGGGATATAAAGTAGATATGCCTCTACAATCACAAACATTTATTTTCATTAGTAAGCTAAAATGAGATCCATATTAAAGGTCTTCATTCAGAGTGATAAAGTTGATTGAAATACTGTAATGATTAGTGTACATTCACATGCCAGCCACTAGAGAGCAGTAAACATATTCTCAGTCTGAACATCCCCATTTCTCCAAACTGCTCTGAATCTGATTCTAAATGGAAAGTCCTCTACTACCTACTTTGGCTTGGGCCCAAAAATGTTATCTTATTTTGGCCGTGTCTTAAAACTTTGAAGTAGTTTAATTTCCTCAATAAACACTGATTTATCACTGATTTATCTGAACTGGTCAGGTGAATGAATTATTTAGGGGATGTCTCCCACCTCTCTGGTTGTTCATATCAATGGCTGAATGAAGGTGGTTATAAGAAACAATTGATCAGTATCTATTGTACTACCTGGGTTTAATCACATAAACCATACAATACATTTTCTTTAAGTGGTGAAAAAACTATAGCAATCAGAAGTGGAATGGAGGTATAGAAAGGTACGTTTGAAAAGGTGTAAGTTTTTTTTGTCTTACAAGTCAATCACAAGTTTCTTTCCCTTAAGCTTTCTGAACTACTGCAGACCTGGCTCTGCCTGATGTCGTGTCCAGCCCCTGTTGAAGTGTTAGTGTCTCTTGACAAGAGTTTCATCTTGATTGATAAAATGTCTTGTAAAACATAAATGAAGCAGACTGGTGAGAGAGGGGCTCCACCTCTACCCAGGTAAGGATTGTAAAAAGTAATGAACATTTAGAACACGTAGGCCACTATGACTCAAGCTCTTCACTGGACTGTAGATAAGGCTGGGACATCCTCTTAGGTGAACTTCAACCCCAAAAGGAAGATGCTTCTGTAACAGTTCACAGGCAAGACTGATAATGATGATGCCTCAGTATTTGTAAACTGTGTTCTTTTCTGTTCTTACTTCCTTGTGAGACTGGTGATAGTTAAAGGGAATGGATACGTTTCCATAACACTGCATATCAAGTCATACCAGTGGTCATGAAGGGAAGGAGAAGCTTCTGTTGAAAGCACTCAACAGGAAATTACCTTACTCATTCCCTCTGGTCAGGGTTCTCCAACTCCAGTCCTGGAGAGTTGCTGGTTGAGCAGGCTTTAGTTTCAGTCTAGCACTAATTCACCTGTTTCATATGATCAATTAATCAAGGTCTTCAGTTTGGACCACAGTTCATTTATTCAGATGTGTTGATGCTGGGATGGAACAAAAGCCTGCACACCCAGCAGCTCTCCAGGAGTTATGGAGACTACAGGAGGTTAGGGTTGCTTCTCCTAAAGAGGTTGTCTGAGGTGGGAGGAAGGACTCAGACCTTACCAGAATATTCTGTTTTCTCTCACAACAAAACCACTCTAGGGGCTCTATTCCATCCTTATGCGTTAGCGGAGACTGCAGTTATGGTAAATGCTGCAGATGCCTGATCAATAGGAAATGACCTTTACATATCTAGCGCGTTATCTGTAACACTTCAGCGATAGAGATTGAATGGAGCCCCTACTTTACTTTGTTTCAGTACACAATTGTTTATAATAAGAGGGATCTCGGGTTATCTTGATTGATGATTGGCCTTGGAGAGGTTTAAAGGTTTCTCTCCTAGCTCCAGTTACTGATGTAGCGGTCTGTCAGTCGCATGTACTTTTCCCTCTTCTGTGAGAGGGTGGGACTCCAGTAGTTTACATGACATTGGCTGAACTTTGCCTGTGCTGTAAGGTGCTCAAAAGACCGTAATATATATATAGAGTTAGAGCGATAGATAGAAAGTGGGAGACAAGACATCAGACAGAGAAGAAAAACTGTTTGTCTTGTTCGCTGTATACCGCTTAAGGTAGGATTCATTACTTATTTTTTCTAAAATGATGTACTGTACAGTTTTCAGGTCAAATTCAATGTATTTCAACAGCATTATCGCTACTTACAATACAGATGTAGGATGTTAATTTGATCACCCTGTTGCATAACTTGCCTTCAATACAGGACATTTTACACTTAGTGTATTTGAGGTTTTAAAAGGTTTCTGAACTTTTCAGACTTGATTTTCCCTTATGAAAAATGTATCAACCCCTAGTAAAAATGTCCATTAATTATAATCCACATGATTATTCACATTTCCTGTTGTTGCAGGATTCTTTTCCTGCTGTAGCAAACTGGCTCAAATTAAGATCCTATATTCGTATTTTTCTATACACGTTTATTGTGGTGGCACCTTGTATGCCTCTGTCTCTGTAGCGACACAACCTATACACATAGGAGCACTCCAGTACATTGTTCCTTTACTAAATGTTTTTTGAATACTAGAGCTTTAATGAGAAGTTAGCATGGATGTCCTTCCAAGACATATTAACTGGTTTGACATCTGCATGGTCAATAGACATAAGCTGCAGTAGCAGTAAGTGGGTAAAATTACCTATGCGCTGTGATAATTGTGTTGTTTGCTCTATGACCTGCTAATTTATATGCCTTCCGACCGTGATATATAGGCCTAAAGGCCGAGACAACAAGAAGACACGGTGGCAGAATAAATTCAACCACACCTTCCCTTTATCACAAAACCGGACAGTACCCTCTGTCCAGTGAAGTCCAGAAAGCATATTGTATGTACAGTAACAGACAGTTACATGACCTACAGCAGGGTCAAGCAAGTTAACGTTTCCTACATTTTTGGATCACTAAACAGCTATTGATTTAGAAGCACAGAGAGTTACCACAAGTAACAAAGAAAACAGGAGCTGCCTCCACTATTCCAGCACCATTTAAACTTCAACATTTCAACATCATCAAATCACCTCTGCTTAGTCTAATAGAGTGACAACTAAAAGATACCCCCAAAAATCTAGTACAATCAGCGTAAGATAATATGATGTGGCTGTCCATTCGTGCAAGTAGAAAAACATGTTGACTCATTCTACTTGTAGAGAAACACCAATACCATCCTCCTCTATTTCATGTTGACGAAGCGGTCTATCACTCTGTCATACAGTAAGCGCTTTTATTTTTTGCTGTCTTAGGCTACCTGGCTAAAATGCTTGCTTGCTAGCCTAACTTACATTCATTGGCGAAGTTAGCTAGTTAACATTAGCCTTCTACATCTAGCTACATTTTTAACTTCCATCCTCTCAGGCCAGGGGCACAACAATGTATGAATTAATGGTTGGATCAGAGAATAGAGTAAAAGCACAAGTGCAAATCCCTATCTCCATCCATGACTAATTTAGGAAAGGGCCTATTTTAGCTAACTGGCTAGCCAGCCAGCGGAGGCCAACAACACAACGAGATGCAACAATTCAAGTTTTTCTGTCAATGATGTATGCTCTTAATGGAATTTGATAGGAGTGACGCCAAATCTAAGTTGGCTTCCCTTCAGTGGTGTAAAGTACTTAAGTATTTTTTGGGGGGTATCTGTACTTTACTATTTATATTTTTTACAACTTTTACTTTTACTTCACTACATTTCTAAAACTAATAATGTACTTTTTACTCCATACAGTTTCCCAGTTTAGTTTCACGCACTTATCAAGAGAACATCCCTACAGTACTACCTGATCTGGCGGATTCACTAAACAAAAACACTTAGTTCATAAATGATGTCTGAATGTTGGTGTGCCCCTGGCTATCCGTAAATTTAAAAAACAAGAAAATCGTGGTGTCTGGTTTGCTTAATATAAGGAATGTGAAATGATTTATACTTTTACTTTTGATACTTAAGTATATTTTAGAAATTACATCTACTTTTGATACTTAAGTTTATTTAAAACCAGATACTTTTAGACTTTTACTCAAATAGCATTTTACTGGGTGACTTTCACTTTTACTTTAGTTATTTTCTATTAAGGTATCTTTACTTTTATTCAAGTATGACAATTGAGTACTTTTTCCATCACTGCGTTCCCTTGACAGTTTTATTTTTTTGGGTGAGCCAGGACCATTCACAGTTGAGCTTGCTCAGTTTAGCTCAACGCTGGTTGGCACATTTTTATACTTTTTTTGTTTAAGGGAGACCAGATGCTTGCGGGCTTCCCTTGCCTGTCATACTCGTTTGGACCAGACAGCATCAGATAGATGGCCAACACGTAGAGAGACAGAGGGGCGCTGTTTCGCTCGCTCTGATGCTTTCTCCTGTGAGATACATTCAGCCTCTTGCGAATTGAAGGACAATTATAAAACATATATACAATTTTTTTGTTAGTTTTTTGGGGAAGCCTGACTTCCCTTGGCATCCATGAATACACACCACTGCTGCAGGGTATGACAACATTTATTTTGGTATTTCTTTTGGACAGTCATTGAGTAAATGTATCAGAATTGAATATGTCTAAAGGTTATAATCTGTGGCGAAATCGTCATTGCCCTTTTATACTTTTATACTTGCATTATCTTGAGTCTTTACAACTTTACAACTTGACTTTGGCCTTAGCTAATCCATGTCACAATGGGGTCATTTGTTGACAGGGTAATGGGGTAATTTGTTGACAGGGACTAATGTAAACACACACACTCACACAATTTGCTGTGCCTTCAGAAAGTATTCATACCCCTTGACTTATTCCACATTTTGTTGTGTTGCAGTCTGAATTCAAAATGTATTAACTAGATTTTCTGACCCATCTACAATCAATACCCCATAATGACTAAATGAAAACATGTAAACAATTTATTGAAAATTAAATACAGAAATATCTAATTGACATAAGTATTCACACCCCTGAGTCAATACATTAGAATCACCTTTGGCAGCGATTACAGCTGTAAGTCTTTCTGGGTAAGTCTCTAAGAGTTTTGCACACATGGATTGTACAATATTTGCACATTATTCTATTAACAATTCTTCAAGCTCTGTCAGATTGGTTAATACAAGACAACCATTTTCAAGTCTTGCCATAGATTTTCAAGCTGATTTAAGACAACACTGTAACTAGACCACTTGGGTCATTTTGGTAGCAACTTCAGTGCATATTTGGCCTTGTGATTTAGGTTATTGTCCTGCTGAAAGGTGAATTAATCTCCCAGTATCTGGTGGCAAGCAGACTAAACAAATCAAATGTATTTATATAGCCCTTCCTACATCAGCTGATATCTCAAAGTGCTGTACAGAAACCCAGCCTAAAACCCCAAACAGCAAGCAATGCAGGTGTAGAAGCACCAGGTCTTCATGTAGGGTTTTGCCTGTGCATAGCTCCATTCGGTTTATTTTTTATCCCAAAAAACTCCTCTGTCCTTAACGATTACAAGAATACCCATAACCAATGTTCACTCTAAGCTGCGAACATGCGCTGGCCTGCAGCTCCCCTCAGACTGCTGTGCAGAAGAAATATCAGCCCGCGCAGAGAAGCAAGAGATTGAACTTCACTCAACTTTCTAGAGTTTTCCCCTTTAATTAACACTATCAATGTTTCGCTCTACTGTGCTCGAATCAACGCAATATTAGCCAATGTGACATACCGAACAAAATGATCTATGCAAGAGACTTAGTATGCAAAACTAACTGTGCAAGAGTTGCATTGGAGTAGGATTCTATTGCATTGACAGGCATGACTCAATTCCATACTCTACACAGACCGATGAAAAATAACCAATCAGAGCTGCAGTAGGCCTATATGCAAATAGCCATGGCCATATATGGATCTGTTCCATTCACTTTGAAATGTTTTGTGTTAATAGCATGAGTGGTCGGTCGCATGTAGATGCACTTGTTTTGGTGTCAAAACGAGAAATGCATGTAGCCACCTTTGATCATATTCTTTGCTAGTTAGTGAGTTATTAGCCATGTTTTAGCTAATTTCTAGTCAACAATGAGGGTGGTTGCTTCCTCAATGGGCACAAAATGTCTGCATTTTTAGCCATCTTTGAAAAGCAAGTCAGGCAAAGAGCTTTTTTATGTCGTAAAGTGTTGTATTTTGAGATGTATTGAATAAGCTAAGTAGCCAATAGGCAGAGGGTAACATACAGTGGGGCAAAAAAATATTTAGTCAGCCACCAATTGTGCAAGTTCTCCCAATTAAAAAGATGAGAGAGGCCTGTAATTTTCATCATAGGTACACTTCAACTATGACAGACAAAATGAGGAAAAAATATCCAGAAAATCACATTGTAGTATTTTTAATGAATTGAAGGAACATTGCCCATAACATGATGCAGCCACCACTATGCTTGAAAATATGGAGAGTGGTACTCAGTAATGTGTTGTATTAGATTTGCCCCAAACATAATACTTTGTTTTCAGGACAAAAAGTTAATTTATTTGCCATTTTTTTGCAGTATTACTTTAGTGCCTTGTTGCAAACAGGATGCATGTTTTAGAATATTTTTATTTGGTGCAGGTTTCCTTCTTTTCAAATTAAATCAAATTGTATTTGTCACTTGCGCCGAATACAACAGGTGTTGATACCTTACAGTGAATTGCTTACTTATAACCCCTTAACCAACAATGCAGTTTTAAGAAAAATAAGTGTTAAGAAAGTATTTACTAAAATAAACTGAAGTAGAAAATAATTTTTGGGGATAAATAACAAATAATTATTGAGCAACAATAAAATAGCGAGGCTATATATAAGGGGTACCGGTACAGAGTCAATGTGCGGGGGGCACAGGTTAGTCGAGGTAATTGAGGAAATATGAACATGTAGGTAGAGGTAAAGTGACAATGCATGGATAATAAACAGAGTAGCAGTAACTGTTTAAAGTGACCATTGGCCTTATGGTGAAATCTCCGGAAACTGAATTAGGAAAGACGTATGTTTGTAGTGTCTTGGTGTATTTATACACCATCCAAAGTGTAATTAATATAGTATTATTATTATTAATTAATAGTCCATGCAATTTATTATATGAACTGAACTTATTTAGGCTTGCCGTAACAAAGGGGTTGAATTCTTATTGACTCAAGACATTTCAGCTTTTCATTTTTTATTAATTTGTAAAACACAACTCCACTTTGAAATTATGTGGTATGGTGTGTAGGCCATTGACAAAAAAATATCAATTTATTCCATTTCATATTCAGGCTGTAACATGACAAAATGTGGAAAAAGTCAAGAGGTGTGAATACATTCTGAAGGCACTGTATGTGTTACTATATTTGAGAACTTTTTGGGGACCAACAATTTATTCCCATTCAAAAACCTACATTCCCTAACCCTAAACCATAACCTTAACTCCAAACCCTAACGTTAACCCCTAACCCTAATTCTAACCCTAACCCCTAAACCTAATTCTAACTCTAAACCTGACCCCTAACCCCTAATCCTAAAATAACTTCCTTTTTTTTTTTTCTTCTTTTTTTTACAAATGACAACCGGCAAATTGTCCTCACATCTCAGAATTTTTGTTGGTTTACTATTCTTGTGATGACTTCTGGTACTCACAAGTACACAGACACACACACGCGAGGAGACTTGTGTATCTCTCAGCCAATGAGCAAAGGACAAAGGAGCCGATTCCAGGAAGTATCACTAAAATGAGCTTATCAGGGGTACACAGTCCACTGTTACACACGTGGTCACACACATACTTAAGGCTGCCTTAGAACTCTTGGGACAGTACATAATGCACTGACAAGCAGTTACATATTTAGGTTATCTTAGCAGTTACCATCACTCACAAAACTTTATCGCTCTACTTTTCAGACGGTCTAATGTACCCATAAAGTTATGTTAAAATTCAAAATGGCCGTATATTTGCTGAAGAGCGTATTCTGGATTGAGCCAAAAGTCTTGGAATCTCAGTGAAGGTTTGGACTTGGTTTACTCCTGAAAGGCCAATTTGTCTAGTATTGTGCACCTGACATGATTGGTTACAGTAAATGCTTATGTGTGCATATCGGTGTCAGCAGGGTTACAATGATGAGAATCAGGGGTGGACTGGGACCAAAAATCGTCCCTGGGATTTCTAACGCATCAGCCCATTTTTTCCTTGACTCCCCCAAACTGGCCTATTTTTTTACCTCGAGGACCCCACACAGGACCATTTTTTCCCTTGAGGCCCCAATTATTAGCCAGATAATTATCATTTTGCAAATAAAAAAATAAGACAGATAGGCCACTAGGTTACAATTGGACCAGCCCATCAGGAATTTTCACATAAGTCAGTCATTTTCACATAATAAGTCTTTGCTAGGTAAATCTCCACCTTCTCAGCTCACTGGTCACCATAGCAACACCCAACCGTAGCATGCGCTCCAGCAGGTATATTTCACTAGTCATCCCCAAAGCCAACAGCTCCTTTGGCCGCCTTTCCTTCTAGTTCTCTCCTGCCTATGACTGGAACGAATTGCAACTTCACTGAAGTTGGAAACTTATATCTCCCTCACTAACTTTAAGTGTCAGCTGTCAGAGCAGCTTACCGATCACAGCCCATCTGTAAATAGCCCATCCAACCAACTACCTATCTCATCCCCATATGTGTTTTTGTTTTTCTGCTCTTCTGCACACCAGTATTTCTACTTGCACATCCTCATCTGCACATATCACTCCAGTGTAAATTGCAATTACTTCGCCACTATTGGCCTATTTATTGCCTTACCTACAAATGTTTCTATTGTGTTAATGACTATACGTTTGTTTACCCATGTGTAACTCTGTTGTTTTTGTCACACTGCTTTGCTTTATCTTGGCCAGGTCTCAGTTGTAAATGAGAACTTGTTCTCAACTGGCCTACCTGGTTAGGTAAAGGTGAAATTTAAATAATAATAATAAATAAATAATGCCAGATGACCAGTCTGCCCCTGATGAGAATGGTGAAATGTCTATTTAAATGACAGAATTTTGAACGGAGTGGAAGTTTCCAGGGGTTATAGAGTTGACTCATTAGCCAACATGCTTGAATAGCAGTCAGCATGGTACGTTATGCCATTGTGCCAAAAGTGTGTGACATTAAAATGATTGACAATTCAACCCGCCATTGCGTCCAGCATCCAGTGTAGTGAGTATTTTTTATACAGCTGTTAAATGAAGAAGGTATCTGTTTTCATTCCCAGGGAGTCTCTAATATCCTGCTCTAGTACCAGTACTCCCACAACCAGATGAGTTGTGTGAGAAAGGGGTGAACACATCCCTCTCTCATTCCCTCATCATGCTTCTACACATATCCTCTGACAAAACTAGGCAATTTGAAAGAGAATTGGAGCCTGACACTCTAGGTACATCGTATAGATGGCTGCAAATTCAGATTAAACCATTGCTTGAAGAAATTAAAAACTGCTTTGAGAAAGCCTTTTTTACTTGAATTTTAACCACAATTTGCATCACCATTGAGTGCAAATATGACTTGACTGTGGTTTCCTGAAACTCTCCATAAGTAAAAGGTCATATATAATCTCAACTGTAACATCAAAAGTATAAATATCTGATTAAGTTTAGGCACAGACTGTAGCAGAATGGTTTTGTAGATCTTCACAGCAATAGATCTGGTAACCTTCCATACAGAAACTGGATGATGTCACATGTTTTGCAGGTCTGCTGTAAAATGCATGGGAAATTGAGACATTGACTTCTCGATTCACGCTGAAAACCCCTGAGGTTAATACAGATTCATTACCTGACTCTGGCTTCATTGATCAATTTAAATTAACTTAAATCTGACCTGACTGCAGTCTTTTGTTACCAACTTAATATTTCTTACCTTCTTGACAAACACAAAAATCTGTATATTTGCGACCATCGCACACATTGGATTGCTCTAAATTGTACCAGTTTGAACATAAGGAGTTCTCATTTCATGACCTCTCTCCTTATCAGCTAGGTTTACTGTAAGGGTGGTGTCTCACTATCATGAGGTAGTAGGCATTGCATTTAAGCTATAAATGTTGACAATGATAGTGGCATTCCACAGCAAATCTCACACCATTCTCTCTTACACAAGTTTTTATTTCCCCTTTAAACAAATTCCTGTGAACCATAAAATGTTGAAAAGTGCTATGCAAGTAATTTCATTTTAGTGCACAATCTGTATTCTGTAGATATCTGTGAAGTGGGAACGACAGCCTTTGTCGTTATATGCAAAAACGTAACAATTCAAAAAATTTCTTTAAGATGTCTTTATGTTTAATTGTTAGAACTATCAGGACAGAGGTAGCCTTGTTTAATTGGTTAATACTGACAGGATACAGTTTCCTGTTGACTATTCAACTGTTTTGATCCATTTCCTTATTTCTTCTATTGGTTTCAGAGACTCTCAGTTGCCGCATCTGATGATTACCAGGATGTGTTGACCCAGAATGAGGGAGACCTGATAGGGTGCCACTCTCTCCTGCTTAGTGCCTCAGAAATCTCACTGTCTACACAGGAAGACACCACAACCCAAGGAACCACAGACAGCACACCCAGAAAGTGGCTGCTGCAGCCCATGTCACCCAAATTGGAGCAGACAACAGATCTTCGCACCATGCTCAGCCCCACCACGGACGAGCCCTTCAGCCTGGACCAGAGCTGGACCTACAACAGAAATGGCAACTCTTCTGCTTTCAGTTTAGACAGTATCTCAGTAAACCACACCCGGTCCACGGTTGTCGTATCTTCCCAGCAAAAAGAGGTGCAGGCCAGGCAGGTGGTGGTGTCGGAGGAAAACTGCGGCATCACCAGCGAAGACTGGCAAGCCAGCAGCTCTAGCAGTCCCAGCAGCACGGGCTCCTACTGCGGGTTCTACTCATTCGTGGACAATCCTGCAAGCCCAGAGGCAGAGCTGAATGAAGCCTGGACGGTGTCCCCGGAAAGGCAAGCCACCCTGAAAGAGGAACGCAGCTTCAAACTGCAGACGTATGTTGGTGGGAAGAAGCCAGGGAGTCTGTTTAAGGAGGACAAGGACTCCCGCTACCAGGTGAAAACAGACAACGGTGCCCAATTGAAGGCAGAGGAGGAGGAGAAGAAACTTGGGAAGGAGATCATGCATAGTCATGCCCCCCCAAAAACTGCCACCTACAAGGAACAGTGGAGTGCACTGAGCTTGTCACCCAACAAGCTGCTGGAAGGGTTCAGCTTGTGCTATGGTCCAACCAGTAGTAAATCTGAGCCCACACCAGCAGCCGAGGCTGGTACCATCGACAATGAGCAGATAAACTTCAGCGCAGCGCGAGAGCAGTTCCTAAAGATGGAACAGTCCAGGCTCAACCCCTTTCTGCAGAGTCCCAGCTCTCTAAAACCACAAGGAAGACGGTGGCAGTCAGAAAACAGCTTGCTATCACCAAAGAGTGCAAAAAAAGAAGACCACTCTACAGTATGGTTGAACCAAAGTCCGACACCAGTGAAACAGCAGGATGAAGGGGAAGTCATCACTGCCGGAAAGGTAACAGTGTACCGCACAGAGGAGAAGGTAACCAAGAGCCAGGGTAGTCTGCTTTATGACCTTGACTCTGGACTGGAGGATCTATCAGGGGACCCCAGTGTTGGCTACACAAGTGATGTAAGCATGTCCAATGACAACTCTCAACCAGAAAGCAAGGCCACCCAATCGGTAAGTGGTCACAGAGAGACGCCCATTGAGAGGGAGATTCGTATCACTCAGGAGAGAGAGGAGAGCCTTCGGAAATTGCGGGGTATTAAGCACACCGATGTCCAGGAGATGGTGGAGATCAAGACCAAGTATCTGCTCTCCCAGCCTGCACCACCACGGACACCTGTCAGGTCCAAAGAGAATAATCGGGTGAGCTTCTTCATCCAGCGCGAGATTGAAAAGGACAGCCAGAGGGAAGTGGACCTGATGCACCAGGGGAGAGTCCCAAGTCTGTATGACAGGGGAACTCCACAGGAACTGGAGGATAGGAAGAAGATCTTTGAGCTGCCAGACCAACCTGGAGCCAAGGAGAAGAGGAAAAGGGCTTGGTCTTCACCCAGGGTCAATGGGAGGAGTAGCAGCTCAGATAGGGAAGGATTCCCTTCCACTTGCTTCCCTAACCGGCACTCAGAAGAGACAGAGTTGTACATCAGCCACATGAACACCGCTCCAAGCGCCAATACCACCAGCAAAGGCTGGGGTTCAGATTCCCAAGACTTCACCAGAGTACTGCCAAGTAGCCTCCCAGAGGAGAGTGTTACATTGAAAGGCCATGAGACCACAAAGGCGGCAAGCTCTAAAGTCACAATAGTGGTGAAGACGACAAGTACTAGCGAAATAGTAAATGACCCATCGTGGTTAGTGCAAAGAAAGGAGCCAGTTCCAGCCAAAAGCTCCTCAGCTAAAGAAGCCTCCTTTTCGTACTCTCCGTCCTCCCCTACACCCACTGCTTCTGCAGTTCAGGGGTCTGAGCCGAATGATAAGCTTTTTCAAACCTGGAGGGCGCACCTGACTTCTGGTAGCCCGAGACCTCAAAGACCAAATGCTCCAGATGTTATCCAGAAGGAGATTGAGCAGGATCTAAAACGCGAGCAGGAGCACCGGGAACTCCGGGAATCCTGTGGCCTGTCCGCCTCTATGGAAGGAAACCTGGACTGTGTAGGACGAGACGCTAAAGACACACATCAATCGCAAAGCCTGCAAAGGGTCATCGTGGAACAGGAAGACTCTGTCTTCTATGAGAGCCCTTCACTTCTTGTAGAGCAGACAAGCTTGACCAGACGGCCCTCTTCCTTTATCACTCCAGTATCAATGCTAGGTAGGATGGTACATTAATCCATAGACAAATCTATACAATTACATAAAGTTACAAGACAATATAACACAGGAACAATTCATGATGGCAATATCTTTTACATGTTTTTGGCTTGATTTAAGTAACTCTCTGCATGCTTCATCTGTGATGTTGATGCATGCAGACTGGATGTTGCATTAAAGTCTTGTTTACTGATGGTTTTCTTAGACTGGAGGAAATGACAAGCTTAATTAGAACTTGAACTTCGGTCATATATGGGGAGAGGAAGCAAAGCTGTGTTACCAGCCATGATTAACCATTAACACGGAGCAAAACAGATCGCTGTGAGGGTGTTGAATAGTTTCTCCAGTTGGGTTTTTGGTGCTTTTCTTTAGAGTTAATGCACTGACATTTAGTGGTTAACATCACTGTACAGTCACTCACATTATGGCAAGATAATATGAAATACCAGTGTCCATTTTCATAGGGAGTCAGACAGGTGTACAATGGTAAAAATACAATTATCATTATGTAGTTTCATCAGGAGAGCAACTTTCTCTGGGGACCAAAGTTGCACCCCTGAGTTTCATGTTGCATTCAATTTACATTTAAAATGTAGTCTATTAATAACGCAATTACAAACATGTGTTAACTCTGTTTCTTTCATTATCCCCTCCCTTCCAGATAAAACAGACAGCGCAGCTCCCTTTTCCCCTTCCATTCGTCCCACTGCCCGACTTCCCTCCTTTTCCATAGTGACCGCCCTGCCATGGGGCTGTCCAAGGCCCACCTCCCCCGTGGATAGCAGGGTTTCCCCCATGTTGCCTGCCAGCCCATGGGCAGAGACAGGTGGCTCCCCTGGGACACCCACACAAAAGGGCCTGACCGAGACATTGCTAGAGGATTTTGAGGAGAGGAGAGTCAAACTGAAGCTGGAAGAGAACGCTGTAAGTGAGAAAAGACTAGTTGGACACAGAGGGTGTTGTTGATATCTTTGGACACATTGAACATTCATTATAGACACACATAAGACAAAAACATTTAGGCACACAGTTTAGAAAAAAATACAGCAATGCAATACGCCTACAAAAAAAAGCATACAGATAGTGATGGAGAAACCGAGTACATCTTATGAGTTGAGTCATCTCACAGGTTTTATATACCACAATGATAGCTGGTTGCTAATTTGGAAAATGCATTTTGTGTTTCCTGCAGTATGCAGGAATTCAGTGCATTGATGATGTGAATAATGAGGTAAGTGGTTGATCCTCTCTCTGTTGATGTGTGTTTAATCATTGGTCATTTGTCTCAGAGAAGGACCTTTAGCACAGGTCCAATATGACATTGCTGCTATTTCCTCAATTTCAGGTCTTGGAGGCCACCCGGATCACCAGGCACAAAAACAAGCGGGCACTGCGCTGGGAGGCTGGTGACTACACCAACGAGTACCAGTCCTCTCCCCTGGAGGGCATGGTGAGAGAGGGCAGAAAGGAGAAGAGATGAAAAACAGTCATCTTAGGGTTGTCCCATCTCAGCACATATGAATATACGCTCTGACTACACACTACCAAACCTGCTGGACATATTGATTGGTCCACTTTGTGATAAACTCCTCATCCATCAACATCAGCCACCTACTAGAGCAGGTGACCTTCCACGATTTAAAAGAAAAAAGACAAGTGAACTGAAAAAAAATATTCAATAAAGACAGGACAAGTTTTAAATGCCATCGGAGGTGGATTGCAGGAAGGGAATTTAAGAGGAGTTCTGTGCCTGCTAAGAATGCACATTAGCGTATGAGTTATTTTTAAGTCTGGCAGTCACTGGCTGCTAGGTAACTTTGATTAGGCCTATCCGCCTTCAAATGACTGCATAGAAAATAAATGACAGAGCTATTTTTGTCTTGTCAGTTGTGCTTTGCAAAGCAAAAACAAGCAAGAAACCATCAGATATCCATGATGTACGGTTGGTTATATGATTCAAATTTCCAAACCAATATCCAATCCAATGAAGCACTTGCAGTACCGTCTTCTAGAAATGTTGACATTTGTCTGATTATTATATTAATTAAGAGCTACAGCAGATAGCAGTATGTTTGTGTTCTTAATTTGACTTGAATGTGCTTTGACAGCAGAAATGAGTATAAAACTTCTGACCTAACTGGTCAGGTCCTTATTGCCTTTCTTAGGGCTCGATTCAATCCGTATCACGTACAATCTGCAGTGTAGCGTGATTGAAATTGAAAAGGCAATGTTAACGCAGTCAACTACATTCATAGTAAATGCTGCACGTCGGCTCAATCGGAAATGACGGTACCTTTACATTTTAATTGTGCCATCTTCTGTGACATGGATTGAATCGAGCCCTTGTGAGATATGTACAGTTAGAAAGATTCCTTGCTTACCAGTCGGCTACTGTATATGACAAACAAGTTTGATCACACTCTAAACCTGACTGTTTGCAACATGACAAGACATGCTTTTTATATAGACTATTGTAAGAGATACTGCTGAAAATAGGCCAGTAATGTAGATCTTATAAGAGATTCAACTCTGCTACATTTGGTGGCAATGGTGGGATCCACTACTTATACAAGCGGTGACGTCAAATCGGATGCAATGTGGAAGTTGATCAAATGATAGTGAATCTCAAACTATCAAATGGGGTAAAACGTCGCCATCTGCTGGGTAGACAATTGAACTGCTTGTAGGGGATTTGAGAGTGTCGCTGTAAAGTTAAAACATATTTAATCCCCATTTACACCTTGCATTAACATGATAGTCCAATTGTAGGAATACATCTCGTCTGAAAAAAGTAGAGATGAGTTATACTTCATGGGTTTGAAGGACAATGATGTATCCCAATTTCACCCACATTCATGCATCAGTGTGCCTGTACCCTAAAGCTGTTGCATTATAGGGAACTGCTAAGCCCCACACAAACCAAATCCTCCCCCACCCCCCATGACCTTCCCCTCTAATTTGTTTGAGAAAGAGGACAGAGGACACAAGGAATTGAGGAGAGACTGCAGTCGATTTTAAAAGTGAGTCAAGTCTAACGGATCTACAAATCACCTTAGATCATAAATAACTACAATTGTTTTTTCAGTCGGTCATAATTTAGCTATGAAAAATCACAGTTTTGATGCTCTTGAACACTGCCAATAATTTACTTTCTCATTCCAGCCGGGATTCAATCCGACCGTATATGGTCGATCGACAATGCAGCTTTAAAAGGTAGATGCCGATTGAGTCATTGCAGCTTTGCCCGTGAATATGAAAAGCTGCAATGCCTCGAACCCACAATTGGATAGAATCCCGACCTCAAATGTTTGACAGCACTGGCAGAACGAATGTGATTGGTTGGATGAAAGCTCAGTGCGCAGAGCTAAGAGTGACAGGTCAGTAGATGGAGTTTACAGGTAAGAGTCAAATAAAGAAAAGGCTCTCAGGGAGGGAGGTTGGAGGGCGCAAGGTCGCCAGTTTAAATACCATTGTGGCTTTTGTTTCCCAACCTTAAAAATACTTAACTAATCACATTTCTAATCTACTGGCATTCTAAATGACTTGAGTGCTTCATATGTGAAAAGAGAACTGCTGGCGCAGTGGACTAGGCACTGGGAAAGGGACCAGAAGGTCCCAGGTCCTAATCTTGCCTCGCTTTCATAGATCAAATAAATTTGTTCTATACTATTGTCTCTCTCTTTGTCAACAACTTGCCACATTTCATCCACTGCAGTGCTAGCTAGCTGTAGCTTATGCTTTCAGTCCTAGATTCATTCTCAGATACTTTGATTGGGTGGACACCATGTCAGTTCATGTTGCAAGAGTCCTGATAGGTTGGAGGATGTCCCCCGGAAGTTGTCATAATTACTGTGCAAGTCTATGGAAGGGGGTGAGAACCATGAGTCTCCTAGGTTAGGAAATGAAATCAATTTACCCAGAGGAGGACGGAAGCTAGCGGTCCTCTGGCTACACCATGGCACTACCCTAGTGAATGCTGTTGAGGCTACTGTAGACCTTCATTGCAAGTGTTTTAATCAAGAATTTGGTGACAAGATTATATTTAGTACAGTTTTATCTAAAAAGGTTAACTTTTTACATGTTTTGCAATTTTTCTGAAATTCACTGAGGATGGTACTCCCCTTCCTCCTCTGAGGAGGCCCCACTGGTTGAAAGTCAGGGAAATAACACCAATTACAAAGAGCACAGATTTAGAAAAGGGGTATATTTATTGAAAAAGCAAAAAACTAAAATTAGTGTTTCTATACGGAATTATCTATCCACTGTCATTATCCAACTAACCCCCCCACCCACTTGACACTGGGGAAACCAGCAGTCTTTGGAAAATTTGACCAACATTCATAGCATTTACTGGGTGAAGTCCAGAAACTTGCAAGTGTGATGTGTGAACCACCAACAGGGTATGGACATAGACAAACATACATTTATAAGTGCAGGGGAAAAGAGGTGTATATAACTATGAAAAATACAGCACAACAAAAAAAACAATAGCATTAAAGAAATGTACTAACTCAAAATGTCCAAAGAGCAAGAGCATATGAACTTAAAATGTGTATATTTATTTTGGGGCCTGATTTACAGATTGGAACATTCGTTATGTGCTACTGTCACTTGTATTATGACAGAGGTATCTCATTCGAATACTTTTATTATAATGGCGCAGGGATGGAAACAGAGGCACAGAAATACAGGGCCAATGTTTAGAACTATTCCAATGAGCCAAATATACCACTGAACATTGCTTTCAAAATACACACATCTACAGAGATGGAGTACTCATATTTGTATCTGTGCCATTATAGAGTCTGACAATTTTCTTCTTCTTCAAAATTGGCAGTTCCCTCCTGATGACCCAATTGGACATGACTTCAACAGGGTCACCAGGAGCCAATGAAGTTGGAAATCCCATCCAGTTGACTACATTAAAATGGTGGAATCCCTCAGTGGCCCTGCCCATGCAATCCTTTTGGCCACAAGAGACCAGTAATTATCGATGAATACAGCTTTCAGAACAGCTAGCCAAGAAATGTTATGGACAGCAGAGGGCGTAAGAGCCACACAATATCCAAACCAATGCATTCAGAGTCCAAAAGCTGTGACAAATTGCGTATGTTAAATGGACATATCTTTACATGGACATGATGGGACTGATTTGTTATAGTCAAAGTTGAGTTAACGATGAGATAATTCTTAACTCCATTAGTGTGAAATATCTATCCAAATAAGTGACCAATGAAATGCAATCTATTTTCAATCATTTTTGCTCAGACTTATGGCTAGTACCAAAAAACATGCTGTTCTTTCAGAACAACAATGAGATCGGTTCTGCTTGCTCTGTCCTGCCATTGGCTTATATCATGTGAGCAGCCGGTTGCTAACCAAAGGTTTGCAAATGAAAGGAGCTACGCCACATTATTGATATATAAAAAGATAACTCAATAATTTAGGAAAAATGAATAAAATATAATTGTTAATGAATTGATAAGATAAAGGATTTTACATTCTTCTGTATGAAATAATTGGAATTCTATGATCTGCCTAAATGTGGCTGGCTGCACACACCCTTTCACATGAAGACGTCTTCAAATGTACAGTGATGCTCTGGATGAGCGATGGCATTAGCTTGCTTTAATACCAGATGTGATTACATTAAACTGATATTTCACATCAAACTTACAAACTAACAAAAGAAAACACGAGATCTGCATGCTTGTATAACTCTGCATGCAACAAAAACTTGAGTAATAATAAATGTTAAAATCCTTTCATAATCCTTCTTGTATAAAATGAAAATATCCTTCGCAATAAAGAGCATTATAACCCAGTGAGTGCTTGGTCCACATGTAATATTGTGGGCATGGTTGTGCAAGCCTTGGTGGCATGCATTTGGACCCAATCTGTTTTGATATAGGTTAAAAGTGTCCACATTCCCAGATAGCTGTCTACTGTACATTCTACTGCTATTAACTGAATACACAAACGATTGCTGATATAACAGATTTTTCTTTCTAGTTAAACATCTGTTTTAGCATTTATTCACTTCTGCACAATAATAAACCACTGAGATAAATGTAACGTACTTCTCATGACTTCCCTATTAGCATATCTAAGTATCCCTCTTCAGTGAAGCTTACCCTCTATTGCACATGTGACATACATTTACAATTAGAAGAACATCTGGTCTTGGAGAGGGACTCAAATATGGGCTTGGATACAGTTGATATCCTGGGCACCAATGAAAAATATTATTGAATACAAACAAGATTGAGGGTTAGGGTCTTCTTGACTTTTGTCATAATCAGAAAGGCTAGACCTGCCGGCAGTAGACATCGTGTTTCACAAAAAACTGATTTATTAGTGTGGAAATATACTGTAGCGTTTACACTTAATTCAGTGTCCTTTCTAATGAAATAACTACTAAGTAGTAAAACTAATTCAGTCATGAGTTTGTACATAAAATACTGCATTTCTTATTGCCTTCCATCAACCAATATGTATTAGTATTTCATTTTAGTACAAATCATTACCTAGAATGTACCGAGTTATTTCATTTAAAAAGACAATGTCAAAATTGTATCCCCATACAGTATCTACTCTACATGAAGGGTTAAAGTGACTGATATAAATGTTCTACAAATTTTTTTTTATTGAAACTTGGACACTTTTGTCAATGTTCGGGTAATTCTTCTGTTCACATGCATATCATTACCTGCAAAGACATTGTCCATCTCCTCAATGTTCATAGACAGTCTATGAAACTAAAATGGGATGCAGAAACATGTTGTCCTTCAGTAAGTGCTAAGGTCTCATGTTTTACCAGTGCACCAGGAGACATCTGTCCCATATTCACCTCCTCACACACAACCTCTGCCTTTTAACATTGATAACTGTGCAAATGGGTGTAGGCCTAAATATACCTATGAAATGTTTTACGGATGAAATAATCGTTGAAGGAAGAACTCATGAGTTCAGTCCCATTGAGGCAGAGGGTTTCCTACAGCTGTCGACTAGTCTCCTTTGAGCTGTCATGAATTTGGATCACAACTACCTGGCTAAATGGTAAGAAATGTGAGGACCTTCGATTACTATAGACAGTCTTTAAGCTCCACCTTACCTAGCATTCATAATGAACAACCTTTCTTCATGTTGGTAGACCAAAGACTCTTGGACATATTCATGTTCTGCCTCCATTTCCATGGCATAGACATACCCAAGACAAAGATGGGTCAGAGTGTTTGCTGGGGTCTTATGTATATTGATAAGATTGAAAGAATGAGTAAGGCCTGCTAATCCACCAGGCTATACTTGAAGCATGCTGGGGTGGGAAATCAGTTGTAGATGGGGGAAATTAGTCCATCCCAATTTAAGAGTGGGTGAGAGGGCAGGGATTTGTAGCTTCATCTCGTTTCACCCCTCTCAGAACTCCACTTTGCAGGCAGGGAAGGTCTCCTCCTGCATGGCCACAGTGCTGTTGCTGCCCAACACGGTAATACCCAGCTCTCTCTGCCTCTCATGGGTTTCCTGGTACCACTCGTGCATCGTCAGCGAGTCAAAGGTGGGGATCAGGGTCACCTGAGAGTGGAAAGGTAGAAGGGCAAATTCAAATGAGAACATAGTAGACATACTTAAAGGTAGACTCCGCGATATGACGTAGATGCAGAAAGTAAACAGCATAGTAGGTCAATTTCCACAACAACTAAGAGCATTGAAGTGTGAGGCTCAACTTCTCCACTGTTTTGGTACCCTGGCTAACACACTGTAAACAGCATGAAGCAAACCTGTACATATGCGTAAATACTGCATCTCTCTCATCTCAATATCTCTGGTTCTGCTCATGGCAACGTCATTTGACGGAGTCTAGGTTGGTTGACATTCTACAAATGTACATAGAAAAAGAGAAATGAGAAGATTGGGGGCTGACCTGCACATCGGGCCAGGCAGTCTTTCCCTCCAGTAGAGCGTCGAGAATGGGTCTCATGACTGACTCCTTCAGGGGCTCGTCGCCACTGACGATGTAGCAGGAGGAGCGCAGGCGTCGGAAGAAGTCCACGTCAATGGTGGCAGAGGCACAACCAGAGGGGAGATAAGCCATGTCCAAATAAACTGGTGCACTTCCAGCTGCACTGACCTTACTGCCCAGAGAACCTGCAGGACAGATAGCAGAGTTAGATATAAGAAGACTAAATGTATTGCAATAACTTGCAAGCACAAACAATTATTTTAGAAAGCAGGTAATGAACAATGCTAATATTCAAAGTGTAAAACCCTGTCTTTGCTTACCTGAAGAAACTGACTTTGAAGTTCCAGGTCTGGAGCCACTAGTGGTATTGCGGGATGAAGGCCTTGTGTCAAGGCTTGAGGTGGTCTTCAATGTACCAGTTGTGCTGCCAGCCTTGGTCTTGCTGTTCAGAGCTGTACTGGTGGCTGACGTTGACCTCTGTGTGACCCCGGCTGGTTTCTTGGTTTTTATGGCGGCACTCTTTGAGGTCTTGCTTGGTGCATCAGCCTCAGGGTCAGTCATGCAGGTACCGGGCTGGGGCGGCAAGGGGGGCAGATCCTTCATTGGGGCTGGGGGAGGGTCCTGAGAGGAATATTGTGCTCCCCTGTTAGAGGAGTAAGAGCTGGGATGGTCATGTGGATGGTGGGGCGGGAAACTCCCAGAGTCCTCGTCTGAGTCCATGTCTGCAGTGATGGAAGGGCAGTCCTCAGTCCCTGGGGGTATGTCTGAATCTGTGGCTGTGTTGAGGGATTCACTAGCAGACGTGGGAGGGGTCTCCTGGCCTTGAGGTGAATGTCGATCACTATTAATTCCGCTTTGTGGCTTAGCTAGCTCCTGGGAGTGGTTGCTGTCTTCAGAGAGTTCTCGCGGGCTACCCGTGGCTAGCCCTAGAGACCGATGCTGCTGTTGGTTCTCTGGGGACTTTGAGTGCTTGAATTCACAGGGTGAGACGAGGCAGAGGTCGACATCATGGGGAATGTCAGGGAGAAGACCATGTAGTCCAGGAAGGCGTTCCTCTGAGCCATCCCCTGGAGGACGCGTGTAATGAGATGTACTCAAGGGTAAGGGCATCCCCATTTTGGAGTCAGAATCTGCAAAATGCCCATTTGAGTAGGACCTGTCCATATGGTCTCCCTTGGGTGACTCATCAATAGATGGGAGCACCTGTTCAAAAGACACAGAAAGAGACTCGTCAACTTCTGTCGAGTGTGGGGAACCGATTTCAGCAGGCATGGAGGTAATATTGGGTGAGACAGAGTCAGGCAGCATGAAGGGACTCAGTGTCAAAAGACTTGATTGTTTGTCCTGGGACGACATGGAGTTTCCTAGGTTCCCCCTCAAGGAGCCTACCTCGGAGTTCCTGCAAGAACCCATGATGTGGCAGTCTTCAAACCCAATGCTAGGCACCCTTCCCCCGAGACTACTGTCCTCACCAGAGCCCTGAGCATCCTCTTCAGGTGATTGGTGGAAAGGGGTATGCCCAGCGCTATTAGGGGCTGAGTCGGCAGGGGAGACCAACTCTAAAGTCTTCTCATCTGAGCTAGCGCAAACATCTTCTTGCCCATTTCTCAGGGCCCCATCAAGTAGCCTGTATTCAGTTGGTGTGATATCAAAGTTCACGCTGTGGTCACTTTTCAGAGTTTTGTCAAGAGGCGAAGTGGTTCCCAGGGCTTTCTCTGGATTTGGCAGTGTCTCCATGCAGGTGAACTTTTGTGGACTTTCCAAGATGTCCCCCCTCTCTGCATTTTCTCTTGATCCATTCTCTGTCGCAGGTTGCTCTATTCCTTCAATGTCCGCTATAGTGTTCACTACAACAGCAGTCCTTTCCTCTGACTTTGCATTTTCTGCTCTGAGGTTCTCGAATTCCGCTGTCATGTCTTCAGGCGTTGACATTTTGGAACGATCAGCATCCCCCTCAGAGGCAGAAGCTTTATGATTCTCCGGCTCCTTTTTATCAGTCTTTAGCTTTGCCGCCTTGTTCAATGAGTCTTTCTTGGGGATTGCATCCTTCTTCAATGTTCCATTCTTGACTAAGGGCTTTTTTGCCTCTGCGTTTCCTAATGAAGGTCCAGTTGTCACTTTTTTGACATCCTTGTTGAGAGGTTTTGTTGGTTTCTTCTCCTCTGGCTTTACCTCCTTCTTGATATCTTTCTTTTGATCATGTTTGATGTCTTTCTTTGGTCTTGGACAAAGAGTTTCTTTCTTAACTGGTTCTTTCTTTTTCTCCAAATTCTCTTCCTTTTTGACAACACCTGTGGATGCTTTCTCATCCTTTTTTACTTCTTTTTTCTCATCCTTTAAAGGTTCTTTCTTTGGCATAAGCTTTTCAGCCTTTGGAGGCCTTTGTTTAGCATCCCCATCCTTCAATTTGGACTTATCTTCCCCTTCCTTCCATTCTTTATTAGCAATGTCACTTGGAGCCTTGGGTTTGGACTTCATGTCTTGCTTTTTAACATCCCCACGTCCAACTTTGTCCTTCAGCAAGGCACTGCTAGGTCTTGAATCCTTGGGCAGGGACTTAAGGCTCTCCCGACTCTCTGCACGTTTTGGTTGTTTATCTGATTTGGATGTTTCAAGGTCCCTGAGGCTCACGGCTGGATGTTTCAGGAATTCTAGATGCTTTACTTTCTCAAGTCCTTCAAGAATCTTGGCCTGCGGACTACACCCAGGGAAGAGAACTCGAATGATTTTCTCTTGAGGACTGGCAGGATGCCACACCAGTAGAGCACAGATGGAGACAAGGCAAGACAGGGGCATCTCTGAGCCTTTTATGTTAGATCCATTGCCGGGCCAGGTCTTCATGAAAGCCTCAAGCTCTTTACTGCCTTTGACTGGGTTAAGAATGTACAGCTCTAGTCTACCGACTCCCATCTTCTGGAAAAGAATAAGAGGATCAATGCTGGGTCCATTTGAGCGACTAAGAGGTTCTGGATTGATTGTTAGCCTTTCAAGGTGTTGCAAAGTGAGTGCCACTTGGTCGCAGCTCCGCAGTTCTTTGGGATCACTCCGGAATGACTTCAATCTCTCTGGAGCATTAAGGAAAACGACCCCAATCTCAGGGGAAATTAGATTTTTCATCCAGTCCTCATTGATCTGAGAGTCAGTAGAATGTTCCTCCTCCAGTTCTACTGCTTTCCTTTGGAGAAGACTGTTCACCCCTGGCAGATTGTCAGCCCCAATGTGGGTGAGGAGCAGGGAGTCAACTCTGTCCAAATGTCTAACCAGTTTCCAGAAACAGGAGCGAGGATCTGACCCACCATTGACCAGAACGTTGAAACCGTTAACAGCAAAGAAGGCAGAGTCTCCTCTCCCACCTGGAAATACATAGCAGCAGGGGCGGGAGAGTTTGAGGAAGCCCAAAGTACTGGGGGGCTCTAGCAGCTCAAACGGAGACTGTGGCTCCAGGGACTCTGAGAGGTATTCTGTGAACTCTTGCAGACCTTCCATTTCAGGTAGCACTGATGGTGGGTTTGTTTTGATGTTGATGAAGTCTTGTAGGTTGTGTTTCTCCAACACAGAGTTCTTCCACACCCCAGAGTTGGGACAACTCAGCGTGAGGTTAGCTTTTTGTGTGGGATCTGCAGAGCTCAACAACTCTCCAATCTGTTCAAGGAGATAGAATGGTTTGATGTAAATCTCTTCACCAGCTTTTGAATTTAGATTGATCTGTAACTTTGAATGAATATTACAGTAAAATATGAATTCACCTCCTCATCAGCAAATATGTGAATGAAGTCACTCAGAGAGAAACATCCTGTTTGTAAGACAATATCTCCTGCCTCTTCAACACATTGTCCAGCAAGAACCAACAACTTGTGGCGAGACACATCAGATATAAGCCGGCGCACCTAGTGAAATGGAAAGAAAAAGTCATGAAAATGAAGCTCCATTTAGTAGCCTTTACTACTCCAAATAGGTCAATAGTATAGACTGTGTTGGTGTTACAGAACACAGAGAAACAAGGCCTCTCATTCAAGCCTACAGTCTATAATATGATAAAAAGGCTAAATGGCATTATGTTATGGCCAGATAAGACCTTCATTTTGATCCAAATTAAATGCATACCAAAGGCCACAAACAACCAAATTTAAAAGGTATACAATGTAATCAAGAGATCAAAACACAAGGATACACTCCTAGATGTTTCCACTTCACAATAATAGCACTTACAGTTGAACGGGGCAGCTCTGACACCACAGAAATTTTACAAACTGACTTGTTGGACAGGTGGCATACTATGACAGTGCCACGTTGAAAGTTACTGAGCTCTTTAGTAAGACCATTCTACTGTCAAGGGGTGTCCACATACTTTTTATATATAGTTTATGTATGTTAACATTTTAATGATAAAAAAGCAATCCATCAATAAACTCTATGGCAATATTCTACTGTTAATGGTATAAAAATAATCTCAAGCTGTGAAAAGCAGCACTTCAATGTGGAAAAATCCTCACCCCACCCATCCTTTCCCCAAGAAAATATTTTGAGAATTACTGTTTACATATCTAGTACTAAGCCTACTGCAAACTTTGTTCAGGCATAACATTGAAAAAAAATACCTGAAATTACCAGCAGATACGCTTGCAGAGAACACAGATAAAGCCAGAGACCAACTTTATATTTCTCCATTTAATGCATTCTAAAATAACATAAGTGCATTAAGCATCAGGCACAGGCTAAAGGAGATTATGTTGGTGTGAGGAGGCTTTTGTGAATCATTACAGCAGCAAAACAATTTGATTTCCAGTATGAAATGAGAGCCAGATGGCAGGGAAAAGAAGCGTGTTATGCAATGGCAGTGTGTAGTGCAGATGGCATATAAGAAATTGGATCCTTTCCATCTCAGAACAAAGCAATAGCTATGCAAAGCAGAGCAAACCTGAGAAGAAATCCAAACAGGGAGTGGGAAATCTGAGGTTGGTCGATTTTCAACCCAGCCCCTATTGAATACACTGTGGGATATGGATAAAGTTGCACTTCCTAGGGCTTCCACTAGATGTCAACCGTCTTTAGAAACTTGAATGAGGCTTCTGTGTTGTGGAGCCAGATGGGAGCTCTTTGAGTCAGTGGTCTGGCAGAGAGCCAGGTCCTGGTCATGCGCATTTCGCATGATTGCGACCTGCGTTCCATGGCTTTTCTACAGACATAGGAATTCTCTGGTTGGAACTTTAATGAAGATTTATGATGACAACATCCTAAAGATTGATTCTATACTTAGTTTGACAAGTTTCTTTGACCTGTAATATGACTTTTTGAAGTTTTCGTCCGATGTTCGGATGGACCTGCACGAGCGTTTGGATTTGTGTACTAAACGCACTAACAAAAGTAGCTACTTGGACATAAATAATGGACATTATCGAACAAATCAAGCATTTATTGTGGAACTAGGATTCCTGGGAGTGCATTCTGATGAAGATCGTCAAAGGTAAGAGAATATTTATAACGTGATTTCTGATTTCTGTTGACTCCAACATGGCGGATAATTTTATTTATTTTCTGAGCGCCGTCTCAGATTATTGCATGGTTTACTTTTTACGTAAAGTTTTTTTGAAATCTGACACAGCAGTTGCATTAAGGAGAGGTATATCTATATTTCCATGGCTAACAATTGTATTTATTGACATTTATAATGAGTATTTCTGTAAAATGATGTGGCTCTCTGCAATATCACTGGATGTTTTTGGAACTAGTGAACATAACGCGCCAATGTATACTGAGATTTTTTATATATAAATATGAACTTTATCAAACAAAACATACATGTATTGTGTAACATGAAGTCCTATGAGTGTCATCTGATGAAGATCAAAGGTTAGTGATTCATTTGATCTCTATTTGTGCTTTTTGTGACTCCTCTCTTTGGCTGGAAAAAAGGCTGAATTTTTCTGTGAGTAGGTGGTCACCTAACAATTGTTTGTGGTGCTTTCGCTGTAAAGCCTATTTGAAATTGGACACTGTGGTGGGATTAACAACAAGATTACCTTTAAAATGGTATAAGATACATGTATGTTTGAGGAATTTTATCTATGAAATTTCTGTTGTTTTGAATTTGGCACCCTGCACTGTTGTCATATCATCCCGTTAACGGGATTGCAGCCCTAAAAACAAAATATAAATACGTTATTTTTTTGGGGGGGTCAACTACACAGAAGGAGTGTAAATAAAATAATGTGTAAAAATTGTAAACTTCCCCTTTAATACTATGTAATACTGACTTTCATAAAGATGTGATTTTATCATTCTGAACATATTCATTTTAAAATACTGGGAAATGAACTATAGACTACCCACAGCATACCTTAAAACTGAATAAAGACTTCAACAACAAGGTCTGATGCTAACAGTGAGAGATTTAGCCTAATTAGGACTCACCTCTGAGCAGACCAACTCATGGGATGGGTTCACCATCACCTGGGTATCCAGAACATCTCCACCATGCTGCAGTGTCCTCTGACCTAGAAGGAAGGAGGGAAATGGTCAGAAACCTGAGAGTAAGGAGAAGCGAAAAGGCGGCCTCCAGGAGATGAGGGGTTAAAAAAGGAACATAGCCTGTTCCTTTAGACCGGCAAACAATGGGTACTAGGCAATTAGTCTGTCATTTACAGACTACACTAAAAGAGACAGATGGTCTGAATGAAACTGCCTATTCAGGCTAATGACAGTAGGCTATATGTGGAGAGTTTGAGAATAACAGACTATGCATCCACTAAAATGGTTCAACAAGTTGTGCAAATCAGAAGTCAAAATCCAACCTGAAAGATCTTACAGTAAACCGTTTAGCAGATGTAGAGGCCTTCAGCGTACACTTAAGTCTTGAGCATAGCCAGAGAAAGAGCTCTGCCAGCATCAGAAACAACCAGTCTATAGACACTTCCCTGGGTGGAATGCCTCTAAAGAGAAGGCAACAACGCCGATTACATTAAGGCAGAGCTTTACATAGCCTAAAGATAAACCCTGGGCCAGCAGTCTGACTGTAGCTTTCAGTGCAGGTCTGAAGAGAGAATAGGACAAACACCAGGCAAGGTACTGAAACGAGACAAGGCTGAGGCAAAAACAAAATACCCCAAATGACGGTCTCAACAAAACATGACTTACCAGTAGTTTGAATGGTATTGATTCAACGGTCTTGAATAAGACAAAAAAAAACACAAATTGGTTACCAAAAAAAGCCAACATCTACACAATAATGCTATAACTCAAAAGAAACAAAAAGGTAAAGCTTTTGAAATATCATATGTTTTTGTTTTAGGCTATATTTGTTAATAATTCTAGTTATTCCCATGCTCCAAAAGCTGCAATGACATACTGAGGCTATTCAGGCTGAAAAAACAACCTGTGATCCACACTCCTCCCTACTGCATCACATGCCAGAATACAGGGACATTCACTCATGCACTGCACCAAACATCTCCATTTAGCCAACAATTTGCCACAACAACTCAAGACGAAATGGGAGGGGTGGTGAAACTGTCTCACGACTGGGGCTACATGCTCTAAAAGGTCAAATAATCATGGAAGTCCTGGCAGAAAGCAAGGACAATGTTTTTTTATGGGTTATATAGATAGCCTAACACACTATAAAGCTGTGGGAGGGGAAGATAGGACTTCCAGCAAGATAAAGAGGAATAACTCAAAGTAAAAGTAACTGCACAAGCAATTTATGACTAGCCAAGCCTATAGTTGAAGAGAAGCCGACAAAAGACCAAAGTCTCTGGAGTGTATCCATTATCACTATTGAAGCTGCAAAAGTTGTCTTAACATATGAACAACAGCACAAATGCACATTAACCAAAAGCTCAGTAGATCCAAAACAGAGTGGACAGTTACCCAAAGGCCCAGTCCAAGTCAGGTGGTTGGTGTAGATGGTCCAGCCAGTCAAAAAGGTAGATTGAGAATGTGATTGTTGCTTGCTGTAGTCATATGTGCTAACAGGTATTGAGCATTGAAATTGATTACCACCCCATTAGGAAAGTAACTAAAGCGTTACCACCCCCATTAGGGTAGTAGCTAAGGTGTTACCACCCCCATTAGGGTAGTAGCTAAGGCGTTACCACCCCCATTAGGGAAAACATCGAAGCAACATAGAAGCATGCACGAGAGCACCAGCTGTTCTGGATGACTGTGATAACGCTCTTGGTAGTCCATGTGAGCAAGACCTTTAAACAGGTCAACATTCAAAGCCGAGGGGCAGACAAATTACCATGACGTGTACTGCGAGCATGCGCTGACGAAATGGCAAGTGTCTTCACTGACATTTTCAACCTCTCCCTGACCGAGTCTGTAATAACTACATGTTTCAATCAGACCACCCTAGTCCAAGGAAGCGAAGGTAACCTGCCTAAATGATTACCACCCCATAGCACTCATGTCAGTTGCCATGAAGTGCTTTGAAAGGCTGTTTCAAGCAGACCACCATAGTCCCTGTGCCCAAGAACACAATGGCAACCTGACGAAAATGACTACAGACCCGTAGCACTCACATCCATAGCCATGAAGTGCTTTGAAAGGCTGGTAATGGCTTACATCAACACAATTATCCCAGAAACCCTAGACCCACTCCAATTTGCATACCACCAAACAGATCCACAGATGATGCAATGTCTATTGCACTCCACACTGCCCATTCCCACCTGGACAAAGGGAACACCTATGTGAGAATGCTATTCATTGACTACAGCTCAGCATTCAACACCATAGTACCCTCAAAGCTCATCACACGACTCCAACACCGTCAATAAGTTTGCAGACGACACAACAGTGGTAGGCCTGATAACTGACACTGATGAGAAAGCCTATAGGGAGGTCAGAGAACTGGCAGTGTGGCGCCAGGACCACAACCTCTCCCCTCAACGTGATCAAGACAAAGGAGCTGATCGTGGACAACAGGAAAAGGCGAACAGGCACCTATTAACATCGGCGGGGCTGTAGGAGAAGGTTGAGAGCTTCAAGTTCATTGGTGTCCACATCACCAACAAACTAGAATTGTCCCAACACACCAAGACAGTCGTGAAGAGGGCACAACAAAACCTTTTCCCCCTCAGGAACTGCAAAGATTAGTCATGGGTCCACAGATGCTCAAAAAGTTCTACAGCCGCACCATCGAGAACATCCTGACAAGTTGCATCACCGCCTGGTATGGCAACTGCTCGGCGTCTGACCGTAAGGCGCTACAGAGGGTAGTGTGTACTGCCCAGGAAATCACTGGGGCCAAGATTCCTACCATCCAGGACCTATATAATAGGCGGTGTCAGAGTAAAGCCCATAAAATTGTCAGACTCACCATTCACCCAAGTCAGATTGTTTTCTCTGCTTTCGCATGGCAAGCGATTCTGGAGCACCAAGTCTAGGACCAAAAGGCTACTAAACAACTTCTATCCCCAAGCCATAAGACTGCTGAACAATTAATCAAATGGCCACCGGACTATTTACAATTGACCCCCCCCCCCCCCCCAATGTCATTAGCGTACCAACCACAACCCCTCCGTATTACAACAGTCCACCCTATTTCCTGTGCTGCGAGAAGAGGAACCATTTTTTACAGTTGCCGGCATGTGTAAAAAAGACATGATCAAAGAGAGGGCCCCAGCTCCAACCTTGACCCTTGCGTAGAGACGAAACCGAAAACATGAGGAAGCACTTTCTTCCTTCCTGTCAAGCTAGTTGTGCTAGCATGGTGCCATTGTAACAGCTGCATGGCCTAGGCTTTTCCCCAGAGAACACAATAGCACAAGGAAGCAAATAATTATCTTAATTCTATCTTGAACAATTTATCAAGGCCCATGACCAGATATTGTATATATTGGTTCATTAGTGTGAATCAGAACAGATATTAGCTGCATCCATGAATAACTTGAATTATTTACCAAAAGTGTTGAGACTACCTGGCTACCAAGGCTCTCAAGACCACCTCCGCCTTTTCCACATGCTGTTTGTCTGGTTGAGCCCTGTCCTATCAGAGATCTGTGCCCCCTGCAGGGACAAACTTGAGGGGCACCCAGGGCAACATCCGACTCACCACCATGTTGGACAGAGGCAAATTAAAACCACCACAGCATGACTTTTAAGCAAAGGATTACCCTACAACAAAATCCACACGTTCTTCCCCTCATCTCCCTGCCTTCAATTCCACAATAATGGAGTGATGCACAAGGAACATTTGAAAATTATGCACAAGGATGTCTTAATTTTCTACAGTTTGTTTTACAAAAACACATTTCCTTGAAGAACAGTGCAGATGCTAAGTTTGGTAACAGAATGACAGATGGCGCCAACAGCACAATCATTCTGTTACCAAACTTTGCATCTGCATTGCTCTTCAAGTAAATGTGTTTTTATAAAACTTTGTGGAAATTGTTAAAAGTAGTTCTTGCGCATGGAGCTGTATGGTTTATTGAACTTTAATTATTGTTTTTTATTTGACATACATTTTAAAGTGAAAAATCTGAATCTCAGCATCACTCTGTTACTGTGGAATTGCCCATCTCTCATCTTTGATGGCTCTCTGGGCTTTGGCACCATTCGTCCCTTGGAGCAGATCTTTTCTTCCACGGTCAGGTTCTCATTGTACATATACACACTGCAGTGTATAATTCTACTCTGCTTGAAAACAAGGCTGAAAGTGGCCTGAAATATTCACAGCAATATGGCTGAAAGGAAAAAGCTTTTCTGCCTTTACTCTTCAACTCTGGATGAGTCACAATATGTAGCAATTGTGTAAAATAATTTAATTAGGGTTTTGGTAAAGGAATATGCTTAAGATGCTGCCATATTTCAGATGTGATGAGTCTCCTCTGTAACCATTACTTCTGAGGTGAATCGTAATTCTTTAAGGTTTGCCATTTGCAGGTGTATCCAAACACTCTACTCCCTCCCCAGCCACCAAATCCAACCCTGCAAAAGCACTGCTTCAATATTTCACAGGAATGCATAATTACACACAGGGACACTGACAGCCACCCCCCACCATCCCATGTGTCTGCAGTGCACTATGCTGGGATAGAGGCAGGTTTAAAAAAAATATACGCTGTAAATCACAGGAGGAGCTACATGACATGTTGCTGGGAGTGGACCAGCTGCTCACGTAACCAGGGCAGCCAGTAAACCACCCCAGTCCCCCTACTATAAAAGGAGACAGTCAGCCTCACAGGGGACAAAGTCCCTTATTCAAAACAGATACCATCTGTCAGCATCAAATCAAAGTTTATTTGTCACGTGCAAAGAATACAACAGGTGTAGACCTTACAGTGAAATGCTTACTTACAGGCTCTAACCAACATTGCAAAAAAGGTATTCGGTGAACTATAGGTAATGAAAGAAATAAAAACAGTAAAAAAATACAGTGAAAAATGACAATAGTGAGGCTATATATTAGGCACCGGTTAGTCGGGCTGATTGAGGTAGTATGCAAATGTAGATATGGTTAAAGTGACTATGCGTATATGATAAACAGAGAGTAGCAGCAGCATAAAAGAGGGGTTGGCGGGACACAATGCAGATAGCCCGGTTAGCCAATGTGCGGGGGCACTGGTTGGTCAGGCCAATTCAGGTAGTATGTACATGAATGTATAGTTAAAGTGACTATGCATATATGATAAACAGAGAGTAGCAGCAGCATAAAAGAGGGGTTGGGGGGAGGGGGAGCACACAATGCAAATAGTCCAGGTAGCCATTTGATTACCTGTTCAGGACTCTTATGGCTTGGGGGTAAAAACTGTTGAAGCCTTTTTGTCCTAGACTTGGCACTCCGGTACCGCTTGCCATGCGGTAGTAGAGAGAACAGTCTATGACTGGGGTGGCTGGGGTCTTTGACAATTTTTAGAGCCTTCCTCTGACACCGCCTGGTATAGAGTTCCTGGATGGCAGACAGCTTAGCCCCAGTGATGTACTGGGCCGTACACACTACCCTCTGTAGTGCCTTGCGGTCGGAGGCCGAGCAATTGCCGTACCAGGCAGTGATGCAACCAGTGCTCTTGATGTTGCAGCTGTAGAACCTTTTGAGGATCTGAGGACCCATGCCAAATTGTTTTAGTTTCCTGATGGGGAATAAGCTTTGTCGTGTCCTCTTCACGACTGTCTTGGTGTGCTTGAACCAATCTAGTTTGTTGGTGATGTGGACACCAAGGAGGCTCTCAACCTGCTCCACTACAGCCCCATCGATGAGAATGGGGGTGTGCTTGGTCCTCCTTTTCCTGTAGTCCACAATCATCTCCTTAGCCTTGGTTACGTTGAGGGCTAGGTTGTTATTCTGGCACCACACAGCCAGGTCTTTGGCCTCCTCCCTATAGGCTGTCTCGTCATTGTCGGTGATCAGGCCTACCACTGTTGTGTCTGCAAACTTAATGATGAGAGAGTGCATCATCTGTGGATCTGTTTGGCGGTTTGCAAATTGGAGTGGGTCTAGGGTTTCTGGGATAATGGTATTGACGTGAACCATTACCAGCCTTTCAAAGCACTTCATGCATACGGATGTGAATACTATGGGTCTGTAGTCATTTAGGCAGGTTGCCTTCGTGTTCTTGGGCACAGGGACCATGGAGGTCTGCTTGAAATATGTTGGTATTACAGACTCAAATCAGGTACATGTTGAAAATGTCATTGAAGACACCTGCCAGTTGGTCAGCACATGCACGGAGCACACATCCTTGTAATCTGTCTGGCCCCGCAACCTTGTGTATGTTGACCTGTTTAAAAAGGTCTTACTCAAGTCAGCTACGGAGAGCGTGATCACACAGTGATCACACAGTGATCAATCTTAGCCCTGTATTGACGCTTTGCCTGTTTGATGGTTCGTCGGAGGGCACAGCATGATTTCTAATCAGCTTCCGGGTTAGAGTCCCGCACCTTGACAGCGGCAGCTCTACCCTTTAGCTCAGTGCGAATGTTGCCTGTAATCCATGGCTTTTGGTTGGGGTATGTACATACAGTTACTGTGGGCACGACGTCCTCGATGCACTTATTGATAAAGCCAGTGACTGATGTGGTGTACTCCTCAATGCCGTTAGAAGAATCCCGGAACATGTTCCAGTCTGTGATATTAAGACAGTCCTGTAGTTTAGCATCTGCATCACCTGACCACTTTTTTTATAGACCGAGTCACTGGAGCTTCCTGCTTTACATTTTTTGCTTGCAAGCAGGAATTAGGAAGATAGAATTGTGGTCGGATTTACCAAATGGAGGGCAAGGGAGAGCTTTGTACTCGTCTCTGTGTGTGGAGTACAGGTGATCTAGAATGTTTTTTCCCTCTGGTTGCACATTTAACATGTTGATAGAAATTAGGTAGAACTGATTTAAGTTTCCCTGCTTGCTTATTTCCTTATACAGCTGACTGAGTGCGGTCTGAGTGCCAGTGGTGTCTGTGGTGGTAAATAAACAGCCACGAAAAGTATAGCTCAAAACTCTAGGCAAATAGTGTGGTCTGCATTTTATCACAAGATACTTTACTTCAGACAAAATCTAGAGACTTCCTTAGATTTCATGCACCTGCTGGTTACAAATATGCACAGACCGCCCGCCCGCCCCCCCCCCCCCCCCCCCCCCCCCCCTCGTGCTGTTCTATCTTGCCGGTGTAGCGTATATCCCGCTAGCTGAATATCCATGTCATCATCATTCATTATTCAGATTCCGTGAAACATAAGATATTACAGTTTGATGTCCCGTTGGTAGGATATTCGTGAACGTACCTCATCTAATTTATTGTCCAATGACTGCACGTTGGCAAGTAATATCGACGGTAACGGCAGCTTTCTGCGAATCCTTACGAGGCACCCCGCTCTGTGTCCTTTGTACCTGCTTCTCTTCCTCTTGCAAATAACTGGGATGTTGGCCTTGTCGGGTGTTCGGAGAATGTCCTGTGTGTCCTGCTTGAAGAAAACATCTTTGTCTAATCCGAGGTGAGTGATCGCTGTCCTGATATCCAGAAGCTATTTTTTGCCCTAAGATACGGTTGCAGAAACATTATGTACAAAATAATTTACAAATAACGCAAAACACATAATAGCACAATTGGTTGGGCGCCCGTAAAACTGCTGCCATTTCTTCCGGCGCCATTCAGTCATCATTAGCTAATGGCTATACAGTAATAATGCTGCTAACGCTTTGTTATCACTCCGTTAGGCAACTATCCCCTAATATATACATACATTCCAATTTGTACTAATTCCAACTAATTTCTATGAGGTATTTTTCATGAATCATTCTTGTATAAGGTTATATTGGTTGTCCTGTGAAATGAGATCAAGCTGACACTGACACACCACCTGATTCTCTGCTCCCCCAGCCTGCAGCCAAGCTCAGCACCACCCTGTCAGGCAGCACTCCACTAGTGTAAAAACACACACTCCCCTCAACAGCTGGCCTGCCATTAGTCAGCCTGTTGGCCGGAAGAGGCTAGGCAGCACGGCTTCCATAGTGGAGCACTGCAGCAATACAGTAGTAGTAATTTCACAGATACCCAGTTGTGATGGCCTGAGCTAGCAAGTGTGAGTGAGGACTGATGGTGGGGCGAGGTAATGCTTGATACCAGAGGAGAAAGTTGCTATGTCTTGGTGACTGTGGGAAGATGGGCTGCAGAGTGAGGAAGGTGCAGCTATGGCCAACTATTTAAAGCTGCGAGGTCACACCGACTACTCCTTCCACCCACCCTGGCAATACACTCTCTGCTTTCCATCAGCCACCTGTCTCATTTATCTGTTCTCCCAACGAACACTCCACACAAACTACACTGCAAACTATACAGATAACGGTCTGAAGGAGCTACTCAGCTGATGCTGTATGGTTGAGGTGTAGAGGAATAAAACTTAATTGCAATGTTTCTCCTGCTTTAGTCTTGTGTGCCAGGCTTCTAGGTTCTTCTACAAAAAGAGGTTGCTTGTTGGCCTCTGGATCTCACAGAAACAAATTCAAATTGTGGAACTTGTCCAACCCTGAGTAACCTGGCATTTCCAGGCTTCAGCATACAGAGCGAATATGACAATACGACATCTGGCTATGAAGGACAACTCCTGCTATAAATTAGGCGGGACACTGGGCTTTGGAAAACATTACTACTTGAAACCATTACCTGACCTCACATAAACAGCCTGCTGGCCAGGGTTAATGGACAGCACCAGTACCACCCATGGCATTGCGTACACAGTCCCAGGCAGTCAAATGAAAACATTGACTCATATCTATCATTAGTGTCCGATGGAATCCAAGAGGGGGCATGTAGGACAACGTGCCTTTTGTCTTTGTCAACGAACGTCGATCCCTGTTCGCTTCCAGTCAACATAAAAAGGCCTAGGGCCTCCTGATGCTTTTCCAGAGGGCTAAAACACTCTCCCTGTTGTCATCAACAAACCCCATGGACAGTTTTGTTTGCTTCGATCATAAGGAGTGAAAAGCAGAAAGGATGCTGTCAAAATGCAGTGTCATAGTCCTTTTAGTGCTGCTGAGAATGGTCACTGAACGAAAGGTACCGCAACCAAGATTGAAGATGGGGAGAATGCCACGTGCACACACACACACCTCTCCAGAACTGATGAAGAGTCAAATGGGACCAAGGTGTAGTCTTCGTCAAAGGGTTCTGCAATCCACTTGGAATGTTAGGCAAACGTTAGTTTCATATTCTTCTTGAATGCTCTCATTTTCCAACAGAAGAGTATTTGTTTGGTTGTGTTTTGCATTAACAAATACACAAGCAGTATTCAGTCAGCTGAGTTAAGTTGCTCAGTGTTACGAGAACAACAGCCGGTGGCGAAAACATTGATGAATGGTAATGCAGTGTCCACAACATAATAAGAGGGCACACGCGTTCTGCCATAACCTCCAACCAAGGCTGGCGACTAAGGAGAAGTAAAGGCAATCAAAGCTTTTTCTCAACATAATTTGTATAATCTTCCCAGATTGTATTGTAGATTACCTGGATGATAGATAAATATACATGCAACATGTAAAGTGTTGGTCCCATGAACTGGAATAAAAGAGCACAGAAATGTTCCATATGCACAGAAATCATATTTCTCAAAATGTTGTGCACAAATGCGTTTACATTCCAGTTAAAAGGATTTCTCCTTTGCCAAGATAATTTATCCATCTGGCAGGTGTGGCATATCAATAAGCTAAATAAACAGGTGCACCTTGTGCTGGGCATTTTTGTCACACAACGCCACAGATGTCTCAAGTTGAGGGAGGGAGCATGCAATTGGCATGCTGACTGCATTACTGTCCACTAGAGCTGTTGCTGGAGAATTAAAATGTTTATTTCTCTACCATAAGCCTCATCCAATGCTATTTTAGAGAATTTGGCTGCACGTCCAACTGGCCTCACAACCGCAGACCATGTGTGACCACGCCAGCCCAGGACCTCCAGATTCGGCTTATATAACTGCGGGATTGTCTGAGACCAGTCACTCGGACAGGTGATGAAACTGCGCAAAACCAAATAATGTCTGCACAAACTGTCAGAAAACATCTCAGGGAAGCTCGTCGTCCTCACCAGGGCCTTGATCTGACTGCAGTTCTGCGTCTTAACGGACTTCAGTGGGCAAAGTCTCACCTTCAAAGGCCACTGGCATGCTGGAGAAGTGTGCTCTTCATGGATGAATCCCGGTTGCAACTGTACCGGGCAGATGGCAGACAGCGTATATAGCATTGTGTGGACGAGCAGTTTGCTGATGTCAATGTTTAACAGAGTGCCCCATGGTGGCGATTGGGGTTACGGTATGGGCAGGTATAAGCTATGGACAACAAACACAATTGCATTTTATCGATGGCAATTTGAATGCACAGAGATACCGTAACGAGATCCATGCCATTAATCTGCCGTCATCACCTCGTGTTTCAGCATGAGAGTCCAAGCACCCATGTTGCAAGGATCTGTACAATTCCTGGAGACTGAAAATGTCCCAGTTCGTCCATGGACTGCATACTCACCAGGCGTCACCCATAGAGCAAGTTTGGTATGCTCCAGATCAACGTGTACGACAGCGTGTTCCAGTTCCCCCAATATCCAGCAACTTCGCACAGTCATTGAAGAGGAGTGGTACAACGTTCCACAGGCCACAATCAACAGCCTGACCAACTTGCAGTAAATAGTGTTCACCCCTACCATTTTGTTAGGGGTATCTGTATTCCTAGTCATGTTAAATCCATAGATTAGTCCTAGATTAGATTAGATTAGTCCTAATTTATTTATTTTAATTGACTGACTTCCTTATATGAACTAACTCACTAAAATCTTTGACATTGGGTGTTGCATTTATATTTTTGTTCAGTGTAGATATCAGATGAATATGCTAAGTTCAATGAGTCTTTACAGCAATCAGATGGAGTTATCATGAGATAGAAATCTCTGGTGGGGAAGGAAGCAAGCTCCATCTCCACTGGAGTGTGAAGACGCTGAGCAAATGTAATATCACTGGTATTTGCCAGGCTGAGCAGCACCTGACCTGCCGAGCAAGACAGACTTTCTAATCCGCCAACGGTTAGTCCATCTAAGTGCTGCTACTGCTGATCTGCTAGATATAGCCTCTCCACACGCAAACCTCTAGTCCCAGGGCACCGCCGTGTTGCTAACCACTGTGGCCCAGCATGCCAACAGCAGGGAGGAAGCCCAGGGACAGACACACACCTAACAGTGAATAACATGAGAATGGGAACTGGAAGCTATAGGCGGTTCCAATGGCTCAGTTGGTTGGAGCATGGTATGTGTGGGTTTGATTCCCACATGAGTTCTCTAAGTGGCTTTGGATGAATGACCATATAATTATATTAATGAATTGCAAAGCATAGAATTCTTTGGAATGGATATTCTCATTTAAAGCAACTTACTCCTACCATTTAGAATGTTTTACTAATTTATGCTTATTATGGCTTCTCTGAGAATTGTGATCGTCATGGGATGTAACAGTGTGTTGCACAGAAAATGTGTAATGTTTTTTTTTTCCATCTTGTGTCCTCAATTTCACAGCTGTCAAGTTTGAAAAGTGGGTCATGAACAGCATTCACACAGATTATTCAATGGGACTCATTTAATAGACTGACAGTAGAAACATTCAAAAAGGAGTTGGAAAACAGCAGTCATTCACGTGTGAGTCATAAGTTTGAAAGAAACAGAATGGCATGGTGGTTTAGGGGTGATGAGGATTTCAGCTGTTCACTCAGCTGCCTAACACACCCAATTCCATCTTGGAAATGCACCCCATAAAGTTGCTGGTCTGCTTGGTCTGTTCAACCAAGGCAGACTGACTTGAGACTATGGATTCAAGCAATGATGCAAGAGCAGTTGACAATAAAACGAACAGTGTATGAAGCATCTAATCTTCAAAAGGCTTGACATTTTATTTAACAAGGCAAGTCAGTTAAGAACAAATTCTTATTTACAATGACTGCCAACCAAAAGGTAAAAGACCTCCTGCAGGGACAGGGGCTGGGATAAAAAAAAAAACATCACGACAAGAGACAAAACTACATAAAGAGAGACAAATAACCATTAACATCATCCCTTCAACCACTTTTACATGCTTTGTTAACATACAGTGCACAGTCAGAAAGTATTCACACACTGACTTTTTCCACATTTTGTTGTGTCACAAAGTGGGATTACATTGAATTAATTGTCATCGATCTACACAAAATACTAATGTCAAAGTGTAAAAACATTTGTAAAAAAAATAATATATATATATTGATTAGATAAGTAGTCTATACATGTAACACCTGGATTTTGCAACATTATTATTTTCAAAATTCTTCAAGCTCTGTCAAATTGGTCGTTGATCATTGCTAGACAAATTTCAGGTCTTGCCATAGATTTTCAAGTAGACTGAAGTCGAAATTAAGTCGGCCACTCAGGAACATTCACTGTCTTCTTGATAAGCAGCGTAGATTTCGCTTTGTGTTTTAAATAGTCCTGCTGAAATGTGAATTCATCTCCCAGTGTCTGATGGAAAGCAGACAACCAGGTTTTCCTCTAGGATTTTGACTGTGCTTAGCTCCATTGTGTATTATTAATACTGAAAAACTCTCCAGTCCTTAACAATTACAAGCATAATGCATAAGCATAATGCATGATGCAGCCACCCCTACGTTGTATGGGATTTGCCTAAAAACATAACCTTTATTTAACTAAGCATGTCAGTTAAGAACAAATTCTTACTTACAATGACGGCGTACCGGGGAATAGTGGGTTAAATGCCTTGTTCAGGGGGAGAAGGACAGATTTTTACCTTGTCCGCTCGGGGATTCGATCCAGCAACCTTTCGGTTACTGGCCCAAAGCTCTAACCACTAGTGGTTATATTTTTATAACACTTTCTATCATTAAGGACACAAAGTTAAGTGCTTTGCCACATTTGCAGTATTACTTCAGTGCCTTGGTGCAAACAGGATGAACGTTTTGGAATATTTATATTCTGTACATGCTTCTTTGTTCCAACGTTGTCTCCTATTAAAGCCATTAAACTAACTCTTTTAAAGCCACCATTGGCCTCATGGTAAAATCCCTGAGCAGTTTCTTTCCTCTCCGGCAAAAATTAGGAAGGACGCCTGTACGTTTGTAGTGACTGGGTGTACTGACACACTATCAAAATTATAATTGATAACTTCACCAAGCTCAAAGGGATATTCAATGTCTGATTTTTATTTTTTTATACAAATATATATATATATATATATATATATATATATATATATATATATTTACCCATCTACCAGAGGGGCCCTTCTTTGCAAAACATTGGAAAACATCCCTGGTCTGTGTGGTTGAATCTGTGTTTGAAATTCACTGCTCGACTTAGGGAGCTTACAGAATTGAATTTGTGGGGTACAGAGATGAGGTAGTCATTCAGAAAATCCTATTAAACACTATCATTGCACACAGAGTGAGTCCATGCAACTTATTATCTGACTTGTTCTAAAAACATAATTCCACTAACATTATGGGGCATTGTGTGTAGGCCAGTGACAAAACATCTCAATTTAACAATTTTAAATTCAGGCTGTAACAACAAAATGTGAATCAGTCAAAGGGTGTGAATACTTTCTGAAGGCTTTGTACATGGGCCAAAGCAATGTGGTCTTAACCTGCAGAGACTACAGGCACTTTTAATACATCATACATAAATTGGTCAAATATGACCACACAGAGAGAGGTTAAATAAAAGGTAAAAAAAATATATGACAGATGAATGTACATGTTTTATTTCAGATGTCAGTGGTGGGGAAAGTCCCCAAATTCTCCTTACCTTTTATTTCCTCTGAGAAGAAGGCAGAGTGTCGCGACACAAATAGCTTGAGCTGCTCATCCAGGTTACAGGCTGTCAGGTCCACGCCCCATGAGCGGATGCCTGTTGAAACACACGATTAAGAGCACACTCAATACTCAGGTCAACAGCATTTTCAATTCTTCAAACCAAATATTCACTTCTTAATATGGATCAGTGTCCCATCAACGGGATAGTTGTTGCTCAATATGAATAATGTGATGTCGTTTTATACAAACAAAAACACACAATTGGCCCAGCGTCGTCCGGTTTTGGCATCAATGTAAATAAGAATTTGTACTGACTTGCCTAGTTAAATAAAGGTTAAATAAAAAAATAACTTAAGTTCTTACTGATTTTTATTTATTTGTGGTAGACTGACTTCAAAGAGACCACATTCAAGTCCTCCATCCCCCACTTAGTCTGACTGCTGCTCTATGGCTCCACAACAAACCCCCTCCCAGCCATCTAGAGGTGTGAATACAAAGCCAGACTACAAGTAGAGGATACTATGTGCTTTACAGCAAAAAGACTTGGGACCAGCAGCACAATCTTGTGTAGAGGGTGTTCTAAATACTGTAATTGTAAATAGTGTGTACATTTTAAATATATATTTTTTACTGTGTGTGTGGTTGGTTCACTTATGACATTAGATCAGTGTTGGCTGCTAACTTGGTCCTTAAATATTTCACTTTGTGTTTGGAGGCATTGGATAAGCATTCTTGTCGTGTCTCCTGTTAGTACATTTTATGTATGGAAGATAATAATCCATAATGTATGACAATCCTGGGAGTGTGTTATATTCTCCTACATTCAATTCACATTTCCACAAACTTCAAAGTGTTTCCTTTCAAATGGTATCAAGAATATGCACATACTTGCTTCATTGCCTGAGCTACAGGCAGTTAGATTTGGGTATGTCAATTTAGGCGAACATTTTAAAAAGAGGGGCTGATCTTTAAGAGGTTCACGAGACAGGCACTTTTACTAAGCAAGGCCACAAAGTGAGATCCCAAAGGACTTATGAGGAATGTCAAGTATGAATTGAACATATAAATATAATATCCCATCCTCATAATGAAAGACAATGCTAGCTACATTTTAACAAAGCAATGAAAACAATGGATGCAACAAGAGGAGCTTAGCTGCACCCTGACTAGGGTTTGAAAGGGTAAGAAATTTACAGGTACATTTCCTGAATTTTTCCATAGGAAGTTAAGCCCTGGAATTTGGGAAATTTTGCTGAAATTCATCAAAAAAAGTTAGCCTATAACAGTGCACCTTTATTTTGTGGGATAGCATACACCCCTCCAACCAGACGTGCTTCATCTACTCATTTGCTGGATGCAGAGTTCAACAGAGTTCAGGTGAAGGCCAAGCAAATCATAGAGAACGCAGACAACTGCAATTATCTCTGATGGGTGGTCGAATGCTAGTGGGCAAGGAATAATTAACTACATCTCCACCCCTCAACCAGTATTCTACAAGAGCACAGACAAGGGACAGCAGACACACTGGTCTCTACATTGCAGATGAGCTGAAGGCAGTCATCAATGACCTTGGACCACAGAGGTATTTGCACTGGTGACAGACAATGCTGCGAACACAAAGGCTGCTTGGTCTAAAGTAGAGGAGTCCTACCCTCACATCACACCCATTGGCTGTGCTAATCATGCATTGAATCTGATCCTCATGGACATCATGGCACTGAAAACAATGGATACACTACAAGAGAGCCAAGGAAATGATTAGGTATGTGAAGGGTCATCAAGTTATAGCAGCAATCTACCTCACCAAGCAAAGTGAGAAGAATAAGAGCACCACATTGAAGCTACACAAGTGGTGGTGTCATGTTTGACAGTCTCCTGGAGGGGAAGGAGTCTCTCCATGAAATGGCCATATCACAGTCTGCCGATATGGACAGCCCCATCAAGAGGATCCTCCTGGATGATGTATTTTGGGAGAGAGCGGTAAGCAGCCTAAAACCTATAGCAGTAGCCATTGCACAGATTGAGGTTGACGATGCCATCCTGTCTGATGTTCAGACTCTGCTTGCAGATGTAAGAGAAGAAATCCGTACTGCCCTGCCCACTTCACTGTTGCTCCAAGCAGAGGAAACTGCAGTTCTAAAATACATCAAAAAGTGTGAAGACTTCTGCCTGAAGCACATTTTACGCCGCAGCGTACATGTTGGACCCCAAGTATGCTGGTAAGAGCATCCTGTTTGGTGCAGAGATCAACAAGGCCTATGGTGTCATCACGACCGTGTCTCGCCACCTTGGCCTGGGTGAGGGCAAGGTTCTTGGCAGTCATGCGAAGTACACTTCTAGACAAGTTTCTAGACAATCAATTTACAGATGTTAAAAATGTTTTTGGGAGATGCGATTTGATCTTCGAGGATCATTCAATATTCCCTTTTGTTGTTCAGTGAAATCATCCCATGTGAAGAGTCAACTCATTTAATTAAAGTTCAATTCATAACTAAATTGTTGTTTTTATTTATATTGGAAGGATTTAATAATTTGCATTAAGTCCACTTATGATAAGGATATGATATGAACAGGTGTTCTGTTTCTGTCTCCATATGATATGGTAAATATATCCAATGCAAAAAACAGCTACATTTAAAATGGTATTAATATTAATAATAATAATAATAATATGCATTTATTCACATATATTCCCACTGAAAGTTTCCACCTCTGAATATTCCCCAAAATGTGCAACCTAGCCTGACAGAAGCCAGGGAGATTTAAGCTTATATGTAATTAGTCAGTTCTGAAAGTGGAACCTACCCAGGCTCAGCAACATTGACTACCTTGGGTAAATGTAACACAGTAAATCTGTCCCTCTCCATTTAGTATGTTACACAAATTAATACATATATTACGTTTCATAATGTATGTTCATCATCCATTTCATATGATATGTTACAAATAGCAATTTGTACAATGTGTTATGAATTTGCGAAACGTATAAAATGTTACAAATTCCGACTTGTTGCCGCTAATGTTAGCTGGGCTAATAATAACAACAGCGCAAGCCTATAGATACACTTTCCTACTCATTCATTACTGCTGCACTGCTTGTTGTAGCCCTGAGAGGAAATAGGAAAAACACACATTTTATGGCTTATAAAAGTGTTGAATACAAAGTGTTGACAGTGCTGAGTAAGAAATTAAACAAACTCACTCGTAAAAACAGCAGCTCTTTGCTGTATTCATTGACATTCTCTCTCTAGTCATGGTTTTAAACGTTTTGAATTCTCACAGTATTAATTTTGCCGTTGCCTTTTTTTTAAAATTGCCTGCTACTTTACTGCAGATTCGGTCATCTGAGCAATCTGATTGACCAGCGGTAGCATAGTGCACTTGATTTCCTCACCAGGCCCACCGGGAAGGCAGAATTGGTACCTTCAGACACATGAAATGTCAACAGTTTGCCTACCTGGCACGCAGGGCAGCGGAATTGGCTGCACCTACCACCAACAGCCCGAGATTAACAAAATAAAATAGGAACACAATGTTTAATCGTTACGTTTTCTACAGAAATGTTTGGCATTCAAAATGAAATGCCTTGGAAATCGACAAGTCGATCGTGATCAACCGGTTGGTTGGTGACCACTGAGTTAGGAGAAGTGTTAGCCAACATGCTGCATAGTTGCAAAGTAGCTAAAAAGTTGTAGCTAAGTGCTAATTAGTACAAATGTTAAAGTTGTCCTTGATCAGATTCGAACACGCAACCTTTGGGTCGCTAGACGTTCGCATTATACGCCCACACATCCACCTCTCCTTTCTGTAACCATACCAAACGTAACATACTCATTTGAGTGTCCCGGATTTAACTTTACTATGTTACGTCTAGTTTATGAGACCAGGCTGGGCTCAGTGGTTTCATAATAACATATACAGACACTCCCTGCCATTCTACAACCCGAGTATCGGGCGACTAAGACTAGTTTAATTACATGGTTGTAGCTGTGTTAATGCTGGTCAGGCTAAGAGGTTGTTTTAAGAGAAGGATTCAAACTGAAACTGGAAAGCACAGAAAAACTCACTCACTCCCACAACTAGACAATGTTACTTGTGTACTCGTAATGAAATAAATCTATTTTCAGTTAATAAGTAACTTGCAGTAAATAATTGACAGGTTCCATTATGGATCTGTCACTGTTGGAGGTACTTTTTGTAATGTCAACATGCTATGCAGCTGATGTGTGAACAGAAGCCTCAAATTACTAGCATCAGTGACAAAGAGTTACAATAAAATGCCATAATGTACAAAAATAAATACAAAAAATATCAGTGAACTAAGAGTATCACAATCTGATAAAATAGAATTTATATGTTTAATCTCCAATAAGCTACAGGCTATATACAGTTGAAGTCGGAAGTTTACATACACTTAGGTTGGAGTCATTAAAACTCGTTTTTCAACCACTCCACAAATTTCTTGATAACAAACTATAGTTTTGGCAAGTCGGTTAGGACATATACTTTTGTGCACGACACTTAATTTTTCTAACAATTGTTTACAGATTATGTCACATATAATTCACTATCACAATTCCTGTGGGTCAGAAGTTTACATACACTCAGTTGACTGTGCCTTTAAACAGCTTGGAAAATTACTGAAAATGATGGCGTGGCTTTAGAAGCTTCTGATAGGCTAATTGACATCATTTGAGTCAATTGGAGGTGTACCTATGGGTCTACCTTCAAACTCAGTGCCTCTTTGCTTGACATCATGGGAAAATCCAAATAAATCAGCCAAGACGTCAGAAAAATAATTGTACACCTCCACAAGTCTGGTTCATCCTTGGGAGCAATTTCCAAACGCCTGAAGGTCTACGTTCATCTGTACAAACAATAGTACGCAGGTATAAACACCATTGGACCACGCAGCCTTCATACCACTCAGGAAGGAGACGAGTTCTATCTCCTAGAGATGAACGTACTTTGGTGCGAAAAGTGCAAATCAATCCCAGAACAGCAGCAATAGACCTTGTGAAAATGCTGGAAGAAACAGGTACAAAATAATCTATATCCACAGTAAAACGAGTCCTATATCGACATAACCTGAAAGGCCGCTCAGCAAGGAAGAAGCCACTGCTCCAAAACCGCCATAAAAAAGCCAGACTACGGGTTGCAACTGTACATGGGGAAAATAATGTAATTTTTGGAGACATGTGCTCTGGTCTGACGAATCAAAAATAGAACTGTTGGCCATAATGACCATTTTTAAGTTTGGAGGAAAAAGGGGGAGGCTTGCAAGCCGAAGAACACCATCCCAACCATGAAGCACAGGGGTGGCAGCATCATGTTGTGGGGGTGTTTTGCTGCAGGAGGGACTGGTGCACGTCACAAAATAGATGGCATTATGAGGCTGGAAAATTATGTGGATATATTGAAGCAACATCTCAAGACATCAGTGAGGAAGTTAAAGCTTGGTCACAAATGGGTCTTCCAAATGGACAATGACCCCAAGCATACTTCCAAAGTTGTGGAAAAATGGCTTAAAGACAACAAAGTCAAGGTATTGGAGTGGCCATCACAAAGCCCTGACCTCAATCCCATAGAACATTTGTGGGCAGAAGAGGAAAAGGGTGTGCGAGCAAGGAGGCCAACAAACCTGACTCAGTTACACCAGCTCTGTCAGGAGGAATGGGCCAAAATTCACCCAACTTATTGTGGAAAGCTTGTGAAAGGGCTACCCGAAATGTTTGACCCAAGTTAAACAATTTAAAAAGCAATGCTACCAAATACTAATTGAGTGTATGTAAACTTCTGACCCACTGGGAATGTGATGAAAGAAATAAAAGCTGAAATAAATCTCTATTAATATTCTGATATTTCACATGCTTAAAATAAAGCTGTGATCATAACTGACCCAAGACAGTGTATTTTTACTAGGATTAAATGTCAGGAATTGTGAAAAACTGTGTTTAAATGTATTTGGCTAAGGTGTATGTAAACTTCAGACTTAGCGTTAATGTGGACATCTACAGCTTGACCAATGTAAGCGTGACTCTCATCATGGTAAATGTGGTACACTAGTGCAGCGTAAAACTCAAACGTGAGGGCATAGCATTCATACAATCCATATGACGAGCCCTACATGACAAGAGGGCTACTGCCAAGAAAGGGCACTGCAGTAAAGGGATTGGCCGTTTGAGGGCTTAAGCATTACATATGTTAATGATATAATTAACTTTGACAGTGGGAGGGTGGTATCAGATTCAACTGTAGTAGAAAGAGGCATGAATGCTAAACAGCAAAGACGACCCTGGAATATTTGATAGAGCAGTCTGAGCGGTAGTAGGCAGCAGCAGGCTCGTAAGCATTCATTCAAAATAGAGGTTGACCGATTAAATCGGAATGGCCGATTAATTAGTGCCGATTTCAAGTTTTTCATAACAATCGGAAATCGGTATTTTTGGGCGCCGATCTATATTTTTTATATACCTTTCTTTAACAAGGCAAGTCAGTTAAGAACACATTGTTATTTTCAATGATGGCCTAGGAACGGTGGGTTAACTGCCTCATTCAGGGGCAGAACGACAGATTTTCACCTTGTCAGCTCGGGGGATCCAATCTTACAGTTTACTGGTCCAACGCAATAACGACCTGCCTCTCTCTCGTTGCACTCCACAAGGAGACTGCCTGTACGTGAATGTAGTAAGCCAAGGTAAGTTGCTAGCTAGCATTAAACTTATCTTATAAAAAACAATAATCACTAGTTAACTACACATGGTTGATGATATTACTAGATATTATCTAGCATGTCCTGCGTTGCATATAATCTGACTGAGCATACAAGCATACAAGTATCTAAGTATCTGACTGAGCGGTGGTAGGCAGAAGCAGGCGCCTAAACATTCATTCAAACAGCACTTTTGTGCGTTTTGCCAGCAGCTCTTCGTTGTGCGTCAAGCATTGCGCTATTTATGACTTCAAGCCTATCAACTCCCGAGATGAGGCTGGTGTAACTGAAGTGAAATGGCTAGCTAGTTAGAGCGCACTAATAGCGTTTCAAACGTCACTTGCTCTGAGCCTTCAAGTAGTTGTTCCCCCTGCTCTGCATGGGTAACGCTGCTTCGATGGTGGCTGTTGTCATTGTGTTGCTGGTTCGAGCGAGGAGAGGGACGGAAGCTATACTGTTACACTGGCAATACTAAAGTGCCTATAAGAACATCCAATAGTCAAAGGTTGATGAAATACAAATGGTATAGAGGGAAATAGTCCTATAATTCCTATAATAACTACAACCTAAAACTTCTTACCTGGGAATATTGAAGACTCATGTTAAAAGGAACCACCAGCTTTCATATGCTCTCATGTTCTGAGCAAGGAACTGAAACGTTAGCTTTCTTACATAGCACATATTGCACTTTTACTTTCTTCTCCAACACTGTTTTTGCATTACCAAATTGAACCAAACCAAATTGAACATGTTTCATTATTTACTTAAGGCTAAATTGATTTTATTGATGTATATTAAGTTAAAATAAGTGTTCATTCAGTATTGTTGTAATTGTCATTACAAATAAAAAATAATTACAAAAATCGTCCGATTAATCGGTATCGGCTTTTTTGGTCCTCCAATAATCGGTATCGGTGTTGAAAAATCATTATCGGTCGACCTCTAATTCAAACAGCACTTTACTGCATTTGCCAGCAGCTCTTAGCAATGCCTGATGCACAGCTCTGTTTATGGCTTCAAGCCTACCGACTCCCGAGATTAGGCTGGCAATTCAAAGTGCCTATAAGAACATCCAATAGTCAAATGTATATGAAGTACAAATGGTATAGAGAGAAATAGTTGAAGCGTCATAATGCCTATAATAACTACAATCTAAAACTTAACTGAGCAGACTTTAAAAAAACGTTTACATGGCACATATTGCACTTTTACTTTTTTCTCCAACACGGTGTGTTTGCATTATGTAAACCAAATTGAACATGTTTCATTATTTATTTGAGATTAAATTGATTAAGTTCAAAATAAGTGGTCATTGTTCAATCAGTATTGTTGTAATTGTCATTATTACAAATATATTTATAGAATTTTAAAAAATTGGCCGATTAAAATCGGTATAGACTTTTTTTTTGGTCCTCCAATAATTGGTATCGTGTTGAAAAATCATTAATCGGTCGACCTCTACCCTGGAGAGCAAATTCATTGAGATTAATAATTTTATAGCCAAAATATCTTAAGACATACTATAGGCCTATTTGAACACAAAAGGCTAAATACAAAAACCTCACTCCCTGTCTATACTGTTTGTATGATGAATCTTCACAGAATTTTTTTTCCCATAAAGAAGATCTGCTAATTTCTCCCGAGAGACCAAGAGGGAAGTTGACAAACCAAGAGGCAGCAGCCTTCTGTCTGTCTGGGAGAAATGTAGCCCTGACCTCATCATCATGTTGTTTTTTACTGAGACTTCTCCAAAAAAACAGAGAGAAAAAAAGGGCTGAAATAGCAGAAGCAAAAAGTGCTTTATGCGAGTCAACTGCCTCGTCTCCCAGTCTTCAGAGAGTATCTCCTGTCACAGCCAATCGTATTCATCGGTCAGATCATGACACAGGCCTATAGGCTATGGTGGTTAACTGACTTCCTGTTTTATGTAACAAAAAGGTGAGCGAACACTGTCCTGGGGTCATTTCATCTGGTTCTTTAACTACTAAAGTAAGTTGGGCTGATTTCTATAAAATAATTAACACTCTGTGGCACTCTAGTTAGGCTACTGTGTGTTACCAGTGTTAAAACATTTGCACAATATACAGAACGGAGCTATCAGGTACTTTATTATTTGAAATATTTGAGATATAAAATAAACATCTGAATTCATCTGTGTGTTCCGATCTCCAGGGTCGGCATTTCATTCTGAACGGTTTGGAATTAAGATCAGCCATACTATTCTGAGTTTCTAGACTGAACTGCCACTACAGACATTGTGATGATATGATTTTTCATTCAAGTTAAATTCAGTTGAAATATTGCTGATGCAATGCTACAGTAGCCTACTGTTATCTTTGTTGAGGATTTTGGCATGCTCATTCAAATCCCCCAGAGAGCACAAGGATATTCTGTAAGTGCCACAATGATTTAGCCATGAGAGCACTGTTTCAGTATGCAGCCTATCTAAAAATAAAGAAAAGTTTTCTAACACTGAATGATTCGGGCAGCACAAAATATATTTTTGCCTTTTGGCAGGAAAGGGCAATCCAATCCTTGAATACAAAGCCCATATATGTAACAATTACTATGACAGAGTATCTCTAGACTGAGAAGACAGAGGCAAATGTCTCAGACTGGCACCCGGGCTAGAGAAAAACAAGGGTCTGGGGCCTGGGCATTACGTTACTTCCTCAACCTCATAACCTCAACCTCTGTCTTGTAGTGGTTTAGAACTTCCATTGAAAAGATGTAGCCATGTGTACTGATTCGCATGAACACATTCTGAGTGGAATGACTCAATTCAAAAGGAGTAATTAAAAGTAACTTATTTCTGTCTCTCAGTACATTGTCAAAAACACAAAACCAACGATTAAAAACAGGGATTGTATTTGGCCGGGGCTCAAAATAGGCCTAATCTTTGAGTTAGACAGTACAGCACATGAAGAGTACAGTTACAATCATACTATGAAATGCAACCTTCAAGACCTAATAGCATGTTTCATCTGGGATGCAAGATGTAACTACAAAAAGGTCCACATTTTTTCCTTAATTTCATTGCTATTTCAAATGTTAAAATATAAATTCCCGTAGGCAGTGGAAATTAACAGACTCCTTTATGCGATATTGGCTTTACCACGTGGGCCGGTCCTCAATCAACACAAAATGTCCCATAATGACGAAGCAAAAACACGCAAATATTATAAGACAAAAAAAACTGAAATATCACATTTACATAACTATTCAGACCCTTTACTCAGTACTTTGTTGAAGCACCTTTGGCAGCGATTACAGACTAGACTATTCGTGGGTATGATGCTAAAAGCTGGGCACATCTGTCTTTGGGGAGTTTCTCCCATTCTTCTCTGCAGATCCTCTCAAGCTGTGTCAGGTTGGCTGGGGAGCATCGCAGCACAGATGTTCAGGTCTCTCCAGATATGTTAGATCGGGTTCAAGTCCAGGCTCTGGCTGGGCCACTCAAGGACATTTAGAGCCCTATCCCGAAGCCACTCCTGCGTTGTCTTGGCTGTGTACTTAAGGTCGTTGTCCTGTTGGAAGGTGAACCTTCACACCAGTCTGAGGTCCTAAGCGCTCTGGAGCAGGTTTTCATCAAAGATCTCTGTACTTTGCTCCGTTCATCTTTATCTCGGTCCTGACTAGTCTCCCAGTCCCAGCTGCTAAATAACATCCCCACAGCATGATACTGCCACCACCATGCTTCACCGTAGGAATGGTGCCAGATTTCTCCAGACGTGACGCTTGACATTCAAGCCATAGTGTTCAATCTTGGTTTCATCAGAACAGAGAATGTTTATCATGGTCTGAGAGTCCTTTAGTTGCCTTTAGGCAAATTGCAAGCAGGCTGTCATGTGCCTTTTACTGAGGAGTGGCTTCCGTCTGGCCACTCCCCCATAAAGGCCTGATTGGTGGAGTGCTAACAAGATGGTTGTCCTTTTGGAAGGTTCTCCCATCTTCACAGAGGAACTCTGGAGCTCTGTCAGAGTGAGCATTGGGTTCTTGGTCACCTCTCTGACCAAGGCCCTTCTCCCCTGATTGCTCAGTTTGGCTGGGCGGCTAGCTCTAGAAAAAGTCTCAGTTTGGAACCACTTCTTCCATTTAAGAATGATGGTTGCCAATGTGTTCTTGGGGACCTTCAATGCTGCAGAAATATTTTGGTACTTTTCTCCAGATCTGTGCCTTAACACAATCCTGTCTCAGAGGTCAATGGTGAATTCATTTGACCTCATGGCATGGTTTTTGCACTGAAATACACTGTAAACTGTGGGACCTTATACAGACAGGTGTGTGCCTTTCCAAATCATGTCCAATCAATTTAACTTACCACAGATGGACTCCAATCAAGTTGTAGAAACATCTCAATGATGATCAATGGAAAGAGGATGTACCTGAGCTCAACTTAAAGTCTCATTGCAAAGGGTCTGAATACTTATTTACATACTTTTTTATTTTTATTTTTTATTCCTAAAAACCTGTTTTCACTTTTTCATTATGGGGTATTGTGTAGATTGAGGAGGAAAAATTGTTATTTCATCCATTTTAGAATAAGGCTGTAACTTAAAATGTGGAAAAGGTCAAGGTGTCTGAATACTTCCCGAATACACTGTAAATGTCTGGGGGCTGGACTAGGGCTGGCTTGGCGCAAAGAAACACCAGCAGGTCAAAATGTCTTATTTTTTCCAGGCTGTCAATAAATTAACCACATAAGAACCAGCAAAGCTGAACCATCTAACCGACAGACCCTCTGCACAGCGTTGTTCCCTCAATTTGCCCCTCCCCCCTCTTCTTTGGCAGCAATCAGAAGCATGCTGACCATGTACCCCACAAGACATGTCACCAGAGGTCTCTTCATAGTCCCCAAGTCCAGAACAGACTACAAGAGGTGCACAGTACTACATAGAGCCGTGACTACATGGAACTCTATTCCACATCAGGCAACAGATGCAAGGCAGTAGAGATTCAGAATTTAAAAAGACAAAAATGCACCTTTTGGAACAGCAGGGATTGGGAAGCAACACACACATGGGCACAGATGATAACATACGCACTACACACGGATTTTGTGTTGTAGATACACTACCGGTCAAAAGTTTTAGAAGACCTACTCATTCAAGGGTTTTTCTTCGTTTTTAATATTTTCTACATTGTAGAATTATAGTGAAGACATCAAAAACTACAAAACACATATAGAATCATGTAGTAACCAAAATAGTATTCTTCAAATAGCCACCCTTTGCCTTGATGACGGCATTGCACACTTTTGGCATTCTCTCAACCAGCTTCACCTTGAATGCTTTTCCAACAGTCTTGAAGGAGTTGGCTGCTTTTCCTTCACTCTGCAGTCCGACTCATCCCAAACCATCTCAATTTGGTTGAGGTCGGGGGATTGTGTAGGCCAGGTCATCTGATGCAGCACTACATCACTCCACTTATTGGTAAAATAGCCCTTACACAGCCCAGAGGTGTGTTGGGACATTGTCCTGTTGAAAAACAAAATTATCGTCCCACTAAGCGCAAATCAGATGGGATGGCGTATCGCTGCAGAATGCGGTGGTAGCCATGCAGGTCAAGTGTGCCTTGAATTCTAAATAAATCACAGATAGGGTGTGGGGGTACTTTGCTGGTGACGCTAACACCTCCATGCTTTACAGTGAAAAATACACATGCGGAGATAATCCGTTCACCCACACCGCGGTTGGAACCAAATATCTCCAATTTGGACTCCAGAAAAAAGGACAAATTTCCACCGGTTTAACGTCCATTGCTTGTGTTTCTTGGCCCAAGCAAGTCTCTTCTTATTGGTGTCCTTTAGTAGTGGTTTCTTTGCAGCAATTTGACCACAAAGTCCTGATTCACACAGTCTCCTCTGAACAGGTGATGTTGAGATGTCTGTTACTTGAACTCTGAAGAATTTATTTGGGCTGCAATTTCTGAGGCTGGTAACACTAATGAACTTATCCTTCGCAGCAGAGGTAACTTGGTCTTCCAATCCTGTGGCTGTCCTCATGAGCCAGTTTCATCACAGCGCTTGTTTTTTTTGACTGCACTTGAAGAAACTTTCAAAGTTCTTGAAATTTCCGCATTGACTGACATTCATGTCTTAAAGTAATAGACTGTCGTTTCTCTTTGCTTATTTGAGCTGTTCTTGCCATAATATGGACTTAGTCTTTTAACATATAGGCCCATCTTATACCCCCTACGTTGTCACAACACAACTGATTGGCTCAGGAGGAAATCAAGTCCACAAATGAACTTTTAAGAAGGCACACCTGTTAATTGAAATGCATTCCAGGTGACTGAAGCTGGTTGAGAGAATGCCAAGTGTGCAAAGATATCAAGGTTAAGGGTGGCTATTTAAAGAAACTAAAATATTTGTATTGGTTACGACATGTGTTATTTCATAGTCTACACTATTACTCTACAATGTAGAAAATAGTACAAATAAAGAAAATCCTTGAATGAGTAGGTGTTCTCAAACTTTTGCCCGGTAGTGTTTGTGGTAGTGGAGTAGGGGCCTGAGTGCACACACTTGCGTTGTGAAATCTGTTCTGAATGTATTGTAAAGTTTTTAAAATTGTAGAACTTAGTTTTGCCAGACCACAGGAAGAGTCTATTGATGTGTCACACAGCAGTCTATTGATGTTCTGTATTATGTTTCATGTTTTGTGAGGACCCCAGGAAGAGTGGGGATGGGGATCCATAATAAATATGCATACAAATATAGGAGGGGAGGGATAGTGTATTAAGGGTAGAGAAAATCTATATTGTGATACATTTCTTGAATTGATGCGATAACGACAAATAGAAAAACAAGTTTATAACAATGTGCACCACAGTTTATTAATGTATTCTCTTTTAAAATACTACTACTAGTTTAATGGTTGGAGCTTTCAATTGTTCCATTAACAGTCACCCATATTAGTGACTTAATTTTCATTTCTAACTTCACATTTCTCTAATATAGGTTACTTATCGTAATGAACACTATCAGCAAAATGCCTGCGATATATGATTGGTATGGTCGGTGTCGCTAATTTTTTGTGTATCTTTCCAGCTCTAATTCAGGGGCTGCATTCATCTCTAAAAACAAGTGACATTAACAGAGAAAGTCAGATTCCAACACTTAAGAATGTCACAAAGAATCTTTTTGTACAGCCCAAACCCAATCATTAACAAAACGCCTGCCTCGATTACTGACCAGGAACGAAGGAAATGTTGAGCTGTGTGACACACAGAAAGTGTGTGTGTGACAGTCACATGGCCCCTCAGTACAGACACAGATACAGTCTGACACAATCAAAAGGGGGAGTGTGGACTAAGATGGTAGAAAAACACTTTATAGATATGAAAAAGTGGGAGCGGGGGTAGACAGAAATACAGTTACAGTGCCTTCAGAAAGTATTCACACCACTTTACTTTTTACATATTTTGTTGCATTACAAAGTGGGATTAAAACTGATTGCATTGTACATTTTGTTAACGATCTACACAAAATGCTCTAATGTCAAAGTGGAAGAAAAATGTGAATATGACTTTGTTATTATTGGAAATATATATTGCTTAGATAAGTATTCAACACCCTGAATCAATACATGTTAGAACAACCTTTGGGATCGATACCAGATGTGAGTCTTTCTGGGTAAGTCTTAAAGATTGTTGCACAATAGAGGACGGCCGATTAATTAGGGCCGATTTCAAGTTGTCATAACAATCGGTAATCTGCCGTTTTGGATGCCGATTACATTACAATCCACGAGGAGACCACCTGTTACGCAAGTGCAGCAAGGAGCCAAGGTAAGTTGCTAGTTAGCATTAAACTCATCTTATAAAATAAAATCAACCTTAACATAATCACAAGTTAACTACACATGGTTGATGATACTACTAGTTTAACTAGCTTGTCCTGCTTTGCATATAATCAATGCGGTGCCTGTTAATTTATCATCGAATCAGAACCTACTTTGCCAAAGGGGTGATGAATTAACAAAAGCACATTCGCGGGAAAAAAAGCACAATCGTTGCACAAAAGGACCTAACCATAAACATCAATGCCTTTCTTAAAATCAATACACAGAAGTATATACACTGCTCAAAAAAATAAAGGGAACACTAAAATAACACATCCTAGATCTGAATGAATGAAATATTCTTATCAATGGAAATCACATTTATCAACCCATGGAGGTCTGGATTTGGAGTCACACTCAAAATGAAAGTGGAAAACCACACTACAGGCTGATCCAACTTTGATGTAATGTCCTTAAAACAAGTCAAAATGAGGCTCAGTAGTGTGTGTGGCCTCCACGTGCCTGTATGACCTCCCTACAACGCCTGGGCATGCTCCTGATGAGGTGGCGGATGGTCTCCTGAGGGATCTCCTCCCAGACCTGGACTAAAGCATCCGCCAACTCCTGGACAGTCTGTGGTGCAACATGGCGTTGGTGGATGGAGCGAGACATGATGTCCCAGATGTGCTCAATTGGATTCAGGTCTGGGGAACGGGCGGGCCAGTCCATAGCATCAATGCCTTCCTCTTGCAGGAACTGCTAACACACTCCAGCCACATGAGGTCTAGCATTGACTTGCATTAGGAGGAACCCAGGCCCAACCGCACCAGCACATGGTCTCACAAGGGGTCTGAGGATCTCATCTCAGTACCTAATGGCAGTCAGGCTACCCTCTGGCGAGCACATGGAGGGCTGTGCGGCCCCCCAAAGAAATGCCACCCCACACCATGACTGACCCACCGCCAAACCGGTCATGCTGGAGGATGTTGCAGGCAGCAGATCGTTCTCCACGGCGTCTCCAGACTGTCACGTCTGTCACATGTGCTCAGTGTGAACCTGCTTTCATCTGTGAAGAGCACAGGGCGCCAGTGGCGAATTTGCCAATCTTGGTGTTCTCTGGCAAATGCCAAATGTCCTGCACGGTGTTGGGCTGTAAGCACAACCCCCACCTGTGGACGTCGGGCCCTCATACCACCCTCATGGAGTCGGTTTCTGACCGTTTGAGCAGACACATGCACATTTGTGGCCTACTGGAGGTCATTTTGCAGGGCTCTGGCAGTGCTCCTCCTTGCACAAAGGCGGAGGTAGCGGTCCTGCTGCTGGGTTGTTGCCCTCCTACGGCCTCCTCCACGTCTCCTGATGTACTGGCCTGTCTCCTGGTAGCGCCTCCATGCTCTGGACACTATGCTGACAGACACCGCAAACCTTCTTGCCACAGCTCGCATTGATGTGCCATCCTGAATGAGCTGCACTACTTGAGCCACTTGTCTGGGTTGTAGACTCCGTCTCATGCTACCAATAGAGTGAAAGCACCGCCAGCATTCAAAAGTGACCAAAACATTTGCCAGGAAGCATAGGAACTGAGAAGTGGTCTGTGGTTATCACCTGCAGAACCACTCCTTTATTGGGGGTGTCTTGCTAATAGCCTATAATTTCCACCTGTTGTCTATTCCATTTGCACAACAGCATGTGAAATGTATTGTCAATCAGTGTTGCTTCCTAAGTGGACAGTTTGATTTCACAGAAGTGTGATTGACTTGGAGTTACATTGTGTTGTTTAAGTGTTCCCTTTATTTTTTTGAGCAGTGTATTTTTTTAAACCTGCATATTTAGTTAAAAGAAATGCATGTTAACAGGCAATATTAACTAGGGAAAGTGTGTCACTTCTCTTGCGTTCAGTGCAAGCAGAGTCCGGGTATATGCAGCAGTTTGGGCCGCTTGCCTCGCTGCGAACTGTGTGAAGAGCATTTCTTCCTAACAAAGACCATCATTAATTTGCCAGAATTTTACACAATTATGACTTAACATTGCACAACCTTCAATGTAACAGCAATATTTAGACTTAGGGTTTCCACCCGTTCGATAAAATACGCAACAGTTTCCGTATTTCACTGAAAGAATAAACCTTTTGTTTTCGAAATGCTAGTTTCCAGATTTGCCCATATAAATGACCAAAGGCTTGTATTTCTGTGTGTTTATTATATTTTAACTAAGTCCATGATTTGATAGAGCAGTCTGACTGAGCGGTGGTAGACAGCAGCATGCTCGTAAGCATTCATTCAAACAGCACTTTCCTGCGTTTGCCCGCAGCTTTTCGCAATGCTTGAAGCACAGTGCTGTTTATGACTTCATGCCTATCAACTCCCAAGATTAGGCTGGCAATACAAAAGTGCCTGCAAGAACATCCAATAGTCAAAAGGTATATGAAATACAAATGGTCCTATAATTCCTACAACCCAAAACTTCTTAACTGGGAATATTGACGACTCATGTTAAAAGGAACCACCAGCTTTCAAATGTTCTCATGTTCTGAGCAAGGAACTTAAACGTTAGCTTTTTTACATAGCACATTTTGCACTTTTACTTTCTTCTCCAACACTGTTTTTGCATTATTTACACCAAAATGAAAATGTTTCATTATTTATTTGAGACCAAATATTGATGTATTATATTAAGTTAACATTAAAGTGTTAATTCAGTATTGTTGTAATTGTCATTATTACAAATATGTGAAAATTTAAAAATAAAAATAAAAAAATAATAAAAAAATAAAAAAAATCGCCCATTAATAGGCTTTTTTTGGTTCTCCAATAATCTGTATCGGTGTTGAAAAATCATAAAATGCCCTTGTTTTTTTTCAAATTTCTTCTTATTATTTTTTTAACCTTTATTTAACAAAATCTTATTTTCAATGACGGCCTAGGAACAGTGGGTTAACTGCCTGTTCAGGGGCAGAATGACAGATTTCTACCTCGTCAGCTCGGGGATATGAACTTGCAACCTTTCGGCTACTAGTCCAACGCTCTAACCACTAGGCTACCCTGCCAATGCTCAGTCAAGTTGGTTGTTGATCATTGTTAGATAGTCTATTGCAAGACTTACATGGCTAAGCTAATTTAGGTCAAAATTGTAACTAGGCAACCAATGTAAACTAACTCAGCAGGACCCGGTCTTTCAAAGATAATTAGTAAAAATCCAAATAACTTCACAGATCTTCATTGTAAAGGGTTTAAACACTGTCTCCCATGGTTGTTCAATGAACCATAATCAATTAATGAACATGCACCTGTGGAACAGTAGTTAAGACACTAACAGCTTACAGACAGTAGGCAATTAAGGTCACAGTTATGAAAACTTAGGACACTAGAAGAGGCCTTTCTACTGACTCTGAAAAACACCAAAGATGCCCAGGGTCCCTGCTCATCTGCGTGAACAGGCATGCTGCAAGGAGGCATGAGGACTGCAGATGTGGCCAGAGCAATAAATTGCAATGTCCGTACTGTGAGAAGCCCAAGACAGCGCTACAGGGAGACAGGACGGACAGCTGATCGTCCTCGCAGTGGCAGACCACATGTAACAACAGCTGCACAGGATCGGTACATTCGAACACCTGCGGGACAGGTACAGGATGGCAACAACAACTTCCCAAGTTACATCAGGAATGCACAATCCCTCCATCAGTGCTCAGACTGTCCGCAATAGGCTGAGAGAGGCTGGACTGAGCGCTTGTATGCCTGTTGTAAGGCAGGTCCTAACCAGACATCACAGGCAACAACGTCGCCTATGGGCACAAATAGGACTAGCAAAAAGTGCTCTTCACCGACGAGTTGCAGTTTTGTCTCACCAGGGGTGAGGGTCGGATTTTCATTCATCGTCGAAGGAATGAGTGTTACACCTAGGCCTGTACTCTGGAGCAGGATCGATTTGGAGGTGAAGGGTAAGTCATGTTCTTGGGCGTTGTGTCACAGCATCATCGGACTGAGCGTGTTGTCATTGCAGGCAATCTCAACGCTGTGCGTTACAGGGAAGACATCCTCCTCCCTCATGTGGTACCCTTCCTGCATGCTCATCCTGACATGACCCTCCAGCATGACAATGCCACCAGCCATACTGCTCATTCTGTGCGTGATTTCCTGCAAGACAGGAATGTCAGTGTTCCGCCATGGCCAGCGAAGAGCCCGGATCTCAATCCAATTGAGCACATCTGGGACCTATTCGATCGGAGGGTGAGGGCTAAAGCCATTCCCCCCAGAAATATCTGTCAACATGCAGGTGCCTTGGTGGAAGAGTGGGGTAACATCTCACAGCACGAACTGACAAATCGGGTGCAGTCTGTGAGGAGATGCACTGCAGTATTTAATGCAGCTTTCTGTTAGTCGCATGTCTATGAAACTTGTTCAGTTTATGTCTCAGTTGTTGTATCTTATGTTCGTACAAATATTTACACATGTTAAAGTTAGCTGAAAATAATGCAGTTGACAGTGAGGTCATTTCTTTTTTTGCTGAGTTTTATATTTGGCCTGTGAATTTGTCTTCCAGTGTGTCTGTTGGAAAGTAGATTGAACCAAGTTTTCCTCTAGGATTTTGCCTGTGCTTAGCTATATTTTGTTTCTTTTTTATCCTAAAAAACAAAAGTCCCAGGCTCTTGCAGATGACAAGCATACCAGTAACATGACGCAGCCACCACAATGCTTGAAAATATGAAGTGGTACGCAGTGATGTGTTGGATTTACACCAAACATAACACTTTGTATTTAGGACAAAAATGTGTTGCAATATTACTTTTGTGCAAACAAGATGCAGGTTTTGGAATATTTGTATTCTGTACAGGCTTCCTTTTCACTCTGTAATTTAGGTTAGTATTGTGAAGTAACTACAATGTTGTTGATTCATACTCAGTTCTATCACAGCCATTAAAGTTGAACTGTTTTAAAATCACCATTGCCCTCATGGTGAAATCCCTTAATGGTTTCCTTCCTTTCCGGCAAATGAGTTATGAAGGGCGCCTATATGTTTTTAATGACTGAGTGTATTGACACACCATCCAAAGTGTAATTAATAACCGCACCATGCTGAAAGGGATATTCAATGTCATGTTTTTTTTTATTTTTTTTTATTTTAATCTACCAATAGGTTCCCTTCTTTGCGCACAATTGGAAAACCTCTCTGGTATTTGTGCATCAATATGTGCTTAAAATTCACTGCTTGACAGAGGGACCTTACAGATGATTGTGTATGTATGGGGTACAGATACGTACGTGGTAGTCATTCAAAAATCATGTTAAACACTAGTATTGCACACAGAGTGAGTCCATGCAACTTATCTGACTTAACCTTTTGCGTGTAGGGGGCAGTATTTTCGTTTTTGGCTAAAAAAAACGTACCCATTTGAAACCGCCTATTTCTCAGCCCCAGAAACTAGAATATGCATAGAATTGTCAGATTAGGATAGAAAACACTCTAAAGTTTCCAAACTGTCCAAATATTGGCTGTGAGTATAACAGAACTGATATTGCAGGCGAAAACCTGAGGAAAATCCAATCTGGAAGTGCCTCTTATTTTGAAACCTCTGTTCCTATGTATGCCTATCCTCCATTTAAAGGGATATCAACCAGATTCATTTTTCTATGGCTTCCCTAAGGTGTCAGTCTTTAGACATAGTTTCAGGCTTTTATTTTGAAAAATGAGTGAAAAATATCACATTGCATAAGTGGATAGGTGGGGGCACTCAGAGTGAGTAAAGCGGCCATTGTTTCTCCCGGTCCTATTGAAAAACCTACACTCACGGTTGATATATTATCGAATATATATTTTTAAAACAATCTGAGGATTGATTATAAAAAATGTTTGACATGTTTCTGTGGACATTATGGATATTATTTGGAATTTGTCTGCGTTGTCGTGACCGCTCTTTCCTGTGGATTTCTGAACATAACGCGACAAACAAACGGAGGTATTTGAATATAAAAAATAATCTTTATGGAACAAAAGGAACATTTGTTGTGTAACTGGGAGTCTCGTGAGTGAAAACATCCAAAGATCAAAGGTAAACGATTAATTTGATTGCTTTTCTGATTTTCGTGACCTAGCTACTTAATGCTTAGTGTACATAATGTTTTTCTATGCTATCGATAAACTTACAAATGCTTGGATTGCTTTCGCTGTAAAGCATAATTTCAAAATCTGAGATGGGTGGATTAACAAAAGGCTAAGCTGTGTTTTGCAATATTGCACTTGTGATTTCATGAATATGAATATTTTTTGGGAATGTTATTTGACTGTGGCGCTATGCTATTCAGCGGTTGCTGATGACAATTATCCCGCTTAAGGGATGGGTAGCGTCAAGAAGTTAAGCACGTTAACTTATTTAGGCTTGCCATAACAAAAAAGGGTTAAATACTTATTGACACAAGACATTTCAGCTTTTCATTGATTTGTAAAAATGTCTATAAACATAACTCCACTTTGACATGGGGTATTGTGTGTACATCAGTGACACAGTCAATTTAATCAATTTTAAATGCAGGCTGCAACAACAAAATATGAAAAAGGCAAGGGGTGTGAATTCTTTCTGAAGGCACTGTAAATGACCGACTGCCAAAACTCACTTCAGCCGTTACCATGAACAAACATTCAAAAGGACTGAACTTTACACACCCAGTCAGTCTCCTTATGTGGTACAAGCTCAACAAATCGCAGCCTAAGTCTAGGTTTTGGACAATCACACACACAGCAGCATTGTCCCCAATACCCTACGCCAGCCCAAGCTGAACCAGATATGTGACCGACCACCTTGATTTGATCTTATGAAGCAACATTTAAAATGTGTGTTTTTTACATTGAATAAAAGCAGAGACACAGAGCTACAAAATGGTATATCATACACTGCATTTGAAGAACAATGGGAAAGAATTCTGCTTTGAAAGTTGATCAACTTGTAACCTCACTTTTGAGAAAATGGCCTTTGAATATTTTGGTAGCTACTGGAGAGCTCTTCGTCTACAGCAATTCAACATTGTTCACACCCTCTTAAGTTTTAGCCCCACCCATCTCTTTTAGGGTTGATCTGAGAGTCCTGTCCTAACAACAACAACAGTCAAGCACCCAAGCTAACATGCTAATGTTGGCTAGCTTACTAACTACTTCCAGACAAATGAGAGAACAGCTCAGACCATTTTACTCGACCTACAGAGCTGGTTAAGCTGTTAAGTTATCCATAGTGTTGGTGACTGCAACTGTGCTGCTGGCAACAATTTACGCTTTTTTTTGCCAACGTTTACTGACAGACATTGGCCATATTCAACGGGTGTTGAGCTTTCGGGAATTCGTCAGTTATTCTGTGCTCTGGCACACAGACGAGAGTGCTCTGAAATCGGAGTAGATAGCCAGAGCAAATTTACCAGCTAAGTCTATCAACCGTTGTCGCAGTGACATTCTATTGAAATTGATACTTGAAGATGTGTTGCTAGCTAGCTAAACAATTAACCATAATCCCAACTCATGACGTTACTACCCTGCATGAATCTGCAGGTAGCTAACCAACCAGGTTTAACGTTAGCTAGCTAACATTAGGCTATAACTAGCAAAGCAAATGGCTCCGACATACAAATAATATGATACACGTAACGTTAGCTAGCTAGCTAGACAGCTAATGTTAGCTAGCTAGATAACACTACCCTTTAACTTGAAATGAAAATTATTACCTACACATACTGACCAGCTCAAATAGACAGAAGCATGCAATTTGGAAGACCAATCCGAACTCAACTTTCAGCATATCCAGCCCAAAAATGATCTCAGCTATTCATGGCTAGCGGGAAGGTTGCTGCCTTTTTCTGTGGCTAAACCAACTTGGCTCGTAATTTAACAATTTTATTCATATTTATAGATGGCATACAAGTCTGTTATTAAGACACATTAAAGTTCACATCTTCCAGAAGGCATTTCTGCCAAAAAACACATTTTGATATAATAAAAGTATCTTCTGTGAAGTAGTGACCCGGGACGTACACCTAGTTTCCTGAAACTAGTCACAAATGGCTGACAACATTGAATGTGACTGACAATTTACCTAACGCCTGCATTTAAGGACCACACTCTCCTAGCAAGCAATCCAGGGTATTATGGGTAGCACTTTCTCACCTCTGGACTGTAGGGTTGATGGAGTCTGTCTGGACGGTGATAACTAACTCTGAATAGCCCAACACTAAAAGTGTGGCGGAGGAAACAACATGTACATCCTGCCGAAGAAGACACTTCCACTCTGGTGAATCCAAGCTGAAGTAAATGGGCTGCATTATTTATGCTCTGCAGTGTGGGCTGGGCTCTCAGGCTTTCTGGCTTCTACAAGCCCAGAGCTGGGAGTCAGAGAGACTTCACCATTCCATCACATGGAACGACAAGACAATTATAGCACAAAACTATTCATTGACATTTGTAGTCAATTCCTGTAATGGTACTCAAGTCACCAACTTGCATGAACTGATGGGAATCAAGTAATGTTGGTGAGCATGGGGAAACTATTAGAACGAGAACATGCTAAATGTAGCAGCAGAGTCTTAAAGCCTATGCAAAAAGCATGGAAATCAAATCCCCATTTGATTTGTTACTTATTTTCCAAGTAGCCCAATGCGATGGAAAACTCATATACTTCCATTAACTCTAACGCTACACAGGGGTGACACACAAATCAGGATGTTGACATTTGGGAATATAATTTTCTGCTATTCACTGAAGCATGAGTGCAAAAGATACTAAACTACAAGCAAGAGGCTTGTAGTGATGTGTTAGTGATACAAGCTAGCATTGGAGTGGTTAAAGCTTACTACAAACTGTGTCTACTAGTCAAAGCTAATAATGCAACACTATGACAAATGCTAACAGGCTGACCGCACGCGTCGCATGTGCGAGCATTGCAAAATAAAATGTAGAAATCTGTGTTATTCAATTATTGCACCCACACTGCTCGCACTGCCAACGAGCGTCTGCGTTGCCAAGGGCTAAAATAGATCAGTTCTATTTCTGACGCAGATCGCGCTGCAAGTCCTGCCTCTCCTGGTTTATAGAAGCAGGTACCCAAGTGCCATCTCCTCATTGGTTATACCCACGTGGGTGACTGAAAGAAACGAGGTCAATGGCAGTAATGTACCTAATCAATGAAACTTGCCAATCGCAAAAGAAAAAGTCTGGAAGGAAGAGGGATGGCTAGAAACGATTCGGTTGACCCGTTTTGTGTATGGATTAATTGGTGGAGTAGAGGACCTTGTGCATTTCAGGTAAAATTACAACTCAATGTTTATATCCCAGGACAAATTAGCTAGCAACAGAAAGCTAGCTAAATAGGACAAATTTGCTATGCTTTTTGACCTGTACCCAAATTAATATAATTGGTTCAGGGTTTGTTTTGATATTTTAACCTGCGTGCAGTGATCGCTTTTGGTGTGGGGGGACAAAATAAATGTATGCACAATGGCTCTCGCGCGCAGCCGTTGTGGGTTCCGTGTAAGGTTGCATGTTCGTAACTAAACTAAAACAAACAGCAAGAAAACTCCCTTTGGAGAAAAAAATTATAAAAAAAAAAAAACACTTGGAAGCTCGAGAAAAAAAGCACTCCCTTTCTGTGTTGCTTGGTGCATTCACCTGACGATGACCCTGATGATTTTGTGTTAGACCAGAGGACCCTGAGGTCTTGAGTGGTCTCGAAAGGCAAAACCTTTACAATGATGTGTTGACCCTGAAGCAGTCAGTGCGCAGTGGAGTTCTTCCCAGTGAGAATCCTCCAGAAGTCCAGCACAGTGGCATCTTTGAACCGGACAGACGTCATTAAAAACACAAGCCAAGATAAACCTCTCTAAAACAAGTTGTCTTAAAGGGATGAGGAAGATACAACATCCAAGCAAGATAAACACTGCGCAATAGTAAAACCTAGACTAATGTGATCTAAAAAAGTATCTTCCCCTGCTCAATATGTTAAGTCTAGTTAACAAACATCACACCATTTTGCAATGTCCTTAGAAACTGAGGCAAAAGCTGTTATTCTCCTTAGATAGGGCTCAACATCTGTATCCTCCTCTCTTCGGTGGGATTGCTGCCATGGGATAAAAGAGTGATCTGCAGTGTGGCTGGTAAGGCTTGTCTGTACAAGACGATGACCTCAGCATAACTAGCTAGATGTGTATGCTAATAGCCTAATATTTACATTTAGTTAATATGATTCATTCAGCTATACCATGGTGTTAAGTCAATTTTGTTTTGTGATCTTACACTAACACACAATGCAGGGGCCCACTGCTAACCATCTCTAGTAGATCCAAAATCTTTGTTGTTATCCCTTACTGGCTTCCATCTCCCCCTCATCTTTCCATTTTCTGTCTGCTGAAAACAGGGTTCCATGTGGCATCATATTTGATTATGTACTTGGTCACAGAGGTGTAGCGCCCATAGGGGGCAAGTGCCCCCTCAGATTTGTCCCGTTTAAAAATATTTATATCTGTAACACTACAAGCCACCTAGCAATTTTATGAAGTTGCCTTTACCTAGCCCAGATAGGTTCCCAACCTTCCAACCTCAACCTAGCTACCAAGAAGCAATTTCAAGCTATCAATCAAGTTAAAGTAGCTAGATTGTCTAACCATCTTAGTTGGCATGCCTTCTGGCAAATTTAGTAGACTTTAGAAAAGCAAGCAATAATATCATTTAAAAAAATACTGAATAAGGATGAGTTCATAAATTCATTCTGGAGTGCCATTGTGTGCTCAGAGTGCACTCTGGGCATTCGTAAATTAGGAGTGTTGTTGGATTGTCCGTTCGTAAATTTAGAGTGTTACGCTCTCAGAGCGCACACTGGACGATCTGGCCGAGAAGTAGGTTTGATCTGAGTGTTCTTATCTCACAACGACAGTCAAGCATCCAAGCCAAATGGCTAAAGTTGGCTAGCTTGCTAGCTATTTCCAGAAACAAATGAGAGAACACCTCACTCTGACCATTTTACTTTCCCTAGCAGAGCAGAGCAGGTTAGGCTGTTTCGTTACCTGGAGCATTGGTAACTAACTGTGCTGCTCGCAACAATTTAATAGTAAAACAATTTAAGAACGCACTCTAAGGCTCGCATTCCTTTTAATATCTGACCCAGATTTTAGCAGACACACAGAGAAGCATTTTTTTGTAAAAAAAAAAAGAAAAATAAGAAACACCTGTCAAAGGATACAGACCGCTCGAGAGATGCTTTGAGTTGCAGGAAAATATACCTTTTTGACAAAATAAACACAATCATAATGCTTAATTCTATTTTTACAGTTACAGTGCACATTAATCAACGTTTCAGTAAAAGTGCTAGTCATTTTCAACCGCAGTCTCTGGGCAGGTTATTAAAAACAATTAAAATACAGACAATCAATGAGCAGTGAGTACACACAGAGCAACATAGGACAAGCAAGGCATAGCATGCAGACAAAGCAACAAGACTGAATCTATAAATGCAACAAAGTGTTTCCACACCTCATGGATTATGGCTGTAAATTGCAGGAAAAAGCCATTTCAGCTGTTGGAGACCTAGCCTAGCCCCCCTTCAGACATACCCTGACCCTCAACCCAACCATCCTCACACTTTGTGCCCCCTCAGATTTTGGGAATGCATGACGCCCCTGCTTTGTCGAGGAAATATTGCATACATTCACGAGACTAGTGTGATATTTCAAAGTCAATTACCAATTCGCCGATTTGTGCGTTGATTTGCAATTAGTTAGAACCATTGGTTGACGACGTATACTTAAAGGTTGAGTAGTACAGTACAATATGCGCCTAGACAATGTCACCTGTGCTAACCGAGCTATAGCTCGAGCCAAGTCAGGACAGAAGAAACCGCGGGCAGGCGCTAATTCATAATTCGACAGACATAAAATGGGCCACATTACCTCTCTCTATCTCTGCAACCACGTAGTCCACAAGTCCAGTCCGACTATGTTCACCGACAATGACAAGCAGAGAATACTTGTCGTTGCTGAAGCCAGGATGCAAAGTTCGGCTCACATTTTCCATTGCTTCCACCTCTTCAGTTTGTTGTGTCGCCATGTTGAAAAGTTTGGCAAATAATGCCATACAGAGACGCCCCTACTTTATGTATAGGGCGGAAACTCTGTAGATTGACACTTTCCAGACCAATCGGATCCCTGTGGTCAGGGATAAGGGTACCGTAACTACAGTAAATAAACTCATATTCAAGTATATTCTCTAAACATAAATCGGAAATAAAGTCTCAAATAGTTTGCCAAAAATCTCATATTAAGGCCTATTACGATTATTATGGTAACCTAATTATTATAGGATAATACGCTGTTATACAATATAATTAATATCATTATTCATTATTATTGACAACCTGGACCAAGATGTTATACTCGCTTTGAGATCATCTGTTCCAATTATCATATTCATTATTATCAGTTGTTACTCAGGTGGTTTCCCTTTCTCCAATGAAAATCTGTTGCTTCTCGAAATGTCTGTTGCCCCTGTGGAGCCAGTTACTTCTCATGTCTCCAATTTCAATGCAGAGATGTGACATATCATTGTTGCATTACTCCCTACAAAAAAATCCGTTCAAGCAGGAAGTCTTCAGAAGTCTTCAAAAAAGTTATGTTTATTCCATTCTTACACATTTACATATCTAAAACAGCAAGATTTGAGAATACACTATTTGTCCTCATACAACATTGAGTCATCCCGATGGTAGCTGTCATCCTCGATTCCCTAAAAGCATTTGAGGATGGAGAAGTTGCAAGATGTTCCCCGTGGACACTCGCACAACTTCCCAATTCTTGCACCTTTGCGAACTGCACATTGCTGACCCGCATCAGCATCACACTGTCAACACAGAACATACAGCCTACATTTATTTTTGCTGTAGATTGGTCGACTGGAGCCTACTTTAAAATAACACACAGAATTATGGTCACGCAAAATATAAAAATGTCCATGTTCAGACATATGTCTTACCAAGTTTCTACAAAACAATTCCATTTTAATTAAGTCAATCCTAAAACTATTCCTTACCATGGGAACCCAACCCAACTTCTTCTCATAGGCCGGCATCTGCTTACTCTGTAGTTTTTCAAGAACCTCTTGTAAAGCTTCAAACTATAGAGTAGAAGAAACATGTTTAGTTTGACATGTTCATATGTATTCTCTGTCTGCAATGGCAGACTATAAACATACCGCCAATCTAAGTTTCACCATTATGAGGTGTGTATTAGCGTCCATTTGAGCAATCAATGTGCGCATGATGTGTGAATTGATATACCCCTCAAGTTATTGAGCAATGTACCTTTTAGAACCCTATTGGTGGGCCTATATAAAACCCTTAAAATTATTTTATTTTTTTGCGAATAACGAGTATGTTTTTATCTCACCAATTCTTGTTCTTCTTGTGTCTTTATGGGGTCTTCAGGGGAGCGTGTTTCCAGAAAGTCGTGGGAGCTGGCCAGCACCACCAACACCGAGCAGGTAGCGCAGAGGATGAGGAGAAGGCTGCCGACCATGGTGCTGAAACGCGCGGAACCTGATTGGAAGTTGATAGCAAAGCAGGCGAATCAGTAGGTCTAGGCTAGTATTCTGGCTGGCAGGCAACCTGGACCAAGGTTTTATACGTTGCTTTGACATCATCTGCTGCAATATTCATAACACTGAAATTATCGAATTATTTGACATGTAACATTTCCGGGCAAATGTGTTCAAATAGCAAAAGTATAAGCACGTGTACACTCTATTTTTAAAGGGGAACATAACGAACTGAACTCAGGCATTTTGTCTGGCAAAATAAGGATTAAGGAGGCTTCAATGTTCTTTATTAAGAACACATAGGCTGTGAAAATCACAACAGCACATTTTGAGTTGTTGGCAATATTAGCAGCTATTGTGCATCCTAGACCAAATCCATAGAAATCTCACAGCTTTACTGCTAAGGACCCTTTACCAAAAAACTGCCTGTATCTTAACTTCAGTATTCAAATTCCCAATAGATTCTAAATCACTGCTATTTTGAGGGTCCTACGTGTCATCTGATCTTTTGACCATCTACGTCAAACCAGGTCTGCTTCCCATCTCCTCTTGTGGGCATAACCTCATCCTTGACCCAAGGTTTGTTCCAATTGACCCAGTGTCATACTCAGAACACTGCGTCACCCACAGAGATAGACAATACAAAATATATATTTTATGGTGACTGGTGAGGGTTTGTTTGATTTCAGATTCAAATCATTTTAACCACATTTTCTGCATTTAGGCTGCACATATATACTTGATGCAACTGAAAAACGGCATGCTAAACCTGTGTGTTATAAAGTATAAACATTTTACTTCTCCCTACTCAATAGACATTTCCGAGAAACATGGTTTAATTATTTGGTCTAATATTGACACTATAGTTCTTATGTGCTGAAGAAAACCATGTGGTGAAGCTCAGGGTTAAAGGTGAGGAGATGTTTTTGAGACATCCAAAAACCTACAGTCCGATATTACATTTGCAATCATTTTCAACCATTACATTTTATCTACATAAAACATGTATAAGAAATGCAAAGGCATGCGATTTGGTTGAATAAATGTTTTCTTGAAAAATAACATTTAAAAAAAGAATCCAAAAATATTTCAAATGTACAGTAATAAAATAAACTCCCAAAATGAACTTAAAATAAGCAGGATTAACAATTCATTCATTTTTTTTCTCCACTTGACCATAAACTAGCTGTGCCATTATTTTATTCCCCCCCCCCCCCCAAAAAAAAACATTTGAAAAGCTTTTTCCAACAGTAAAAAAATAAATAATAAAGTGCCAAAAACGTTAAAGTAAAAATATCCTCCCAAAAAGCCTCTTGGAAGTGCTGAGTTAACAGCTTGATGAGCTAGGGTCACCGTACCCTTAACACCATACCCCTATCCACAATCATCTTCTGGTCACGACACCCATCTTCAGTAAGAAAAAAAACTGACAACTGCAATGCATCAGACACAGAGCCCCAACTGGACTACCTCTGTGTAGTACAAGAACATTCAGTCTTTGGAACTCGACCTGTTTCATGAGAACAGCTCTTTTCGTCTTCTTCCCCATTCTAGGGTCTTAAACCAACCTGAAAGGGAAAAGGCAGGAAGACAGTTATGAGCACTTAATAGTACATAGCCTACCTGTAGAATCCTCAGGCTTGTATCGTAGGTACTAATATATATCATCATAAGATATTTATTCAGTCTACAATCTTCAGTGACTGCAAAATGTAGGCCTTTACTTCTGTAAGTTCCAAAATAGACCTACAGTTATAATCAATTGCTATAGATCGATATACGTTAGAGCTATCCCACTTTCTCCAATTAAAATATTACAATTATCCTTTGATAAAGCAGTTGAGTTACAGTGAATTGGAATTGAAACCACATGAAAGATCACTTTACCTTATTCCTCTGCCCGTTTCTCTTTATGAGCCCTCTTGTGACTTGCCGCTGTCTGCTGCATTGCCTAAGTACCAAAACGTAACGTTCCATATATCATTACGAAATCAGTTTCCTTTAGTAGTAATTAAATCATGATCTGATAAGAGATTGAAGGAGATTTTAAGGTGGACGTCATATCCCATATGAGACTCTGAAATGTTAAATGGGGAGTATTGACATTGATAGTTGCCGCGTTCAAAACAACAGGAAAAATATGAGGTCAAATCACGTCATCAGTGATATTCAGGTCGGAGCTCTAGAAAGAGGCCCAAGTTGGAATTCCGAGTTGGATGACCGTTAAAATCGATTTTTCCCCAGTCGGAGCTCATTTATTTATTTTATTTTTCATAGTTCCTCTGAAGTCAGAGATTTCCGAGTTGTTTTGAACACGGCAATAGAACCTATGAACATAGCAGCGTTTCCGTCAATAGGAACAAATGGTCTAGAAATGGAAGAGGCTCTTGCTAACCATGTAGCAGCCAGTGTGGTAGCCACACAGGTACCAGGAGAGCAGCATGCTGGATAAGTCTGTAACGGACGAGCCTAGCCCATCGCCAGCATCCACCAGCCCTGCTCGGGGGGGCCATACACACGGTGGAGGTGGAGGAGGAGGCAGGAGTGACAGGAAGTCCTGGAGTAGAATATACCATTATACATTATTACACCAGCATTAAAAATACTCATACAAACTTTGAAGATCTCTTATTTTTAAACACAACATATCACAGACATTAAATAATATTACTCTTGCTGGATGTACAGGCTTGAGGTAGCCAATCTCACACAGGTTGAAGATAGACATTTAGGTAAGAAACACACACACACAGCAAACAGCCTCACCAAAGACCCATTGGGCGGTGGCACTGGAGGAAAAAAACGAAACGGGTGATCATTTGGTTCCCGACTCCGGCCATTTGGTTCCTCTTTCCGACTACTTGGCTTCTTCTTATTCCCCTGCTCATTGCCAAGGTTAAAGCCTTTTCCCTGAAACACCACAGAGAGAAACATACAAATATCACAATGTGTAGTTTGGAACATGCCATAGTGGACAAGTCTGACATATTTCAATGCAAACGTCCTTATCTGTAAACATCAGACATCAGTAAAGCATAACCACGTGTCAACAATGTATTCCAGACGTCCTCAAAGAGAGAATAGCACCCAGACTCACTGGAGGAAACTCAGGTGGTTGAGGTGAGGAAGGCTCCTCTTGTCCCTCTTGTTGAGGTGTCCTCCACTCTCTATCCTTCTTCCAGTCTGCGCTGTTGTTACTAGTGGACCTGAACCCTTCCACAGCCTAGGAGTGAGAAACTTGCCTTACTGGGCTGACCCACGCAGTGCTTCAATATGGAAGTTTTCAGGTAACCAGACAAAATGTACATAGAAATGTGTCATAGATATGTCATTCTCATTGAAAGCAATTCTAAGAAGCCGTAGATCTGTTCTATATCCACTATTTCAATGCTTCCCGTTCTTATGTTTTTTTGTTGTTGCGTATTTTACTTTAGTTTTTGTACGCCAGCTTCAGACAGCTGAAAATACTTTATTTTTGTTTATTGGAAAATATATTTCACGATGGTTTAGATGGTACAATGATTTGCTACACTATACTTCCTTGTTTTGTCACAAACTGAAACAAGGCAAACTATTTGTCTTTTAGCAACCAGGAAATGGCGGAATGATTTCTGCATACTGCATCTTTAAAGTTTGAAACCTCTTACCATCAAACTTTACTTGAACCATCTGGAGTCTGTCATAAAGGCCACATAAATGAGGGTTCAAGTGAAGTTTGACCCCTTGTTGCACCTTGGCAGTAGCTCTTCCACAGTGTCGTCCCAGGTCATCTGGCGATAGCAGGGTGCTCAGCTCCAGCTCCTCCTCGTTCCCGTAGCCTTCAAACTTCACCCGGCAGCGTTCCCCTCTCATCCACACCAGCACCGCTGGGTAGACCAGGCCATCCTCTGAGTACACAGCACGGCACCGGGAACCCAGCATCCACACCTGGTACACAATGCCATACATACACACCATAAGGGGAAAAGGTGGTTTTAAGATATTCCTCCCTTCATCAATTCACAAGAGTGAATCTCATGACTTGGAAGAGGCCATCCGCTGACCACATCCCAAAAATCTCTCTCCCGTATAGTCTAACTGATTACTTTTGAGTTTTCCTTTGGGTCAACCGGTCCCTTATTTGGCACATCTGTTTCTGAGAGTTTCAACTTTTAAATAATTATAGGCCAATCTCAAAGCTGTCACCCCTGGTGAAAATACTTGAAACCCTTGTAAGTGAACAGCTAAAATAGTTTTTATTTACTAACTCTATTTTATCAATGTACCAATCGGGCTTCAGGAAGAAGCATAGCACAATTACAGCAGCCATGAAGGTTTTAAATGATATCACTGAAGCCATTGACAAAAAACAGCACTGTGTCTCACTTTTTATTGATCTCTCTAAGGCTTTTGATACAGTTGATCATGCTATACTAAGGCAGAGATTGTCGAGTGTAGGTCTTTCGGAGCATGCGGTTGCATGGTTTGCTAACTCATAGGCAGAAATCCCAGGGGGGACGGGGGGGACACGACCCCCCCATCCTGGGAAAAATATGATTTGTTCCCCCCAATATATCACTGTAAACATAACTATGTAATTTCAATAATATTAATAATACGCAATGAAAGTACTTGTGCTGATTATAGACACTTAATAGCGCGTTTTTACATTTCAAAAGATTGCGACCCCCCCGCCCTTTGCCTCACAATGGTTTGATCCACTGCCAGTTCTTTAGCTGGCAAGGTAATAGAGGGTTCGTATCTACTGTCCGAAAGGCACTCAATGCACGTAACTGACGTGAGGTTAATCCAGTCAATCGCTCCATATCAATGTTTTTTTTTTTTTATGTTGGCAGGGTTCACACACTAGCTGAATTTGCAGAGCTAGCGCGCAAACTAAAGCAAACATTGACTATCAAGCTAGCTAGATGGAATCTTTGCTATCTTCGGTTTATTCCAAAATCAGCATGCAGCTGTAGTGCTTCAAAGTCCCTGTGATAAGGTTAGCGATAAACTGAACAGAACTACACCCTCGTTAAATATATTTAATGGTCTCGTTGCAAAAGCTAAATTGTCGCCAGGGAAGTTTTTGAATGTTTTATTTCATCTTTATTTAACCAGGTACATACTGGACTGATATGGAACAGTGCTATAACTATTAGTAGTAGTAGTAGTATTATAATGATTTAAACATTTGAACAAGTTGGGACAACCATTCAGTTAACTACTGTACCTATCAATTATCCAGTAGTAGTGATTATGGTTCTTTCAAAGAGCGCGTCCTCGCGCTAGCTTGCGGCTCTACGTCTTACAGGAACGCTCTCACCGGCCAAGCACACGCACTGTCGTGGATGCAAGGTCCGATCCCACTTCTGACACCAATGTAATGAAACAGCAGGGAGTAGGTCTCGAACCCTCGACCTTCTAGCCCGAGGTCCGGCGCGCTATCGACTGTGCCGCAAAAGCATGCTCATGCGGCAGGGTCGATTTCCGCGCTTATAAACCCAGGGTCGTTACACTACATTTAACATATTACAACGTAGGCTGTGTTACAGCACTACTTTTGGTGTCCCCCTCAGGAATTGCTCTTGAGAACATTTCATGTAATTGTCCCCTCCAAAGTTGATATCAGATTATCTGTCTGATAGAACTCAGTGCACTCAATTTGATGGGCTTATGTCTGTTAAATTGTCTGTCTTGAATGGTGTGCCCCAAGGCTCTGTACTTGGTCCTCTCTTATTCACAATTTATATAAATTATTTAGACCCAAATGTCCAAAATGCACAACTTCATTTTTATGCTGATGATACTGTTATTTACTGTTGTGCCTCGTCTCTTACAAAAGCTTTCCAGAACATGCAAACTGCTTTTTATACTGTTCAACATACCTTGTGTCAATTGAAGCTTATCCTCAATTCTGACAAAACTAAACTAATGGTGTTTTCTAATGCAAGAAATAGACCTCTAAACCTTTCACCTATTACTTACTACCTGCCAGGGCAAGGAGATTGAGGTTGTAACCTCATATAAATATCTTGGAATTTTAATTAATGATGGCCTCTCTTTTAAATTGCATATTCAACAATTTACAAAAAAATTGAGGCTGAAATTGGGATTTTATTTTAGGAATAAGGCCTACTTTTCTTTTGAAGCCAGAAGGAGGCTAGTATCAACTACATTTATGCTTTTACTAGACTATTGGGATATTTTATATATGAATGTGTTTGAGATCAATTGACACGCTTTACCATGGCACTTTGAGATTTATTTTAAACTGCAAAACCCTTATGCGCCACTGCACTTTGTATACCAGGGTTGGCTGGCCTTCTCTAGGTTTACTACCTTTTTATTTGTGCATTTTTATTTTTCAGAAATGTGGTGGGTACTCTCTTCATTCGCTGGACTTTATCCTGCTAACTGTTCCAAATGTCCCAACTGAATTTGGTAAAAGGGCTTTTATGTACTCTGCGCCATCGTCTTGGAACACCTTCCAAAATACTTTTAAACTGGAAGAACTTGTCCCGATTGGTGTTTTTAAATCACTGATGAAGGATTTTGAGGCTGATTCCCTGACCTGTCAATGTTTTTAATTTGCTGTTTTATACTCTTGTGAATTCAATGGTTTTTACTAGATTACTAGTAGTTTTTCATGTTGTCTGTCTGTAATTTTTTTGTAATGACTTGGTGCTGTCCATCTTGGCCAGGGCGCTATTGAAAAAGAGATTTTAATCTCAATGAGCCCTTCCTGGTTAAATAAAGGTTAAATAAATAAAAACGTTTCTGTGGATTGTCTGCAAGCTTCTCATCGCTCTCCTTTTCATCGCTCTGAAAGATAAAGATAAAACAAAGGAGATTACTCAGGATTCAATGTTGGAAAATTGTTCTTCGGATTAAGACATTCATGTTATTTGTTTTTGGTTTGAGGACATCTCTCCCATCAATTCACAAGGGGTACATTTCTTGACATGGAAGGGACCATATCCCACAAATCGTATTCTTCCAAATAGCCTAACAGTTTTGATTCAGACAGTTTCGGTGGGTTGTCTCCATGCTTCTCATCCCTCTCTTTTTCATCATTACAGCTCTAAAGAATGAAACAAAGACAAAGGAAATAATTCAGGATTTGTTATTGGACCATTGTTCTTCTGATGAAAACATGGAGACGTTCATGCTAGGCCTATTTGTTTTTTTACTTTGGAATGTATCCATTTATCAATTTAACTTTGTTTTTTACTCATCAAACTACATAATGGTAATAATTTATTATAATGGTAAATCTCTGTTGTTATACTAGGTAAATCAAGATGTAGCCTAGACCTATTCACAATACAGGTGAATGCATACTCAATGAGTGTGTGCATGCATTGAGTTATCAATCTTGTTTTGGCTGATTTTATGAGGCTACAGATGAAATATAATCTGTTTACCTTCCTTTTGGGACTTTTGTTATTGTTCTGATCAACAACATTTGCATAGAAGAAGCAATCACTTATTTTATAAAAGTGTGCACTGTCTCTTTAAGACCCATGATGTCATTCACACACTAAGTCAGTTTGAGGCTAGGGCAAAGATGTTCTTGACTGGGAGAGACAAAGTTAATGAATACAGTTTTTGGTGACAATCAGCAATATTTTGCATTGTGGTTTGCATATTATCCCAAACAAGGGACTAGGGTAGTGAATTGATGTTGGCTTCAGTGTAAGCTAGCAAGGAAAGGTAGCCTACAAAGCTGGATGCTACCGGTATCTTCTTGCACTGTAGTGTTCTAGCCTGTAATGGACATTGTTTTGGGAACAGTAAATAGTGGTTTCAAAATGTCTACGTGCCATGTATTATTATTCAAATGTGTTAACTTTTGTGCAGCATAAGTGGTTCCGCATGTCAGGCTAGAGCTAGCCATGAGTAAGTGGAGCAGGCACGGTGCTCTCGATCTATTGTCTACCCGAGGGAACTGTCCGGCTGGCTCCTCCGGCGCAACGTTGCCTGGGCGCCCATCTGGGCGCCCATGGCTATCTTATCGGCTGCTATCTGAATAGACAATCGGACAATTTTTATTTTATTTTTTTTTCTTCTTGGGCCTCTATACCTATATCTATTGTTTTTATTTTTGTTGTTGTTGTGTGATTTGGATTCATCCCCTCTACCACACGGAAACCCACTAATCTACTGACGGAACGCAAGAGTTGGCTAATAACAGACCTCCATCTTATGCTAGCTTGCTCCTATGCTAGCTTGCTACCGATTTAGCTGTCTAAATCGCCGTGACCCCCAACCAACCTCTCCACTCACTGGACCCTTTTGATCACTCGACTGAGCATGCCTCTCCTTCATGTCAATATGCCTTGTCCATTGCTGTTCTGGTTAGTGTTTATTGGCTTATTTCACTGTAGAGCCTCTAGTCCTGCTCATTATACCTTATCCAACCTATTAGTTCCACCACCCACACATGCAATGACATCTCCTGGTTTCAATGATGTTTCTAGAGACAATATCTCTCTCTTCATCACTCAATACCTAGGTTTACCTCCACTGTATTCACATCCTACCTTACCTTTGTCTGTACATTATACCTTGATGCTATTTTATCGCCCCCAGAAACCTCCTTTTACTCTCTGTTCCAGACGTTCTAAACGACCAATTCTTATTGCTTTTAGCCGCACCCTTATTCTACTCCTACTCTGTTCATCTGGCGATGTAGAGGTGAATCCAGGCCCTGCAGTGCCTAGCTCCACTCCTATTCCCCAGGCGCTCTCTTTTGACGACTTCTGTAACCGTAATAGCCTTGGTTTCATGCATGTTAACATTAGAAGCCTCCTCCCTAAGTTTGTTCTATTCACTGCTTTAGCACACTCTGCCAACCCGGATGTTCTAGCTGTGTCTGAATCCTGGCTTAGGAAGACCACCAAAAATTCAGACATTTTAATTCCAAACTACAACATTTTCAGACAAGATAGAACTGCCAAAGGGGGCGGTGTTGCAATCTACTGCAAAGATAGCCTGCAGAGTTCTGTCCTACTATCCAGGTCTGTACCCAAACAATTTGAACTTCTACTTTTAAAAATCCACCTCTCTAAAAACAAGTCTCTCACCGTTGCCGCCTGCTATAGACCACCCTCTGCCCCCAGCTGTGCTCTGGACACCATATGTGAACTGATTGCCCCCCATCTATCTTCAGAGCTTGTGCTGCTAGGCGACCTAAATTGGAACATGCTTAACACCCCAGCCATCCTACAATCTAAACTTGATGCCCTCAACCTCACACAAATTATCAATGAACCTACCAGGTACCTCCCCAAAGCCTTAAACACGGGCACCCTCATAGATATCATCCTAACCAACTTGCCCTCTAAACACACCTCTGCTGTTTTCAACCAAGATCTCAGCGATCACTGCCTCATTGCCTGCATCCGTAATGGGTCAGCGGTCAAACGACCTCCACTCATCACTGTAAAACGCTCCCTGAAACACTTCAGCGAGCAGGCCTTTCTAATCGACCTGGCCGGGATATCCTGGAAGGATATTGATCTCATCCCGTCAGTAGAGGATGCCTGGATATTTTTAAAAAATGCCTTCCTAACCATCTTAAATAAACATGCCCCATTCAAGAAATGTAGAACCAGGAATAGATATAGCCCTTGGTTCTCCCCAGACCTGACTGCCCTTAACCAACAAAACAACATCCTATGGCGTTCTGCATTAGCATCGAACAGCCCCCGTGATATGCAGCTGTTCAGGGAAGCTAGAAACCATTATACACAGGCAGTTAGAAAAGCCAATGCTAGCTTTTTCAAGCAGAAATTTGCTTCCTGCAATACTAACTCAAAAAAGTTCTGGGACACTGTAAAGTCCATGGAGAATAAGAACCCCTCCTCCCAGCTGCCCACTGCACTGAAGATAGGAAACATTGTCACCACTGATAAATCCACCATAATTGAGAATTTCAATAAGCATTTTTCTACGGCTGGCCATGCTTTCCACCTGGCTACTCCTACCCCGGTCAACAGCACTGCACCCCCCACAACAACTCGCCCAAGCCTTCCCCATTTCTCCTTCTCCCAAATCTGCTCAGCTGATGTTCTGAATGAGCTGCAAAATCTGGACCCCTACAAATCAGCCGGGCTAGACAATCTGGACCCTTTCTTTCTAAAATTATCTGCCAAAATTGTTGCCACCCCTATTACTAGCCTGTTCAACCTCTCTTTCGTGTCGTCTGAGATTCCCAAAGATTGGAAAGCAGCTGCGGTCATCCCCCTCTTCAAAGGGGGTGACACTCTTGACCCAAACTGCTACAGACCTATATCTATCCTACCATGCCTTTCTAAGGTCTTCGAAAGCCAAGTCAACAAACAGATTACCGACCATTTCGAATCTCACCATACCTTCTCTGCTATGCAATCTGGTTTCAGAGCTGGTCATGGGTGCACTTTTAGCCACGCTCGAGGTCCTAAATGATATCTTAACCGCCATCGATAAGAAACATTACTGTGCAGCCGTATTCATTGATCTGGCCAAGGCTTTCGACTCTGTCAATCACCACATCCTCATCGGCAGACTCGACAGCCTTGGTTTCTCAAATGATTGCCTCGCCTGGTTCACCAACTACTTCTCTGATAGAGTTCAGTGTGTCAAATCGGAGGGTCTGCTGTCCGGACCTCTGGCAGTCTCTATGGGGGTGCCACAGGGTTCAATTCTTGGACCGACTCTCTTCTCTGTATACATCAATGAGGTCGCTCTTGCTGCTGGTGAGTCTCTGATCCACCTCTACGCAGACGACACCATTCTGTATACTTCTGGCCCTTCTTTGGACACTGTGTTAACAACCCTCCAGGCAAGCTTCAATGCCATACAACTCTCCTTCCGTGGCCTCCAATTGCTCTTAAATACAAGTAAAACTAAATGCATGCTCTTCAACCGATCGCTACCTGTACCTACCCGCCTGTCCAACATTACTACTCTGGACGGCTCCGACTTAGAATACGTGGACAAGTACAAATACTTAGGTGTCTGGTTAGACTGTAAACTCTCCTTTCAGACCCATATCAAACATCTCCAATCCAAAGTTAAATCTAGAATTGGCTTCCTATTTCACAACAAAGCATCCTTCACTCATGCTGCCAAACATACCCTTGTAAAACTGACCATCCTACCAATCCTCGACTTTGGCGATGTCATTTACAAAATAGCCTCCAATACCCTACTCAACAAATTGGATGCAGTCTATCACAGTGCAATCCGTTTTGTCACCAAAGCCCCATATACTACCCACCATTGCGACCTGTACGCTCTCGTTGGCTGGCCCTCGCTTCATACTCGTCGCCAAACCCACTGGCTCCATGTCATCTACAAGACCCTGCTAGGTAAAGTCCCCCCTTATCTCAGCTCGCTGGTCACCATTGCATCTCCCACCTGTAGCACACGCTCCAGCAGGTATATCTCTCTAGTCACCCCCAAAACCAATTCTTTCTTTGGCCGCCTCTCCTTCCAGTTCTCTGCTGCCAATGACTGGAACGAACTACAAAAATCTCTGAAACTGGAAACACTTATCTCCCTCACTAGCTTTAAGCACCAACTGTCAGAGCAGCTCACAGATTACTGCACCATTACATAGCCCACCTATAATTTAGCCCAAACAACTACCTCTTTCCCTACTGTATTTAATTTATTTATTTATTTTGCTGCTTTGCACCCCCATTATTTTTATTTCTACTTTGCAAATTCTCCCATTGCAAATCTACCATTCCAGTGTTTTACTTGCTATATTGTATCTACTTTGCCACCATGGCCTTTTTGCCTTTACCTCCCTTATCTCACCTCATTTGCTCACATTGTATATAGACTTGTTTATACTGTATTATTGACTGTATGTTTGTTTTACTCCATGTGTAACTCTGTGTCGTTGTATGTGTCGAACTGCTTTGCTTTATCTTGGCCAGGTCGCAATTGTAAATGAGAACTTGTTCTCAACTTGCCTACCTGGTTAAATAAAGGTGAAATAAAAAATAAAATAAAAATAAGGGAACAGACCTGATCCTCTCTCAATCAGTAGACCAGGTGACACACATTTGACAGAAGTTCCGAAAGTAATACAAATTCTAGTGACAAAATGTTTATCATGTTCTAGTTTCAGTATACCGTGCAACACCATTGCCTATGGCTCACCCGTTTCTCCTTCCGGGGCTGGTCAGCAGCTTCAGGTAGCACGGCGATCAGGTCCATCTCTTCCTCGTTTCCATAGTTGTCAAACTTCACCTTGCAGCGCTCCCCCTCCAACCAGACCAGGGTGGCAGGATAAACCCGCCCATCCTGTGACCACACAGCCTTGCAGTGGGACCCTATCTCCCACTGCTCAAAGAATCACAGATAGAAAGCGCATTAAGAAAAAGATTCAAGCTTTATACACCACAAAAATGTCAGTCTTCCATCTATAGACTAACTGATTACCTTTAACTTTGCCTTTGGGTCAAACGGTCCCTTACTTGGCACACAAGATTCAGAGAGTTTCTGTGGATTGTCTGCAAGCTTCTCATCGCTCTCCTTTTCATCGCTCTGAAGGATAAAGATGAAAGGAGATTATTCAGGATTCAGTATTGGAAAATTGTTCTTCCGATTAAGACATTCATGTTAATTGTTTTGGTTTGAGGACATCTATCTCATCATCAGTTCATAAGGGGTCAATTTCATGACATGGAAAGGACCATCCTCTGACCACATGCCACAAATCTTATTATTCCATATAGCCTAACAGTTACGATTCAGACAGTTTCTTGTTCATCATTACAGCTCTAAAGGATGAAACAAAGACAAAGGAAATTATTCAGGATTTCTTATTGGATCATTGTTCTACTGATGAAGATATGGAGACATTCACACGAGGCCTAGTTGTTTTCGGGTTTTAACACATGCCCACCAATGTCCCCATCATCAGTTCACAAGGAGTATATCTTGTGACTTAGAAGGGGCCATCTGACCACATAGCATTAAGAGAATCAGAGAACAAAAATCATGAGGAAAAGCTTCAAGCCTACACACACCAAAAACATTTGTATTCCATCTATTGACTACCTTTGAGTTTGCCCTTGGGTCAACTGTTTCCAGACTTGGCACACAAGATTCAGACAGTTCTGACTCAAACAGTTTCTGTAGATTGGGGAGAAGCTTCTCCCCACTCTCTTTTTCGATGTTTGAGCTCTGAAGGATGAATGAAACAAATGAGAGTCATTAGGTTGATATTCATGTATTGTTTTGGGTTTCAAGACATTCCAACCACCATCGAAGGAGCTTATCCACCCACTAGTATACTTGTCAAACTTTACCCGAAATGTTTGAAGGGCTTCGTTATAGGCCTTTACCAGTGCCGAGTTGTCAGTAAACCACATACCCTTTATTCTACATCAAAACAGAAACTAAAATCAATGCTAATTTAATAAGAAAGTACCTAGCTAGCTAGCAGTTGACGGTGGCACGGCTAGCCGTCAACTTTATCAGTGGCTAACGTTAGCTAGCCTCATCATCATCTTGGTGAAGGGAGATAGCTTGCTAGCTATGCTATAAAACCCTTACCTCGACTCCTTCACTTCGCAATACAACACTTGCTGGACATTCAGCCATAACTGTTAAGATGAATGAAACACACGTATTGACTTATTGTAAGTTGTTTCAAATGTAGAAACCAAAGCATTGATTACATTAAATTCCCGCGAGTGTGTCAAAAGCTGCAGCGCACCATGTGTATGATACAATGCATTCTGGGAAGTGTAGTTCTTAAATGGCTTTGAATTAATGGTTGCAATGGCGCCCCTTGTGGAACCGCAACATACCGTTCACATTATTATGACAGTATAGTAAATTATTCTCCACCCGGATGCAAAATAGGCTACCATATGGTAGAATCAGAATGAGCAAATTCTAAAACCTTTATATAGCAGCAATATAGCGTATAACCCAAATGCTATAACAGATTGCTTTTGGTTATGGCTTTCTTGGCTATTAACTGGAGTAGGCCTACTCAAAGTCATGAAAGTAACACATCGGGCCACTATGCTAGATAGCCTATAGGCTACAGCCAAAATGAGACCATGCATGTTCCCTACCCTCCTCCATCCATATCCTCTAGCCGCATCCACCCATTCAATTCAAAGCATTCCATTAGACCAAGGTATTTCATTCTGTCTTAGTATGCGCCGCTCACAATTACCATCTTAAACCGGGGAAAGTGTCAAGGCGAACTATATCGTGTCTGTGAGCTGTCCTACTTAATTTACTGGACAGTGGGGGTCCACCGAGGAGACAGTTGACATGCCAATAGGCTAGTCAACAGCACTTAGCCCTAATATACGAATTACCGTAGGTTCGAAACCGCAGTGAGCTTCCCATGGCGTCTTTCCATGCATTCCAATAAGGTGAAGAATGTGAGACGTGTGTATTGCCTGCTGCAGGCCTACACTCTAAAAATAAAATGTTAATCGAGTATCCTTTAGGGGTTCTTCAAATTGAAACAGTGGGAGAACCCCTATAAATTCTTCGAAAAACTTTTTAAAATTATTGGATCCTCGAATAACCTTTTGGGGTACATGTTTTAACTACCGTGCTGTCCTTTCAAATTCAAAACCAAATGTTTCAGTTGGGCAGTTAGGTTCCTGCAAGAACCCCCCCCCCCCCCCCCCTTAACCTTTTGGGGACAATGTTCAGTGCCTGGTTTCGATTTGGGAATCTAGCATTTCACACTAAATTAATATAATCAAATAGACTATGGGGACAATGATCAACCGCAACTTGATAACAGCAGTAGACCTGGTGCAGTTCAGGTTTGATAGGCCTATCGTAAATTGGAAAGAGATTGGAAAGGCTAATCTTGAACTGTGAATTGCGCAGTTTTAATTAAATCAAATTGTAGCCCACTAGTCCCCAAAGGCTACAGTAGGCTATCGATACTACCTCTAATCATTATAATAGATAGCATAAAACAGATTATCTCCTCATGATCAACATGTCATGTATTGACCACTTTGTAACAGTTAATCATTCTCTTGATTGGTTTTTGGCTGATTATGTTTTTGACGAATAGGCCTAGGGGTTATTGCTAAGGCTACTTGATCATTAGTAGTATCTCTGGGTCCGGGACTCGTAGGGCATCTGTGTGAAACACTAGTAACAGATGAAAGGGGAAAGTTGATATTTGCTCGAATCACTATGCAGCCATTCCGACCGGTCTATTTTTATTAGGGGGTAATTGCATCGTTTTTTGTCTCAATTTATCGTGGTACATTCAAAAACATTGGGGTTCAACAATGGTTCTTCTAAGCTCCTCAAAGTTCCTCGAAGAACCTTAGGGTTCTTGTCTCCAAGGAACAAGTCAATCTTCACACTTGATATAAACTCCAGCTCGAGTAAGCTGCTTTTTCAATATCAGTCTTCGATAGTGTAGCTATTCAGTTGACGACTAAGTGGCGCTCCACGCTAAGAAGAATTACGTTTTAGTATAGCCTCAATGAACAAAAGGCTTTCTGATAGAGCACTGTTATTGCACTGTCATTGTGAGTTTTGAGCAGTACAATTAAAATGTGTATTCCTTGAAGTTGAACAATAACATGGGTTAGTCTTTATTTATTGAAAAGTGATTACATTTATGCAAATTAGTTAACTGTCTAAGATCCATATTTATCCATATGGGTTTAATCTGCAGAGTATCTACATAATCTGCACTAATGTGGTTTTTGTAGTAAAACGTGAGAGCTTGGTTTGGGTCTCATGAAACATTTCAGCAAGGGGCATACGGGGGAACAATAAGATTTGCAAAGTGTGACAAGGTTCGTTCCACAAAATGAGTGCCTTTTATGTCCTTTAATTACAAAGCCTATTGTATTTAATGATGTGCCCTTTAATATAGACCACATGGAATATTCAATAAATATGATTTTTAATATGAATAAAGACTTGCTAAAGTGCCCAAATTCAGCATTTTGATTTGTACCTCTGTGCATCCTCTGTGACTTCTAGGAAGATTTTAACCCCCTTAACCCCAACATTTTCCATTTTGGAGGGGGCTTTGACAAAGTAATTTCTGAAGATTATAATTTATTTCATGTGATTAGTGATTCATTTTCTGGGGTTTGTGGTTAAACCTAGCGGGTTGAGCATAACACATCAACCCTGTTACCCAAAGATAGACAGGCTAGAAATGTTTTAACAATAAACAATAAATCAATAAAACATGTACGTTTGCATTCAATTGCCCCTCTGTTGCACATAACAAGATTCCATTCCCCCTGTCACAAGGGGAGTTATGGCTGATTTAAGATGAAGTTGTCAACTCTGTTATTAAGTCAACCCGGTTACTTTATTTTTCACTTAATAGGCACTTACTATAGTAATTTGTTTACTTAACCTCTTGATATGTGAATACGTGTCATTTATCAAAGTTCAACATGTGCTCTTTATGACAGAATATAACATTTTGGTGAAATAAAAGGTTTTTTTTCACCAAGTTACAATACTCAAAAGGCACCTAATTAGTGGAACGACCCACGTGTTCCAATTTGCAGTTTCGGTGCGATGCAGCACAGAGCAGCACTTGCAGTTTCGGTGCGATGCAGCACTGAGTCCACTGAGGGGCGACTAATGGTTAACGTTCTGAATGTCAGAAACTACTGTTATTTCTTACCATCATCATACTGTATAGAATAGGAACTATAAATATATAATTACAATCTATTCAAGATTATAGGATACATAGATTTGTACATGTTGGCATATGCTATAAACCAATGCACATATAGCAAAAATATAATAATCCTTCATCATCGATAGGCATGTAGTCTACAGTAAACTTTCATGCATTGTAGATGGATGGAATAAATTATAATTGAGACGAATGGAGTAGCCCTAGTTAACCTTTATTCTGTCTGTGAGGTGAGATTTCGTAATAGATTGATTGGATAAGATCCACTAACAGCTTGTAAACACTGATCCTGTGACTACGATAAAATTAGACACGGTGGAACTAGGATTGCTTGGTACAGGTGATGAAAGTTCCAGATATTATGAGTTCACTACAGAAATCCGGGCACATTCTAGAAGATATATGACTTGTCTTTCAGAAAAAAAATGTAATTTACACTGGTTTAACAGGATGTGGACGCATCTTGATATAAGCATTTCGCTGCACCTGTAATAACATCTGCAAAATGTGGTGGTCGCGACAAGTACAATTTTATTTGATGTATTGTATAATCAAGATGCGTCCACACATTGTTGCATTTGATTTACCACGAGGGAGTTCAGGTGCTATGGTAACAAAGATGCACGTTAACAATTTACCCCTCTGCAAGCTCCTCTGACTACAACAATTGTATTTTTGCCATAAAAAAAAGTTTTGTGTAAAAAAATGTAATGGAACAATATATGTAATGGAACAATGTATATACAATCAAACACACTTTCATAAAGATGCTCACAGTGATCTTGCATATAGGCCTACCATATTCTGATAGGCTCAGACAACCCCAGTATGAAGAAATACGCAGTAATACAAAAACTAATGAAATTCCATGGCACTCGTAAACAAACTGATACTTAGCGAGCGAGGTGGGGGATTCTCTGAAAGAGCCCACGTGGCTCCCGAATTACGTTGGCGTAAACAGCCAATTATTGAAAAGAGTGGGGATTCTAGTACACCAATGAACCAATCAGGGAAGTAGTGGCTGAGTAACGCCACGCCTAGCATGAGCGTGGATATAACCCTTGAGTTTTGCACTGCTGTATCAGAAACAACTGAGCCACAGTCAGAGCTATTAGAAGGATTTTGCAATTCAACAGCGAGCGAGTTTACACTGAAACACTGCAAGGGAACCTATACCGTATTGGATTACTGATTTGCCAAGGACGCTCTGTAAAACCTTGATTCGGGAATATACTCATTGGAGATTATCCTTGTGGATTATACAATTAACGAATTTCAATATGACTCTGGAAGAACTGGGATGCAATATCACTGAGAAAAAGTAAGTTATTGCACATTTGTCGCGCAGAATAGCCCACAGCTTGCTGTATGCATACTGTGTGCATTGACAATCGGCTAGATGGTTTGGCAGTGGAACGTGAAATATAGCCTCAGCACTGAATAGTGCCCAGTTCATCAGTTTAAAGTAGCCTATTCGAAATTGTGGTGCATGACTAACAGAATGTATTTTTCTTGAAGGATGGAGACCGTGAGTCAAGCACTAGAAGAGCTGCTGGTGGCAGCGCAGCAACAAGACTGCCTGACTTTGGGAGTCTACGAGTCTGCAAAACTGATGAATGTGTAAGTGTTATTGTAAATTCTATCATATTATTGCCCATTTCGTAATATGGGTCATTGCAACATAGCTGCAACCATGATGCGCTATTTATCTATATTTGCTAAATCGAAAATATAATTAATGTGCTATTCTTTCTTTCTGCAGTGATCCTGATAGTGTAGTCTTGTGTGTTCTGGCGACGGATGAGGAAGACGAGGATGACATCGCACTGCAGATTCACTTCACGCTCATCCAAGCCTTCTGCTGCGACAACGACATCAACATACTGAGAGTCTCCGGCATCAGGCGCCTCGCTCAGGTTCTTGGCGAGCCAAGCACCGTTGACAGCAACGGCAACGAGCCCAAAGATCTGCACTGCATCCTTGTCACTGTAAGTACAGCCTGCTGTCTTCTTATTTTGATTACATTGAACGCGCAATAGGCCTCGAGCATAGTTATTAATCTTGTGCTTATTGTTAATATTGAATACATCAAAATAATCGAAATTCCCTAATGTCATCATGATTTTCTCATTGAAGACATACCTAACGATATCTCCCACTTTTTGTCTACAGAACACCCAGTGCCAATCTCTGAAATGCCAAGCGTTACAGGACGTGGGCAACTACTGCGAGGAGAGCCGCTGCAAGAACCAGTGGGTGCCTTATCTGGCCCTGCAGGAGCGCTGAACTAACGACCCTCGCTGAGAAACGTGAAAGTAAACAAGTCGTGAAACTAAACAAGTCGTCATTCTTCAAGAATGAGAAAGGCATTCAAGGGGCATTATCGATAGGCCTGTGTCTGCCTACCCCTTGCCGCTACCCAGTGACGGAGCTGGGAATGCGCATGTTCCAAGGGACAATGCACATGCATCCATAACGCATCGGACCCCAGTTCTCATCCTCTGCGGAAAGGAAAAGTATCCGCTGGAGTGGGGAGTAAAGACGAACTGTAGAGAAGACTCACTGCTGTTTGCCCAGCCATTTTGGAGCAACCGTGGGCGGCAGCATAGCGTGGGAACTGATTTGCAGTTTCGTTTATGCAGAGGAGGGACAAAGCAACATAATCACTGAGAATACAGACTTGAAACTGGGTTTAACCCTATGCTATCCGACGTGGAAGTCGGGGTATTTATGATGAAATGCAATGTGAATGACTTCAGTGCTCTACTGTTGGATGTTATGAGCATTGGAGAAGTGTCTTCAGAGCAACAATGCCTATGGATTGTTATTGTGTGAAATATATTGATCAGGTATTCTGGCTACACTCATAGCCCAATGTCTGTCAGTTAAGAGGGTCCAAACTTTGCCACAATGTATTTGACATTGACACATCAAACTAATGTATTGTTATTATTTAAGTTGAACTGAGTAATATATGACAGTGAACTAACTGCATTGCTGAATTTAATGTTAAACCTATTTGAATAAATTATTGAACTGAACGTTTTAATTCTCTGAGTGCTTTATCTTGTGGGAAAGGGGGGTGCAATACTGTAATACTGTACAGTATTGTACATTCTGGACTTCACTCCAGCTGTGAATCAATCAGACAGTAATTAGTAGGCCTATACATGCTTGATTAGGCAATACATTATCTTATATTCACCTGTGTCCTGTCTGAAATTCAGACTTGGAAACAGCAACACTTCTTAAAACAGTTGAAATGCTGTACTTATACCATTTAATCTAGGCCATAAATAAATAATATGTAACCTATATACTGTTTCTACAAGGATGGAGTTTGAATTGACACTCATCCTAATGTATATGAACTATGTTATAACTAACTTATAACTAATGTTATAACTAACTAATGTCTTGCTATTGCTCACCAAAATGTTTGCTTCACAACACCATTATTACATGCAATCTTACACTTTCATGCACATTGTTGAGATTTACTGTTTATTTCAGGCCAGACAGTAGCTTTCTGATGCTGTGATGCGTCCACAGTAGCCTACAGTTTGATATCCAGAAAGCATTCATCACTCAAATGCCATGCACAGATGGCTGAAAGCATCTGATGTCTAAGTCCCTAATCGGCCTATATGTAAAGAATGGATCCCTTCAACTGAACCATAGTTGAATAGTTTCTTGTGCAGTTCATATAAAAAGTCAGGTCAAATTCCAGTTAGGGGTTTTTGTTGTGTAAAAAGATAAATATGGACTAACCAAATGGGTTGAGACAAGGCAGTACTGTAGTTTCAACCGGATTTTCTCTCACAATAGGCCCTCAAGGAGGAACTAACTGATGAAAGCCAGGATTGTGGCATAGCTCATGGCATATCCTCCTTCCTTATATTGTTGGCTGAATTTAACCTCTTTCAAAACCACTTGTGCAAACCAACAGTGTGTATCTGCGTGTGGGTTTACAGGTAGTTGAGGGTGCAGCCACGTCTCCTGGCTTACTGGTAACTACGTCACATCCTGGATGTGACATCCTTAACGTGGTGACCAGTACTGTTGTGACACCCTGCCCCGGAGGGGACTGTGACTCCCTATAGGGCCAGTGACGTGGGACACTTGTTTGACTTGGCAGCTGTCCTGAACCATTCGTGTGCCTCAGAGTACAGCGAGAAATTATCACAGACGGCAGTTAACTTAATGTCTTTGAAAGCACACTTCTCTGACAAACACAGGATCCGCCATAAAGTGGGCCTGGCTAGGACACCGGGAACAGACAGTTGGTTGATGTAGATAAGGCTTAGGGTTTGTGCCAACACAGGTTGGGACATCAGAGACACAAGGATGCCACTGGGTTAAGCACTCACTGGTTTGACTTGTATTGAGCTGTAGCCTAGTAATAATGTTGTAGTAGACAATTAGCGCCAAATATTCTCGCCAAATAATTGGACAGAGAGCTGCAATATAGACTAAGAAAAGCTGCAGAATGCAGAGGGGATTCATGGTCATAAGCAAATGCCTCTGGGGAGGGAGGGGAACAAGCTAAACTGTACATCTGCAGTCCAAAACTACATCGTGAAGGCTATACTACGTGCCCTTTCAATATACAAATGCCTATGTCCAAACAGTGAGCATAACCTAATGTATAACCACTGTAACTACACTTGCAAGTTTCTATCAAGAGGAGTGAGGCAGGGATGTCCTCTGCAGAGGAAAATAGACAGGGGGCAGGCAGGGAGAGAAAGTGAACCGTGAAAGTAGCCCTAGTAGTAGGTGTGCTGGATCATTGGTCACACACACTATAATTAGGTCACTATGGTAACCACAGGTCAGTGTCCAAGACTAAATAGGCAGTAAGCTGGTATGATAAGGCTTTAGAATAGCCTGTGTCATTCATCCCTGCAGCACGTTGTACATGTTGGGAGGCGTTACATGTAAGCAATGATACCATGACAAGGAGCCCTGGGTAGCACTGGGCTGGCTTAAATGTAATCCAGTGTGTTGCTCCAAGGTATGCATCATACTTGTGTACTGGCTCGTGGCTGCCCTGCAACCAGACAGACATCCAAACAAATGGCCCTTTGAGTCTTCCACATGAGGCGTGTGTGTGTGTGTGTGTGTGTGTGTGTGTGTGTGTGTGTGTGTGTGTGTGTGTGTGTGTGTGTGTGTGTGTGTGTGTGTGTGTGTGAGAGAGAGAGAGAGAGAGCGATCTACATTTGAAATTGAATCACCCTTCTAGCTATTAAGATGTATTGGAATAAGAGAGGCAAGCACATGAGGCACCATATAGCCGATATGCCTACTTCTGTAGACAGGTAAGACAGGGATTTTACATCCAAATTAGCTCCGATTGATCCTAAAATAAAGTTTCATGCATTCCTTAAATAGAAGGCATATTTTTAGTTGCAAGAGACACAGGACGATTATAGAAGTGTTCATTCTCAGCATCATGCCCAGATCTGAGCCTATTTCTGCTCCACTTTAATGGAGGGGGATGGCCACATACACATGGCCATGTACACCTACAACGTGAATCCGTAAAACCTGCGTCACATTGCTATAGAAACTGCAAAGGGTAGCCAGAAAATCGTTGCTGGCTCTCTATCAGTGTATCAAGACGTTTTCTTTTTAAAATAATGATCACAACCTGAACCAATCGCATTTGGCTACTGACGTGTATTCCACTACGTACGGGTATCCTCCGGATTCGTCATTGTCCATGTATGGGTGGATTTGAGACACTGGATGCTGCGTAACAGTCACACAGAGATGATGAGTCATGGCACAATTGAGAATTCCTGCCTCTGCTGCTTATGCATGCATGATGCTGAGAAATGTGTGTGGGCTTTAAAAATAAATGTGTGTGGGCTTTAGAAAAAACAAACTAATCAATAAATCACGACATATCCCTGAAGGAAAACGTTATTACAATACTGAGTATTATTAGAAGTCACTCAGGACATGGAAATTTGCCATTATTTGCTCTAATTGAACATATTTGTTATTGTTGTTTTAATTACACATCATCACCACATCATCACTTTGAGAGAACGAGAATCACCCACGGACTCCTCCTAGGTTGTCACGTCTTGCACCTCGTGCCTGGGATTGTCATGTCTAGATGGAATACCGCTTTTGCCAAATTGAGTCAAAAGTGTATTTGTTTTAGCATTTTAGCTAGCCCTGACTTTTTTCCTAACCATAACCTAATTCTCATAACTTGCTACGTTCATTATCATAGCCTGCTGCGTAAATTTTCCTAAACCTGCTACGAAAAGTCAATATTGACAAAAGCTATATCCCTTCTAGACAACACCACCTGGAAGCAGCACCGCTGGAATGTAAAGAATGCGGGTGGAGTGGCGCGAAAAGTGCTCGCGGGTTTCTTTTTCAAACGTGCATTTGCATGGCCCAATATGGCGCTCTTTTCCAGCGCGAAGCATTGTAGGCAGGCAAAAGACACACACACACACACACACACACACACACACACACACACACACATACATTGGAGCTAAGTAAAAGGGAATTTAAGATAAGAGCTTGATTTATAAAATGCAATAGAACAATTCAGTGAAGCAGCAGACTATATGATTGGGGATAATCATGTGTGTGCAAATGCCAAATCATGAATGATCCCAATTAGGCCTACAAAAGCCATAATCTAATAGAGTAAACTGCAGAAATAATACTGCCTAATAAAATAATAGAAATCAAAAGTTTATTTGTCGTGTTCACAGATTTGCAGATATTATCGCAAGTGTAGCAAAATGCTTGTGTTTCTAGCTCCTACAGAGCAGTTACACCTAACAATACAAACAATGCACACATAATCTAGATTTAAAACAAATAATAATAAGAAATTAAGAAATATCAGAATGAGCAATGTCAGACACCGGAATATAAATATATATATATATATACATATAATGGTGTGTAAAGACAGTATGGACAGTATATGAATATAACATGGGTGTACAGCAGAATATTTATAGGATGAGCTGTGATTAGAATACAGTATGTACATATAAAGTGGGTTAAACAGTACGTGAACATTATTAAAGTGACAAGTGTTCAATGACTCTATGTACATAGGGCAGCAGTCTCTAAGGTGCAGGGTAGACTACCAGGTGGTAGCCGGCTAGAACAGTGGCTAAGGTTCAGGGCAGGGTACTGGGCATAGGTTAGCCTGTGGTGACTATTTAACAGTGTGATGGCCTGGAGATGGAAGCTGTTTCTCAGTCCACGATCAGCTCCTTCGTTTTGTTGACATTGAGGGGAGGTTATTTTCCTGGCATCACTCCGCCAGGGCCCTCACCTCCTCCCTGTAGGCTATCTCATCATCACCCAGGCCTCCCATGGCTGCACCCTTGCCCAGGCATGTGAAATCCATAGATTAGGGCCTAATTAATTTATTTCAATTGACTGATTTCCTTATATGAACAGTAACTCAGTAAAATCTTTGTAATTGTTTCATGTTGGGGTTATATTGTTGTTCAGTATGAGTCCATAAGCGTTCTATAAATACACTATTAGTTTGTGTTTCTTACATCTGCAAACAGCTAGTTTGTCTTTTCTTAGCAAGTTTTAGCTAAATCGTGTAATCTGCTAACGCTAATCACTAGTTAGCTGGATAGATACCTAGCTAATAAATGTTTTGAGTTAGAGCAAACATAGCTAGCTAATACAGCCTGATACCAGTGCCGGTGTAGGCCTAATTGGGATGTTGTTTGCGCAACAGTATCTTCTAAATCAAAGAGGAATAGGCAAAGCATGAATATGTTGGCCACATGAAGAAACATTTAATGTAGCCAAAGATTATAGGGTCCCCCATGAAACACTGACCATCACTTTGGTTCCTACTCTTTCACAGTAACTCCTCCCTGGCATTTTCATTCATTGTCATGTCAAACAAAACTGTATTCAAAGTGCCCACTATTATTTATATTCTAACAATAGAATTAGAATAAACATTTTATTTTGATGATTCCAACAGTTCACCCAAAGTCAAATCGCAATTGCAACATTTGTTTAAAAATAAGGCCTCGTTTTTTTGCCCATATTGTGCAGTCCTACCTGGCAGTGTGGGAATGATCTCAAATTAGTGCAGGAAATGAAGAAGTTGATGGAAATGCATGAAATAGTTTTGGGTTGATGTTTAATTGAACAGTAGAAAACTATCAGAATGGAGAAAGACCCCTTAAATTCACTCAGAATTGATGTGTTGCCACCGTAGGGTCACGCACTACTCATAAATCAAATTTAGAACTTTTATTATTCAAAAACATAAAATACAGTCAAATATCGACATTCCATAAAAATAAAAAAAAATACTGTGATATGATATTTTGGCTATATCGCCCAGCCCTAGTCTAGGGTGTTGGGTAAGGTGGCGGTGATATGGTCCTTAACTAACCTCTCTAACCTCTCAAAGAATATGCCTAATGGAATAACACTGCTTGTCTCTCATTCCCATCTCAAACATAGACAGCTTTTTATGCAATTAATAATATAATGAGTTTAAAATAATTATAACATGCTGTTCTATTACTTTAGTTGGCATTGAGTGTACTTAATATAGCAGTCCTTCCATGCAATACATGTTATGTTCCGAGTGCAGTAAAGTAGAGTCAGACTATTCTAAAGTGTGTAGAATGAGAGACTGGACCGAGACTTGCAAAGGAAAACAGCTGAAAGAGAAGTTTGGTTTTCTCTCCACACTGACTGACAGACAGACAGAAGGAGTTGAAGACATACTAGCATAGCCTACCACCCAGTTTAGCCTACTTTTTAATGCTCACACACATAAAGCCTTGATCTGTGTGTGCAGCTGTGATGGCTGCCACCCACACAGCCACTGTGTCTGTCTGCCTTCTAGTCTGTCGGGGGAGGTCGGCAGGTACAGAATGTCTGCTGTCAATGCCACTCATAACCCCAGAGTCTCATAGCCCCACTACCACCCATAGCTAAGAGACAGCGTAGTCAAGTAACGTTCACCTAGACGAGCGCCAGACTAGAGTCTGAGGTCACAGAAAAGCTGCTTATAAACAGAAATGAAAAGACACCAGGCGCGTTTTATGATCTCATGCCATGCTGCAATCTAGACCAAATCAAAGAGGCGCTACGCAAAGAATCCCATTTGTTTTATCATCACCCCATTCAACACTTTAATCAGACTAGGATCAATGCTTTGTTTAAACATCATAAACTGTAGCGGAGTAGTGCTAAACCGGGCCTCAATTACACACAGAGAAAGGAGGTTTACAGCAGATGTGAGTGAACAGAGTGTTCTCTCTGCCACTGTTGTATGGCGGTCATATGGGTACTCAATATTGAGAGAATGGGGTCAACACTGAAGTGTCAGGAAATGAAGAAACAATGAGAGGTTATTTTGGTACAACATTCCCCCCAGGCATGTAACAAGGCACCGCATGGTGCTGATAAAGTGGTGCATCGTTGAACTTGGTCTGACAGACTAACTGCGTCTGGAACTGTCCTTGCCCACAGGTTCCAGTTGACTCAAGACACAGAGGCTGCAAGGGAGTGGATAGTGTTTTGCTGTGTAGGGCAGGTCCCATAGCAACTACGTCAATAGCACACCAAACAGTCTAGAATCATGTTGTTTGACTTTCCCTTGTTAAACTATTGCTAGTTAAGTCCCCTGTAGCCCCTCAGTGAAAAAAAGAGCTTAGCATAATGACAATGAACCATGACAAAGCAACAATGCAAGTGCGTGAGCAAAACCACAGAACGAATACACACATTATTGTCAACTGGGCAGGTGTACTTGAAGTAAAATGGCAGAGTTTGATCATCCTATAACAGTATCTGGTGAGGGCAGCAACCTTTCTATCAAGTGTCAATTTAGCACAGCCGTGGAATTGGCTTTGGACACGTGACCTCCTTCCAAAAAGGTCCTCAAATGACCGGTTGACCTGACCTTTCGACTCTCTCACATCTAGGCTTCTGGGCACTCATAAAATATCCACACTCCCTCACTGTCTGAAGCATGAGTTCCAATGAAGCATGGGCCAGATACCTTTCTGACTTGGAAGAAAAAGTGCCAAAAGTGAAATGACTCCCTTCAGTGTCATTATTGTTTTGATGTTGATGGTCAGGGATAGGGCTTTTTTAGAAGTGCTTCAACCCCCAAAGACTTGAAAGCAGCAAAGGTAACATAGCGTCAGTGGAGAGTGTGATTGTGTGAACCCTGCGATAATAGGACCTATTGCGCAACATGATCTTCTGGCACAGAGAGACAACGCCTCGCTGTGTGTTACAACAGTCCCTCTGCAAAAATGGTGGAAAATGTTTTAGGAGCTACCCTGAGGCCTCCGGCCGACACACTGAAGAGCACAATAGCTGTGTTCATGAGAGTGTCTCCGCACGCAGGCTCCACTGCAGGACAGGGCGGCTGCCGTCTGGAACCGTGTATGCTGAACCCAGCTGACGTCAAGCCAGCCAAGCTGTAAAAAAAAAAGAAAAACTGGAACAGGAGACCTTTTCTTTCCAGCGTAGCCTCGCTCTGCCCCATTGAAAGTTGCTGACAGAATTAAATCAGCAAGACTCCAGCTAAAAATAGAGGGCTGAGAGGACTGGGCTATTTTTAGAAGGCTCAGGCTATATTTAAATGTAAAGGGAGTGGTCCGCGTTTTAGACTGGGCCGTCCTGAAGAAGACCAGAGGGATTTTTAAATTTCCTCTCCTTTAAATTAAAAAAAAAATCCAACCCTCAAGGTTCATTTTTTCACCTCCACCTCAAATGGCTCTTTCTCCCTCTGAGCAAGTTGCTTGTGTGTTTGGCTGGGCTGTGGTGAAATGTGGCGACACTTCTGCCAAGTGAGGACTCGGTGTCTGTGAGGTGGCTGGGCCAGTTCAGAGCAGTAGCTCTAAATTACAGACCCATGCTAGGGGCCCTCAACCCATCTCTCCAAACCCTCCACCCTACTCTTTAACCATACCTCTCTCCACCCACCCAACCTCCCTTTCATCTAAACCAACTCATCCTCCCCCGATACTAAAGACATGGCGGCATGGCGCTGGCTGCAGCCGTAGCACACGATACATCCAATGATCTTTTACTGCATGCAACAGGAGACACAACCAAAGACGTTGCCCCGTCGTGCACTTGATGACCATTCATCCGTCTATATCAAATCAAATCAAATATTATTGGTCACATACACATGGTTAGCAGATGTAAATGCAAGTGTAGCGAAATGCTTGTGCTTCTAGTTCTGACAATGCAGTAATATCTAACAACTAATCTAACAAATTCACAACAACTACCTTATACACACAAATGTAAAGGGATGAATAAGTACATATAAATATACAGATGAGTGATGGCTATGTGGCATAGGCAAGATGCAGTAGATGGTATAGAACACAGTATATACATATGAAATGAGTAATGTAAGATATGCAAACATTATTAAATGGCGTTATTTAAGTGACTAGTGATACCTTTCTTAAGTTCATTTATTTAAGTGGCCAGAGATTTGAGTCTGTATGTTGGCAGCAGTCTCTCTATGTTAGTGATGGCTGTTTAACACTCTAATGGCCAGATAGAAGCTGTTTTTCAGTCTCTCGGTCCCAGCTTTAATGCACCTGTACTACTGACCTTGCCTTCTGGATGATAGCGGGGTGAACAGGTAGTGGCTCGGGTGGTTGTTGTCCTTGATGTTTTTGGTCTTCTTGTGACATCGGGTGCTGTAGGTGTCCAGGAGGGCAGGTAGTTTGCCCCCAGTGATGCGTTGTGCAAACAGCACTACCCTCTGGAGAGCCTTGCGGTTGAGGGTGGTCAGCACAGAGTTCAGTCCAGGTGCTTTGGTCAGACGACAAATAAGTTGATTATTGGTCAAATTCCATTGGGTAACAGGTCCAATACTGTAATAGAATGAACTGTGCTCTTTGCTGCCCTTCACATTCCTCCTGGTTTATTCTCGGACATCTTATTAGATACACATGAGAGAGGAGAGGTCACTAATTCAATGTTATTGTACCGCTACATTGTCATACCAGAACGTATAATTTTGAATTGCATTAGACATCTAATTGATCTGGCATTCAATAGAGAACAATCTGTACAATCTGACTGTGATCTCATAATACCATCATATTACCCTAATTCTCAATCGATTGCACAACAAAAGAGACATTCATTACAATTTCTCCATCTAATGATGAGATTGACTTGACTGTTCTATTTTGCGGGGTAAACTTTGTGTATTTTATGGCTTTGCAGTCATTGTGCTAGTCCTTTCTGTGACTTGTAAAGCCGACAACCCTTTCTGATGAATCTTCATTTCCGTATAGATTATATAATACTTTAACCAAAAGATTAAAGTTTCAGTTCTCAAATGGAGAAGTCATGTTGCAGCCTATGTTGGCAATTTGCATCTCATGACCTGGTCATCGTGAATAACTTGAGTTTAGTGAAATTCCAAGTCAAGGGGAGTTTTTCAGCGCCTAGGGCCTTGGGCAGTCTTCACCACATGACTCAGCTGGATGCCCTGGGGGTCCATGTGGGGAAACCCGTTATAGACAGCACTTTGCATATCCGCTGAAACACAACACTGAATTTGTCACGCTGGTATGAATGATTCGGGAGACAGGCGCAGGAATGTGTAATAGTTTTTTTTATTACACCCAAATGACGACGTGCCGTGTAAAGGCACGGGGACGAAGACCAAACAAACACCACACAAAACACAGGGTTGAAACCCAAACAGAAGAGTGAAGAGTACCTAAAATACATAACACAAGCGCATAATGATTAACACTAGGGAGGAGACCCGTAATCATATGCGCAATCCACAATGCCACGAAAGCCCAAACACCCAGCACAGGTACTCACACGAACCAACGGACATTGTAACAATAATCGACAGGACACTGGTAAACCAAGGACACACTTATACAATAACTAATCACTTGGAATCGGGGCCTGGTGTGCATAATGAAAGTTCCGGAGGGATCCGTGACAGAATTCAACAGCTCTGTCCAAGAGGAGATATCTGTGGGACTTTAATGTTCTATAAAGAGTGAAGAGAATTTGCCTAAACAGTATAACCTCAGGCCCTCACTTATAGGGATCCTATCACATTCACTACTAAGCCATGATCTTTTGTAATTATATTGAACAAAAGTGAAGATAGTCAAATCAGTGTTCTGCCCAGGATCAGTTTGGATTATGTAGCTCACAATGGTTAAATGAATCAGTTGTTATGGGCTGAAAGCACTATAATCTGCTATCTGCCCATACTGAATAGGGCCTCCATTCAATCCGTAGTGCAGAATATCTGAATTGTAGCGTGGTTCACATTTAAAGGTAATTTATGATTGAGCCGATATCTGCAGCGTTTACAGTGAATGCAACAAATCAGACCTTGTTTGCATACAAAATCTGAATAAATACAATTCAACCATTGTAATAAGACTCAGAAAAAAATAAGCATGGATTGTAGTTGTGTATTTATACTGTATCCTGCTGTATCCTACTGTGTCAGTGTGTGTGTCACTTTTTTCCTTCTTTCATTTCAATGGCTGTTAACAATTAAATTTAGCACAGTCATATCTTGGGTGGTCTCATTAACTGTGTTGTACAATGACTGGCTTACTGCCCTGACATTTTTTGTGTGTATTTTCTTTGCTCCCAATCAATTATAAAAATAAGCTGTTGCAAGAGTGGAAAACATAGCCTAATGCAACACCCAATAGGAAGTGAGTTGAGTACCTACATGGCCATGTATCACTCACCTGCACAAATGCTGCAGCCCTTTTATGACCGCACCATCCCATAAACATATGCTACTTTTCCTTTTAGGGTGCCAGTTATATAGGGAAGCATGTTATAAAATGCCTAATAGAAAGCATACACCCTTGTTATAGGTTTGTTTGCCTAGCAACAGGAAGCTTTCCCCAGAAAGTTTTTTCTCCCTCCTTTTCCTGAACTGATTGCCTAATGTTTTGCACGCTTTGCATTATGGGTAAATTGTTTGGTTGTCATTGGTTCTCACAGTTGAAAAATGTTCTTATTGTTCCTCTGTATTTTAATCATAACGCCATTTTTGAGAACAGCATGCAAAAAAAAAAAACATCACATCAATGATGACAATAGATAAATGCTGTTTGGATTGTACTTTGTCCTAAAACTTTCTGGTGGGGTTCAGAGGTCACTGAAATCCAGTTGACCTTTGGCTTTGGCGACTGAAGTCAGGCCATTGTTTGTATTGTCGTCCTTTTTAAATCTAAAATGGTCACCTAATTGAAAGGTGCCAGTGAAACCAGAGGAAGCCCATAAAGTCATGAGGAGTGCTGCATGGTCTGGTTGCCCATCAGCTGAGGATTTAGCGAGAATCAAGGCTTTGTTTGGGTCCTCCCCCTCTCTCTCGCCCATGATGCCACAATCGGTAGATAGTGGGAAGTTGGGATGGGATGGGGCTGTGGTGTGGTGGGGTGGTATTGGGATAGAGTTGAGTAGGGTGATACAGAGGCAGCCAGACTTGGAGCGGGAGTAGTGTGTGTCTATAGAGGATAAGTTAAGGGATGTCGCTGGAGAGCAAAGGCTTAAGGACATAATGCGTAATGTGAAAGAGGCCAAGTTGGCCAAGTGGTTTCAGGTATAGATTTCTCAATGGCATCAGTGTCTTCAATTCTTTATGTGCTTGTGTGAATTAGCTTCTATATATTTTAAAGTATAAGAAATAATGAGAGAGAGTGAATGAGTGAGAGAGAGACAGAGAGAGAGAGAGAGAGAGAGAGAGAGAGAGAGAGAGAGAGAGAGAGAGGAACGGTGTATAGCACATAAATGTAGACACTGTCTAAATGTACGTGAGGAAGAGAAAATATGCTTCTAATATGCTTCTCCTCCCAATGAGAACCAAAGCACTTCACACCGCATTCTGTTCACAGTCCAATATACGCTGTTCCTTACTCATCAAAGAGACAAGACACAAACTGTCTGAGCTGTAATGTAATCAAAGCCTGAGAACTGGAAAGTGACCAAAAGAACATCATGTGACCCGTGCTGCTTCGTTAAATCAAAAAGACATTACTCTTCTCATTTGAGTTTGTGCACTCATGTTGATTAGTTAGTCAATTGGATTGCTGATGAAAGCAGTGGCACATTCCTTCTGATATCTATGATATGCCCTTACTTGGAGGACTTTCAATGCTTTGGAAGACGGTAGTTACTCAATGTGCCCTCATTTATTTTGTCATGTGACCTGACATGATAGTGTGAGTCAGATGAAATACTATTTACACTTTTACTCCCAGTTATAAAGTCGTGAATACTTCGTTCTTGGCGGTATTTTTGTGAAGTGGCTGATGGCTCTGGTTGGTTTCCTGTTTGTGTAAATGATCGATTCAAGGTCAGATAGTGTTAACAGAATAACCTGATATAAGGTACAGTGAATGGCCTTCATCTCGGCCTTAACGTTTGCAGTGTGGCTACATACACTACATGAACAACAGTATGTGTACACCTGCTCGTTGATCATCTCATTTCCAAAATGATGGGAATTAATATGGAGTTGGTCCTCCCTTTGCTGCTATAACAGCCTCCACTCTTCTGGGAAGGCTTTACACTAGATGTTGGAACATTGCTGCAGGGACTTGCTTCTATTCAGCCACAAGAACATTAGTGATGTAGGGCGATTAGGCCTGGCTCACATTTGGTGTTGCAATTCATCCCAAAGGTGTTCAATAGAGTTGAGGTCAGGCTAGTCGGGAAACCATTTATGTGTGGATCTCGCTTTGTGCACGCGGGTATTATTATGCTGAAACAATAAAGGTTCTTCCCCAAACTGTTGCCACATATTTGGAAGCTCACAATCATCTAGAATGTCATTGTATGCTGTGGAGTTAAGATTTCCCTTCACTGGAACTAAGGGGCCTAGTCCGAACCATGAAAAACAGTCCCAGACCATTATTCCTCCTACACCAAACTTTACAGTTGGCACTATGCATTGGAGCAGGTATTTTTCACTTTGCATCTGCCAAACCCAGATTTGCCGCCAGACTGCCAGATGATGAAGCGTGATTCATTACTCCAGAGAACGCGTTTCCACTGCTTCAGAGTCCAATGGCGGCGAGCTTTACACCACTCCAGCCAACACTTGGCATTGTACATGGTGAACTTAGGCTTGTGTGCGGCTGCTCGGCAATGGAAATCCATTTCATGAAGCTCCCGACTAATAGTTATTGTGCTGACGTTGCTTCCAGAGGCAGTTTGGAACTCGGTAGTGAGTGTTGCAACCGCAGACAGACCATTTTTATGCGCTACGCGCTTCAGCACTCGCCGGTTTCTTTCTGTGAGCTTGTGTGGCCTACCACTTCGCGGCTGATCCGTTGTTGCTCCTAGACGTTTCAACTTCACAATAACAGCCCTTGCAATTGACTGGGGCAGCTCTAGCAGGGCAGAAATTTGACAAACTGACTCGTTGGAAAGGTGGCATCCTATAAGGGTGCCACGGTGAAAGTCATTAAGCTCTTTAGTAAGGCCATTCTACTGCCAATGTCTGTCTATGGAGATCGCATGGTGGTGTGCTCCATATTATACACCTGTCAGCAATGGGTGTGGCTGAAATAGCCAAATCCACTTATTTGAAGGGGTGTCCACATTGTAAATAAAGTGTATTTAGTACTACACGAACACACGCACAGACACACACACACACACACACACACACACACACACACACACACACACACACACACACACACACACACACACACACACACACACACACACACACACACACACACACACACATACACATACACACACACACACACACACACACACAGGAATGCATGCGACACACACACACACACACACACACACACACACACACACACACACACACACACACACACACACACACACACACACACACACAGCCAAAACTCGTAGCACAGTAGTTGAGTGTCCTCTTACAAAGACATCTCACTTGTAGTGAAGCATCTACAGAGGAACTGAAGGTGTCTTCTGAACTATGTCACCTATTTCTCTAAGACCCAGCCGTCGTTAATTCTGCAAAATCGGACTACTTCAACAGTGGAAGACTCATTAATGTGGTCCTTTGTGCTGTTGTCTGTGCCCAATAATGTTTGTACAATGTTTTGTGCTGCTACCATGTTTGGCTGCTGCCGTGTTGTGTTGCTACCATGCTGTGTTTTCATGTGTTGCTGCCATGCTATGTTGTTGTCTTAGGTCTGTCTTTCTGTAGTGTTGTGATGTCTCTCTTGTTGTGATGTGTGTTTTGTCATATATTTTATTACATTTGACATTTTTAATCCCAGCCCCGTCCCCATAGGAAGCCTTTTGCCTTTTGGTAGGACGTCATTGTAAATAAGAATTTGTTCTTAACTGACTTGTCTAGTTAAAAAAAATAAAAAAATGAATAGTGTCATTTGTGCGACTGTGAGGGCCATCATTGCAACATTGGCAGATCTTACTGCCAGATGTTACTCTGAACACCTTGAGGAATATAACCTTCAGCCGTTGGTAAGGTTACCTGGGCTGTGTGGAGTGACATGTCAAACCCTCAACAATAGTTTTGCCCTCCGTCCCGATATGTTGATACAGTGCCTCACTAACCATTGGTTATGGATTTCCAAACAATCCTCCCACTTTTTGTCACATTCAAAGACCCCCATTTTGATTCTTAAGTCAACAGACTGTCAAAGGCCTCTCCACTGTAAATTCCTACCACTCTATCCCTTTCCTCTCCCTCTGCCCTCTTCTCTCTGTCTTCCCAAACAAAGAGAGAGACAAAGGCGGACGAGGTCTCTGTGTTGAATTTGTCGACAGTGGCCGAGGGCCGGCCTATCTAGCTGGGCTGACACCTGCTTTGTCCCAGGGCAACGTGCGCCGTGGCCGCCCACCCGCCTGAGCACTTCATTCACCACCCCAGTGGGTGTCAGAGGGTCAGGTTCGTCCTATTCACTGGCACACTCTCAACTTTCTATGGCTCTCATGGTGTACCAACAACAATTAAGCTAAACTGCCCCACACCCGAACTCCACAGTGTTCAGTCACAGTACTAAAGACAAGAGGTGCACAATGGAAAGAGGATTTGACTTGTTTTTATCGCTTGAGATGTGGTGTAATAATTAGGTAGTTGGTTGGCAACTCACTGAGTCAATAGACATGACTTCCCACGAAAAGCAATGTTCCTCGTAAAGGGAAAACTAAATGTACAATTGAAGATATATCGATGTGAAGAGCTAGTTACTCTTAATGTTCCTGCTTTGGTCATGGTTCCTGGTTTGGTCATTCTTAATGTTCCTGGCTTGGTCATGGTTCCTGGTTTGGACATTCTTAATGTTCCTGGTTTGGTCATGGTTCCTGGTTTGGGCATTCTTAATGTTCATGGTTTGGTCATGATTCCTAGTTTGGGCTCTCTTAATTTTCATGGTTTGGTCATGGTTCCTGGTTTGGACACTTAATGTTCCTGGTTTGGTCATGGTTCCTGGTTTGGACTTTCTTAATGTTCCTGGTTTGGACATGGTTCCTGGTTTGGACACTCTTAATGTTCCTGGTTTGGTCATTGTTCCTGGTTTGGACATTCTTAATGTTCCTTGTTTGGTCGTGGTTCCTGGTTTGGACACTCTTAATGTTCCTGGTTTGTTCATTGTTCCTGGTTTGGACATTCTTAATGTTCCTTGTTTGGTCGTGGTTCCTGGTTTGATCATTTACAAATCACATGTCAAACTGAGACAGCTTTCAGTGGCTTTTCACAAAGCATGTGAATATATCAGGGTGGATGAAGCATCAATCTGCAGCATCCTACAGTGTGTGTGTCTAAACTATGCTAATAAATGTGGTTGTTGGTGTGTTCAGAGTATAGTTTGACTTTGTGAGTATCCTAAATCCCTGGAATGGTATCAGTGTGCAGCAGGAGAGCAGAGCATGGCAACGCCCGCGCTTTCCATCCGTCGCCACAAGGCCAGGGGCCAAATCTCTACATAAAATACCAATTTGGCACTTTGGAGAGAACAATGCCAACTCAAACTATGCCAACTCCCGCCCCCCACCTAGTTCTGCACAGCAGCATGTGCCATTATTTACATCACAAAGCTCCAGCAACCCCAACGCATCCCCCTCCTTCCGTCTGCCTGCCTAGTCCCTCAAAATAGACACCCACCCCTGGTTCCCTGACCCTGCCTGTCTTACCTCCCTTCTCCCCAGTCAACGCCCTCTACATGCTGTTCACATTTTCTAGCCAACAAAGGCCAAGGGGGTGGGGGGCTCCTACAGTTGGAACTGAACTCATGCTGCTATGATAAATGTTGGTTGAGTGAAACCTCCCCAGGCTTGTATAGTAATTGTATCAATTCCCACTGCATTTACTTGTTGGTTTGGTATGCTTAGTGCATGCAAGCACTAAAGTAAGAAAGGAATTTAGTCAATCTCTCAGGGAACAGGACAAGCTGGAGTTGAAGCAGACATCCTTGGAATCTTGGGTCTCACAGCAGTATCTGAGCACACGTTTTGCACACAAACAACCCTCTCTGACTCATACCCACCACAGGCGGGGATACGGGCCCAGTCTGAAAGTGTCTGGAAAGCCAGCACTCCACCCCGGAATAATACAGATGATTGAGCAGGCCACATGAACCAAACAATTGCATACAGAGTCCCAGACTAGACTCCCACCCAACCACCAGGTCAGTCAGTCAGAATAGACACCCACCCAGACACCAGGCCAGTCAGTCAGAGTAGACTCCCACCCAGCCAACAGGCCAGTCAGTCAGAGTAGACTCCCACCCAGACACCAGGCCAGTCAGTCAGAGTAGACTCCCACCCAGCCAACAGGCCAGTCAGTCAGAGTAGACTCCCACCCAGACACCAGGCCAGTCAGTCAAAGTAGACTCCCACCCAGCCACCAGGCCAGTCAGTCAGAGTAGACTCCCACCCAGACACCAGGCCAGTCAGTCAGTCAGAGTAGATTCCCACCCAGACACCAGGCCAGTCAGTCAGAGTAGATTCCCACCCAGCAACCAGGCCAGTCAGTCAGAGTAGACTCCCACCCAGACACCAGGCCAGTCAGTCAGAGTAGACTCCCACCCAGCCACCAGGCCAGTCAGTCAAAGTAGACTCCCACCCAGACACTGGGCCAGTCAGTCAGAGTAGACTCCCACCCACCCACCAGGCCAGTCAGTCAGTCAGTCAGAGTAGATTCCCACCTAGCCAACAGGCCAGTCAGTCAGAGTAGATTCCCACCCAGACACCAGGCCAGTCAGTCAGAGTAGACTCCCACCCAGCCACCAGGCCAGTAAGTCAGAGTAGATTCCCACCCAGCCACCAGGCCAGTCAGTCAGAGTAGATTCCCACCTAGACAACAGGCCAGTCAGTCAGAGTAGACTCCCACCCACCAGGCTCGTCAGCAATTCAGTCATTGAGACGTCTGATCCCTCTGACTCTCCCCACTGTCTCCCCCCACTCCCCTGCTCATTCCTGGGCTGTGGCTACACACACACACACACACACACACACACACACACACACACACACACACACACACACACACACACACACACACACACACACTCCCTCAAGGGTCAACATAACATACCAAACGCCCCACACTCAGCCGCCCCACAGCCCCACAGATTCACAACTTTGCTCATAAAACCAAAGTTCTTACTCACTGGTTATTGCACATCACAAACCCACCCTGACTCCCCCGCAACTTCCTTTGGGTTGGTGTAAATAGCTTTTGTCTAAATGTCAGAAGCCGGTTGGGAAATAGAGTCTCCTACATAATCTCTACACAAACGTCAAATCCCAAAAAGAAATACAAAGTTCCAGACGGTGGTTTTGCCACTGGTCTTAGTTAAACAGCCGAAATGTCTAGCACTTCTGTGAGAGCATTTAATGTCAGGGTCGAAGACAAAATGCGTTGTAGCACAATGTCTGGCTACCAGGTAATAGAAAAAAGGGGATTGGCGAGTTTAGCTGCTTCTGCAGTAGGAAACGTAGCAGTCCTACGGAATAATTATGTGTGGGAGAAGAATGTTTGAGACAGTGTGGAAACAGTATCTGTTTCGCCTGAATTACTGTTTCTGTTTTGCAGAACACTGACAAACGTGAAAATCTGTCATCTCCTGTCTTTGAGCGTTGCAGTGTAGTAGTATTACTTGTCACTCCTCTTGCATGGAATTGACTAATTCATGCTATTGGTTAGCTACTTCTAATTTAAACCATTTCTGGTCCTCCACCTGATTTAATGTGGCCTGCACTAGTGCTTCTCAAATCATCTACAACAATTAGAGAGTATTGATAATGCTTTGGGCTCAATCAGGGGGATCACCTGGCCTAACTTATCACACTGTGACATAGGTTTAGGTGGGATGAGAGAGATTTATGCGAGCTTCCTCAGATCCCCCACCTTGCTGAACGGATGATCAACCAGTCACCTGTTGTCGTTTACCACTACTGTCACCCTACCGCCCGTCCCACCTGCTCCCATTCTACAGCATGATAGTCCCACGGGGGCAAAAGGCCGGCTTTGTGTCCAGGCCTTCACTGTGGTCTGGCTCTCAGGCGGTCGGTCACAGGGGTTAATAAGCACGGTATGATGGCCCAGTAACTCTCACACACAGATGCTGCCTCTCTGGCTTTGTGTGTGTGTGTGTAGGGCTCCCTGCTGCTCAGTCTAGGCTGCCTGCCTGCAGACTCGACCAGAGACCCCATTCGACCAGACACAGCTGTAGAGGTGGGAGTTGGAGGGGGGTGGGGACAAGGGAGACAAATCAACAAATTTCCCTGTCCAGACTCCCCCACACCCCCACCCTCCAACCCAGACCACTCCAGTTGCTAGGCAATGTTAGCTTGCAGGCGACCTACTTCAGAAACAACCTGCTTGTCTGTCCTGGTTTCCTCTCGAAGTACAGTTTATTTACCTCTCCTTCCTTTCAATTGCACTGTCATTTCAATTAGCCTCAGAGCCACTGACGTGCTCCAGTAAACATTGAGAGAGAAAGGAGGAGTTATTGGAGGTTACATTTTCTTTAAGGAATTGTCGTCATGCGCAGGAGAATTCCTGCTAAGCGCAGCGAGTGGTTTTCTGAGAGATTTCAGGAGAGAAGTCTCCTCTGAGACTCAGAGGAAGCCTGTTCACGGCCTAATTCACATTCCCAGGGAAATAAATCAATTGATTGACTATGAGAACTGTATCTTTCTTCAAAATTATCCAAAATCCACACAATTTCAATTAGGATTACAATTTATCATTAGAGGTAGTATGCATTTTAAAACATAGAGTTGATGCAATCTGACTCTACCATGACAAATCTGTCATATGCATTATCTGTTACTTTTATTTCATTTTTTTTCCTTCTTTTTTTTCTTAAAACGACATTGTTGGTTAAGTGCTTGTCAGTAAGAATGTCACTGTAAGGTCTACTACACCTGTTGTATTCGGAGCGTGTGACAAATACAATTTGATTTGTTTTTATTTGATATGCATACAGCATAGTATATTCAGTTGCCATATCATTTTCAAATTCGTTGCTGCATTATAGTTGGTGCACCCCATTGATAAACATTGCCCTTCCCAGACAGAGAGAGAAACCTTTGTCGTGCTGACAAGAGAGAAACCTTGTCAGCTATATGATCTGTTACACTAAGACAGCATGCCTCAGTAAATCTGAATAGGAGTGTGTGAGCAGGCTAGGCACACCTATGAGAGTGGGAGAGATGGTGAACTCCCTCACGGTGTCTCAAACAATGACAAGACCTACAGTATACACTCTGCTGGAAGGCAGTAACCAAGACACCGGCGTACATAAGGCTTAGTGAGAAGAGATCAGCTCTTAAGCAGGACTTTAACGTCAGAATGTCAGGAATGTGTCAGTTAGAACTGGATGCCTATTCTTCTATTGAATGCAGACATTGGTGAGGAATTGAAAACTGTAATATCACATGCTTGCCTGCATAACACACATTCCAATCTCAGTGGTAATGACAAATGTATGTGGAACTGCAGACAACACCCAGAAACGTTTCTTGGCCTTTGCACCAGCTGCATGTGATATCGCTAGCTAGGGCACTGAGGGCAAAGTCTATGTATAGCCTGTATGTCTTCAATAACTTACTGGTTTCAAAGCTAATGACGTCATCTGTTCCGTTAAAAATGTTTAGTGTTTGGTTGATGGCTGCAGCCCAGGAAGCAGAAACCATTTCTCTGTGGGGGATAATGACATTCAAATGGACCTATGGAATCTACTTGACGTGGTTGAATAGGAATAAACGTCTGTTAGAACCGAGAGTGTGTTGTCCCTCAATAAAAAGCATAGTGGCCTGACTGTAAGGTCATGTCGCAGCATGTTTGTCTGGAGGCAGGTCCCCCAATGCAAATCATCTATAGTTGGGTAAAACCCTCTCAGATGTAACAAAAAGCATCCAGGTAGGCAATAATGTCGCTAATCTAGCTATTTGCATATTTCTTCATGACTTTGCATAGCAAATAATATACATTAGCCATGCTGGTCCCCTCCCCTTGGTCCCCCCCCCTCACCACCGTCTGTCTAGTCCTTACTCTTCCTTCCTTTTCCTGTCTCGTTTCTCTTGCTCCCTCCCCCTTCCAGGCCCGTTCCATGGTGGCACTCCTCAGTCTCAGTCTGCTCAGCGAGGGAGAGGTTGGAAATGAGGGAGGGAGGCTGGATTAGTTCTGAGTCACGGAGAGAAAACCCAGACACATGTGCCAAGAGAGGCCACAACTCAGACCAGACTCTCTTTGCTTTAATCGTACAGGTGGCTTGCAATGTCTTTCCTTGCTCCCTCACTGTCTCAAGGCAGTAGTACATAGACTTTTATAGACCAGACAGCATGACTCGATCTAGTCCAAATAAGCAGCATTTTCTAAGTCGGACACGGGCAAAGTCTTGAGACACTTAAAATATCTTCCCAAGCCATGAACGATTTTGAACATGGAAAAGTACTGAAACACATTCTTAATTGATTGCATTTGACCTTTATAAGATATGCAAGAGCAGTCCAGTGTGGACTCATTGAACAAGAACAGTCCAGTGTGGACTCACTGAACAAGAACAGTCCAGTGTGGACTCTATAAACAAGAACAGTCCAATGTGGACTCTATAAACAAGAACAGTCCAGTGTGGACTCATTGAACAAGAACAGTCCAGTGTGGACTCATTGAACAAGAACAGTCCAGTGTGGACTCTATAAACAAGAACAGTCCAGTGTGGACTCATTGAACAAGAACAGTCCAGTGGGGATTCATTGAACAAGAACAGTCCAGTGTGGACTCTATAAGCAAGAACAGTCCCGTGTGGACTCTATAAACAAGAACAGTCCAGTGTGGACTCTTTAAACAAGAACAGTCCCGTGTGGACTCATTGAACAAGAATAGTCCAGTGTGGACTCATTGAACAAGAACAGTCCAGTGTGGACTCTATAAACAAGAACAGCCCAGTGTGGACTCTATGAACAAGAACAGTCCAGTGTGGACTCATTGAACAAGAACAGTCCAGTGTGGACTCTTTGAACAAGAACAGTCCAGTGTGGACTCATTGAACAAGAACAGTCCAATGTGGACTCATTGAACAAGAACAGTCCAGTGTGGACTCATTGAACAAGAACAGTCCAGTGTAGACTCATTGAACAAGAACAGCCCAGTGTGGACTCTTATAAACAAGAACAGTCCAGTGTGGACTCATTGAACAAGAACAGTCCAGTGTGGACTCATTGAACAAGAACAGTCCAGTGTGGACTCTTTGAACAAGAACAGTCCAGTGTGGACTCAATGAACAAGAACAGTCCAGTGTGGACTCATTGAACAAGAACAGTCCAGTGTGGACTATATAAACAAGAACAGCCCAGTGTGGACTCTATGAACAAGAACAGTCCAGTGTAGACTCATTGAACAAGAACAGTCCAGTGTGGACTCTATGAACAAAAACAGTCCAGTGTGTACTCATTGAACAAGAACAGTCCAGTGTGGACTCTATAAACAAGAAGAGTCCAGTGTGGACTCATTGAACAAGAACAGTCCAGTGTGGACTCTATAAACAAGAACAGCCCAGTGTGGACTCTATGAACAAGAACAGTCCAGTGTGGACTCATTGAACAAGAACAGTCCAGTGTGGACTCATTGAACAAGAACAGTCCAGTGTGGACTCTATAAACAAGAACAGCCCAGTGTGGACTCTTATAAACAAGAACAGTCCCGTGTGGACTCATTGAACAAGAACAGTCCAGTGTGGACTCATTGAACAAGAACAGTCCAGTGTGGACTCATTGAACAAGAACAGTCCAGTGTGGACTCATTGAACAAGAACATTCCGGTGTGGACTCATTGAAAAAGAACAGCCCAGTGTGGACTCATTGAACAAGAACAGTCCAGTGTTTACTCTTATGAACAAGAACAGTCCAGTGTGGACTCTATAAACAAGAACAGTCCAGTGTGGACTCATTGAACAAGAACAGTCCAGTGTGGACTCATTGAACAAGAACATTCCGGTGTGGACTCATTGAACAAGAACAGTCCAGTGTGGACTCAATGAACAAGAACAGTCCAGTGTGGACTCATTGAACAAGAACAGTCCAGTGTGGACTCTATAAACAAGAGCAGTCCAGTGTGGACTCATTGAACAAGAACAGTCCCGTGTGGTCTCATTGAACAAGAACAGTCCAGTGTGGACTCATTGAACAAGAACATTCCGGTGTGGACTCATTGAAAAAGAACAGCCCAGTGTGGACTCATTGAACAAGAACAGTCCAGTGTTTACTCTTATGAACAAGAACAGTCCAGTGTGGACTCTATAAACAAGAACAGTCCAGTGTGGACTCATTGAACAAGAACAGTCCAGTGTGGACTCATTGAACAAGAACATTCCGGTGTGGACTCATTGAACAAGAACAGTCCAGTGTGGACTCTATAAACAAGAACAGTCCAGTGTGGACTCTATAAACAAGAACAGTCCAGTGTGGACTCTATAAACAAGAACAGTCCAGTGTGGACTCATTGAACAAGAACAGTCCCGTGTGGTCTCATTGAACAAGAACAGTCCAGTGTGGACTCATTGAACAATTGCCTTCAACCCTGTTCAAAAAGCAACTTGTGTACTGCATGTCTTTAGTTACACAGTTTATAACTCAGCTCTACAGCAGTATTTCACAACTGACCAATTTTTCCCTGCAACTTCTGCTACTGTTCAAAGGTACTACCCCCACACAATATATATAATATAGCCCAGGTATAACCGGACACAGGTATAACCAGACACAGTTATAACCAGACACAGTTATAACCAGACACAGGTATAACCAGACACAGGTATAACCAGACACAGTTATAACCAGACACAGGTATAACCAGACACAGGTATAACCAGACACAGTTATAACCAGACACAGGTATAACCAGACACAGGTATAACCAGATATGACACAGGTATAACCAGAATCAGGTATAACCAGATATGACACAGTTATAACCAGACACAGTTATAACCAGATACAGTTATAACCAGACACAGGTATAACCAGATATGACACAGTTATAACCAGACACAGGTATAACCAGATATGACACAGTTATAACCAGACACAGGTATAACCAGATATGACACAGGTATAACCAGATATGACACATTATGACCAGACAAAGGTATAACCATGCACAGGTATAACCAGATATGACACAGTTATGACCAGACACAGGTATAACCAGACACAGGTATAACCAGATATGACACATTATGACCAGACACAGGTATAACCAGACACAGGTATAACCAGATATGACACAGTTATGACCAGACACAGGTATAACCAGACACAGGTTTAACCAGACACCGGTATAACCAGATATGACACAGGTATAACCAGACACAGGTATAACCAGACACAGTTATAACCAGACACAGTTATAACCAGATACAGTTATAACCAGACACAGGTATAACCAGACACAGGTATAACCAGACACAGGTATAACCAGACACAGTTATGACCAGACACAGGTATAACCAGATATGACACAGTTATAACCAGACACAGTTATAACCAGACACAGTTATAACCAGACACAGGTATAACCAGACACAGATATAACCAGACACAGTTATAACCAGACACAGGTATAACCAGACACAGGTATAACCAGATATGACACAGGTATGACCAGACACAGGTATAACCAGACACAGGTTTAACCAGACACAGTTATAACCAGACACAGGTATAACCAGACACAGTTATAACTAGACACAGTTATAACCAGACACAGTTATAACCAGACACAGGTATAACCAGACACAGGTATAACCAGACACAGGTATAACCAGACACAGTTATGACCAGACACAGGTTTAACCAGAGGTATATCAAGCAGCACACTGCAAGCTCTGAAGACTGTCTAGCCTATGTCATAACAGATGGCTATCATGAAGCTATCTCCTCAAAAGCCCTGCAGATAAAATAAGATTAAAATGAGATCTGTCAGTTTCTCTAGTTTCATAAAGTGGGCAAGTATTTTCTGCCATAAAACGGCGAGAGATTGAGTCAATCCCACAGGCGAGAGATTGAGTCAATCCCACAGGCGAGAGATTGAGTCAATCCCACAGGCGAGAGATTGAGTCAATCCCACAGGCGATGGCTGAATCATGAGTAGTGAAAATAATCCTTACATTTTCAACAAACCCACATTGTCTTTCTCAACTAGTAGTAGATATTATGCAATGCCTTGTAGATTCATAATTCATGTCAGATATGCAATGTTGTTATCGTCGTGGGCAAAAATAACGCCCCAATGATCCACTCAAACTGTGAAAAAATAGGACTCACGTCCACAATGGCACTAAGTGATGCAAAACGGAGGTGCAATGACCTAAAGAGTCGTGTTTCCATCCTCATGTTTCCATAAACAAATAAATGTCTGAGTCATTCATTAAAATGGCTGTGTGTGTGTGTGTGTGTGTGTGTGTGTGTGTGTGTGTGTGTGTGTGTGTGTGTGTGTGTGTGTGTGTGTGTGTGTGTGTGTGTGTGTGCCACTATTAAGTGAATCCAAGCCCACGGTCTTTAATCTCAACCCAAACTTTCTGATGCATCACGACTATAAACACAAACATATTCCCACCCCTTTTTTATCCACTTGCTATGGATGCCTTTGAACTTTCTTTCTCCTATTGCTCAAGCTGTGCACCTCCCCTGGAGTCCTACTCATAGCCACTATCCCCAGCCATCCTAAACAGTTCAGCTGTGATGACGATACACAAAGGTCTGGATGTTGCTTGAAAGGTCGGGCTGTACCAAAGGTCTGGGATGAGAGGGTCCCTAAACACGACTCACAACACCAAGCGGCTGACTGACTCAGACAGAACAAACTCATTTCCAAAAAATACTTTCAAGAGGAAGCTTTCTGGTGATTTAACCACAAGAAGTGAAAACAGTGGACTCACTTAAAATAACGTTTTTTGGCCTCCCTAGTGGCGCATGACTCAACCTTTGCCTCTCCCAAAGCCCGTTGGGGAGTTGCAGAGATGAAACAAGATCGTAATCACGAAGTTGGGGAGAAAAAGGGTGTAAAATTGTTTTTCTATAACAATTAAATCACCCTTAATTATAGCTGTATGTGGGATGGCATGCTCCAAGTTCCAGACAATTACAGTGCCTTGCGAAAGTATTCGGCCCCCTTGAACTTTGCGACCTTTTGCCACATTTCAGGCTTCAAACATAAAGATATAAAACTGTATTTTTTTGTGAAGAATCAACAACAAGTGGGACACAATCATGAAGTGGACGACATTGGATATTTTAAACTTTTTTAACAAATCAAAAACTGAAAAATTGGGCGTGCAAAATTATTCAGCCCCCTTAAGTTAATACTTTGTAGCGCCACTTTTTGCTGCGATTACAGCTGTAAGTCGCTTGGGGTATGTCTCTATCAGTTTTGCACATCAAGAGACTGACATTTTTTCCCATTCCTCCTTGCAAAACAGCTCGAGCTCAGTGAGGTTGGATGGAGAGCATTTGTGAACAGCAGTTTTCAGTTCTTTCCACAGATTCTCGATTGGATTCAGGTCTGGACTTTGACTTGGCCATTCTAACACCTGGATATGTTTATTTTTGAACCATTCCATTGTAGATTTTGCTTTATGTTTTGGATCATTGTCTTGTTGGAAGACAAATCTCCGTCCCAGTCTCAGGTCTTTTGCAGACTCCATCAGGTTTTCTTCCAGAATGGTCCTGTATTTGGCTCCATCCATCTTCCCATCAATTTTAACCATCTTCCCTGTCCCGGCTGAAGAAAAGCAGGCCCAAACCATGATGCTGCCACCACCATGTTTGACAGTGGGGATGGTGTGTTCAGCTGTGTTGCTTTTACGCCAAACATAACGTTTTGCATTGTTGCCAAAAAGTTCAATTTTGGTTTCATCTGACCAGAGCACCTTCTTCCACATGTTTGGTGTGTCTCCCAGGTGGCTTGTGGCAAACTTTAAACTACACTTTTTATGGATATCTTTAAGAAATGGCTTTCTTCTTGCCACTCTTCCATAAAGGCCAGATTTGTGCAATATACGACTGATTGTTGTCCTATGGACAGAGTCTCCCACCTCAGCTGTAGATCTCTGCAGTTAATCCAGAGTGATCATGGGCCTCTTGGCTGCATCTCTGATCAGTCTTCTCCTTGTATGAGCTGAAAGTTTAGAGGGACGGCCAGGTCTTGGTAGATTTGCAGTGGTCTGATACTCCTTCCATTTCAATATTATCGCTTGCACAGTGCTCCTTGGGATGTTTAAAGCTTGGGAAATCTTTTTGTATCCAAATCCGGCTTTAAACTTCTTCACAACAGTATCTCGGACCTGCCTGGTGTGTTCCTTGTTCTTCATGTTGCTCTCTGCGCTTTTGACGGACCTCTGAGACTATCACAGTGCAGGTGCATTTATACGGAGACTTGATTACACACAGGTGGATTGTATTTATCATCATTAGTCATTTAGGTCAACATTGGATCATTCAGAGATCCTCACTGAACTTCTGGAGAGAGTTTGCTGCACTGAAAGTAAAGGGGCTGAATAATTCTGCACGCCCAATTTTTCAGTTTTTGATTTGTTAAAAAAGTTTTAAATATCTAATAAATGTCGTTCCACTTCATGATTGTGTCCCACTTGTTGTTGATTCTTCACAAAAAAATACAGTTTTATATCTTTATGTTTGAAGCCTACTCAGCCACAGCCTGTAAGACTTCCAGTAGCTTCAACTAGCTAATATAATTCATAAAAAAAACATATAGAACACACAAGGAATGTGTGAAGAGTGTGTGACTAAACTCAGGTCTCATGAACCGTGTGACTACAACATCCCCTTCTACAAAGGACATGCATGTCTTTCCGATTAGATGATGAAATGTTGAATTGAGTTGAGTAATCAATGACCCAGTCATGCTAATCATGTCAGTCTGTATATGTGCAGATACACACTGACTCAGATGCAGACACAGATATACTCATCATAATCTTTACTCTGCACAACAGCACACACTGCTGCCAACTTCTTACTGGAACTGAACAACTGTCATCTCGTGACAGAAAATTCATCTTATTTTTTTATGTTAATTTGTCTCTGCTGGGGAAAGCTACGGGGAAGGATCACATAGAACACATCCTCTCTGGTCTTTATAGCCTGGGTCCTCTCTGGTCTTTATATCCTGGGTGCTCTCTGGTCTTTATATCCTGGGTCCTCTCTGGTCTTTATAGCCTGGGTCCTCTCTGGTCTTTATATCCTGGGTCCTCTCTGGTCTTTATATCCTGGATCCTCTCTGGTCTTTATATCCTGGGTGCTCTCTGGTCTTTATAGCCTTGGTCCTCTCTGGTCTTTATATCCTGGGTCCTCTCTGGTCTTTATATCCTGGGTCCTCTCTGGTCTTTATAGCCTGGGTCCTCTCTGGTCTTTATAGCCTGGGTCCTCTCTGGTCTTTATATCCTGGGTCCTCTCTGGTCTTTATAGCCTGGGTCCTCTCTGGTCTTTATAGCCAGGGTCCTCTCTGGTCTTTATAGCCTGGGTCCTCTCTGGTCTTTATATCCTGGATCCTCTCTGGTCTTTATATCCTGGGTCCTCTCTGGTCTTTATATCCTGGGTCCTCTCTGGTCTTTATATCCTGGGTCCTCTCTGGTCTTTATATCCTGGGTCCTCTCTGGTCTTTATATCCTGGGTCCTCTCTGGTCTTTATATCCTGGGTCCTCTCTGGTCTTTATAGCCTGGGTCCTCTCTGGTCTTTATATCCTGGGTCCTCTCTGGTCTTTATATCCTGGGTCCTCTCTGGTCTTTATATCCTGGGTCCTCTCTGGTCTTTATATCCTGGGTCCTCTCTGGTCTTTATAGCCTGGGTCCTCTTTACTCTTTATAGCCTGGATCCTCTCTGGTCTACATAGCCTGGATCCTCTATGGTCTTTATATCCTGGGTCCTCTTTACTCTTTATAGCCTGGATCCTCTCTGGTCTACATAGCCTGGATCCTCTATGGTCTTTAAAACGCACACACACACACACACACACACACACACACACACACACACACACACACACACACACACACACACACACACACACACTAAAAAAGAAAACAAATAGTGAACACTTCGCTCCCTTTCTCCAAGGTCTGGAGCAATCCATCCTTATGTACAGTAAGCCAACCAACTGTGCAAATGTTCCACTTAATATTATAAGTAGGTTCTTTCATGCTTAACCTTTCCAAATGCCCACATTCTACCTTTACAATACAACAGAGCAAACCTTGAATGGAAGTCTTATTTACCCAAGAAGTAATCAGCGTTCTCCACATGCGTTCTGGACAACAATACGCGCGCGTGTGTGTGTGTGAGAGCGGGTGTGTGTGTGTGCCTGTGTGCCCTTCTGTGTGCCCTTATGTGCCTGCACATGCTTATACATTATCGAAAGAAGTCTGAAAACAAAATATGGCGGCTGGAGGAGACAAACGCTTTAGCTAGATGACTAGTAGAAACCTACAGCATAATGTTAGGGACAGTGTTTGAACTATCGAAGACAAGCTATCTTCTGCTGGGTCTCTGCTTCTCAATAGGAATCTCTCGTTTGAATAGTCAAATAGCCCCTCTGATGAATAACCAGTTAGGGTGGTAGCAGGAAGCATGAGGAGCCTGGTGGCTAATACCTTTGTTTACACAACAAATACTAATAGAAACTTTTCATTTTTTTTGTTTTGTAATTTTTCATTTTCAGAGGGGGTTACAGGTACAAAAAACACTCAAATAAATGCATGTAAAGGTAACCCCGATCCATCCTCCCTCCTCAGTCCCCATCCTCCCTCCTCAATCCCCATCCTCCCTCCTCAGTCCCCATCCTCCCTCCTCAATCCCCATCCTCCCCCTTCCGTCCCCATCCTCCCTCCTCAGTCCCCATCCTCCCTCCTCAATCCCCATCCTCCCCCTTCCGTCCCCATCCTTCCCCCTCTTCCCCCAACCTCCCCCTTCAGTCCCTATTCTCCCTCCTCTGTCCCCATCCTCCCCCTCAGTCCCCATCCTCCCCCCTCAGTCCCCATCCTTCCCCCTCTGTCCCCAACCTCCCCCCTCAGTCCCCATCCTCCCACCTCTGTCCCCATCCTCCCCCCTCAGTCCCCATCCTTCCCCTCTGTCCCCAACCTCCCCCTCAGCCCCCATCCTCCCACCTCTGTCCCTATTCTCCCTCCTCTGTCCCCATCCTCCCCCTCAGTCCCCATCCTCCCCCCTCAGTCCCCATCCTTCCCCCTCTGTCCCCAACCTCCCCCCTCAGTCCCCATCCTCCCACCTCTGTCCCCATCCTCCCCCCTCAGTCCCCATCCTTCCCCTCTGTCCCCAACCTCCCCCTCAGCCCCCATCCTCCCACCTCTGTCCCCATCCTCCCACCTCTGTCCCCATCCTCCCCCCTCAGTCCCCATCCTTCCCCTCTGTCCCCAACCTCCCCCTCAGTCCCCATCCTCCCACCTCTGTCCCCATCCCTCCCTAAGTCCCCATCCTTCCCCCTCTGTCCCCAACCTCCCCCTCAGTCCCCATTCTCCCTCCTCTGTCCCCATCCTCCCCCCTCAGTCCCCATCCTTCCCCTCTGTCCCCATCCTCCCCCCTCAGTCCCCATCCTTCCCCTCTGTCCCCATCCTCCCCCCTCAGTCCCCATCCTTCCCCTCTGTCCCCATCCTCCCCCCTCTATCCCCATCCTTCCCCTCTGTCCCCATCCTCCCCCCTCTATCCCCATCCTTCCTCCTCAGTCCCCATCCTCCCTCCCTATCTGTAAACCTTTGATTTTCTTCAATGGATTCTAAAACACAATGCTTCTGTGAACTGTAGTAGCACAATGACAACGCTGAGGTAACCAGGACATGCTATTGGAAGCTGTTGGCCGAAGGCTGGCATGAGATGCAGCTCAAACACAGTAAGAGGTGTGCTTTGTTTTCTCTCATTTGGTTTAGCCAACTCTACACACGAAATAGAATGATTAGACACGCCAAAAACAAATATTAAGGGGAGACTGAAGAGATACTGAAAGGATGCAATAAATGGCCATTAAGTCTACTGTGTGAAATGGGTCGGCTGACTAATCATGTGGCAGCGGACAGAGTCATGATACACCTGCAGCATCTGTAGGCAGTATAGGAACAGTTATTGTACGTAGCCCCTAGTCTGCATATCCATAACATAACTCCATAACTCCCATGAGGGAAAGTAAGTCCATCACCAGGCAATGCATATGCAGTCTTCACACACACACACACACACACACACACACACACACACACACACACACATACACACACACACACACACACACAGACACACACACACACACACACACACACACGCACACACACACACACACACACACTGGCCTTAAATGTTAAATGCCGTTAAGCTGGTCAGGGACAGACAGATACAGTGCCTTGCGAAAGTATTCGGCCCCCTTGAACTTTGCGGCCTTTTGCCACATTTCAAGCTTCAAACATAAAGATATAAAACTGTATTTTTTTGTGAAGAATCAACAACAAGTGGGACACAATCATGAAGTGGAACGACATTTATTGGATATTTCAAACTTTTTTAACAAATCAAAAACTGAAAAATTGGGCGTGCAAAATTATTCAGCCCCTTTACTTTCAGTGCAGCAAACTCTCTCCAGAAGTTCAGTGAGGATCTCTGAATGATCCAATGTTGACCTAAATGACTAATGATGATAAATACAATCCACCTGTGTGTAATCAAGTCTCCGTATAAATGCACCTGCACTGTGATAGTCTCAGAGGTCCGTTAAAAGCGCAGAGAGCATCATGAAGAACAAGGAACACACCAGGCAGGTCCGAGATACTGTTGTGAAGAAGTTTAAAGCCGGATTTGGATACAAAAAGATTTCCCAAGCTTTAAACATCCCAAGGAGCACTGTGCAAGCGATAATATTGAAATGGAAGGAGTATCAGACCACTGCAAATCTACCAAGACCTGGCCGTCCCTCTAAACTTTCAGCTCATACAAGGAGAAGACTGATCAGAGATGCAGCCAAGAGGCCCATGATCACTCTGGATGAACTGCAGAGATCTACAGCTGAGGTGGGAGACTCTGTCCATAGGACAACAATCAGTCGTATATTGCACAAATCTGGCCTTTATGGAAGAGTGGCAAGAAGAAAGCCATTTCTTAAAGATATCCAAAAAAAGTGTTGTTTAAAGTTTGCCACAAGCCACCTGGGAGACACACCAAACATGTGGAAGAAGGTGCTCTGGTCAGATGAAACCAAAATTGAACTTTTTGGCAACAATGCAAAACGTTATGTTTGGCGTAAAAGCAACACAGCTCATCACCCTGAACACACCATCCCCACTGTCAAACATGGTGGTGGCAGCATCATGGTTTGGGCCTGCTTTTCTTCAGCAGGGACAGGGAAGATGGTTAAAATTGATGGGAAGATGGATGGAGCCAAATACAGGACCATTCTGGAAGAAAACCTGATGGAGTCTGCAAAAGACCTGAGACTGGGACGGAGATTTGTCTTCCAACAAGACAATGATCCAAAACATAAAGCAAAATCTACAATGGAATGGTTCAAAAATAAACATATCCAGGTGTTAGAATGGCCAATTCAAAGTCCAGACCTGAATCCAATCGAGAATCTGTGGAAAGAACTGAAAACTGCTGTTCACAAATGCTCTCCATCCAACCTCACTGAGCTCGAGCTGTTTTGCAAGGAGGAATGGGAAAAAAATTCAGTCTCTCGATGTGCAAAACTGATAGAGACATACCCCAAGCGACTTACAGCTGTAATCACAGCAAAAAGTGGCGCTACAAAGTATTAACTTAAGGGGGCTGAATAATTTTGCACGCCCAATTTTTCAGTTTTTGATTTGTTAAAAAAGTTTGAAATATCCAATAAATGTCGTTCCACTTCATGATTGTGTCCCACTTGTTGTTGATTCTTCACAAAAAAAATACAGTTTTATATCTTTATGTTTGAAGCCTGAAATGTGGCAAAAGGTCGCAAAGTTCAAGGGGGCCGAATACTTTCGCAAGGCACTGTAGATAGACAGACACTGGGCAGTGACAAGGATGTTTTCTTTATGTTCTCTTTCTTCCGACCCCATAACCCTCTCCTCCCTGCATCCCTATGTGACTGCCTTCTCCCTCTCTCTAACCATGCCTCCCTCCTCTCTCTAACCATGCCTCCCTCCTCTCTCTAACCCTGCCTCCCTCCTCTCTCTAACCCTGCCTCCCTTCCCTCTCTAACCTTGCCTCCCTCCTCTCTCTAACCCTGCCTCCCTCCCCTCTCTAACCCTGCCTCCCTCCTCTCTCTAACCCTGCCTCCCTCATCTCTCTAACCTTGCCTCCCTCCCCTCTCTAACCTTGACTCCCTCCTCTCTCTAACCCTGCCTCCCTCCTCTCTCTAACCCTGCCTCCCTCCTCTCTCTAACCCTGCCTCCCTCCTCTCTCTAACCCTGCCTCCCCCTCTCTAACCCTGCCTCCCTCCTCTCTCTAACCCTGCCTCCCTCCTCTCTCTAACCCTGCCTCCTTCCTCTCTCTAACCCTGCCTCCCTCCTCTCTCTAACCCTGCCTCCCTCCTCTCTCTAACCCTGCCTCCCTCCCCTCTCTAACCCTGCCTCCCTCCTCTCTCTAACCCTGCCTCCCTCCTCTCTCTAACCCTGCCTCCCTCCCCTCTCTAACCCTGCCTCCCTCCCCTCTCTAACCCTGCCTCCCTCCCCTCTCTAACCCTGCCTCCCTCCTCTCTCTAACCCTGCCTCCCTCCCCTCTCTAACCCTGCCTCCCTCCCCTCTCTAACCCTGCCCCCCTCCCCTCTCTAACCCTGCCTCCCTCCTCTCTCTAACTCTGCCTCCCTCCCTTCTCTAACCCTGCCTCCCTCCTCTCTCTAACCCTGCCTCCCTCCCCTCTCTAACCCTGCCTCCCTCCTCTCTCTAACCCTGCCTCCCTCCCCTCTCTAACCCTGCCTCCCTCCTCTCTCTAACCCTGCCTCCCTCCCTTCTCTAACCCTGCCTCCCCCCTCTCTCTAACCCTGCCTCCCTCCCCTCTCTAACCCTGCCTCCCTCCTCTCTCTAATCCTGCCTCCCTCCCCTCTCTAACCCTGCCTAACTCCTCTCTCTAACCCTGCCTCCCTCCCCTCTCTAACCCTGCCTCCCTCCTCTCTCTAACCCTGCCTCCGTCCCCTCTCTAACCCTGCCTCCCTCCTCTCTCTAACCATGCCTCCCTCCCCTCTCTAACCCTGCCTCCCTCCCCTCTCTAACCCTGCCTCCCTCCTCTCTCTAACCATGCCTCCCTCCTCTCTCTAACCCTGCCTCCCTCCTCTCTCTAACCCTGCCTCCCTCCTCTCTCGAACCCTGCCTCCCTCCTCTCTCTAACCCTGCCTTCCTCCCCTCTCTAACCCTGCCTCCCTCCTCTCTCTAACCCTGCCTTCCTCCTCTCTATAATCATCCAAGCCTCCGTCCTCGCTCTAACCATCCATCCTTCTCTAAACCTCCCTATTCTCTCTAACCATCCACTCCTCCCGCTAACCTTCCCTCCCCCCTCTAACCCTTCCTTCACCCTCCCACTCCCCTCTGCCCAGGAAGTGAGCCGTGAGACAAGTTCTTTGTGGGTCACGAAGCAGCACTTGTGACCCCTGGGCGACCCTGAGGGGAACACTTGAGCAGGCAGCTCAAAACGGCTGACAGACATGTTGAGGTACTTCAGTGCAGATAGAGCCATTCTTCAGCGGAGTGGCTCAGTACTTGTCATTGTTTAGAAAAGATGCATAGGAAGCAAAAGAGGGACAGTAATTTACCAGGAGAGGTTCATAGGAAGTTGAACTAACTCAATGCTCAGTGAGACTTAATGAGTTGAAGACACAAGTATTGTTCATCAATAAGTCTGAAAGTAATTTGTGTTGAATAAATATAAGCGTTGCATTGTTGTCTGCAGAGTAACATAGGATGCAATATTTGATACTGGGGAATGCTGTGTCCACTTTCCCCCCCCCCCACACACACACACACACACACACACACACACACACACACACACACACACACACACACACACACACACACACACACAAAGCTTCCAGCTGCCATATGGGCAGCGGTTGGCCAGTGCTTTAGTGGCTAAGGCACTGCAACGGGAATGTTTCCCAGAGCTGTCAACAGTCCAACCCTGTACAACTCCAATAAATCAGTTCCCTAGCTAACTTCAGAAGAAGCCAAGCAGAAAGAGCACGTGGGAAATACTTGAAAGCTGCAATTGCTGCCGAGAGGAGCTAACAGTGGGACAAACACTTTAGCCACACCAGTTCATCAGTGTTAAGCTAGGCTAAGCGTGAGGAGTCAGTTAATGCTTTTAGCGGGGATCTAATTTCACCAGAACACTGAGGCTAATAATAGCCGGGGAGGGCTTTCCTAAGGGCTGTGAAAGTCTGAGGAATCTCCCACCTGCTCCTCCCACCACTGTTAGATTACCGTACTTAAATAGATGCTTTCAGGCCAGACAGTCCCTTCTCTGAGCTTCGCTAATGCTAATTGACCGTCATTAGCACTACCTTGAGCAAACAATAAGAAGAAAACAGGAAACTACAGGCTGCTACCAGATGGCTATTGATGCAAGTAGCTAGCCTAGCGTCACATGGATGTTCTGGCTATGCTGGGCACAGAAATGCTGAGGCCAGGTATAGCCAGTCAAGTTGAATGCTACATTCAATGCTAAATGCTAAATCCTTGAAAGCTGACATGTTTGACCCATAACAGTTATGCATGCTGTTGTTCTGCATGATTGTTCAGCTTGCCTTGCACTAGACAAATACAGCACTGGACACAGGTTTTTGCATATAAAGAGTGTTATGTCACTGAATCTTACTATTTGAACTCAAAACAGCAACTTTACTCAGTAGATAAATGTCATTAGCATACTTCACATACAGAGAAAACCTGGCCTCTGACAAAGGTAGAGATATAATAAGATCACTCAGCGTTTTGCAGTTGGAGGTACTTGGTATTTGGTATTTTATTAGGATCCCCATTAGCTTTTGCAAAAGCAGCAGCTACTCTTCCTGGGGTCCACACAAAACATGAAACATGACATAATACAGAACATGAATAGACACGAACCATCAACGACAGAACCACATACATTTTAAAAAGGAAAAGGAAAACAACATGTCACTTTGTAATCTTGGTAAACTATCCCTATAAGGCTGCACTCAAATGACTAGGCAGCTTCATTGGGGAGACTGTGTTTGTGTGTGTGTGTGTGTGTGTGTGTGTGTGTGTGTGTGTGTGTGTGTGTGTGTGTGTGTGTGTGTGTCTGTGTGTGTGTGTGTGTGTGTGTGTGTGTGTGTGTGTGTGTGTGTGTGTGTGTGTGTGTGTGTGTGTGTTTGACAGCAATGGGTTAGATAGGGTGAGGTTATGTGAGGTAAAATAGGATCAACCGTGCACAGTCGGACTCAGGTCTTTAATGAGACTACGAATTGACTCTACCTTTTGGCTGTACGTATTGTACACTAAAACCCTCATCGTGGACACGGGGTCTTATGTGTTTGAACGTCTGAACTGATTTTTGCAAATCGAAAGAACATAAACATTGGTTGGGAAATTCTTGGGAGAGGTCTTGCCTCCTTGACCTCAAATGTATTATTGTCATTTCAATACTTTATGCTGCTCAGAGAAATCTGTGTCCCAAGTCCCAATGTTAGAATCAGGTAGAAAGGGTTTGCTTTGGAAGTAAGGGTCCTTTCGCCAACTCTTCAACAAATCTAAAAAATAAAAATATTACAACTAAAGCATTTTAAACAGAATACAGCAGAAGTTAATGATATATTTTAATATATTTAGATATTCTTGGGAAATGTAATGGACTGCATGTTTGAATCATGATGTGTTGTTACCACACCTGGACTTAGATATGTTACATGGAAGTGGGCTTTCTTAAAAAAAATACTTCTGCAGTCATGTACAATGAATAATGCACCCTAAGGGCGTGTTTGGGCAGAAACAAATGGGGTTGTTTGTGTAATAAGACTCTCTCCCTATCTCTCTCTCTCTCACACACACACACATACACACACACACACACGCACGCACGCACGCACACAAGCACGCACGCACGCACACATACACACACACACACACACACACACACACACACACACACACACACACACACACACACACACACACACACACACACACACACACACACACACACTGTTTGTGCGTTGATGAAAGAAGTATTTCCTGAGAATTCTAGCTGAAGATTCCCACAGAAAAAAGCCCATAAACCAGGGAGACAGTCCCCTCCCTTTCTACATTCCCAGTAACCCAGCATCTCTATCAAAGAATTGTGCAGACTGCAGAGAGACAGGATTATCCCAAAAAGGAACTGGGAACAAAATAGGGAAGCTCTCCGATGAGAACTAACTGAAAGATATTCACACACCCTTGCACATATTAATAATCTACAGAACCCACTGGGCACACACTGTTTGAATTTCAATTAAATGACGTTGAACCAATGTGGAATAGACGTTTAATTGATGTCTGTACCCAGTGGAACTGTTCTAAGGACCATTTGTTTTACTGTAACACAATGTACAACAAGATGTTTGAGTTGAGGTTTCCAGATTGCATTTTGAATTACATGCACCAAAAGTGTGCCAAGAGAGGATATTGAAACTTCAATAGAGTTGAATAGAAATACATTTGAAAGAGAGTGTCTTTCCCCAGAACTCAATTGAGTGTTCCACATAACCCTAATCCTTTTCCTTAAAGGGACAATCAGCTGTTGCTAAATCCATTTATGGACTTATAAATTAATAATATGTACCCATTGATTCTTGAAGAATATAACTTATGCCTTAGTGATTCTAAATTAGCTTAGTTTAACTGGCGTACCCCGTCAGAACCCACAATACAAGTTTGTTTTACTCCAATGTTTGTAAACAATGTAAATGTAAACAAACACTGTAGAACCTCAAAACATGGTTAAAACTATAACACTTATGTCATGGATGGTCAGTCCTTGCATCCATAGCTCTGCCTATGAATTTGAGTGTGATTACATTTTTCCAGCCCCATCCTTCAGCTTTTTCCCAAAACAGTGGCAGGGAATATTCTTTGTTATTGTTTCAACTGCTGATTGGCCCTTTAAAGGGGTGCATGGGCAGGAGAGCGGTGGGGGGATACTGAGGGACAGTGTGCTACAGTAGTGAGTGAAGGAGTAAACAGAAAAAAACTGAAACCCACTCCTCTGCCATATCATTCTCTCATCCCAGTGGGAATGCTCTTATCTGCTGACCAGCACGACCACAAGGTAGAGGTCCCATGCCTCTGCAGTGGTGTGTGTGTGTGTGTGTGTGTGTGTGTGTGTGTGTGTGTGTGTGTGTGTGTGTGTGTGTGTGTGTGTGTGTGTGTGTGTGTGTGTGTGTGTGTGTGTGTGTGTGTTTGAGAGAGAGAGAGAGAGTGTGTGAGTGTCTTATTACATAAACAACCCCAACAAAACCAATTAAAGTTGTGGGTGGAAGAGGTGAACAAGCTCCTCCTCCTCTGTCCTTTCCAAAGAGCTGCACTAAAAAGCAGGCTCAATGAGTTAGCCAGCTAACTCTGATAATCAAACAGAAATAACTACTGATTGTAAGGTTCATTTTGAAAGCTGTGTGTTTTTTGATGGTTGAGTGAATTAGACCATGCCTATTTCCAGCTTCTCTTTCATTTTTTTATTTTTTATTTCAGAATATTTAGGCAAGTTAGCTGGCTAACTCCTTGATCCTGCTTTGTAGTGTCTCAGCTGTCTGTCTCTCTCCAGGCATTGGTACAGAGCCAGAGGGTGAGGTAGAGAAGAGCTGCAAGCCAACAGGGCCTCATTTCCTAGAAAACCAAACCTCTGTACCGGTTGTATAAAAACACCGGGGGAATGACCTTTACATTGAAGCATGCTGAGAGTTTGGATCACATTCACATGAACCTGAATGATACCGTGTCTTATTATAGACTTAGGAGACGAGCTATATAATATGTTTGGATGTTCGTGTGGGACAGCGTGTAATGAAATGTTGGTATGCACAGTTGGATGGCCGGTGTATTTCAAATTTGGGGAATATTTATTAGATAAAAAGGCATTATGATTTCAAGTAGTGCAGCATATGCAATCCACAGATTACTAGATTTTGACTGGCGCATATTCCCACAGATAACATTGCAGAAAGTCTATTCAATCGGTGTTCACAATGACACAATAAATAATAACTACTAAGATAAGATTAACTGTTTGATTTATTCATAAAAAACAATTAACAATCCCAATTGTAGTCCATTGTCCTCATTACAGATACATCATTTTGCAAAGTGCCCTATTTTATGCATGTTTTTCCCAGAAAGCCATTTGTCAGTGGATTCGGCGTGTAACATTTAGTCACTCATAGGGATGGAGGGGTCAGGGGAGAGGTCTGTGAGCGGAAGTGAACACTGCTCATATGACAAAGGGGTATTGTGCAGAGCTGACGGTAAGAACAGTGGGTAAGTTATTGGGAATGCCCCGGCAGAGCAGCATTCACATCACAGGGACAATATATAACACAGGGCCAAGAAAGGGAGAGAAAAAGAAGAGGAGAGAAAGAATAGAATAGAGCCTGAAGAAAGCGGTGTAGAATCAAGGTTAGGCCAGAAAGGTGACCTCCTCTCTCATTGTTCCTCCTCGTCCTGCAGGAATATGGGGCTCTCTCAGTTCTCAGGACACACAGTGAAACGTCACAGTGTCACAAACAGAGGAAGAAATCAAAAAAGACACCAGGGTCCCTGTGCTGCAGTAATGTCTGTCAGTGGGTGACATACATGTATATCAGTATGTACTGTATATGTCAGGTTCACACAGACAGCTAGCATTTAGCCCACATAGAGTCAGAAGAAGATGGACAGCTTTAGCAAAGCATGAGGCAAATTCCCCCACTCTCCATGCATCCTGGCCTGATATTTGGGGATGTGCTGTACCAGCCTGGTATGTGGGGATGTGCTGTACCCAGAGGGAATGTTCAAAATGGAGGGAAGAAGGGGAGGGGTCCCGCTATAGGCTCTGAGTCCTCTAGGACAAACTCTGGTCCCCCACACAAACATTCACTCCTGGGGGACTTATATAACCACCTGACGAGGATAACAAGCACCAGGGGTCACATGCCATGACATACCTCTGCAGAGAGACATCATTCTGTCCCAATGAAAGTGTGTGACTGACGGGATAGGAAAAAGGTGACTGAAACAACACCAGTCTGGCTTAGCAGCAGACGTTTGTTCACCTTACCAAATAGAACATGTGCAATGTTAATGATCATATAGGAGAGACCACATGACAGAATCTACTATACAGTGTGTCAGTCCCAAATTCTAGTCAGTGCAACTGTGATCGAGACAGTTCCACATGCATTGCAGTGGCCTTTATTGTTGTCCATGACCAATCCGGCGAGGAGTCAAATAACAGTTCACTCTAATTCTCTGTCACTTTCACGTCTATAATGATGATGTATGGAATATTTCTAGAAGGCATCCAGGTCATAACAATTTTCATAATCAACTGTGCATGTTTGAGCATTGATTATCCTATCATACCATTATTAACTGTATAGGTTTCAGCATTGATTATCCTATCATACCATTATCAACTATGCAGGTTTCAGCATTGATTAGCCTATCATACCATTATCAACTAAGCAGGTTTCAGCATTGATTAGCCTATCATACCATTATCAACTATGCAGGTTTCAGCATACCAGGAGGTATTATCTTACAAGCCACCACATGGCCGCATTCTGTGGTCGAAATTACTATTTGGGAGTCACGACTCTATTACCTTGCTTTGTGCATCATAAGATTTTGGGTGCAGCCTACTGTACTATGCGCACAGCCCGCACTTAAAGCATGAAGAGAGAGCACTGAGTATAGCCTACTGCAAATACATATTGGACAAATATTTTCAACAGTTGATTGCGCATGTCCACAATGCAGAACTGTAACGTTTTGTTTCCAGAGGAATTAAGCCCAATCAAGTTGTTGTATTATCTTATTTGTTCTTGAACGAATATATAACTGCTTATCATCATGCAACATGATTTTACTTTGAAGCAAACGTTTTCGATGAAATCACATTTTTTATTATAGAAGGTAGGCTAATGAAAGATAATTCAATTTGTGCACCATGCCAGGGGTAATTGATTTATCTAATTCCTTTCTCAAATAGCCCTAGACCATGCCTAGTATTAAATGTATAATTACTTCTGTAACAATAGTCTAGACAATCTGCACTGATTCAATACCTAAACTTTCACGTTGAACACTTGTGTTTCAATATTCACGAGACGCATGCAAGCTGTGCTAAGCTGTCCTAAACAAAATATCCGGATGGCTTAATTAAATATTGGGTTTTCGTTAGGCTATGGCTTGTCCCCGATGAGGAACACTGACGCTCCCCCAGCCAATTTTGCCCGTTTTCGGTCTCGCCAGACCAGCTGGCACCTAGTTGGCTGCGCAGCGCCCCAACTCTTGAGAGACGGACAGACAGATGGGGGAGTCGCGCACTGCAGCGTCAGCACAGCAGCGGCGGGTTTTCCCAGGACATACATCGACAGTGCTTCTGCAGCTACTGCTGCCATAGGACATGTCCTTGTGTGCATTTGAGAATTTCCCATTCTCTGTCGCTCTATAATTACAGTAAAACCACTGTCACTTGGTGTGCAGGCGTTTTACAGTAAATGAAAAACAGCAGCATGTGCAGGTCTATATCTAATCTTAGTAACTGGCTTTTGATGGGGGAAAATAAATGACATTCATGAATTAATAATGTTGGATTCTGGAGGCTTTAGATTCTAACCTAATTCGATGTTGACTGCAGTTTTATTTAAAAAATATCCCACTAAGGTCCGCATCAAAACTTGCCACCATTTTCCAAATTAACATCTTGGCAACTAAAGCCAAACATTGTAAGGTGGGACATTTATGTGAGGAATTTCAAGTTATAATGCATTGACTATGTTTGACTCTTGAGAGCACAACTTTACAGTACTGTAAAGTCTTACAGACTTGAATATTTCCCTTATAAACCTGAATTAAACAGAAGGGAGTCCAGAAAAAGGTGTGCCAGAGACATGTACCATACATGGGGAAGGGTGGGGGTGTATAGTTACTGAAATCTAGTGACACTGTAGCAAAGGTGTGCAGCAGGAGACATGTCACTGGGTGTGCAGGCCATAACTTGTCATTTCAGAGAGTGAGCTCACCCCTCAGCAGCCTCATTGGTCAGCAGGCCCCCGGACCAATAAACGTGTCCGATATAGATGTATCCAGGTCAGGCTGTGCTAACCTGAATTACAGCTTCACTCATTGACACTGACCTTTTGATAATGTCAGAGAAACACCAGTCAGCTTGATGAACTGGATGGCATCAGGGTATCAACTACTATGTTAAAACTGGCACTACCAAGATCTGAACGTCAAATGTCACATCTCATCTCTCTCTCTCTCTCTCTCTCTCTCTCTCTCTATGAAATGTGTCTAGAACATTAATATCTTATATTGAAGACCTAATGAGACTCTTACAGTTTTTCTCAATTGCTAAAACACAATTTCTGAAACCTTGCTCCAAGCACTATTTACATAACCTCTGACTCTTCTTGCAAAATGAAACATTCGCCTCAAAACAGTTTTACCTGTGTTCAAAATCCAACACTGCTGTCAAATCATAAACAAAGTGATCAAAATGATATACACTCTCAAGCAGTCAGTAAACAATACACCGAAAAATAGAAAACACATTGTTCAAAACATACAATTCTCAGGGAGAAGTACATTTTTAATCTAAAAAAATATTCATATTTTTCCGTCATTGTCTTTTGATGAACGAAAACATGTTCTATAGATTTTGACTGGTTGCAGGTTCATATCAACAAAGAACAAGAATTACAGCATCACAGAGACAAAGGACAAGTTTGTGAGATGCAGGGTACAGTACTGTAAAAATAGGGGTACAAGGAGGAGGAAGAACAAAAAACAAAATTGCAAAGAGCAAAGCAGAGTAGTAATTTCTGATCAATTTTGAGCTACTATGATAGAACATGTATTCGTTCATAAGAGCCGGCAGTGGATAGTATCTCTCTGGAAGGGTTGTGTTCATTAGGGCACTCAGTGGTAGTCCCTCCCTGTTTTAGTCTGTTTTCTTCCATTAGTGACCTAATTAAGACAACACAGTGGACTTCAATACAATACAAGCATTTACAGCCAACTTCACATTTGAATGCATTTGCTTGACCGATAAAAGTGACAGACAGTGTCCGTAAAATATAGTAAATCGATATAGATTTATATGCTTGCTGAGGACATTCTAAAATCTGTGCATTGAATTGCACCGTACAGCAACTTTTCTCCTTAAAACCAGTTAAATGTAATTTCATGTAATCGAAAATGTAATCTACATAGTCCTCAAAAGTAATAATTTATCATGAGAGGGTCATAAACAATAACTAGTAATGTTGCATACCCCAAGAAAGGTTCAAATCTCCCTTTCTGGTACATTGTTGTATACATTGCTGAGATGTAGTCACTTTGAGGACACAAGCTCAAGTACAGAGTACAAATATGATAAAATATGACATATTTTATATGATGTATTTCCTACTCAACAAAACTGGATGAATAAGGCTTTAACAGACTTACATGCTTTCTAAATATAGTATAATCAAATTATAAAATGACTAAGTATAAGATTTCACCTTCCTTATATCTGTAAAATACATATTTGAATGTTTAGTGTTGGAGTAAATGTGCATATTTTCTAAAGGTCTCACTTGATCAAAATATCTGCCCCCATTACTGAGAACTTCTCACAGAGCTTGGCGTCCTGAATTCATTAGGCACTCACCTTTCATTTCATATTCATTTTGTCCGTCTATGACAAACAACGTATTTTATGTTTAAAATATATGAATTAATTTAGATTAATGGCTATAAATCGATCTCTAAATGAGCTACGGTGACGAAACCCCTCTCTCCTGCTGCACTATGATGTAAGGATTTCAGGCATGTGCTTTGCCACTGGTTGTGATGTAGAGTTCAGCAAGGAGTTGATGGACAGTCCGAAGAACGAATTAAATGGTAGAAGGGAAATTCCAGGTTCGTGGTTTCAGATTTCACATCCTATGTCACACAGGCTCAGAGAATATACTACTGTGTCCGTGGGAACCGGGCAATCACTCAATGCAAGTCATTTCCATCTATCGTGTCCACAGGTCGATTTCTAAGAGACAAGGTTGGTCTGAACCGGTACCAGTTAAATAACATAGGGGACTTTACATCTAAGTTAACTTGTTGCTTATGATTCTGATGTTGAAACATTATTTGTGTTACGCTCATCGTTGGAAGGATCGGACCAAGGTGCAGAGTGGTGGACGTACATCTTCTTTACTCAATGAACACCGGAAAACAAAAACAAACAAACGAAACGGAAAGTTTAGAAGGGCTAAACAGCACAGTACCAAAACAAGATCCCACAAACTACAGGTGGGAAAAAGCTGCCTAAGTATGATCCCCAATCAGAGACAACGATAGACAGCTGCCTCTGATTGGGAAACATACCTGGACAACAAAGAAATAGAAAACATAGATTGCCCACCCTAGTCACACCCTGACCTAACAAAAATAGAGAATAAAAGGTCTCTCTAAGGTCAGGGCGTGACAATTTGCTTTGTTTCTAGTGTTTCACCTGTCTCCAGTCTCTCTGCCTGGGAACACCACAGCCATCCTGTGTGTCATCACCTCTACAAATATTATGCTGAATGTCCACACAGAGTTCTCCCATGCTTTAAGCTGTCAGTGCCAGTTAGCTGTTGTGATACCTGCAGAACACAAACAACTTCAAGTAGTAAGCTGTCCTGAAAAGAACACGTAGCCCCAAGTAAAATACTTAAAATTGTCCTTCCTCCATTACTTCCTTCCTTTCCGTTACCACAAACAACTTAAGTCATTGAGATGTCCTTAAATGAACACAGGCCCTGTTGGAATATTTGTAATTGAAACCTTTCTTCCTTGGCGTAACACTGATCTGATAAGTGAATGCAAAGTTCCCACCCTTTAATCCAACCATCTCCCAGATTTGTGATCACTTCAATAAAGGAAAGATCTGTGATTTAAATATTCAAACTGGGCCACTACTGTATACACATGTTCTGAGAAGAAAAAAAGTGACTCCTGATCGAGAGTGAAGGAGGAAAAACTGTCAACAGCACAGAAGCCAGTTGGCTTGCAGCCCCTGCAGGGCCGTCCAATAGAGGAGAGTAATACAGAGGAACTGAACTCTGTCCACTGACGCTTGGCTGCAACACTGTGTCTCGGATGCCTCTGTGCGAACATGATCTAGCAGGACTATTTCTAAACAGTTACATAGTCTCTCGAGTGTTCATAGCTAACATTCATTTAACCAATGAGGTCCTACGGTTTGACTTTAATGTCACTCATCTACGTTAAGTGTTTTGAACAGGCTATTCTACGGGCCAAAGAAGAGGGACCTGACGAGGCTCCTATGACGCAATCAATTATTTGTGGTCATTGTTAAGTGAAAGGACTAGCCTACATAAGGTCAGGCTATTGTATTACTAAGCACTCATGCTTTGACCGAGATACATGCAGGAGTAGGATAGGAAAGTGGAGAATAGGAAAATGTGCATACCGTTATGTAACAAGGCCTCATAAGCTCATACCACTGTCACTTTGATCCTTTGTCTTCCCAGTTCTTGTGAAATAGATTTCAAGGAAATTGCTATGGTTGTTGTGCAGACTAGAAAGAGAGAGAGGGGGGGAAAGAGAGAGACACAGAGAGAGGGTGAAAGAGTGAGAGAGCGAGAGAGGGGGAAAGAGAGAGACAGAGGGAGGGGGAAAGAGAGAGAGAGAGCGAGAGAGAGAGAGAGAGAGAGGGGGGGGGGGGAAGAGAGAGACAGAGGCAGGGGGAAAGAGAGAGAGAGAGGGGGGAGAGAGACAGAGAGAGGGGGAAAGAGAGAGAGGGGGGAAAGAGAGAGAGAGAGAGAGAGAGAGAGAGGGGGGGAGAGAGACAGAGGGAGGGGGAAAGAGAGAGCGAGAGAGGGGGGGAAGAGAGAGACAGAGAGAGGGGGAAAGAGAGAGAGGGGGGAAAGAGAGAGACAGAGGGAGGGGGAAAGAGAGAGCGAGAGAGAGGGGGGGGGCAAGAGAGAGACAGAGAGAGGGGGAAAGAGAGAGTGCGAGAGAGGGGGAAAGAGAGAGACAGGAGGAGGGGGAAAGAGAGAGAGAGAGAGAGGGGGGAAGAGAGAGTCAGAGAGAGGGGGAAAGAGAGAGAGCGAGAGAGAGAGGGAGAGAGGGGGAAAGAGAGAGACAGAGGGAGGGGGAAAGAGAGAGCGAGCGAGAGAGGGGGAAAGAGAGAGACAGTGAGAGAGAGACAGAGAGAGAGGGAAAGAGAGAACACATGAAAACATGTCGCCCTGACCCCACATCTCTACCCGGTGTGACTCAATTTGCAGTTACCTTTGAAGTTTCCTCTTGTTCGTCTCTCTCTCTCTCTCTCTCTCTCTCTCTCTCTCTCTGCAGCACCATTCCCTCTATATTGAAAGAAAGGCCTTTTAGTTTAAACAAGACCAACCAATCACATAAACCATGTTTTTTTGTTCCTTTGTCTTATGCTCTGTAAATAAATCCTAGGATGTAGACATGTTTTTGCACAGGACCTTTAGTGTTAACTATCCATTGCATTGATGCCTTGATTTGAGTACAGGCTTAACTGAATGAACATCAAAGTTGGAATGCAATAAGACGTTTTATTAAATAGTTTGGGGAATGGTCTCATCTCCGAGGGAAGATCCTCGGAGCCAGATGATGTGATGCGGGACTGCTGGCATCGAAACACTGGGGGAAAGAAGTTCCAGTGATGGGCCTTGAGGTTATTATAGATGGTGGTGGTGGGGAGGTGGATGGTGTTTGAAACCTTTGTCTAAAAAAACATCAAGTTGACATATAAATACATCCCAAGATTTAAGCGCATTGGTTGAGACAGGAAGGTGATAATTGCTAGAGTGAGCCCATAGGTTAAACAGCAAGCATGAGGAATGTGTATTATTGTGCTGTGCTTATAGACCATAAGGTAAATAGGTGAATGACATTCCGCACATGGCTAAGAGTGAAGAGAAGAAGAAACGAGACACTATGCTGATGATACTTTTGTATTCATTCTCACTATGCCCCTAGAATAGGAAACCAAGTGAATGATGTTATTCTTACTGGGGTGGCAGGTAGCCCAGTGGTTAGAGCAGGTAGCCCAGTGGTTAGAGCAGGTAGCCTAGTGGTTAGAGCAGGTAGCCTAGTGGTTAGAGCAGGTAGCCCAGTGGTTAGAGCAGGTAGCCCAGTGGTTAGAGCAGGTAGCCCAGTGGTTAGAGCAGGTAGCCCAGTGGTTAGAGCAGGTAGCCTAGTGGTTAGAGCAGGTAGCCTAGTGGTTAGAGCAGGTAGCCCAGTGGTTAGAGCAGGTAGCCTAGTGGTTAGAGCAGGTAGCCCAGTGGTTAGAGCAGGTAGCCCAGTGGTTAGAGCAGGTAGCCCAGTGGTTAGAGCAGGTAGCCTAGTGGTTAGAGCAGGTAGCCTAGTGGTTAGAGCAGGTAGCCTAGTGGTTAGAGCAGGTAGCCTAGTGGTTAGAGCAGGTAGCCCAGTGGTTAGAGCAGGTAGCCCAGTGGTTAGAGCAGGTATCCCAGTGGTTAGAGCAGGTAGCCTAGTGGTTAGAGCAGGTAGCCTAGTGGTTAGAGCAGGTAGCCTAGTGTTTAGGGCAGGTAACCTAGTGGTTAGAGCAGGTAGCCTAGTGGTTAGAGCAGGTAGCCTAGTGGTTAGAGCAGGTAGCCTAGTGGTTAGTGCAGGTAACCTAGTGGTTAGAGCAGGTAGCCTAGTGGTTAGAGCAGGTAGCCTAGTGGTTAGAGCAGGTAGCCTAGTGGTTAGGGCAGGTAACCTAGTGGTTAGAGCAGGTAGCCTAGTGGTTAGAGCAGGTAGCCTAGTGGTTAGAGCAGGTAGCCTAGTGGTTAGAGCAGGTAGCCCAGTGGTTAGAGCAGGTAGCCCAGTGGTTAGAGCAGGTAGCCCAGTGGTTAGAGCAGGTAGCCTAGTGGTTAGAGCAGGTAGCCTAGTGGTTAGAGCAGGTAGCCTAGTGGTTAGTGCAGGTAGCCCAGTGGTTAGAGCAGGTAGCCTAGTGGTTAGAGCAGGTAGCCTAGTGGTTAGAGCAGGTAGCCTAGTGGTTAGAGCAGGTAGCCTAGTGGTTAGAGCAGGTAGCCCAGTGGTTAGAGCAGGTAGCCTAGTGGTTAGAGCAGGTAGCCTAGTGGTTAGAGCAGGTAGCCTAGTGGTTAGAGCAGGTAGCCTAGTGGTTAGAGCAGGTAGCCTAGTGGTTAGTGTGTTGGGCCAGTAACTGAAATGTTGCTGGATTAAATCCCCAAGCTGACAAGGTAAAAATCGTTGTTCTGCCCCTGAACGAGGCAGTTAACCCACCGTTCCCCGGTAGGCTGTCATTGTAAATAAGAATTGGTTATTAACTGACTTGCCTGTTCTTAACTGACTTAAATGACTTAAATGTTATATTAAAAAAAGTTAAATGAGCATTGAGAATCAGCCTTCCTGATTGAACTTTCATAAACTACATTTGAAGGAAGGGCCTGGATAAATGTAACCCCTCTGTTCTGGTAAACAGCTGAAGGAAGGGCCCGGATAAATGTAACCCCTCTGTTCTGGTAAACAGCTGAAGGAAGGGCCCGGATAAATGTAACCCCTCTGTTCTGGTAAACAGCTGAGGGAAGGGCCTCTATAAATGTAACCCCTCTGTTCTGGTAAACAGCTGAGGGAAGGGCCTGGATAAATGTAACCCCTCTGTTCTGGTAAACAGCTGAGGGAAGGGCCTGGATAAATGTAACCCCTCTGTTCTGGTAAACAGCTGAGGGAAGGGCCTCTATAAATGTAACCCCTATGTTCTGGTAAACAGCTGAGGGAAGGGCCTGGATAAATGTAACCCCTCTGTTCTGGTAAACAGCTGAAGGAAGGGCCCGGATAAATGTAACCCCTCTGTTCTGGTAAACAGCTGAAGGAAGGGCCCGGATAAATGTAACCCCTCTGTTCTGGTAAACAGCTGAAGGAAGGGCCTGGATAAATGTAACCCCTCTGTTCTGGTAAACAGCTGAAGGAAGGGCCTGGATAAATGTAACCCCTCTGTTCTGGTAAACAGCTGAGGGAAGGGCCCGGATAAATGTAACCCCTCTGTTCTGGTAAACAGCTGAGGGAAGGGCCCGGATAAATGTAACCCCTCTGTTCTGGTAAACAGCTGAGGGAAGGGCCTGGATAAATGTAACCCCTCTGTTCTGGTAAACAGCTGAGGGAAGGGCCTCTATAAATGTAACCCCTCTGTTCTGGTAAACAGCTGAGGGAAGGGCCTGGATAAATGTAACCCCTCTGTTCTGCACTGTCTGTAATCTGCACTGTCTGTAACCTGCACTGTCTGTAACCTGCACTGTCTGTAACCTGCACTGTCTGTAACCTGCACTGTCTGTAACCTGCACTGTCTGTATCCTGCACTGTCTGTAGCCTGCACTGTCTGTAACCTGCACTGTCTGTTACCTGCACTGTCTGTAACCTGCACTGTCTGTAACCTGCGCTGTCTGTATCCTGCGCTGTCTGTAACCTGCACTGTCTGTAACCTGCACTGTCTGTAACCTGCACTGTCTGTAACCTGCACTGTCTGTATCCTGCACTGTCTGTAGCCTGCACTGTCTGTAACCTGCACTGTCTGTAGCTTGCGCTGTCTGTAACCTGCACAGTCTGTAACCTGCACTATCTGTAGCCTGCGCTGTCTGTAACCTGCACTGTCTGTATCCTGCACTGTCTGTATCCTGCACTGTCTGTAACCTGCACTGTCTGTATCTGCACTGTCTGTATCCTGCACTGTCTGTATCCTGCACTGTCTGTAACCTGCACTGTCTGTATCCTGCACTCTCTGTATCCTGCACTGTCTGTAACCTGCACTGTCTGTATCCTGCACTGTCTGTATCCTGCACTGTCTGTAACCTGCACTGTCTGTATCCTGCACTGTCTGTAACCTGCACTGTCTGTATCCTGCACTGTCTGTATCCTGCACTGTCTGTAGCCTGCACTGTCTGTAACCTGCACTGTCTGTAGCTTGCGCTGTCTGTAACCTGCACTGTCTGTAACCTGCACTATCTGTAGCCTGCGCTGTCTGTAACCTGCACTGTCTGTATCCTGCACTGTCTGTATCCTGCACTGTCTGTAACCTGCACTGTCTGTATATGCACTGTCTGTATCCTGCACTGTCTGTATCCTGCACTCTCTGTATCCTGCACTGTCTGTAACCTGCACTGTCTGTATCCTGCACTGTCTGTATCCTGCACTGTCTGTAACCTGCACTGTCTGTATCCTGCACTGTCTGTAACCTGCACTGTCTGTATCCTGCACTGTCTGTATCCTGCACTGTCTGTATCCTGCACTGTCTGTAACCTGCACTGTCTGTAACCTGCACTGTCTGTAACCTGCACTATCTGTAGCCTGCGCTGTCTGTAACCTGCACTGTCTGTATCCTGCACTGTCTGTATCCTGCACTGTCTGTAACCTGCACTGTCTGTATCTGCACTGTCTGTATCCTGCACTGTCTGTATCCTGCACTGTCTGTAACCTGCACTGTCTGTATCCTGCACTCTCTGTATCCTGCACTGTCTGTAACCTGCACTGTCTGTATCCTGCACTGTCTGTATCCTGCACTGTCTGTAACCTGCACTGTCTGTATCCTGCACTGTCTGTAACCTGCACTGTCTGTATCCTGCACTGTCTGTATCCTGCACTGTCTGTATCCTGCACTGTCTGTAACCTGCACTGTCTGTAACCTGCACTGTCTGTAACCTGCACTGTCTGTAACCTGCACTGTATGTAGCCTGCACTGTCTGTTACCTGCACTGTCTGTAACCTGCACTGTCTGTTACCTGCACTGTCTAAGTGGAACTCCCTTTCTCGCCCTCCACTTTCCGTCTTTCTCTCTCTCTCCCTCCCTCCATTCCAAAGCATGTCCTCCCCTGACTGAGCCCTCCCTCTACCCCAGCTTGTAAATAAGCTCTAGAATTACCGGGAACATTCTGTCTTTCTGATCCAGCTTCACGCCTCCACTCTGTACACACACACACACACACACACACACACACACACACACACACACACACACACACACACACACACACACACACACACACACACACACACACACACACACACACACACACACACACACACACACAGACAGACACTCCTTCACCCCATCCCTCCTTCGCCCTTCTCAACGCACAGGGCCCCTTGCACAATGTCTTGTGCGTGTTTGAGAAATCTCAAGAGAGTTGTGCATTAGTTAAAGACCATGGTGCGCTTCTGGTCTGCAGAGTACATCAGATCACATGATTCTTCACAGTTACAACATTTATATACACAGACATACACGCGTGCATGCAAACATCAAAGTATATTCTCATGCATACGCGTGTATGAACATTGTTTACCCTTTGCTCAGCCATTACAAACTGAGTCACATTGGACATTGTCGATGAATGCAATTCAACAGAATTCTACCCCTATCAAATTCAATATGACCTGCAAATATGTCTTTCAAAATGAGCGAGAGCGTTGCATGAGTAACAGCAGCAAAGTGCAATTCAACAGAACGCTACCCCTGTTCAATTCAAAATAAGACATTTTGTGTGTGATTACCCCGATACTCATAATCTATGTCTCTCAAAATGATCAGGGCCGTTATAGCGTCAAAGTGCCTATCGGCAAGTCAGAATTTTACACAGTGGATTAGTGAGTATCTCCTCTGCCTGCATGAAACAGACAGTCCACCAGCAGCAGACCCTTATCACAAGATATGTGCCACAGCTCATCTATCTGGCCCTGGCCTTCCACAGCTCGTCTATCTGGCCCTGGCCTTCCACAGCTCGTCTATCTGGCCCTGGCCTTCCACAACTCGTCTATCTGGCCCTGGCCTTCCACAGCTCGTCTATCTGGCCCTGGCCTTCCACAGCTCGTCTATCTGGCCCTGGTCTTCCACAGCTCGTCTATCTGGTGCTGGCCTACACTCCTCCACAGTAATACACTCCAAAACATAGCTCATGCCTTCCAATACACACACACACACCCTACAGTAGCCTGAGGAGCACACTGCGGTGGGTGTTGGATTTCCTTGTGGTGACATGTGATATTGTTCCAGGACAGAGAGTGCTCAGGTTAGCGTTACCGGTGGCACGCAATCAAATGCACACTCAACTACACACCTCAAATACACACCTCAAACACACAAACATTAACACACACACACACACATTCATGCACACACGCACACAAGCACACATACTTTCAAATAAGCAGGAAAAGGTGGGGAGAGAGGGGGATTGGAAGAAAAGGGAGGCAGGGGGAAGGGTGGGTCTGGAAAGGGCTGTGTGTTTTTCTCTCTATCCTACATTTTCAGTTGTGGCTCAACATGCACTCTTTTGTTTTTCCAGTTGTCAGTGGAAAAAACAGGGAACAGTGTGTCTCTGCCTGGATCAGATAGAGAGGGAGGGCTGCAGGAGAGGAGGATGGGTCATTCCCTCACTAACTACACCCACCACATGTGGTATACAACCAAACAACAGCACCATTACAACAGATGTGAAGCAGTGCCAAAGAACATATAGTGTAGATAGACGTGCAATCATATTTTATGTACAGTGATGAGAGAAAGAGTGGGAGAAAGGAGGACAATACAAAATTCAAGGCCCAAATAAAACCCAGGAAATCAACAGGAGAAGAGAGCAAAAACACCCAGCGATTGAGATGTTGGAAATCAACAGGAGAGGAGGGCAAAAACACCCAGTGATTGAGATGTTTGTCATGTTACACTCACTGAGATGTTATTGTTTTGACAGTATGACAGAAAGACTGACAAGGCTTTGCGCTATGTACAGTCCACCTATCATCAAGACCACAGGGTGAAAAACACTGAACACTAATGATAGCATGTTTATATGTTATGAAATATGCCTCAAACAGCTAGTTTCCAGACATCAGCCAAAGGGTCTTTCAAGCATGTAGTGTAGTTCATTATAATAATAGCATGTTACAAAAAATATGTTGATGAGATACGTTTCAAACAGCTCATTTCAAGATAACAGCCAAAGGGCATTTCAAGCTACAGTATGTACTAGATCAGCTGATATGTACTAGATCAGCTTATATGTACTATATCAGCTGGTATGTACTAGATCAGCTGGTATGTACTAGATCAGCTGGTATGTACTAGATCAGCTGGTATGTACTAGATCAGCTGGTATGTACAAGATCAGCTGATATGTACTAGATCAGCTGGTATGTACTAGATCAGCTGATATGTACTAGATCAGCTTATATGTACTATATCAGCTGGTATGTACTAGATCAGCTGGTATGTACTAGATCAGCTGGTATGTACTAGATCAGCTGGTATGTACTAGATCAGCTGGTATGTACTAGATCAGCTGATATGTACTAGATCAGCTGGTATGTACTAGATCAGCTGGTATGTACTAGATCAGCTGATATGTACTAGATCAGCTGGTATGTACTAGATCAGCTGATATGTACTAGATCAGCTGATATGTACTAGATCAGTTGGTATGTACTAGATCAGCTGATATGTACTAGATACGTTGGTATGTACTAGATCAGCTGGTATGTACTAGATCAGCTGGTATGTACTAGATCAGCTGATATGTACTAGATCAGCTGGTATGTACTAGATCAGCTGATATGTACTAGATCAGCTGGTATGTACTAGATCAGCTGGTATGTACTAGATCAGCTGGTATGTATTACAACAGCCAGTATGTCCTAGAACAGCTGGTATGCACTACAACAGCCAGTATGTACTAGATCAACTGGTATGTACTAAATCAGCTGATATGTACTAGATCAGCTGATATGTACTAGATCAGCTGGTATGTACTAGATCAGCTGGTATGTACTAGATCAGCTGGTATGAATTACAACAGCCAGTATGTACTAGATCAGCCGTTATTTACTACAACAGCCAGTATGTACTAGATCAACTGGTATGTAATACAACAGCTGGTATGTACTACAACAGCTGGTATGTACTAAAACAGCTAGTATGTACTAGATCAGCTGGTATGTAATACAGCAGCTGGTATGTACTACAACAGCTGGTATGTACTACCACAGATAGTATTTACTACAACAGCTGGTATGTAATACAACAGCTAGTATGTAATACAACAGCTAGTATGTACTAGATAAGTTGGTATGTACTACAACAGCTAGTATGTAATACAACAGCTAGTATGTACTACAACAGCTAGTATGTACTACAACAGCTGGTATGTACTACAACTGCTAGTATGTACTACAACAGCTAGAATGTACTACAACAGCTAGTATGTACAAGATCAACTGGTATGTACTAATACAGCCAGTATGTACTAGAACAGCTGGTATGTACTAGAACAGCCAGTATGTACTACAACAGCCAGTATGTACCTGAACAGCCAGTATGTACCTGAACAGTCAGTTTGTACTACAACAGCTGGTATGTACTCGATCAGCTGGTATGTACTAGAACAGCCAGTATGTACCTGAACAGCCAGTATGTACTACAGCAGCTGGTATGTACTACAACAGCTGGTATGTACTACAACAGCTGGCATGTACTACAACAGCTAGTATGTACAACAACAGCTGGTATGTACTACAACAGCTGGTATGTACTACAACAGCTGGTATGTACAAGATCAGCTGGTATGTACTACAACAGCTAGTATGTACAAGATCAGCTGGTATGTACTACAACAGCTGGTATGTACTACAACAGCTGGTATGTACTACAACAGCTGGTATGTACTACAACAGCTAGTATGTATTAGAACAGCCAGTATGTACCTGAACAGCCAGTATGTACCTGAACAGCCAGTATGTACTACAACAGCTGGTATGTACTAGATCAGCTGGTATGTACTAGAACAGCCAGTATGTACCTGAACAGCCAGTATGTACTACAACAGCTGGTATGTATTAGATCAGCTGGTATGTACTAGAACAGCCAGTATGTACCTGAACAGCCAGTATGTACTACAACAGCCGGTATGTACTACAACAGCTGGTATGTACTAGATTAGCTGGTATGTACTAGAACAGCCAGTATGTACCTGAACAGCCAGTATGTACCTGAACAGCCAGTATGTACTCCAACAGCTGGTATGTACTCCAACAGCTGGTATGTACTACAACAGCTGGTATGTACTACATCAGCTGGTATGTACTAGAACAGCCAGTATGTACTACAACAGCCAGTATGTACCTGAACAGCCAGTATGTACTACAACAGCTGATATATACTACAACAGTTGGTATGTACTACAACAGCTGGTATGCACTAGAACAGCCAGTATGTACTTGAACAGCCAGTATGTACTACAACAGCTGGTATGTACCTCAACATCTGGTATGTACTACAACGGCCAGTATGTACTAGATCAACTGGTATGTACTACAACAGCTAGTATGTACAAGATCAGCTGGTATGTACTACAACAGCTAGTATGTGCAAGATCAGCTGGTATGTACTACAACAGCTAGTATGTACAAGATCAGCTGGTATGTACTACAACAGCTGGTATGTACTACAACAGCTGGTATGTACTAGATCAGCTGGTATGTACTAGAACAGCCAGTATGTACCTGAACAGCCAATATGTACTACAACAGCTGGTATGTACTACAACAGCTGGTATGTACTACATCAGCTGGTATGTACTAGAACAGCCAGTATGTACCTGAACAGCCAGTATGTACCTGAATGTACTACATCAGCTGGTTTGTACTAGAACAGCCAGTATGTACTAGAACAGCCAGTATGTACCTGAACAGCCAGTATGTACTACAACAGCTGGTATGTACTACATCAGCTGGTATGTACTAGAACAGCCAGTATGTACTAGAACAGCCAGTATGTACTAGAACAGCCAGTATGTACTTGAACAGCCAGTATGTACTACAACAGCTGGTATGTACCTCAACATCTGGTATGTACTACAACGGCCAGTATGTACTAGATCAACTGGTATGTACTACAACAGCTAGTATGTGCTAGATCAGCTCGTATGTACTACAACAGCTAGTATGTACTAGATCAACTGGTATGTACTACAACTGCTAGTATGTACTACAACAGCTGGTATGTACTACAACAGCTGGTATGTACTAGAACAGCTAATATGTACTACAACAGCCAGTATGTACTAGAACAGCCAGTATGTACCTGAACAGCTGGTATGTACTAGAACAGCTAGAATGTACAGGAACCCTTTGGGGTTATTTGAGGTACTGTTCTTGTAGTCTCTGTGTGTTTTGTTGGGTACATCATGTACAAAGAGTTTCATACACCTCAAGCTATAGATAAGACAAAACAATTCCTGACTTGAGTGTGGGTGATTGCAATGGCATGCAGTGCACAAAGAACAACAGAAATTCCAATGCAGTAGTCTAAGCTTCCACAACTATATACATGGACATTCAACGCACTATTACTGCAGTTTCTCAAAGCCTTTGTCTCTAAGCAAAGTGCTTCATTTTACAGTTCCATTCAATAATGCATTGCAGATTGACCATCAAACATCTATGTCATAATTGTTCTCTCTCAGAGTCATTTGTTTTATTTTTACCTTTATTTAACCAGGCAAGTCAGTTAAGAAGCAATTATTATTTTCAATGACAGCCTAGGAACAGTGAGTTAACTGCCTTGATCAAGGGCAGAATGACAGGTTTTTACCTTGTCAGCTTGGGGATTCGATTTTGCAACCCTCCGGTTACTGGCCCAACACTCTAACCACTAGGCTACCTGCCGCCCCAGTCATGCACTTTGTTTGTGGAGAGAAATAATAAACTTAAACTGATTAATATGTCTAACTAGTGAAGGGCTTTAGCCTGGGAAACCCATCAGCCAGGTCATTTAACTGGTTTTAAATCAATGGCCTGCCTGCGATGTGGCCTTTAACACAGTAAGCCTCTACAGTCAGGTCCATAACAGGGGAAAGCTCCTGGCTGGCTGGTATTACTACAACACTTTCTCGGCTTCCACAGAGAGATGTACTGCACTACATTAAGGACTCGTGGCCACAGAGCCTGGTTGACTGAGTTCATGTGCAATAAAGCTTCACACACAAACACACACACAGACACACACACACTAAATATAGCAACATGAGCTGCCCGCTAGCACTCTAATATCTTTCTGCATTCTGCAGGTTATTCAGACAGTGCAGACTGTACCAAGATGTCATCATTCTTCACTCAAAGTGAAATATGATATCAATCCATTATGACACTTGAATCACAAACACTTGAACCTTTGTGAAGCACTTTAGAGGTTCATGCTCCATGACAGTGTTATGTGAATAGCCATGACCTATTATGAGTACAGTAAGGTCCCATTAGTGTCAGTGGAGTGTTCCCATGCTTTGGCAAACCTATTGACCACACAGACAGTATTTTCTGCAGAGCTATAGGGTGAGGCACAACATGAAGGAGACAGACAGAATCACACTTGTGTAATGTTGATGGGGAAAGATGAATCATCGTGTTTCCTCAAAGCCAAACATTCAATTGTCTGTCACACTTCACACTGAGAGACACAACAACAGAGCATGAAGTACGGCACAATGTCTCACAATGCCTGAGAAACACTCTGCCTATGAATAATAGGAAAAGAGAGTGATTGGAGAGAGAGAAAAAGTCTGCTGCTAGTTGGAGGAGGACTCAAGTAGAGTTTAAAAAAAAGTATCCTTTATTAAACTAGGCAAGTCAGTTAAGAACAAATTAGTATTTACAATGATGGCCTACCCAGGCCAAACCCTAACGTGGATGACGCTGGGCCAATTGTGCACCGCCCTATGGGACTATCAATCACAGCCAGAGTATTTTGAGTATGTGTGTGTGTATAATGAGTGTGTACTTTATTCAATTCCTACTGTATTTCACCCGTGGGCCCTGACCACCACATACATACATACATAGTACGGTGTTTTGCAGGAAAACAATGTGATATGAGTAACACATACAGAAAGGGTTGTGAGGATCCCCTGGACAGCACAGTCAGTGATTCACATGTAGCTAGTTGACTGAAAGTCCTGCAAGGAAGCATTCCGCAAAAGAGATTCTGTCCATTCCTCACATTCCAGGAGAGTTTGGCAAGTAACTTGAGTTTACTTTTTTGCACCCCCCTCTTCAACCCCAGCCCGCGATCTCGCTTTCCAGCAAAGCTCTCCCAAAAGTGCTCTCACCATTTTCCAGAAGGATCACACACATGGACGGGCACGTGCACATAGAGAGAGAGCGAGAGAGAGAGAGAGAGAGAAAGAAGAGTGCATGTGTGTGCAAGTACACGTGCACAAGAGAGAGGGAGGGAGGGAGAGGGAGGGAGTCACACAATGCAAATTGGGCTGGAACATTTCATTCTTGGGAGACAGCAGGAGGGACAGTATGTTCCAGTGAAATAACAGAATATTTATTACCTTATATGGAATGTGGGCTTTGGCTGAATAGACAGACAGACAGACAGACAGACTCAGTGTATTTTTTCTCCATTTTGAATAAAACACAGACAGACATTAGCTGTAAAAAAAAAAACGATTAAAAAAAACTTTGCAAACAATTTAACAGATACAATCTAGCAAGCAAACAAGATCTCCAGACAATGCAAACAAGATCTCTAGACAATGCAAACAATATCTTTAGACAATGCAAACAATATCTTTAGACAATGCAAACAAGATCTCCAGACAATGCAAACAATATCTTTAGACAATGCAAACAAGATCTCCAGACAATGCAAACAAGATCTTTAGACAATGCAAACAAGATCTTTAGACAATGCAAACAATATCTTTAGACAATGCAAACAAGATCTTTAGACAATGCAAACACCATCTTTAGACACTGCAAACAAGATCTTTAGACAATGCAAACACTATCTTTAGACAATGCAAACAAGATCTCTAGACAATGCAAACAAGATCTTTAGACAATTCAAACAAGATCTTTAGACAATGCAAACAAGATCTTTAGACAATGCAAACAAGCTTTGTAGAAAACAGTAAGCAATGTGAAATGCAATTAAGTATTGACACAAACACTTTAAAGGCCCAATACATATTTTTATGTCCTCCTTTAGGGCTGATGACAATCGATCACCAGTTCTTCTTCATTGATTTTGCACTTGCAACGATCCTCCCCAGTCCTCCAAAACAAAAATGAAAACCAATTTTATTGGAAGTCTAAGTTATGGATTCTGCCTTTAATGTGACAATATAATAATAACTTCCTACAGTGCAGCTTATGATTGGCTATAACGCAGGAAGTAGACACTTAAATTGCTGATTATATTGCATTAAAGGACCATAACTTGTCAAGCAGTCATTCCTTTCCCCTGTCCCGCACTGGCTCCTGTTTTAAGAGGAGTTGTTTTAAGATTCTCCTCTGGCAGCTTGCCCCGAGTGAAACAGAGACCAGTGGGCGATGTGTTTGTGTTGCTAGGGTGATAGCCACTGATGCTTCCCATAGCATCACTGTATTTGGGATTCCCTTTTCTTGCGGTGGAGTCATCTGCTGTTGAATCAGGCCAGAGGAGGTAGTACTCCGTAACAACTGCTTAAATTGACACGTCCCGAAGGGAGAGGAGAGGCATTTTACAATCATTTTCCACTCATAGACCTACAGGTTTTATTTTTTTATTTAACCTTTATTTAAATAGGAAAGTCAATTAAGAAAAAAGTTATTATTTACAATGACGGCCTACCAAAGGCAAAAGGCCTCCTGTGGGGACGGGAGCTGGGATAAAATGTTAAAAAGTAAGACAAAACACACATCACGATAAAAGAGACACCACAGCACTACATAAAGAGAGACCTAAGACAAAAACTCAACATGGCAGAAACACAACATGACAACACAACATGGTACACAACATGGTACTGTAGCAGCACAACATGAAAACAACACAACATGGTAGCAACACAACACAACTTAACACATTAGCAACACAACATGGCAGCAGCACAACATGGTCTCAGCTCAAACATGGTAGAAACAGACAACAGCATAATGGTTAAAAAGGTAGAGACAACAACACCTCACGAGAAGCAGCCACAAGTGTCAGTGGTAGAGCGTCCATGATTGAGAATTTGAATGTAGAGATGGAGATAAAACTGTCCAGTTTGAGTGTTTGTTGCAGCTCGTTCCAGTCGTTAGCTGCAGCAAACTGGAAAGAAGAGAGACCCGGGGATGTGTGTTGTTTCTTCTTACCAAACCACATGACTTTTGTTTTTGGAGGTGTTCAGAACGAGGTTAATAAGACATTACAAATAATTAGAAATTAAGACTTTACAAACATTTAACAAATAGATAATACAGACAATTAAAATACCTGACAAGAAACACATTTAACAATCAGTTGATGCTTTCTATTTCCTGTCCAGTCATACGGTCTATCGCATTAGATGTTCTTCAGTGGATTTACTTTTTGCTTGAGAAATATTGATTGTTCAAGAGTTCCATTCAGCTATGGCTCTATATAAAACTGTAGATTTGAGGCAATTTGTCCTTTGCTTGGGTTGTCTTAGATGCCCTGAATTTCACTGTCTGGTTTGGTGGTTATGTGTGTTGCTAGTATGAACTAACTGGCCTGAAAAATACAGTTAAAAAATATATAACATTCCCAAAGAAAATCAAAAGACTAGATAGTAATTTGTATTTAACATGAAGCCATGAGAGATTCTGATGTATTTGGATTATATTCATATGGATAGAGCAATGAAGAGATAATCTGGCAGCCCTGTTTGGAGCAATGAAGAGATAATCTGGCAGCCCTGTTTAGAGCAATGAAGAGATAATCTGGCAGCCCTGTTTAGAGCAATGAAGAGATAATCTGGCAGCCCTGTTTAGAGCAATGAAGAGATAATCTGGCAGCCCTGTTTAGAGCAATGAAGAGATAATCTGGCAGCCCTGTTTAGAGCAATGAAGAGATAATCTGGCAGCCCTGTTTAGAGCAATGAAGAGATAATCTGGCAGCCCTGTTTAGAGCAATGAAGAGATAATCTGGCAGCCCTGTTTAGAGCAATAAAGAGATAATCTGGCAGCCCTGTTTAGAGCAATGAAGAGATAATCTGGCAGTCCTGTTTAGAGCAATGAAGAGATAATCTGGCAGCCCTGTTTAGAGCAATAAAGAGATAATCTGGCAGCCCTGTTTTGAGCCATTTGGAGCTTTCTTTGCTGCAGATGACCATATAACTGGACAGTACTCTAAGTGTGGTAGGACCAGAGATTGACTATATAACTGGACAGTACTCTAAATGTGGTAGGACCAGGGATTGACCATATAACTGGACAGTACTCTAAGTGTGGTAGGACCAGGGATTGACCATATAACTGGACAGTACTCTAAGTGTGGTAGGACCAGGGATTGACCATATAACTGGACAGTACTCTAAGTGTGGTAGGACCAGGTAATGACCATATAACTGGACAGTACTCTAAGTGTGGGAGGACCAGGGATTGAATCACCTGATTCAGAGTGCTAGATGTTACATACTCTCAACATTTTCTTGTAACAGCAATTCCCTTACCCATCTTAATAACAATATTGTCAGTGTTCTGACCATGATAGAGCTGCTTCCAACATAACACCTAGTAGTTTAGTTTTTTCTACATGTGTTCTATTCATTGACAAATTCAATTCATCAGCAAGCATATATCTTGAACCAAATACAATATATTTCATTGTAGAAATGTTCAACACCAATATGTTCATATTAACCCATCATACACCGTTCTTAGTTCACTGCTCAGTACATCCGTTAGCTCATTACATTCTGATGCTGCACTATACATTGTCATCCGCATACATCAATCATTAGTAAAGATAGAGTAGAAAAGTGGGCCTAGGCAGCTTCCTTGAGGAACACCACAGTGTATATCTTTACTGTTTGAAAAGCTACAATTAAAGAACACTTTTTGACTTCTCCTGTATAGATGGCTGCAGACTTAAGACCATAACATTTGAGTTTACCGAGTAACAGTTCATGATCAATTACATCAAAAGCAGACTGAAATCTAGCAACACAGCAACAATGAATTTCCTGTCATTCATACTCTTTAACCAATCATCTGTAATTTGTGCTAAGGCCGTACTCATACTAGTGTGTGTGTGTGGGTGTATGTGTGTGCGTGTGTGCTGGAGGCGAGCGAAAGCTCGGGAGAGAGGGGGAGTGTGGTGGGGGTACCCGTACCTGACAGAGGGAGACAGGCTAGGGCAGACAGGGAGCAGATCACCGGGAGGGATCCAAGCAGGGAGCTTTTGTCAGGAGGCTGAGTAGGAGAGGAGGCATTCAACCTTACCAGACAGCGTGGTGGAGCAGATAGAACATCCAACGCTAAAAAGCTGAACGAAAGACGTTGAGCGAAGACAAAACCAAGACCCCAGTGAAAACAGTGAATTCCAAAGCCAAATCAAACAACAATTAAAGTAAAGAGTTTTTTTCATATTTTTTTTTTATTTCACCTTTATTTAACCAGGTAGGCCAGTTGAAAACAAGTTCTCACTTACACCTGCGACCTGTTCAAGATAAAGCAAAGCAGTGCAACAAAAAAACAACACAGAATTTGACATGGAATGAACAAGCGTACAGTCAATAACACAACAGAAAAAACATCTATATACAGTGTGTGCAAATGGAGTAAGGAGGTAAGGCAATAAATAGACCATAGTAGCGAAGTCATTACAATTTAGCAAATTAACACTGAAGTGAGAGATCTTCAGATGATGATGTGCAAGTAGAAATACTGGTGCGCAAAATAGCAAAAAAATTATGGGGGAAGACGGGTGGGCTATTTACAGATGGGCTAGGTAAAGCTTCAGCGATCGGTTAGCTGCTCAAATAGCTGATGCTTAAAGTTATTGAGGGAGATATAAGTCTCTGACTTCAACAATTTTGCCAATTTATTCCAGTCATTGGCAGCAGAGGACTGTAAGGAAAGGCGGCCAAAGGAGGTGTTGGCTTTGTGGATGACCAGTGAGAAATACCTGCTGGAGCGTGTGCTGCGGGTGGGTGTTGTTATGGTGACCAGTGAGCTGAGATAAGGCTGAGATTTACCTAGCAAACACTTAGAGATGACCTGGAGTCAGTGGGTCTGGCGACGAATATGCAGCGAGGACCACCCGACGAGAGCACACAGGTCGCAGTGGTGGGTGGTATATGGGGCTTTGGTGACAAAACGGATGGCACTGTGATAGACTGCATCCAGTTTGCTGAGTAGAGTGTTGGAGGCTATTTTGTAAATGACATCGCCGAAGTCGAAGATCGGTAGGATGGTCAGTGAAAAGGTAAACGTTGCATAAGTCTCAGCAGCGTCTTTAGTAAGAAGTCGTTTTCCCAGAAAACAGAAGTTATGTTTGGGCAAAGCGTTATGTTTGGGGCCAACCAGGAGACACTACTCTGTGCTCCTTGCAGGGGCTGCTGCTTATGGGTGTGTGGGCCTCAGTAGTTGAGTTATTCTTGCCCCGAGGTAGATCCTTGACTGTGTGCACAGTCACTCAGAGAAAGGGAAACTCTTTCTTTCACGTTTTCTATTTGGGACTATTTTAAGGGTGCTCCCTGCTGCTTTCCGCTATGCTGTTGACTGTTGTGGGCTGTAGGGTTGCCATGGCAAAACTCGGGGTGTCGTGACGGCCTGTCACACCAGGGGCATCCATAAGGCAGCAGCCAGGAAGGAATCTGCATAGGAATGTCATATGACTGGAATGTATGACACGTTGACAGCGTTCTACTGCATTGTGATAAAAATTCTTCATCTCAATCTCGGTTTTAGTGCTTTTAACATTCAGATAAAGAAGAGCAACAAAGCATTCTGTATGGGTTATAATGATGTATGTAGGCCTAACGGTTATGAGCACGTATTGTAAATAGGATTTTGTGTGGCCTTCTGTGATGTTTTAATTTGATAACACTTGTGGACAGAAAAAACTGAACGTTTGTTCTGAACGTTTGTTATTTTTTTATTAATCTTATCTGTGGCTTGGTGACACCACTGTTGTCCATTTTACCTGCAATGATCACAATATATTAAAACCGGAGGAATAGACCAAAATTCACCCAACTTATTGTGGGAAGCTTGTGGGAGGCTACCCGAAAGATTTAGCCCAAGTTAAACAATTTAAAGGCAATGCTACCAAATACTAATTGAGCGTATGTAAACTTCTGACCCACTGGGAATGTGATGAAAGAAATAAAGCTGAAATAAATCATTCTCTCTACTATTATTCTGACATTTCACATTCTTAAAATAAGCTGTGATCCTAACTGACCTAAGACAGGGAATTTTTACTAGGATTAAATGTCAGGAATTGTGAAAAACTGATTATAAATGTATTTGTCTAAGGTTAATGTAAACTTCCGACTTCAACTGTAGGTAATAGGCTGCAATTTGTGATGCAGACTGAGTGACAGAGACACAGAGGGCAGCTACAAAGAAAAGCCTGTTCATTTCACTGTGAATGTTCATGTTGTCCGAAAAGCTTTTGTGGTATCGTGACACGAGCAGTGAGCCAGCCGTCATTTTCTCCAGTCATACTCTTGTGACTCCTCCTAAGACGTAGTCACCAATAGGCGCTATTATGGTGTTATGGGCATGGGGCCTCAATCAAATGGCCCTCTTTGTCTAACTTGACTACACATTCAAGGGTTTTATTGTACTCAACTCTTCTGTTCTATTTTGAACCCAAGATAAATAGCTATATTGGGGGTAAATAACGGATTACTTTTTTTTAGCTATTTGCTTCAGGCTTTTTCTGATTTTTTCTGATTCTTTTGTGTGCTAATCACCAGATACACACACACAGATGCATATACTACTGTATGTATGCACACACACACTCATTCATACTGTGCCGACTGCGTGGGTCTCCACCAGTCAACACCCATGCAACTAAAGCAATCACATACCGGTTGCAAAATGGGGCCATCATGTCTGTCTATATTGTCCTATTTCCAGGCTAAAATAATATCTCCAAATTAACCTCACGTAGGTCATGACCTTGTTTCTGCTGAATCTGATTAGCACTTTTCATGGGGTCTCGTGAAAATGAATAGTTAAATAGTAAGTGACTGGTTATTGAGTAAACTTAACCGACCACCAAAAGCTATTCAGTAATAATAGTGGTAGGTTTACTAGCTCTCTTAGGGCTGCATCACAGTAAAGTCGCTTCAACAAACCTCCTGTAACTCTCCATATAGTAGCATCATGTCAAGATCAACAGAACTATCACAATTTCTATCCAAACCTAATGGTTGACGAAATGGTAAAATCATTTTTACAGTAAGTGGCATTAACATTGGCACGAAGGTACATTCATTCCCATATAAAGGACCAGAGGTTTTACAGAGTCTTTTAAGGATATAGATACAATGATCATTGGAAAAATTGGAGAAGGAAGAGTTTGGTGGAAAATACATCGGTCTGCTGTAAATAGTGTGGCATTAGGAGTGGTTGTTAGCATAGCATGACCTCAGACTGGGAAAAACAAGGAGAAGTATAATAATATAGATGTACACTCCATTCAGAAAGTATTCAGACCCCTTGACTTTTTCCACATTTTGTTGCATTACAGCCTTATTCTAAAATGGATGAAATATTATTTATTTTTCTCATCAATCTACACACAATACCTGTAAATGCGTAAATAAGGTAAACATTTATTTTTATACATTTGCAAAATAGGAAAAACTCCCTAGAAAGGCCAAAACCTAGGAAGAAACCTAGAGAGGAACCAGGCTATGAGGGGTGGCCAGTGCCGGGTGGAGATTATAACAGAACATGGCCAAGATGTTCAAATAGTCATAAATGACCAGCATGGTCAAATAATAGGTCTGGGACAGGTAGAACGTCCGGTGAACAGGTCAGGATTCCATAGCCGCAGGCAGAACCATTTTTAGAACCATTTAATCCATTTTAGAATAAGGCTGTTACGTAACAAAATGTAGAAAAAGTCAAGGGGTCTGAATACTTTCTCAAGGCACTGTACTTCAACACAAAACAAATGTCTCGTTGTTGACCTCATGCTCCCTGGCCAGATGATGTTACATCTTTAATGACAGAAAATGTGTTTGGATGAACACAAAGTAAAACAAAAAACAGAGCCACCAGCTTTGTGCTTGTATAGTTCCTTCATTTGTATCGGCCAATGACGTGACCTCTGCTAAGTGTTGCCGCATCATCCGGTAACATTCCTATTTTTCACAGTCATTTTGGTTTTCACCTTTCACAATCATAAATATACAGTACATGGACATACAGTATATTGTTTATTATAAACTGTGGTTCGAGCTTTGAATGCTGATTGGCTGACAGCCATGGTATATCAGACCGTATACCACAGGTATGACAAAACATTTATTTTTACTGCTCTAATTACATTGGTAACAAGTTTATAATAGCAATAAGGCACCTTGGGGGTTTGTGGTATATCGCCAATATACCATAGCTAAGGGCTGTATTCAGGCACTCTGCATTGCGTCGTGCATAAGAACAGGCGTTAGCCGTGGTATATTGACCATGAACCACACCTCCTTTGTCTCGGGCCTAACAACACCCATGCCAATATATCCTCCAAACACCAGCTTCTTGGGCATTATCAGTTATCACTGTAGTATATATTCACAGTTATACAGTAGGTTTGTGAGCACCTTGAAGTGACATCACCTCTCTGTCCCTCAAGGTCACTTTGAGGTTGGGGTTTCCCCGGAGCATCCCAGAGTATTTTGAGGTCAGAGGTCAAAGTCAGTGATTGACAGGTCAAGTCTGGGATGGGGCGGAGCTATAGGAAGAGGCAGGGCTTCTTGTTCTTGAAGGGGTTTATCATCTCTGCTGCTGTTTTAGATACCTGGACAGCGAGAGCGAGAGAGAGAGAGGGGGAGGAAGAGAATGAGAGTGAGGGAGAAAATGAAAGTAAGGGAGATAGAGGGAGGGGGAGCACGAGAGAGAGATCGAGAGAGAGAAAGAGAGAGAGAGCGAGGGGGGTTAACAACATTGTGAAATGGCTTATATTAATTGCAAAGACCATTAAATGGAATGAGAGACTGAAATAGAGGATTTAATATAATGATACATCATTAAAAAAATCAGCATAACTAACTCATACATCCTCATGTCAAAGCACTCAAGGACCTTTTTAATTAGATTAAAAAAACATCTCAAGTGAGGCCCTATTCTGACTCGCACAGCTGCATATTCCCAAATGCCACTTATATTTATTACAATCCCATATCTCATTGCCATCCATTCAAAATGTCAGCCAGTCTCATGTGAAAACAACAGTGTCATTTCACATGACTGACTTGAAGTGTGGTGGAGTTGTTATTGTCTTCAACAGGCAGCAGCAACTTTTAGCCCCATGAATGAGGCATTCTCTGGACTGGGGCCGTAACATGAGCCTTGAGGCTACTCCAAAACCCAAACAAACTACTGTTAGCTCTTAACTGTTAGCGGTTAGCCCTGTACAATAAACACTATATATAGGCTAACACTGCTGCTCCGGGTAAAAGTTGCCTTCAGGCAGTGATCTAGAATCAGCTCACCCTTACCAAGTCCTAACCTCCACCATTAGCAGGGGGAACACAAAACGGACCTACTGGAAGAGCAGTGTCTTAAGGGAACAATTAACTCTGAAAACATAAACAACACGTGTCATGAAGGAGCTGTCATCAAGGAAGGGCGTTCCGTTGCCTGGTTACAAACGACATTCCATCAACAAGCAAGGACAAGGCTAATAACTCTGACCCAGTGAGCAACTGTCTCAGGGACAGAACAACAACAAGAAATCCACACTAGGGTCTATGTGCTCTATCAATGATTTATTTATTTATACATACATTAAATCCACAAATAAATATTAAAATGGTAAGATGACAGACATGATATGTGCTGGACAAGCTCAATAAGGAGAAGAACTGTATAGTCAGACACAACAAACCTTTGCTTTCAAAATAAACCATTGACAGGACAGTCATCCCAACTCCTCTCAGACAGGTGATGAGGGAGACAAGCACCATATACAAGCCTGTGTTTACTCATGTGTGATGTGTGTGCGTGTGTGTGTGTGCGTGTGTGTGTGTGCGTGCGTATGCGTTCGTGTGTTTTGTGTGTGTGTGTTTGTGTGTGTGTATGCTAGAGACCAAAGCCAGTAACATTGCACAACACCAACTGATGCAACAGTGAGGAGTAAGCAGACAACAAAAACAACACTCTAGCAGCAAAGTTGATCTACTCTAAAAAAACATGAAACTCATTGCAATTGGTTTGACTTTGAATACATTACAGTCAGTGTAATTTTCAAATCAGGAGATGAATGACAGTGCCAGTTCAGGGTAGGTACTCTGTGCAGTCAGTGTTAGCTAAGGTTACAAATGCCCTTGAATGACCTCACATCAGACCAGACCACCCACCCTGCACTCTCTATCCTCCCTCATCCCCAACTGTGTGCCTCCCACTCTCTCCATCTCTCTCCCACTGTTAACAGGTTCTGGAGGCCATTGCAAGAAGATTGAAAGCAGATTGATACTACTGAAACTTACCCAGTGCAGGTCATCCATGCATTCCCACACATACATGCACATGAGAGGAGGCTGGTAGGAGGAGCTATAGGAGGATGAGCTCATTGTAATGGCTGGAATGAAATAAATGGAACAATCAATCAATCAATCAATCAATCAATCAATCAAATGTATTTATAAAGCCCTTTTTACATCAGCTGATGTCACAAAGTGCTGTACAGCTACCCTACCTAAAACCCCAAACAGCAAGCAATGCAGATGTAGAAGCACAGTGGCTAGGAAAAACTCCCTAGAAATGCCAGAACCTAGGAAGAAACCTAGAGAGGAACCAAGCTCTGAAAGGTGGCCAGTCCTCTTCTAGCTGTGCCGGGTGGAGATTATAACAGAACATGGCCAAGATGTTCAAACGTTCATAGGTGACCAGCAGGGCCAGATAATAATAATCACAGTGGTTGATGAGGGTGCAACAGCACCTCAGGAGTAAATGTCAGTTGGCTTTTCACAGCTGATCATTCAGAGTTCGAAACAGAAGGTGCGGTAGAAAAAGGGTTCAAAACAGCAGGTCCAGGACAAGGTAGCACGTCCAGGCAGAGCAGTTGAAACTGGACCAGCAGCATGACCTGGTGGACTGTGGACAGCAAGGAATCACCAGGCCAGGTAGCCCTTAGGCGTGGTCCTAGGGCTCAGGTTCTTTGAGAGAAGAGAGAGAGAAAGAGAGAGAAAGAGAGAGAGAGAGAGAAAGAGAGAGAAAGAGAGAGATAATTAGAGGGAGCATACTTAAATTCACACAGGACACCGGATAAGACAGGAGAAATACTCCAGGCATAACAGACTGACCCTAGCCCCCCGACACATAAACTATTGCAGCATAAATACTGGAGGCTGACACAGCAGGGATCGGGAGACACCGTGGCCCTGTCTGACGATACCCCCGGACAGGGCCAAACAGGCAGGATATAACCCCACCCACTGTGCCAAAGCACAGCCCCCACTCCGCTAGAGGGACATCTTCAACCACCAACCTACTACCTTGAGACAAGGCCTACGAAGAGCTCCCCCATGGCACAAACCCGAGGGGGGCACCAACCCAGAAAGGAAGATCACGTCAGTGACTCAACCCACTTAAGTGACACACCCCTCCTAGGGACGACATGGAAGAGCACCAGTAAGCTAGTGACTCAGCCCCCATGATAGGGTTAGAGACAGAGAATCCCAGTGGAGAAAGGAAAGAAACAGCAAGGGCGGTTCGTTGCTCCAGTGACTTTCCGTTCACCTTCACACCCCTGGGCCAGACTACACTCAATCATAGGACCTACAGAAGAGACGAGGCTTCAATAAAGACTTAAAGGTCGAAGACAGAGTCTGCGTCTCTCACATGGATAGGCAGACCATTCCATAAAAATTTAGCTCTATAGGAGTAAACCCTGCCTCCAGCTATTTGCTGAGAAATTCTAGGGACAGTAAGGAGCACTGCGTCTTGTGACCGTAGCGTATGTGTAGGTATGTACAGCAGGACCAAATCGGAAAGATAGGTAGGAGCAAGCCAATGTAATGCTTTGTGGGTTAGCAGTAAAACCTTGAAATCAGCCCTTGCCTTAACAGGAAGCCAGTGTAGAGTGGCTAGCATTGGAGTAATATGATAAATGTTTTTGGTTCTAGTCAAGATTCTAGCAGTCGTGTTTAGCACTAACTGAAGTTTATTTAGTGCTTTATCCAGGTAGCCGGAAAGTAGAGCATTGCAGTAGCTAATCTTGAAGTGACAAAGGCATGGATGAATTTTTCTGCATCATTTTGGACAGAAAGTTTCAGATTTTTGCAATGTAACGAAGATTGAACAAAGCTGTCCTTGGAATATTCTTGATATGTTCGTCAAAAGAGAGATCAGGGTCCAGAGTAACGCCGAGGTCCTTCACAGTTTTATTTGAGATGACTGTACAACAGAAGATCTCTTTGTTTCTTGGAACCTAGAACTAGCATCACTGTTTTGTCCGAGTTTAAAAGTTAAACATTTGCCACCATCCACTTCCTTATGTCTGAAACACAGGCTTCCAGGGAGGGCAATTTTGGGGCTTCACCATGTTTCCTCGAAATGTACAGCTGTGTATTGTCCACATAGCAGTGAAAGTTAACATTATGTTTCTGAATGACATTACCAAGAGGTAAAATATTCAGTGAAAACAATAGTTGTCCTAAACCGGGAACCTTGAGGAACACAAACATGTACAGTAAAATATTCAGTGAAAACAATAGCGGTCCTAAAACGGAACCTTGAGGAACACCAAAATGTACAGTTGATTTGTCAGAAGACAAACCATCCACAGAGACAAACGGATATCTTTCCGACAGATAATATCTAAACCAGCCAGAATCTGTCCGTGTGTGGTCTACATAGTACCAATGTGGTCTACACAGTATCAAACACATCAAACATATGGGAACCACATGTAGCCTGTCTGTCTGTTTGCATGCCTGCTTGGTTGGCTAACTAAGGGGTTGGTTTGTAATGTATTCCAACTCTCTGTTCGTTCCTCAAAAGAACAGTCTGTCTGAGCAGCATACAATGAAGCCCCTGTCACCTTGTCTTCCCTTGCCTAGTTAAACGTGCAGGTGCATGTGAAAGTGTGTGTGTGTTTGTGTGTGTGTGTAAGGACAAACTTCACAAGTTGTAAAGTAGCAATGTAGCTTCAGTTCTGTATAAAGAACTGAGTGTGAGTACAGACACTGTTGAGAGAGGCTGTGTCTCCTGAACACTCTACTCACCACTACAATACACATCTGCCTCTGTCAACAGCTGCAATTAACTACTTGTACCAGGCCCATGATAACGGCTATTGTCATTCCCCCCCTTAACAGTAAGTGTGACAATGAGATGAACAGAGCGTGCCAATGATGACATGTTGGCAGTTAAGGCAAAAGTTGTGCTTACATCATAAAGCAAATCTGTCTAGCTATATCATCAAACATAACCCTGCAAAAGCAACATCCACTCTGTTTCTTCTGCATAAGGCTGATAGACCCAGGTTACTGCTAAGCACCATCATGACAAATAATCTTTATCACAGTTACTCTGGTACACACAGAGTGTGTGTGTGTGTGCGTATGTGTGTGTGTGTGTGTGTGTGTGTGTGTGTGTGCATGTCTTTCCAGAGTATTCACCAACACCCACACCGTGGGAAAACCCTAGTTTATTCCTGGACAGTGAGAGAGGCTCTGGCTATGGTATGATAGACTCTTTGCTGCCGACACGGAGCCCCGCCGATCCATCACGACTGGTCTACCGATGTAACCGTCCGAGGGGGTTTCTGTCCCAAAGCAAGCACCAGTTAGCCAGGAGCTAGCCTCGAGCTAGGCCCATCTTCCGGCTAGCCGAAGAGATCCATCAGATAATTCCTGGGCTTCAATACCTCTTTTGCCAACAGACCTGGAGTCCCACCGATCCATCTCCACTGGTCTGCCGGCGTAATTGTCTGGGGGGTTTTCAACAGGCTCTTTCATTGCAACGTCTTCCTGAGGCCCATCTGTAGCCTGCTAGCCCCGGCCTGCTAGCTGTCTGAGTCTCCGTGCCTCCAGCTCGCCTAGCTACTCACTGGACCCTATGATCACTCTGCTACACATGCCTCTCCCTAATGTCAATATGCCTTGTCTATTGCTGTTTTGGTTAGTAATTTTTGTTTCATTTCACTGTAGAGCCTCCAGCCCTGCTCAATATGCCTTAGCTAGCCCTTTTGTTCCAACCCCCACATATGCGGTGACCGCACCTGCCTAAATGGTGCATCTAGAGACAAAACCTCTCTCATCAATGCATAGGCTTACCTCCACTGTACTCACATCTTACCATGCACTTGTCTAATACATTATGCCTTGAATCTATTCTTCTGCGTCCAAAAACCTGCTCCTTTTACTCTTTGTTCCGAACGCACTAGACGACCAGTTCTTTTAGCCTTTAGCCGTACTCTTATCCTACTCCTCCTCTGTTCCTCTGGTGATGTAGAGGTTAATCCAGGCCCTGCAGCTCCCAGCATCTCTCCCATTCCCCAGGCGCTCTCATTTGTTGACTTCTGTAACCGTAAAAGCCTTGGTTTCAAGCATGTTAATATTAGAAGCCTCCTCCCTAAGTTTGTTTTATTCACTGCTTTAGCACACTCCACCAACCTGGATGTCCTTGCCGTGTCTGAATCCTGGCTTAGGAAGGCCACCAAAAATCCTGAAATGTCCATTCCTAACTATAACTAATTCTGACAAGATAGAACTGCAAAGAGGGCAGAGTTTCAATCTACTGCAGAGATAGCCTGCAGAGTTCTGTCATACTATCCAGGTGCCCAAACAATTCGAGCTTCTACTTTTAAAAATCCAAATTTCCAGAAACAAGTCTCTCACCGTTGCCGCTTGTTATAGACCCCCTTCAGCCCCCAGTTGTGCCCTGGACACCATATGTGAATTGATCTCCCCCATCTATCTTTAGAGTTCGTAATGTTAGGTGACCTAAACTGGGACATGCTTAACACCGTGGCCATCCTACAATCTAAGCTAGATGCCCTCAATCTCACACAAATTATCACAAAACCTACCAGATACAACCCTGAATCCGTAACCATGGGCACCCTCTTAGATATGATCCTAACCAACTTGCCCTCTAAATACACCGCTGCTGTCTTCAACCAGGATCTCAGTGATCACTGCCTCATTGTCTGCATGCGTAATGGGTCCGCTGTCAAACGGCCACCCATCATCACTGTCAAACACTCCCTAAAACATTTCAGCGAGCAGGCCTTTCTAATCAACCTGAAATATTGAACTCATCCCGTCAGTAGAGGATGCCTGGTTGCTCTTCAAAAGTGCTTTCCTCTCCATCTTAAAAAATAATCTACCATTGAAAAAATGTAGAACTAAGAACAGATATAGCCCTTGCTTCACCCCAGACTTCACTGCCCTTGACCAGCACAAAAACATCCTGTTGCATTCTGCATTAGCATCGAATTTGGGGTTTTAGGCTTGGTTTCGGTACAGCACTTTGAGATATCAGCTGATGTAAGAAGGGCTACATAGGTTTCTTCCTAGGTTCCCCTCTTTCCACTGGTATTCTCTGCCTCTAACCCTATTACAGGGGCTAAGTCACTGGCTTAATGGTGCTCTTTCATGCCGTCCCTAGGAGGGGTGCGTCACTTGAGTGGGTTGAGTCACTGATGTGATCTTCCTGTCTGGGTTGGCGCCCCCCCTTGGGTTGTGCCGTGGCAGAGATATTTGTGGGCTGTACTCGGCCTTGTCTCAGGATGGAAAGTTGTTGGTTGAAGATATCCCTCTCGTGGTGTGGGGGCTGTGCTTTGGCAAAGTGGGTGGGGTTATATCCTTCCTGTTTGGCCCTATCGGGGGTAAATTTTCTGCAGTATCATCAACAACACTCCAACATTTCCTCAGTGAAAACTATTTCCTGAGCAAATGTCAAATTGACTATCTACCAAAATACCGTATGACAGATCACGTATATATCCTGCACACCGTTATTGACAAACAAACAAAACAAAACACAAGTTTTCTCATGGTTTGTTGATTTCAAAAAGGCTTTTGACTCAATTTGGCAAGAGGGTCTGCTATACAAATTGATGGAAAGCAGTGTTGGGGAAAAATGTATGATATTATATAATCAATGTACACAAACAACAAGTGTGGAGTTAAATTGGAAATAAACACATAGATTTCTTTCCTCAGGGCTGTGGGGTGAGACAGGGATGCAGCTTGAGCCCCACCCTCTTCAACATTTATATCAATGAATTGGCAAGGCACGAGAACAGTCTGCAGCACCTGGCCTCACCCTACTGAAATCAAATGGCTACTGTTTACAGATGATCTGGTGCTTCTGTCCCCAACCAAGGAGGGCCTACAGCAGCACCTAGATCGTCTGCACAGATTCTGTCCCTGGCCCTGACAGTGGATCTCAGTAAGACACAAATATTGGTGTTCCAAAAACGGTCCAGTAGCCAGGACAACAAATATCAATTCTATCCAGACACCGTTGCCCTAGAGTACACAAAAAACTATACATACCTCGGCCTAAACATCAGCACCACAGGTAACTTCCACAAAGCTGTGAATGATCTGAGAGACAAGGCAAGAATGGTCTTCTATGCCATCAAAAAGGACATAAAATTACATTAATCAGTGATAGAAAGCACTAAACTTTATGTGTGTGAGGTCTGGGGTCCTCTCACCATCCAATAATTCACAAAATGGGAAAAACACCAAATTGAGACTCTGCATGCAGAATTCTGCAAAAACACCCTCTGTGTACAACACCAATTTTTTTCCCTCTTTTTTTCTGCCTGTTGAGGGGCAGAACGACAGATTTGTACCTTGTCAGGTCAGGTATTTGAACTTGCAAGCTTCCGGTTACTAGTCCAATGCTCTAACCACTAGGCTACCCTGCTGCTCTAACCACTAGGCTACCCTGTCGTTCCAAATAATGTATGCAGAGCAGAATTAGGCCTAAACCCACTGATTAACTAGAGCTGTTAAATTCTACGACAACCTAAAAGGAAGCAATTAACCTGGAGAAGAGTCCCCTGGTGATGGGGCTCTGTTCACAAACATAAACAGACCCCACAGAGCCCCAGGAGAGGAACACAATTAGACCCAACCAAATCACGAGAAAACAAAAAGTGAATTACTTGACACATTGGAAAGAGGAACAAGAAGACAGGCTATGTGCACTCCCACAAAATGAGGTGGAAACTGAGCTGCACTTCCTAACCTCCTGCCAAATGTATGACCACATTAGATACACATATTTCCCTCAGATTACACAGACCCACAAATAATTAAAAAACAAGTCCAATTTTGATACACTCCCATATCTATTGGGTGAAATACCACAGTGTGCCGTCAAAGCAGCAAGATTTGTGACCTGTTGCCACAAGAAAAGGGCAAACAGTGAAGAACAAACACCATCGTAAATACAACCTATATTTATTTTCCCTTTTGTAGTTTAACTATTTGCACATCCTTACAACACAATGGAGACATAATATGACATTTGAAATGTCTGCATTCTTTTGGAACTTTTGTATAATGTTTAATGTTAATGTTTTATTGCTTATTTCACTTTTGTTTATTATCTATTTCACTTGCTTTGGCACAAAAAACTTGCCACCTGTGCCAAGACTAGAAAGGGAAAAAAAGATTGCATTCCCCAGCGGAAGGCATTCTGAGATAAGATAATAAAAAAAAAGCTTCTATTCTGGGCAAGAATATGTACCTGGTAGGTGTCAAACATACGCCACAAATAAGGAGAGGATAGCACACGGGGAGCGGCAGTTTCCATCCAAGTCAAGGGAAAATAAGGAGACTGGGTCTTCCAGGACTGACACGGGGAGGTCCCCTCCCTTCAAGTCCTTGAGTTTATCTTTGACAGGCCTAGGGAGGCTAGGGTGGGGTGTGATGGGGGCAAATTACGGAAACATGTTGCTAATCAATAAGAGGCAATGATAAGACAAGTCCTGACGGAAAAAAGTCATGTGGAAAACAACCGTTGTTATGTAGTTCAAAGTGAAAAGGCAACCAACATTTCCAGGTCAGGATGTTCAGTTCCATGTGTAATCTGAGAGTATTGGTGTGAGAAAAAAACGGTGACATATGTTCTGTCGGTGCTGAAATTAGCAATATTTGTATCATCTAGTCAGATCAACCGTATTCCAAACTCAGAATCAAGCACCCTCTTGTCTGTTTCAGCTTTATGTGTGAGAGTTGTTTGGCAGACAACAATGTAACAAATCAAAGTGCCTCTGCTCCTGGTTTAAAAAACAACAGGAGCATGAATGGTTCATGTTTAAGGGACACTCTGCTCTTTGTGTGCCACTGTGTGGAGGAGAGACAAAGAGAAAAAGGGAGAGAGGGAGAGATAGAGAGACTATGCACAGAATCTGTACAGACTCAGTGAGCATAGCCTTGCTATTGAGAGAGGCCGACGTAGGCAGACCTGGCTCACAAGAGAAGACAGGCTATGTGCAGACTGCCCACAAAATTGAGTTGAAACTGAGCTGCACCCCCTAACCTCCTGCCAAATGTATGACCATATTAGATACACATATTTCCTCAGATTACACAGACCCACAAAGAATTTGAAAACAAATCCAATTTTCATATCTATTAGGTGAAATACCACAGTGTGCCGTCACAGCAACAATATTTGTGACCTGTTGCCACAAGAAAAGAGCAACCAGTGAAGAACAAACACCATTGTAAATACAACCCATATTTCTGTTTATTTATTTCCCTTTTGTAGTTTAACTATTTGCACATCGTTACAACACTGTTTATAGCCATAATACCACGTATGAAATGTCTCTATACCTTTGGAACTTTTGTGATTGTAATGTTTACTGTTAATTTTTTATTGTTTATTTAATTTTTAATTTTTCATTTTCGGTAGTCAACACACACACACACACACACACGCACACACACACACACCATTTCCAGTTGAAGAGGAAGGGAGGAAGGTGTGTGTGTGTGTGTGTGTGTGTGTGTGTGTGTGTGTGTGTGTGTGTGTGTGTGTGTGTGTGTGTGTGTGTGTGTGTGTGTATGTGTGTGTGTGCATGCGTGTGTGTGTGTGAATAGGTGTGTGTGTGCGTGTGTGCATGTTTGCGTGTGTGCGTGTGTGTGGAGGGAGGGAGGGAGGGAGGTAGGGAGGGAGGTAGGGAGGGAGGGAGGGAGGGAGGGAGGGAGGGAGGGAGGGAGGGAGGGAGGGAGGGAGGGAGGGAGGGAGGGAAGAGGTGGGTTACACTGTTTTAAGTATTGTAGTTACCCTCACTGTGAACATTGACACACCTACCCTCCTCCCTGTTTCTAACTGCTAAATCTGTGTGTAATGGCACCATACTATACTGTTACAGTATGTGGTTTGGCTGTATGGAGCCAGTCTGTGGAACAGGCATCCCCCTTTAACAGAGAGTGGAATTTGGGCCCTTTGGAAAAGATAGGGATTTCCTGCAATTAGCTCTTACACAAACACACACGCGTATCACGCACACACGATCTTGTGAGCATAAACAAATGCACGCACGCAAGCACACATAGACACACACACATACACACATACACACATAGACACACACGCGCACACACACACACACACACACACACACACACATACACACACACACACACACACACACACACACACACAGGTTCCTTCATCCACCCCACTCCACAGCACTTCACAGTCCACTTCAGAGTGATTTAAAACCACACTAGGAAGCATGCATCCTCTCCTCCCTACTTTACTTAGCTTTTTTATCACCTTGGTGCAGTTTTCACAAGTATGTGGTACATTTTCACAACTCTTTAGTACAAAACTCAAAACAGATCATAAAAAAGGCAGTTGTTTCAAAACCCTAAGCACATTTTCAATTGACTAAAGTACACACAAGATCATAGCGATTTTCTCACCAATTTTAATCAGTGTTTCATCTAGAAATCCATGTTTCACATTGCAGCACATGTCCATATAAGTAATTGCCTTTCACAGTACAATGCTCACATGACTTTTAATATGATTATGGTTTCTTAAAATACATTTAACTAATACTTAGTCCGACTGCTCTGAATTGATGATCACTTAACCATTTGGTAAACCTATAGACTTGACATGTCAACTGGTTTGGTAAACCTATAGACTTGACATGTCAACTGGTTTGGTAAACCTATAGACTTGACTGGTTTGGTAAACCTATAGACTTGACATGTCAACTGGTTTGGTAAACCTATAGACTTGACTGGTTTGGTAAACCTATAGACTTGACATGTCAACTGGTTTGGTAAACCTATAGACTTGACATGTCAACTGGTTTGGTAAACCTATAGACTTGACTGGTTTGGTAAACCTATAGACTTGACATGTCAACTGGTTTGGTAAACCTATAGACTTAACATGTAAATTGGTTTGTCTACTATAGATTTAGACAATGATTTAGACAATGACATAATGAAAATGTAGTTGTCTGAAGTAGAATCTGTAAACTGTCACACTGCCTTACCAAAATGTAATTGGCCAACACAGTACTGTAATATATGCCAGCATGGTACTGTAATACATGCCATCACAGTACTGTAATACCGTAATATATGCAAACACAGTACTGTATTACTGTAATATATGTCAACACAGTACTGTATTACTGTAATATATGTCAACACAGTACTGTAATACCGTAATATATGCAAACACAGTATTGTAATATCGTAATATATGCAAACATAATACTGTATTACTGTAATATATGTCAACACAGTACTGTATTACTGTAATATGTGTCAACACAGTACTGTAATACATGCCAACACAGTACTGTAATATATGCCAAAACAGTACTGTAATACACGCCATCACAGTACTGTAATACCGTAATATATGCCAACACAGTACTGTATTACTGTAATACATGTCAACACAGTACTATAATACCGTAATATATGCCAACACAGTACTGTAATACTGTAATATATGCCAACACAGTACTGTAATACATGCCAACACAGTACTTTAATACCGTAAAATATGCCAAAACAGTACTATAATACCGTAATATATGCCAATACAATACTGTAATAGTGTAATTTATGCCAACACATTACTGTAATACCATAATATATGCCAATACAGTACTGTAATACTGTAATATATGCCATTTACGAAGCTGAGACTTTTATCCACACATTTTGTGACGTGAGTGGGAATCTGGTGTTGCTAATGACATGCTTTTATAAACTGAGCCACGAACAATACCACTACAATACAATTGTGAAAAATACAATACATGATTACAATACAGGTGGAAGATGTATGATTGCCATCCCCATGAGCCATCCTCTTTCAGGCCATGGACGAGGCAAGCAATGATTGCAATCCAGACCTGTGTCAGGCTTGGATTCGCCATGCCAAAAGGTTTTTCACCAGGTGCATGAACAATGAAGATATTTACTGCGAATTCCATGAGAACCTATAGCCAAATGCTGAAGACAGGCTTGATGCAAAATAGTGCTAGCTAGACATGATGTTTCTTTAATTTCATTCATTTGATTACATTTTGAGATAGAAATTATGGAAATTTTAATGGGTATCATTCCAGGTGAAGCTGGTTAAGAGAATGCCAAGAGTGTGGAAAGCAGTCATCAAGGCAAAGGGTGGCTACTTTGAAAATTCTCAAATATAAAATATATTTTAATTGGTTTAAGACTTTTTTGGTTACTACATGGTTATTTCATAGGTTTGATGTCTTCACTATTATTCTACAATGTAGAAAAACCCTGCAATGAGTAGGTGTGTCCAAACTTTTGACTGGTACTGTATATTTTTGATCAATGGTTGTGTGGTGAAGGATGTCTAAACAACATTTATGCACAGTGAAAGGTTTTGGATGTAATACTGGATGCATTACAAATGTTACCAGTTTGGAGTAGTGTATTAAAAGTTTTGAAAATTCACCACATACTTGTGAAAATAGTACCAAAGGGATTAAAAAAAACGAACAGAGCCTCACTGCTGGAGCCTATGACCCACAAACATAAAATTATCTAAATAGAGGGTCCGTAAGTGTACAGGTGCCATGCATTCCCTATTGGTATTAGTATGTGGGGCTGACAGTGAGCAGACTCTGTCTTGGTAGGGTTCCCCTTATCCTACTAGTAAACACTGAGGAATGCAGTGGTCGGGTGCAGACACTGTCTATGTTGGGTCAGCTATGAACACACAGAGCATAGATACTATGCTGCCAATGATATATCACTGCTGTCTACTTTAAGGTATCATATTGGGAAAAATATAATAACTCGGCCCCATGATTTTGCATTGCAATGCTAATCACAGGCTGTCATTTACTAGTGGGAGGCAGGGGGGCCTCATTTGAAAACATATTGCCTTCTTACAATACTAAACAATGCAATCTCCCCCCCCAAAAAATGACGTAACATGCTGCTTGTTTTATAGTTGTGAATGCCTATAGGAGAGGCATGTGAGCGAGAGAGAGAGAGAGAGAGAGAGAGAGAGAGAGATACAGATACAGAGAGAGATACAGAGAGAGAGAGAGATACAGAGAGATATACAGAGAGAAAGAGAGAGATACAGAGAGAGATACAGAGAGAAAGAGAGAGATACAGAGAGAGCTACAGAGAGAAAGAGAGAGATACAGAGAGAGAGAGAGATACAGAGAGAGATACAGAGATACACAGAGAGAGATACAGAGAGAGATACAGAGAGAGAGAGAGATACAGAGATAGATACAGAGAGAGATACAGAGAGAAAGATAGATACAGAGAGAGAGAGAGAGATACATATAGAGATACAGAGATACACAGAGAGAGATACAGAGAGAGATACAGGGGGGGAGATACACAGAGAGAGATACAGAGAGAAAGAGAGAGATACAATGAGAGAGATACAGAGAGAGAGAGAGAGATAGAGAGAGAGAGATACAGAGAGAGAGAGATACAGAGAGAGATACAGAGAGAGAGAGAGATACAGAGAGAGAGAGAGATACAGAGAGAGAGATAGAGAGATACAGAGAGAGAGATACAGAGAGAGAGAGAGATACAGAGAGAGAGAGAGAGATACAGAGAGAGAGAGATACAGAGAGAGATACAGAGAGAGAGAGAGATACAGAGAGAGAGAGAGATACAGAGAGAGATAGATGAGACAGAGAGAGAAAGAGGAGACAGAGACAGAGAGGAGAGAGAGACAGAGACAGAGAGAGAAGGTTGATTATTGGCACCATAGCTGTGGAAGCTGCAAAGTCACCCTGACCAGCGAGTGTGTGTCTCTTGTGACAATGTCATGCTTAATGTCATCAGGGGAATGGTGTGTGTGTGTGTGTCTGTCTGTCTATCTACCTGTGAGAGAGACAGTAATCGTGTGTGTGTGTGTGTGTGTGTGTGTGTGTGTGTGTGTGTGTGTGTGTGTGTGTGTGTGTGTGTGTGTGTGTGTGTGTGTGAGACAGTGATCGCATGTGCACGAGCATATCCAGAAACAGAAAATGAAAGAGAGGAGCGGCAGATGACACGTGCCATCTCTAGGAAAGAGAAAAATACAGGCTTTCTTTGAAAACAAAAGAACAAGTACCTCTCTATGCTCAGATAAAACATGTTTTATGGTTCTAGGTGTTGTTTGTCATGATGACATGGCTGGTTTAAACATGAAACAAGGAGATGGGGTCTTGTCTGCACACTGCCAAAATACACACATCTTTAATTTTTCAAATGATATGCTGCAATGTGCAAAAAAAGTGCAAAAGAAACAGCAGAGAAACAAACGTTCTTCTAACAAAACTACATGAGAAGAAAATCTGAATCAGAGAGAAAAAGAGAGGGAATGCATCATGTCAGTGACAAAAGCAAGAGAGCCAAATAAACACATAACATGCATTAATGCATTAACGCTACTTTATTGACTCAATCTGTTGCGCTCCAAGAACCCAAGGAACTAGAATGCTGAACAGGCTCTATTTCCAGCCCATTCAGTTCTGTTTAATGTATCCCTCTTGGACTGTGCTACTACACTAGGGAGCCTTGTCCAAGGCCAAACTGTTTCTGGTGGAAAACGACCATTCCCATGCCAGATAAACTCCATGAGTCAGGGCTGTTTTGCGCTGTAGTGGCTGTTTTCTGGCCAATGATGTTTGCAGCTCTGTGTGTGTGACGAACTGGGCTGGATGGAGGCTTACAGCAACCCAGTGGCCCAGAGTCAACAACGTCCGTCAAAAGAACAAAAACAGCATTTTTCTGTTTCTTGAACTCTGTGTGTGTGTGTGTGTGTGTGTGTGTGTGTGTGTGTGTGTGTGTGTGTGTGTGTGTGTGTGTGTGTGTGTGTGTGTGTGTGTGTGTGTGTGTGTGTGTGTGTGTGTGTGTGTGAGAAAGCAGCTGACAGCTTCGGTCACCACTCACCACCAAGAAACTAGCCCCCATGACTGGAACCTGCCCCCTCCACATCACATCCGTGTCCTCCCTCCCCAGTCCTCTCCAAGGGCATGCTTGTTTTCCTACTTGTTATTTCATGCGTTTTTCTGAGTAATTTCTCTCATCAATTGTTAATATTCTATTTTTATGGGGGAAGTCCCTCCAACTCACACTCACCAATCCACCTACTGCTCATTGACTTTCATTTCTGAAACCGTTTCTCTCTCTCTCTCTCTCTCTCTCTCTCTCTCTCTCTCTCTCTCTCTCTCTCTCTCTCTCTCTCTGTATCTCTATATCTCTCTCTCTCTCTCTCTCTCTCTCTCTCTCTCTCTCTCTAATTCAAAGGGTTTCATTGGCATGGGAAACATATGTTTACATTGCCAAAGCTGCTGCCTACAGCGGCCTCTCTCAATAGCAAGGCAATGTTCACAGAGTCTGTACATAGTCAAAGCTTTACTTATTTTTAGGTCAGTCACAGTGGTCAGGTATTCTGCCACTGTGGATTCCCTGTTTAGGGCCAAATAGCATTCTAGTTTGCTCTGTTTTTTTGTTAATTCTTTCCAATGTGTCAAGTAACAATCTTTTTGTTTTCTCATGATTTGTTTGGGTCTAATTATGTTGCTGTCCTGGGCTCTGTGGGGTTTGTTTGTGTTTGTGAACAGAGCCCCAGGACTATCTTGTTTAGGGGACTATTTTCCAGGTTCATCTCTCTGTAGGTGGTGGCATTGTCATGGAAGGTTTGGGAATCGCTTCCTTTTAGGTGGTTGTAGAATTTAATCTTTAGTCTCTTTTCTGGATTTTGATCATTAGCGGGTATTTGCCTAATTCTGCTCTGCATGCATTATTTGGTGTGTTACGTTGTAACAGATTATATTTTTGCTGAATTCTGCGTCTTCTGCGAATTCTGAGTCTCAATTTGGTGTTTGTCCCATTTTGTGAATTCTTGGTTGAGATTTACTGAGATTTAATGTCAGAGCCCAGGTCTGACAGAATCTGTGCAGGAGATCTAGGTACTGCTGTAGGCCCTGCTTGGTTGTGGATAGAAGCACCAGATCATCAGCAAACAGTAGACATTTGACTTCAGATTCTAGTAGGGTGAGGCCGGGTGCTGTAGACAGTTCTAGTGCCCTCGTCAATTAATTGATATATATGTTGAAGAGGGTGGGGCTTAAGCTGCATCCCTGTCTCACCCCATGGCCCTGTGGAAAGAAATGTGTCCTTTTTCCAATTTTAAAAGCACACTTGTTGTTTGTGTACATGGATTTTATAATGTTGTATGATTTCCCCCCAACACCACATTCCATCAATTGGTATAACAGACCCTCATGCCAAATTGAGTCAAATGCTTTTTGAAATCAACAAAGCATGAGAAGACTTTGCCTTTGTTTTGGTTTATTTGCTTGTCAATTACGGTGTGCAGGGTGAATATGTCATCTGTCGTATGGTAATTTGATAAAAAGCCAATATGAAATTTGCTCAGTACATATTTTTCACTGAGCAAATAATGTTGTCTGTTGTTAATGATAATGCAGAGGATTTTCCCAAGGTTGCTGTTGACACACATCCCATGGTAATTATTGGGGTCAAGTTTGTCTCCACTTTTGTGGATTGGGGTGATCAGTCCTTGGTTCCAAATATTGCGGAAGATGCCAGAGCTAAGGATGATGTTAAAGAGTTTAAGTATAGCCAGTTGGAATTTGTGGTCTGTATATTTGATCATTTCATTGAGGATCCCATCAACACCACAGGCCTTTTTGGGTTGGAGGGTTTGTATTTTGTCCTGTAGTTCATTCAATGTAATTGGAGAATCCAGTGGGTTCTGGTAGTCTTTAATAGTTGATTCGTTCTCTCTCTCACTCACTGAGCTCAGCACTAGGAAATATAGTCTGACATTAGCAGGGCACTCTGACAATGAGCTCAAATATGCATGCGCCTGCCGTCTACACCTTACACACAGTCCTCCTGCTCTCCCGCTGTTCTACTCTCTCTCCCTTTCTCTCGCTCTCCCTTTCTCTCTCTCGCTCTGTCAGCTGAGCTTTTTCTGGGAAGCTCGGGCGGCACATGTTGGAAATGGAGACAGAAGAGGAAGAGCAGAGGGAGGGAAGTAGAGAGAGGTCAATGAGAGCAGAGGGAGGGAAGTAGAGAGAGAGGGAGTTGAGGGAAAGAGAGAAGGAAGGCAGGGTAGGGGAATTCATGTTAAATCAATGATCTCATGTGATCGGTGACTGTGTGCATGAGCTCACCCAAGTGCCTGGCTGAGCGCTGCCATTGGATTAAGCAGGGAGTGTGCCGGGCTGAATGGGCCAATGGGAGGAAGAGAAAGTGGGTGGAGTGAGAATGAGGAAGGGGAAGGGTAGGAGAGTGGGTGATGGGGTCATCCATGCATCATGACGATGTGGTCACTCTCGAAGCTCCTCGTGGTTGTCTGTTACCTCTTGGAGGGAGGGGGAAAATCAGCACAAGATCAGTGAGAAACCACCTGATCCACAGCCTCCCGTTAGAGCTGTCAATCAAAGCCTCTCTCTGCATTCACAGGTGTTGACACAACAGGGTCATACCATAGTGGCTACAACAAGCTCAAATAAATAGTCAAATAAAGGATGTGTAGCTGCTAGGCCACTGGCTATGGGAGATGGAGAGAATACAATAGAAGGGAGGGGGGTGGCTATTGAAATCCTCTACATTACAAGTAGTGTCTAAACCACTCAGTGATACTGTTATCTCCATGACATTAGTTGTAGTACAACTCCCTCTAGTTTGCTGACTCAGTACAGATGTAGGATCTTAATTTTATTTCCTTGTTGCAGGATAACTTTTACAGGAAATGTATAACGTGTAGTTTATATGAGTTTTAAAAAGGCTTCTGATGTTTGGAATTTCACTTAGACATTTCAGACTTGATTTACCCTTAAGAAAAACAAGAAATGTCCATTAATTATAAACCACATAATAATTCACATGTTCTGTTGCTGCAGGATTATTTTCCTGCTGTAGAAAACTGGCTCAAATTAAGATCCTACACCTGTATGATTCTGGGAAAGCCATGGGGTTTTATGACTCAAGCTCTACTATAAAGTTCCTTTATCATCAACAACAAGGTAGAACAATCTGATACATCACGTCATTGATTTAATAACAGAATCTGAGTCAGTCATCAATAAATGTTAATTGTGTTAGATTGTGAAACCAGAGCCTGCTGGTGACACGACAGTATGGATGACTAAAAGATGAACACCCATGTCATCATCTCATCTGATGACATCATCCCAGCTGATTTGACCATGGGAAACTCTCAAGTGCATACTCCTCGCGTCCTATCTCCTCGTCTCCTTCTCAAAACCCCATTGGAGGAGAAGGTCGAGTGGAGTCGACCTCTGGCTATATCATCTGATGGGTTTTGAGGAAAGGGGTAGAGGAATCGAGGAGTATGCAATTGAGATCTTCCCCATGGCTACTTATTATTATCCTGGGACTATGATGACTATGAGTAATCAAGGTCTTTTATGTCACATGTTGAGGCATATACTTGATGCTACTTTCTTCTCATTCAAAGAAGACAATATTATTAGTAGATGTAACTTTCTACATATTTTTCAAAAAAAAACTTGAACACAAAGTCCATGGAATGAATAATAATGAATTTGCCTCTGTCATTAAGATTGGTGATGGTGGGAATGGGTGATCTGATCATTGAACATGAATTTGCCTCTGTCATTAAGATTGGTGATGTGGGAATGGGTGATCTGATCATTGAACATGACTTTGCCTCTGTCATTAAGATTGGTGATGGTGGGAATGGGTGATCTGATCATTGAACATGAATTTGCCTCTGTCATTAAGATTGGTGATGGTGGGAATGGGTGATCTGATCATTGAACATGACTTTGCCTCTGTCATTAAGATTGGTGATGGTGGGAATGGGTGATCTGATCATTGAACATGACTTTGCCTCTGTCATTAAGATTGGTGATGGTGGGAATGGGTGATCTGATCATTGAACATGACTTTGCCTCTGTCATTAAGATTGGTGATGGTGGGAATGGGTGATCTGATCATTGAACATGACTTTGCCTCTGTCATTAAGATTGGTGATGGTGGGAATGGGTGATCTGATCATTGAACATGACTTTGCCTCTGTCATTAAGATTGGTGATGGTGGGAATGGGTGATCTGATCATTGAACATGAATTTGCCTGACGGTTTTGATATCCGTACATCATGATCCATTACACATCATGGCACAGCAAGCTGCTTAATACTCACATGGAAATAGAATTGCATTTCTTCAAACATGCATACAACATTGTGTAAAATAATCATAAAGTCAAAAAATGAGCAAGCTGTTGCAAGAACTTGAAATTATAAAATTTTAAATCACTACATTTTCTTTTTGGTAATTTTCATAAATTTTTAAAAAATGACAAATCATTGAAATTACTTGAACCTATTCTTAAGTATATACAGTATATATATATATATATATATATATATATATATATATATATATATAAAAGATTCTGAGGTGAATTCTGTATTTATATATATATTTATATATAAAGTGCCTTGCGAAAGTATTCGGCCCCCTTGAACTTTGCGACCTTTTGCCACATTTCAGGCTTCAAACATAAAGATATAAAACTGTATTTTGTGAAGAATCAACAACAAGTGGGACACAATCATGAAGTGGAACGACATTTATTGGATATTTCAAACTTTTTTAACAAATCAAAAACTGAAAAATTGGGCGTGCAAAATTATTCAGCCCCCTTAAGTTAATACTTTGTAGCGCCACCTTTTGCTGCGATTACAGCTGTAAGTCGCTTGGGGTATGTCTCTATCAGTTTTACACATCGAGAGACTGACATTTTTTCCCATTCCTCCTTGCAAAACAGCTCGAGCTCAGTGAGGTTGGATGGAGAGCATTTGTGAACAGCAGTTTTCAGTTCTTTCCACAGATTCTCGATTGGATTCAGGTCTGGACTTTGACTTGGCCATTCTAACACCTGGATATGTTTATTTTTGAACCATTCCATTTGCTTTATGTTTTGGATCATTGTCTTGTTGGAAGACAAATCTCCGTCCCAGTCTCAGGTCTTTTGCAGACTCCATCAGGTTTTCTTCCAGAATGGTCCTGTATTTGGCTCCATCCATCTTCCCATCAATTTTAACCATCTTCCCTGTCCCTGCTGAAGAAAAGCAGGCCCAAACCATGATGCTGCCACCACCATGTTTGACAGTGGGGATGGTGTGTTCAGAGTGATGAGCTGTGTTGCTTTTACGCCAAACATAACGTTTTGCATTGTTGCCAAAAAGTTCAATTTTGGTTTCATCTGACCAGAGCCTCTTCTTCCACATGTTTGGTGTGTCTCCCAGGTGGCTTGTGGCAAACTTTAAACAACACTTTTTATGGATATCTTTAAGAAATGGCTTTCTTCTTGCCACTCTTCCATAAAGGCCAGATTTGTGCAATATATGACTGATTGTTGTCCTATGGACAGAGTCTCCCACCTCAGCTGTAGATCTCTGCAGTTCATCCAGAGTGATCATGGGCTTCTCGGCTGCATCTCTGATCAGTCTTCTCCTTGTATGAGCTGAAAGTTTAGAGGGACGGCCAGGTCTTGGTAGATTTGCAGTGGTCTGATACTCCTTCCATTTCAATATTATCGCTTGCACAGTGCTCCTTGGGATGTTTAAAGCTTGGGAAATCTTTTTGTATCCAAATCCGGCTTTAAACTTCTTCACAACAGTATCTCGGTGCTGCCTGGTGTGTTCCTTGTTCTTCATGATGCTCTCTGCGCTTTTAACGGACCTCTGAGACTATCACAGTGCCGGTGCATTTATACGGAGACTTGATTACACACAAGTGGATTGTATTTATCATCATTAGTCATTTAGGTCAACATTGGATCATTCAGAGATCCTCACTGAACTTCTGGAGAGAGTTTGCTGCACTGAAAGTAAAGGGGCTGAATAATTTTGCACGCCCAATTTTTCAGTTTTTGAATTTGTTAAAAAAGTTTGAAATATCCAATAAATGTCGTTCCACTTCATGATTGTGTCCCACTTGTTGTTGATTCTTCACAAAAAAATACAGTTTTATATCTTTATGTTTGAAGCCTGAAATGTGGCAAAAGGTCGCAAAGTTCAAGGGGGCCGAATACTTTCGCAATGCACTGTATATATGAATATATACATAAATACAGAATTGACCTCAGAATCTTTTTTTTTTTACAGTGCAGGGAGATTTGATAGTTTTGTAGAATGACTGCAATGGTTTCTTTGTGACGTTAAGTAAGACTTATTTTGAGGCTGAATGTTCTGTGTTGAGCGACCATGAGGGAGAGAGCTTTTATGAATAGCCAGACTGTTGGGTTGGCCTGTGGTAAGGAGCTTTGCATTTCTGTCTGACACACTGTGGCAGGTTAGGTTGAGCCAGGGCACTGGAGAATGCGTGGAGAAGCACACACACAAATAAATAAATAAATAAATAAATAAATACAGACAGACAGACAGACAGACAGACAGACAGACAGACAGACAGACAGACAGACAGACAGAGGAACACACATGAAAGTACCTTTGACTTCACAAGGCAAACTTGCTGATTTGCTCCCAAAGACTTGCGAAGTGTTCCATTTAGTGTTGTGTCTAGACGGCTAGAGAGAGACATACAGAAACAAATAAGGAAAGAAAGAGAGAGTTAGAGAGAGGGAAAAAGAGAGGAGGAAAAGTGGCCAAGGAACACCACGGTCTATGCAGATGATTGGAAAAGAACGGCTGGACTTCGCTACTGTCTAGGATCGTTCTGCCAATATAGCCACCAGGAAAGACGATATGGTCTAAATCCTAAAGACCTAAAGACATGACATCAACAATATCACAGGGCTCAATTCATTTGAATCCAGACAGGGAATGAGTTGGGTTTTTTGAGGAAGGGAAGAGGTTATATGTTAGCTTGATGTTTTTAGCCTTGAACACTTCCTCATAACCATAGCCAGCTCATCACGGAAACAGAGGTAGGCTACAGTGAAGATACAGGTTACCAACAAAAGAGCAGTGTCCCACTGACTCCTCCACTACAACAAAACACATCCACGACACATCCTTTTGGTGGATCCCCTGTTAGCAGTTCCTCTTTCCACTTGTTTTTACCTCCTTTTGTGTTTTCCAGAAGTCAACTATAGATTTTAATAGTAGGCTAAGGCCTGAGGGGTAAATGTCTCCCTAGTCCCTACCACTATAATAAGCATCTTCCAGACATAGCAAACCAAACAACTGATTTCACTTCCTCTCAGGGAGATGCTAAGATCTAAAGTGGCAGACAGACAACATCCTATAGCCTTCAAATGATCAGAGGAATTGTCTTGTTCAACTCCTAATCGCCTTGTTCTATAGTCAAAAACTGAGAAAAGGGTTTTACATGAAACCCAAAACGGTTATACCTGGAACCAACATTCAAAAATAGTTATTCAAAGTGTTCTCCTATGGGGACAGCCAAATAACTATTTTAGGTTCTAGATAGCTCCTTCTTTATCTAAGAGTGTAGTGTCTGCTGGTGTTAGGTTTTTCTTTCATTAAGCCCTAGACAAACAGGTGGGGGGGAGTTCCTTACTAATCAGTGACCTTAATTCATCAATCATGTAGAAGGGAGGAGCAAAAATCAGCAGACACTCTGCCCACCATGGAATGAGTTTGACACAAGCTCTAGGGTAAGAGAAGATAGCCTGGTCCAAGATCCGCAATGCAGCACAAACAGATCTGAAACCAGGCTAAAGGGAAGGAATCAACAAAACCCATTAAAACCACCTAGAAGAATGATTGTTAACTTGATATGCAACTTTTCCCAAAATATTTCTCCCAGCGAACTATATGTAATATGCATTTAAAAGTCTAAGTTACATGCACCTACATCTCAACATCTCAAGTTGGTATTCGGGCCTTACTGGTCAATATTTCAACATGGAATAGACAGTCAGTGCTCCTTACGTGAGCGAACAATATTTAAAGCAGCATTTGCACTTTGCAGAAGGGACATTTTTCTTCCCAATTGGTAGGGTCATATTGTACTGGCACACAAAGCTAGGGGAAGAACAATTTGATTTGCAGAGACATTCTCAGGCTACAGGTGAAAAACTGAATGTGGTAACCACAGAAATCAGCAATATCATACTTTCTTCAGTGATTAGATAATGAGTCATGCCACGACATTTCAGCAAGCCATGACTGTTCAATTAAATTAGGCAACTGTTTGCTTTTTAAGCATACTTTCAAAAGCTATATTCCAATGTCTCCAATATGGGTTGTTTCATTTCAGCAAGCCATGACACCCACTATCTCAGATTGTTCTTAAAGTGACTTCAATGGCTAATTTCTATGAACAGGGAAACAAAAAACATAATCATATTCACAGGGAAAACATTACCGACGTGTATTACATTACAGTTCATTTGATTATTCTCCTCATAACATTAATATAATCCTGCAGCAACAAGAATTGTTATGTGGATTGTATAAAGAATTACAAGCCTTTTAAACCTTGAATATACTACAATATGCATGTCCTGCTGTGCAGGAAAATTATCTGTGGCAAAAAGATCTGTACATAGTATGAAGAAGCAATAATCCAAGCTGCAGCTGCATACTACTTGTCTGACATAGAGAACCGATACTGTATACTGGTTGTTAGGGTGGGATTGGTGTGGGGTGTGTGTGTGTGGGGGGGGGGGGGGGTACTATAGGTACTATATTTGAAGATCTTGACAATAATATGAATCCTATAAATTAAAATGACCAATTTGGGTGCAATCATAAAAAAATATGTTTCAGGAATGCTACAATCTGAGATGGTGGGTGTCGAAATCCTCTTCCTTGTGCTTTTTGAGTAGGAACGACCCTGATGTGAACTGCTGAATAGCAAAACAAGCTCATCAATTCTAAGACTAACTTTACTACCAACAACACAAAACAGATCGAGTTGCAGCCAGAAGTGTCGACCTGTGCAAAATCTCAGTGATTCTTAGGCGTCCCATCAGGTGCCTGAGATAATACCCCTGTTATTTAACACGGGGGCGACTCCCATGTAAACAGGCTTCGTATTGGGCCGCCACTTTCCCAGGCCTCTCCCTGACTGACTCCCTTTTCTCTCTCTCCTCATCCTTTTCTCACAACTCATAGTCATGTGATACTGGGCACCATGCCCCCCCCCCATACTCTCACACACACACACACACACACACACACACACACACACACACACACACACACACACACACACACACACACACACACACACACACACACACACACACACCCTCCTAAAGGCTGTTTTTGGGAGACTCGGGAATGGAATCCCGAAAGACTGAAAGGAATGTTGTTTCAACATCGACAGTTAGGAAATAGAGAGAATCTTTCTCTCACAAGATATGACTATTTGTTTTCCCGTCATAGCCAGCAATGGAGTTTCCTCCTGATAACATTAGAAGAACTTGTTTTGCATGACTGACTTGACACCCGGTGTGGAATCCCCACTAGAAGCTACAGTCAAGGCTGCTAATGTTTTGAATTGGGGAAAGCTGATTTCCTTTCTCATATTTTTGGATTGAATTTAATTGTATGATGGAGAGAGACAGCGTGTTCAAATCAATCTGCAGAGGAGTTCTGCATGTTGTGGCTGTGACCAAACACATGCACACACACGCTTGCAACTTGATCTCACTGTTGTACAAATTTTAATTCAGATTCCGACGTTGGACCACGTTTATCCAAACGTCAAATTTTGACTGCTAAGTTTGGGATAGGGTTACGGTTATAAAAGAAACAGCTCGGCAGTTACGTTTAGGCATTCATTCCAAAGGGTTAAGGTTTGAGGTAGAAACCTAGCACTGAACGCTCCATCCTCAGAGCCGGAGCTCACGGCTTACTCCCATCCGCCATCCCCGTCCACAACGTCCTAGCAAACCGCAAAACTAGTTGATGATAATAGTGCTCAACGTTACCCCTAGTGGACAGTTAAGTCATCTCCCAAAATCCTGGGTACCTGGACGGATGTCGAATTTCGTCTTGGATCTTGAGAGACATGGCTGCACGCACACACACACACTCTTGATGTGCTTCCTGCACTCTGACCTGTATATTTCTGGGAATCGGAGTACAGAGAGAAGTCCGGAGACACACATAGGCACGGAGGCAGAAGGAAACAGGGATCTGAGTGTGTGGTGTGTGTAGTAGGAAGCCCTAAACGTGTCCAAACAGCGGAGGGAACAGGCCGGTCACACACACAGTCATACACACGCAGTGGCAATCTGGCTCGCATTAAGCACAGTGAAAGAGGTGGGCGAGGGACACTAACGCCCTCTTCCCCTCTCTTCATGGTTCTGTTGAAGTTGGTCTGGCTTGTATGTGCTGCCGCCTTGGCAAAAACCACATCCTCCCTATCAGCACTCCCTCTTTCTTATCAAGTGTGTGTGTGTGTGTGTGTGTGTGTGTGTGTGTGTGTGTGCGCGTGTGTGAGTTACTTCCCGCCACCACAATTAGCACTGCGTAGCGTTCTTGATAACCTTTTTGTTACATTAAATCTCAATGAGTGTTACAGTAGTCTAATACTCCATGTGCCCATTACCCCTCAATGAGAAGAAGACCACACCAGAGCCATGTGGGCACAGACCATGGAGATAAAAGGACAGGGAGGGGAGGAGAAATGTTAACAGGGCATAGCCTTGAACAAGAGGTTAAAACGAGAAATAGACCAAGACCTTGATGGACAACTGTCACCCCCTGACTTTAGAGATCCTTTTTATGTCTGTATTTTGGTTTGGTCAGGGCGTGAGTTGGGGTGGGCATTCTATGTTTTGTGTTTCTATGATTTTTATGATTTTCTATGATTTTTTGATTGGTTCCCAATCAGGGACAGCTGTCTATCGTTGTCTCTGATTGAGAACCATACTTAGGTACTCTCTTTCCACCTGTGTTTGTGGGATGTTGACTTTGTTTAGGGCACATAGCCTTTGAGTGTCACGGTTTGTTTTTGTAGTGTTATTTGTTTTGTTTGGCGTCATTTTGATTAATAAAGGAAAATGTATGCTGGTAAGACTGCTTCCCAGTGGAAATATGATTGGGAGCAGAATCCTGTTAAACCTGGTGAGGACAGAGAGAGACAGGTAGAGAGAGACAGGCAGAGAAAGAGAGACATGTAGAGAGAGAGAGACAGGTACAGCAGGACAGACCAAGAGAGACATGTGGAGAGAGACAGGTAGCGAGAGAGACATGTAGGCCTTCTCCCATAAAGGACAAACGAGGAAGCTGTGGAAAGCTTCTCTCCCACAACCAAGTCTTCAGACAAGACAATAAGTGACAGGATGTGGTGTGTATACCCCATGGCTCAGTATCGAGTCCAGGGCAAATTCTTTACCCAGCCATTGTTACCTTCAAAGAATGCACAAAAGACTTTGTGGTACCAAAGTATCATCCTTTGAGCTTGATATCACAGAGAATTCCTTCCCACATAAGTCTTAGGTAAAGGTCATAAATGATTATCCAAAGGAATGACATGGCATGCCTGTAATTATTTTTTAACTGTTCGTACCTGAACACGTAGCATTGCATTGAAAATGCAAATGAGGTGTTATTTATTGGGTTGGCCTTGGGGGAACAAAAAGGAGTACAGTCATCTCCGGAGGAGGCATCTGCATACGGGTGCAGGTGCTTGGTTCCTGTGTGTGTCTTAGCCCCAGGATGTATTCTGTACAGTCAGGTGTGTAAGTATGCTCTGAATAGGGCTTGCTTTTGGCTTTGCATAGGACAGTGATTTTTTTTTTTGGCCCCCCCAAAGTTTTTCGGTAAAAAATGCCATTATTATAATATTTGTTGGACTTTAGTTTTGGTCAAAAAGACTATAAAATCACCAGTTTATTGTCTCAATGTAATCAAGGTAAGAAATTATTATTTTCAAATACAATCTATTTTGGGGTCAATTATAATTATATACCCGGCCCCCCGATCATCCGCGCTGACAAACATCGTCCCGCGGCTTTGTCTAGTTGCCTAGGAGATCCAGTTAAAGTACACAGGTGGAGACACCTTGCCTCGCTCTAGGCCTTGCTGCTGAGATGTTCTCAGTGCATGCCGGGCCTTCTCTTGCTGCTGAAGCGTTCTCAATGCATGTCGGTCCTTACCTTGCTGCTAAGATGTTCTCAATGCATGCCGGTCCTTACCTTGCTGCTGAGATGTTCTCAGTGCATGCCGGGCCTTCTCTTGCTGCTGAGGTGTTCTCAATGCATGTCGGTCCTTACCTTGCTGCTGAGATGTTCTCAGTGCATGCCGGGCCTTACCTTGCTGCTGAAGCGTTCTCAATGCATGCCGGGCCTTACCTTGCTGCTGAGGTGTTCTCAATGCATGCCGGGCCTTACCTTGCTGCTGAGATGTTCTCAGTGCATGCCGGGCCTTACCTTGCTGCTGAGGTGTTCTCAGTGCATGCCGGGCCTTCTCTTGCTGCTGAAGCGTTCTCAATGCATGCCGGGCCTTACCTTGCTGCTGAGGTGTTCTCAATGCATGCCGGGCCTTACCTTGTTGCTGAGATGTTCTCAGTGCATGCCGGGCCTTCTCTTGCTGCTGAAGCGTTCTCAATGCATGCCAGTCCTTACCTTGCTGCTGAGGTGTTCTCAATGCATGTCGGGCCTTACTCTGGCTGCTGAGGTGTTCTCAATGCATGTCGGTCCTTACCTTGCTGCTGAGGCGTTCTCAATGCATGTCGGTCCTTACCTTGCTGCTGAGGTGTTCTCAATGCATGCCGGTCCTTACTTTGTTTGCTCACTTCAATTTTATAGAGCTACGATGCGACGGCTAC